>NC_053489.1:157094641-157813391 GCF_905171775.1 Rana temporaria | reverse complement strand
CATTTTGTTAAAGTTGTTGTTGGTAATATTTAATTTTGTAACTTGATTCTGCATAAAACATTGTCATTCCATGAGATAATCTACGAGGGCGTGTTTACGGGTGCAATTAGGCGCAGGGCAGTGTATGAATTAGTTGGGGCAACTGGTGGCGAGTAACTCTTGAGGCCTGGCTAGTAGCTCAGGACTTGAAATTTTGAGCCCTGTTCTATTGTATTGTATAGATGAAAGCGGCTGTGGGGGGGAAGGAGGAGTTACACGGGAGAGAAGAGGTGACTGTTGTCACCCTGCACATGCACTCCACCCACCATGCACTCCCTCCAGCAGCGATACTCTGCAGCCTGCACCGGAAAGGTTCACGTGCAGTAGTTGCAACGAGTGCGGCCACCACCTTCCTCCCCAGCCAGCAGTCAGACTCTGCAGCCGCACGACCCGATACCGATGTGCGGGCCCCTTTCGTCCAGTACATAGCAAACACTGCCTGTATACATTCTGACTGTCAGTGTATACAGGCAGTGTTTGCAAATGTACTGGACGAAGGGGCCCCGCACATTGGTATCGGGCTTGCTGCTGCAGTGAGAGTGGAGCTGTCAAATCTAAGCACTGATGTCGGGGATGGGGGTGCCCCCTGCATATTGGCCCCGCCCATCCCCGACATCAGTGCTTCGTTTTGACAGCTCCACTCTCACTGCGGCCGCATGCCCCCGCTTGCCCACCAATCATCACTGGATGTTTACACTCAGGGCGGACTCCGGGCTTTTTGGGGACCCATTCGGGGCTTTAGCCACCCCCTCCCGACGCCCCTGAGTGACAACTGGCCCACTGAGCCATCGGCCGGTAGTCCCGATGGCCAGTCCAACCCTGGGAGAAATCAAAAGTGTTAACTTTAAAGGTTAATATGCAAGTTATTGTCATAAAAAGTGTTTGGGGTAGCTTGATCTTCAGGGTAACTGGGTACCAGGCTCCCCGGTCTCCGTGTGTTGCTCGTCTAAATGCCCATATACCTAAGTTTACCCAAATCCTTATTCATTTTATCCTTACAGGGGCCAAAATAACCAAGGCATGGAAAAAAACAAAACCCTTTCTTTCTGATGTCATTCGGAAAGTCTCGTGGATAATGACTCAAGAGAAACTGGCCAGTATTCTAAATAACACCACCGTGAAATTTGGAAAAATATGGGAACCATGGGCTAATTATATTGGGATATCACTTAGTTGAGACGTATTTACATTCTCTCTAGACTCATCTTTATGGAGCTAGGCATGTACTCTCTGCTCTTCCTATTTCTCTCTTTATTTTCTTCCTTTTCTTTACCTTTTTTTTATTAGTACTCTTTTATAAGTCTCCCGGGGACGTGTTTAAGGATCCTATTTACAGGTTTATCCTTTAGTTTTATTATATTTATAAGCAATCATTTTGGGGAAGTACAGATGAGTTATATTGGATATTTTTCTGTTACTTAATAGTTTAAAGGGTCACTAAAGGAAAACATTTTTTTAGCTGAAATGACTGTTTACAGGGCATAGAGACATAATAGTTAACTGATTCCTTTTAAAAATGATTAAAAATTGATAAAAAAACAATCATATAATGTGCCTGCAGTGTAGTTTCGTTTTTGCTGTTGTTTGCTGGTTCTCTGATGTACAGAGAGCCACTAGAGGGCAGTCAGCCAATAGAGAGCAGTGATACTTTGTCTAAAACTCCTCAGCACCAATCCAGTTTCGTTTTACACACAGTAATCACACCTCCTTGATTAGTGACCACCGTGAGAAATCTCCCAGTACTGTGGTTATCAGGAAAAAGGCAACCAGGAAGTGTCCAGAACAGAGAGGATTTACAGCAACATCAAAGCAAAAACGAACAAAGAGGACATGAAACCAGGACTGCAGCAAGGTAAAGGAAGCTATTTAGCTAAAAAAAAAAATTCCTTTAGTGTCCCTTTAAGTTCATGTGGGGGATTGGAGGTCCTCTCTTCGGGCAAAGCATGATCCCTATAGGGGTGCCGCGGAGAGATAGGGATATCTGTTCCTCATATGGCTAGCATTTCAGGGGCCTCTTAAGCATAGTCTAGCCTCTTATTTAATGCTTAAGCTACCCTAACCAATATTCTTGTGTCTCCGATGTTATTTTTTTCCCTTTTACTTTTTTTATCCTTCCTTTTTATCTTTACCTGTTCTTCCGTTTATATTCGCTTATTGGTTGTTGATTATCCTTTCTTTTTTGTTATATCTCTCCGGGAGGTATCTTGATTACACTAAGATGTATTGTGATTTATTGTCTTTATATTATTTATTATTTCTTGAAAATAAAATACTTTAAAAGTAAAAAGTGTTTGGGGACCTGGGTCCTGCCCCGGGGGACATGTATCAATGCAAAAAAAGTTTTAAAACTGCAGTTTTTTTGGGAGCAGTGATTTTAATAATGCTTAAAGTGAAACAATAAAAGTGAAATATTCCTTTAAATGACGTACCTGGGGGTGTCTATAGTATGCCTGTAAAGTAGCGCATGTTTCCCGTGTTTAGAACTGTCCCTGCACAAAATATAGGGCTAGATTCACATAGAAATGCGTTACGCTGCGGCGGCGTAACGTATCCCATTTACGTTACACCGCCACAAGTTTACAGCGTAAGTGCTTGATTCACAAAGCACTTACCTGTAAACTTGCGGCGGCATAGCGTAAATCCGCCCAGCGCAAGCCCGCCTAATTCAAATGGGGCGGGGACCATTTAAATTAGGCGCGTTCCCGCGCCGAACGTACTGCGCATGCTCCGTCCCTAAAATTTCCCGACGTGCATTGCGCTAAATGACGTCACAAGGACGTCATTGGTTTCGACGTTAACGTAAATGGCGTCCAGAGCCATTCACGGACGACTTACGCAAACGACGTGAAATTTCAACGCGGGATCGACGGCCATACTTAACATAGGCTAGACCACCGAGGGCAGCTTTAGTTTTACGCGGCGTATCTCTAGAGCGACGGGCAAAGCCGACGTTCGTGAATCGGCGTAACTAGTCATTTGCATATTCTACGCCGACCGCAATGGAATCGCCACCTAGCGGCCGGCCTAGAATTGCAGCCTAAGATCCGACGGTGTAAGTCACTTACATCTGTCGGATCTTAGGGCTATCTATGCGTAACCTGATTCTGTGAATCAGGCGCATAGATACGACAATCGTATCTCAGAGATACGACGGCGTATCAGGAGATACGACGGCGTATCAGGAGATACGCCGTTGTATCTCATTTTTGAATCTGGCCCATAGTTTCTAAAGGAAAAAAGTCATTTAAAACTACTTGCGGCTATTCATGAATTGTCGGGTCCCGGCAATACAGATCAAAGTCATTGAAAAAAACGGCAGGGGTTTCCCCCCAAATTTCATATCATGCCCTTCAGGTCTGGTATGAATATTAAGGGGAATCCCACGCCATTTTTTTTTAATGGTGTGGGGTTCCCCCCAAAAATCCATACCAGACTCTTATCCGAGCACGCAACCTGGCAGCCTGCAGGAAAAGAGGGGGGACAAGAGACCGCCGCCCATCTGAACCTTACCAGGCCACATGCCCTCAACATGACAAGGATGTCCCCATGTTGATGGGGACAAGGGCCTCATCCCCACAACTAGGGTTGTCCCGATACCGATACTAGTATCGGTATCGGGACCGATACTAAGCATTTCCCCCAGTACTTGAACTCGGGTAAATGCTCCCATATTTCACCCGATACCTGACTTTCCCTGTATCCTCCTCCATTTCCCCCCATCCATTCTGCTCTCCCCCTCCACGCTCCGTGTCCCCCCTCCATGCCACTGCTATCCTCCTGGGTTCTGCTCTCCCCCACCATGCTCTGTGTCCCCCTTCTGTACTGCTGCTATCCTCCTTGGCTCTGCGCTCCCCCTCCATGCTCCATGTCCCCCCTCCATGCCGCTGCTCTCCCCCTCCATGCCTCTGCTGTCCCATTCCGTGCCGCTGTTGTCCCCCACTGTCCCGCTGCTGTCACCCTCTGTGCCGCGCCTTTCCCCCTCCGTGCCTTTGCTGTCCCATTCCGTGCCGCTGTTGTCCCCCATTGTCCCGCTGCTGTCACCCTCCGTGCCGCTCCTCTCCCCCTCTGTGCCTCTGTCCCCTTCCGTGCGGCTGCTGTCCCCCTCCGCGCGGCTGCTGTCCCCCTCCGTGCCGCAGCTGTCCCCCTCCGTGCCGCAGCTGTCCCCCTCCGTGCCGCAGCTGTCCCCCTCCGTGCCGCAGCTGTCCTCCATGCTCCCCCTCCATGCTCTGTGTCCCCCCTCCGTGGTGTCACTCTCCAAGTCCTCCTCCTCCACCCCCTCTGTCAGGATGGAGAGCGGCGGTAGGAGCCGCTGAACCCGGCTCCTACCTTTTCCGAATGAACAGAGTCAGTGATCACTGACTCTGTTCATTCATATAACTGAAACATCTTAACCTGTGTTTACAATGTTTTAGTTTATGAATGGATAGGAGCCTCTGTCTTCTCTCTATTAATTTTCAGTGCAGCTGAGAAAGGGACTGTCCTTAGTCCCTTTCTCTGTCTCAAAGGGGATATATCAGAGGTCTGTTAAGACCCCTGATATCTCACCAAAGCCCCCCAACAGGGCTGAATGAAAAAAAAAATTGCAATAAATCATTAAAAAATTAAAATGTAAATAATAATTAGAAAAAAACACACTGACGCTACCCCCCCCCCCCTAAAAAAAAAAAAAAAAATCACTGTAAAACAAATAGTAAAAAAAAAACAATTGTGTAAAAAAAAAAAAAAAAATACCGCCACTGTCACATGACATTAAAAAAAAAGTATCGGTATTCGGTATCGGCGAGTACTTGAAAAAAGTATCGGTACTTGTACTCGGTCTCAAAAAAGTGGTATCGGGAGAACCCTACCCACAACCCTTGCCCGGTGGTTGTGGGGGTCTGCGGGCAGGGGGCTTATCGGAATATGGAAGCCTTCTTTAACAAAGGAGACCCCCAGATCCCGGCACCCCCATGTGAATTGGTATGGGGTTTATTGTACCCCTACCATTTCACAAAGAAAAAGTGTGAAAATGTCTCTCCATGTCCAACAATGATCCATTCTCTAGCGATGCTTCAGTCTCCACTCAGTCTCCAGTGAGGAACGAAACCCCCGTGACACGTAAGAGGGGTGGGGTCACCCATCCACGTCATTGGGTAACCCCCGGCTTTCTCCTTGAGTAAGGATAGACATACTATAGACAGTCCCCAGGTACGAAATTTAAAGGAATATTTCACTTTTATTGTTTCACTTTAAGCATTATTAAAATCACTGCTCCCGAAAAAAACATCCGTTTTAAAAAAATTGTACCTCTAAACTCTGCTTTGGTCTAATTAATGACGAAAGGGCATTTTTTTCAAAATTTCCAATAAACAGGTATGTCACAACTATTGTATAAAGTTTGCCCAACCATTAATTGTTTTATGATTAGCTCTTAGCTATTAATCAGTATGAATGTACTACTTTAACTTTAGGTATCTAGACAGCTACCGCTGGGATTTTTATTCAGGTTTGCATGTCCTGCCTAAAGCATTTACTAATAGAAATTCTTTGCTGTCATTAATCACTGCGTAGATATGTCTTCTCCCACGGAGCTATATTTGTAACATTAGTACAAGTTAACCTTTTGATTTATAGAACTCAACTGTAAAAGTGATGTGCGATTAAAATAGCGAACATCATATATACGATTATAGACAATATTTATGTTTGTCAAGTAATACGTCTTATGGGTTTCTTTGACCTACTGGGTGCCATTGGTTAGTTCAGTAAAGACATTTCTATTTGTGTTTGCCAAACTACACATAGTATTGTATGTCTTATCTAAATTTATATTTTCATCTAGAACAAGGGATACACTTGGAATGTTAAATTCAAATCATCTGCTCACTTAGTCCAGTTCTGCTTTGGTACTACCTTTTATATGATTAAATGCTTTTGGCCTCTATCATATCCTATTAGGAAAATAACAAAGTTAATTATTTAAGCCTCTATAAAACTGTACTGTTTACGGTACTTAAAGCCCTATTAAAGCCTTATGTTTTTTACTTGCTATGTAGCCAGACTACTGGTCCAGGTCTTCGGCAACCCGACACTTCCCCTGCAAAGAGACCAATCAACAGTGATTTTATACTTGCATGGAGAATTTTGGCAATTCCCTGTCTACATTTTACCAATATTTCCTGATAGTAGTATTGCGTTTCAGCTAATTCCACCATTATTTCCTCACCATATAAAACATTTCATTGGCCATTACAGCACCTGAAAATATATGTTATGTGAATTATTAAGAAGATAAAAGAAAGCGATATCTCCATATTTCCACTGCTGGTTCTTTATTGTTATGGTATTTTTAGACAATGTTAAGGTACAAAGTCAAAAGTCTCGGAGTCATTTTCGATACCTACATGACAATGGATGCACAAATAGGGTCAGTAGTCAGCGGATCCCACCATCTGCTGCGCCTACTACGCAGACTCACGCCCTTTATCCCGAAAGAGGACATTGCAGTCGTGGTGGGAACAATCATCAATTCCAGACTCGACTACGCAAATGCCCTCTATCTAGGACTCCCCAAATACCAAATCACTCGTCTGCAAGTCGTTCAAAATACGACCGCTCGACTAGTGACTGGGAAAAAACCATGGGAATCAATCTCACCTTCACTGAGATCCCTTCATTGGTTGCCAGTAAAAGACAGAATCACTTTCAAGGCACTCTGCCTAATACATAAGTGTATTCAGGGCAACGCCCCCCAATATCTATGCGAAAAAATAAAAGCCCATAACCCCAATCGCATTCTGCGATCCACCAATCAAAACCTCCTCCAAATACCCAAAGCCAGATACAAGTCCAAAGGAGATCGAAGATTTGCAGTCCAAGGACCTCGCCTGTGGAATGCACTACTAACCACCATCCGACTGGAGTCGAACCACTTGGCCTTCAGGAGAAAGATTAAAACCCATCTCTTCTGAGGTCAAGGGGTTCCTTACCCAGGAAATTGATACAGCGCCCAGAGGCGATTCAGTTCGCATGTGCTGCGCTTTACAAGTCTCTCTCTCTCACAGTAAATGGAACAGTTTGTTCTTCTAAGAGCTAATAGACAAGAATATAGAAGGCGGAAGATGATGAAAAATTTATTGGCTTTCAAAGTTCCTGTAAAAGCACAAAGTGCTGTTTATACCTGTCTCTATAAATAATAATAATACCTATAATTGCAGAAATTACAATAACCTTCTGTGGGCCCAATTCACTAAGGAATATCTCATGAGATAATTAAATTGAGTGACACATTTTTTCTAATTATCTTATAAGATGCTGAAAATGTCAATTCACTATCACCTTATGAGTTTTTCTACCTCACAAACCAAAAACAGTCTCATAAAATGTTGTTAAAGTCAATTCACAAAAGGAAATAACTAAATAAATATATGGGTTAAAGGGGTTGTAAAGGTACAATTTTTTTTTTCTAAAATAGCTTCCTTTACCTTAGTGCAGTCCTCCATCACTTACCTCATCCTTCCATTTTGCTTTTAAATGTCCTTATTTCTTCTGAGAAATCCTCACTTCCTGTTTTTCTGTCTGTAACTCCACACAGTAATGGGAGGCTTTCTCCCTGGTGTGGAGTGATGTGCTCGCCCCCTCCCTTGGACTACAGGAGAGTCAGGACACTCTCTACGTTGCAGATAGATAAAGGAGTTGTGTGTTAGTGGGCATCCTGACTCTCCTGTAGTGCAAGGGAGGGGGGAGCACGACACTCCACACCAGGGAGAAAGCCTTGCATTACTGTGTGGAGTTACAGACAGAAGAACAGGAAGTGAGGATTTCTCAGAAGAAATAAGGACATTTAAAAGCAAAATGGAAGGATGAGGTAAGTGAAGGAGGACTGCACTAGGGTAAAGGAAGCTATTTAGGGATAAAAAAAATTGTACCTTTACAACCCCTTTAAATAAGTAGCAGTCCAGGCATGAGGTAGTTAAGGAATATAAAAATATAATAGCCAATTAATCTCTATCAATTTTGATCAGTTTCTCAACCGTAATGTATAGAAACCTAAATATGGAAAAAGACAGAATCATCTGGGCCGATATACTTAAAGCGGAGTTTCACCCAAAAGTGGAACTTCCGCTCATTTTTCTCCTCTCCCCCTCCGGTGCCTCAATTGCCACCTTTGACAGGTATCCCTTTCCCACTTCCGGGAGTCCGCGCAGTGGCCCATGATGTCACAGCGGGGCTCCCTCCTCCTGTCGCCGGGCTAGTAGGAAAGAGGAGCGGGGCCTCACGCGTGCGCAGTAGGGTTCCCGGCGTGAAGCTGTAAGGCTACACTACCGGGTTCACTTACCCGCAATGGCGCTTCAGTGCCGACATTGCTGGACTCCAGAACAGGTAAGTGTCCTATTATTAAAAGCCAGCAGCTACAGTATGTGTAGCTGCTGGCTTTTATTTATTTATTTATTTTGGGCAGACCTCTGCTTTAAAGTATAACTAAAGGCAAAACTTTTTTTTTAGTTTTAGATAAAGCGGAGAGGGATTAGACCCCATGTCAGGTTTTTATTGCTGTCTGTGTCCCCGTTAGGGAAATTAACCCTCTATTTGTCCTGTTTACTGTTATCACTGAAAGTGAAAGAAAAGCCCAAATTTTGGGTTGTCCCCAGAGAAGTGATAGAGGGGAAATCTTCCAATGGGGACACAAGTTCTGGTGACCTGGGCACCCCCAAGGGATTATTTTAAACTGCAGGTATTCCCTGTCCCTTCCTCTTTTGGCTATGTGACAGAAGTGAAGGGAAATCTCCCTGAATTAAAGTTGTAGGTATTTATATACAGCCATGTGTGTGATTTTTATACTATTTTGATTCAATGTTTGACATTAACCACTTGCCGGCTGTCGCACGACGATTTACATCGGTAGAATGGCAGGGGCAGGCAAATAGGCATACCTGTACGTCCCTTTAAAATTGATGCCCAGCGTCCGCGCGCACGCTGTGGGACCATGACCGCGGACCCCGCAAACTCATTGTTTGCCGGCGACCCGTGATTGTGGCGAGGAGAGGCAGAACAGGGAGATGCCTATGTAAGCAAGGCATTTCCCTGTTCTGCCTAGCAATTTGACAGTGATCTACTGCTCCCTGTCATCAGAAGTGATCTCTGTCATGTTCTAATGGGACCACCCCCCCCCACAGTTGGAATCACTCCCTAGGACACACTTAACCCCTTGATCGCCCCCTAGTGTTTAACCCCTTCCCTGCCAGTGTCATTTATACAGTAATCAAAGGCTATTTGTAGCTCTGATCACTGTATAAATGACAATGGTCCCAAAATAGTCCCAAAATAGTGTCAAACGTGTCCGATGTGTACGCCATAATGTCGCAGTACCGATAAAAATCGCTGCCATTACTAGTAAAAAAAAATGTATAATAAAAATGCCATAAATCTATCCATAAATCTATCCCCTATTTTGTAGACGCTATAACTTTTGCGCAAACCAATACATATACGCTTAGTGTGATTCTTTTACCAAAAATATGTAGAAGAATACATATTGGCCTAAACTGATGAAGAAATCAGTAAAAGATATTGCTTTTTTTTCAAAATTGTCGCTCTTTTTTTTTTTATAGCGCAAAAAATAAAAACCTCAGAGATGACCCACTACCACCAAAAGAAAGGTAGGGGGTAAATTCTTCCGGGCCGGACCATTTTACTGGTCAAAGACCAGGCCACTTTTTGCGATTCGGCACTGCGTCGCTTTAACCGACAATTGCACGGTCGTGCGACGTGGCTCCCAAATAAAATCCTTTTTTTCCCACAAATAGAACTTTCTTTGGTGGTATTTGATCACCTCTGCAGCTTTTATTTTTTGCACTACAAACAAAAATAGTGTGACAAATTTTGCTATAATAAATATCCCCCAAAAATATATAAAAAAACATTTTTTTTCCCTCAGTTTAGGCCGATATGTATTCTGCTAAATATTTTTGGTAAAAAAATAAAAAACGCAATAAGCGTTTATTGATCGGTTTGTTCAAAAGTTATAGGGTCTACAAAATAGGGGATCATTTTATTAATTTTTTGCTAGTACAAATGGCGATCACCAATTTTTATAATGACTGACTTAATGGTGGACATATCGGACACTTTTGACACCATTTTGGGATCATTGTCATTTTTATAGCGATCAGTGCTATAAAAATGCACTGATTACTGTAAAAATCACACTGGCAGTGAAGGGGTTAACCTGTAGGGGCACTGAAGGGGTTAAGTGTACCCTAGGGAGTGCTTCTAACTGTAGGGGGGATGGGCTGTGTGTGACACGTCACTGATCGCTGTTGCCCAGCCATGCCATTCTGTCGACGTAAAAGTGCGTCGGCAAACGGTTAAGATATTTTGTATTTACTTAATTTAACTTGGTTGTATTTGATATACCAGCTGTGTCCTGTGAAATCAACTTCCCTTTGCCTGATATTCCAGTCGCCTTTTTTTCTTTTGTATTAATACATATGCTGCAGGGACTGAACTGACTTAGTGATTATGCAGATCTCTACATTTTAAGGCCCCATGCACACGAGACGCAGATGCAAACTCATCTAAACACACGTTTTCAAACGCAAAAACTGGCGTTTAAAACGCCCGCTTTGCCGCGAATTTCGTGGCGTTTTACGCATTTTAGTTTATAAGCGTTTAGTTGAGAAACATCATAAGACCCCCCCCTAAGCTCAAAAAACAGTATTTAACCATTTCAGCCATTTTGTGAGACCAGAGTGAGTAGCAGCTGAGAGAGCAGCAGTATACTTGTATTTAGCGTGTCACTTGCCACATCACCTGCCACAAGCCGCGGATTGTCCACTTGCCACATCACCTGCCACAAGTTTTGAATTTCCCACTTGCCACATCACCTGCCACAAGTTTTGAATTGCCCACTTGCCACGTCATCTGCCACGCCACCTGCTACTAGAAACACCCACAGGTAGAGAGATGTATGTGATTAGCTCTCCCCTGTAGACCAGAGAACTACAGGGGGCATGAAGTAGACAGCCAGGACAAGAACCTGCAGTGCAATGCTGACAATCACACAACTGGAAGTTTAAAGGGGCTGCTCTCATTTAGAGAAGATGAATAATTGGGGGCAAGGGAACCTTGTGTCAGCCAAGTAAAGATTTACTTCAAGTTGCAATTCTGGTGTACTATGCTTCACGGTCTTTAAAGCACAAACTATCAAGACAAGATGGATATAAACAACCAGCAAATTAATTAGAAAAACATTGTGAAGCCCCTAATCTGACACAATGTGGCAGCTTGCTTGGTATTCAGAGCCAAAAGAAAAAAAAAAAAGTGTGAAAACAAAAATAATATAAATTACCAGGCAACAAATGTAGCTGTAAAAACATTTATTCAAATCTGATCCACAAGGCAAGCCACTAGTGGCAAATATATTAGTGAACGGTTTTCCACATTCGATATAAAAAGTTTTTTGTTTTGTTTTTTAAAAAGAAGAAAAAAATTGACAGAACAAATCATTGAAAAGAAGTCTGACTGCAATACAATCTAGTATTTAAGGCAAAGCATTTAAATTAAAAATTAAAGTGGCAGACAGGTGCATTGGAAACTTTTTTTAGTATCATATAAATGTATTAAAATGTAAGCGTGCAAAAAAAATAAAAATAAAAAAAACCTTGCCCATATAATTGAAAATGAAATGTGTACCTGTACGTACCACCGTTTATGAAATGGCAATTGGCAAAATACACAATAAAAACTGTAGTTAGGTCAGTTTTATACGTCTATAGATATAGCAAAACCATCTCTTTTGTACAAGTATACTAAAGTCAATTTTATCAGAGTAGCTTTGTGAGATGTTTTTGGTTCATATATTTTGAATGGAATGTAATCAAGTTATTCTCAAATTTATTTAAAAGAGGTAAATTCATTCCAAGTTGAATTCTGTTTGGGATCCTTCTCTGAAGGAACATGTAAAGCATCCATTCTGCCAAAATTCCATTCACTCCTAAGAACTACACAAACTATATCCATCTTCAACAAGGTAAATTAAAAGTTTATTGGTCCATTTCGAATATATTTTTCACCCAACGTTTACACTGGATTAGAACAATTTTCCAACTGAATCCAAATTTTAAAAATGTGTGAATCTGGGTGAACAGTTGTGTGACAAAAATTATAAAATAGACCCTTAGTGCTGTGGCATGCCCCTTCTGACACAAGTGTTTTATAAATGTGGTCGGCTACACAAAATAGATTTTATTTCATTGGCATAATTTTCATAATGTTATTATAATGCCATGTGTATAATAACTGACTGAGTAGTAATCAGCGCCTCTGCCTCACAAGAGTCATAACAATGCAATGGCACTCGATGGAACTTACTGTGGCTAAGGAGGGAAGTACCTCAGCCCTCAAACTAGAATTGGTAATTAGGCAGCAGCTGGAAGTAGAGCACCTAGTCAAATATAAAGTATAATCCAATCCACACCCCCTTGCCATCTTCTACTGAAAGAGTCCACATTAAGAAGAGCTCCAGTGTTGAATCCTACCTGGGTGGATGATCTCACAGCCCTCTCAGGTGACAGCTTTTAGGCCTGATAGCCGGTGACTTGTCCTTAAGGTTCCCCTAACGGGAAAGTTCCTCCAAGGACTGCGCAGGCGCAAACTTGCCGACGGAAATCTCCGAACCTCGTCCGGCATCCATGCTCATTCTTTAACATCCCCGTGGATTGGAGGATGTTAAAAAAAAGAGCCCGGAGGCCAAGCGAGCCGTCCGAGCGAAGCGAGGACGTGAGGCCGACTGCCCACTTTCCTCGAAATCCACGTCGCCCTGGTTGCCGGCCGAGGTTCGGAGATTTTCGTCGGCAAGTTTGCGCCTGCGCAGTCCTTAAAGGAACTTTCTCTTTAGCCGGAACCATATCGGCAGATCAGATTACGCCTGCGCAGGAACTTTCACGATAGAGGGAACCATATCGGCAGATCACCGGCTGCACACAATAGGTTTCCTTATATGCACATGTTCTCCCAAATGAAGCAGCAGAAAGACAGCTCCAGCACAGTGGGGAGGCTGCCAGGGAATGCAGATGAGAGAGTAGATCTTGCTGGGAAGAGGAGTGCTATTAGCAGACACTATCACTTTGGCCCAAATACAAAGGTGACAGGGTCTCAAAGGTTTAGAGTCAGGTGTCATGAGTCATGACAGGTACCAGAAGACTATGGCACCATTCACAAGGTGCAGCCTCATGCGCAGTAGGAAACAAGCTGTGGAGCCACAAGGCCTCATTTCTTGTTTGCCTCACTTGCTATGCAGGCACCTGCACCCAAACCGATTGAAGAATCGGCTCATGTGAGAACAATGCTGGATCCCTGGACAGGCAAGTGTCCTTATGTTAAAAGTCAGCAGTTATAGTATTTGTAGCTGTTGACTGAATTTCTTTTTTTTTTGGGGGGGGGGGCACCAAAAACATCCAAAAAAAAAAAAGGGCAATATTTAATCTCCCCATTCAACCTCGTATTGCCACTGCATCACTGTCATTTTCTTTACCACAGACACATTTAAAAAAAAAACAAAAAAAAAAACAGTATCTACCTATACAGTATATGAAACTGCTTAGCAATGTTGTATATAAACACACGCATCTTGCATCTGTTGTAAGAAAATTCTTTTTATTTTGAGGTCATGTGCATATTTGTTACATTTACCAAGAGATACTATGGAAGAGAACGGTTAATAATGTATACAATTATGATGTTATAATTTCACATATTGTATATGTGGATGCACTTTATGTCTGTATGATATTTTAAGTGTTGTCGCACAGTAAAAAGCAGCATTCCATACCCCTCTAAAACTACAAATACTAGCCCATTACAATGGAATTAAACTGGTTTTCTGTAGTAATTTGCCATAAAATATGATCTGATCCATATCAAGTCACAATAGACAAACACAATGTGCTTAAAGTGATACTAAAGGTTCCTTTTTAACCACTTAAGCCCCGGACCAATATGCTGCTAAATGCCCACAGGCGTTTTTACAGTTCGGCACTGCGTCGCTTTAACAGACAATTACGCGCTCGTGCGATGTGGCTCCCAAACAAAATTGGCGTCCTTTTTTCCCCCACAGATAGAGCTTTCTTTTGGTGGTATTTGATCACCTCTGCGGTTTTTATTTTTTGCGCTATAAACAAAAATAGAGCGACAATTTTGAAAAAAATGCAATATTTTTTACTTTTTGCTGTAATAAATATCCCCCAAAAACATATATACACTTTTTTTTCCCTCAGTTTAGGCCGATACGTATTCTTCTACCTATTTTTGGTAAAAAAAAAAAAAAAAAAATTGCAATAAGCGTTCATCAATTGGTTTGCGCAAAATTTATAGCGTTTACAAAATAGGGGATATTTTTATTGCATTTTTATTAATTATTTTTTTTTTACTACTAATGGCGGCGATCAGCGATTTTTTTCGTGACTGCGACACTTCGGAAAATTTTGACACATTTTTGGGACCATTGTAATTTTCACAGCAAAAAATGCATTTAAATTGCATTCTTTATTGTGAAAATGACAGTTGCAGTTTGGGAGTTAACCACAGCGGGCGCTGAACGTGTTAGGCTTCACCTAGTGTGTGTTTACAACAGTAGGGGGGTGTGGCTGTAGGACTGACGTCATCGATTGTGTCTCCCCTATAAAAGGGGATGACACGATCGATGCGCCGCCACAGTGAAGCACGGGGAAGCCGTGTTTACATACGGCTCTCCCCATTCTTTAGCTCCGGGGAGCGATCGCGACGGAGCGGCTATAAACGAATAGCCGTGCCGTCGTCCCGGATCGCTCCCCGAGGGAATCCGCCCGCCGCGGGGGGGGGTCCCGATCGAACCCCCCACCCGCTAGAAGGCAAGGATGTATATATACGCCCATCTGCCTGTACGTGCCATTCTGTGGACATAAATAGGCGTGCGGCGGGCGTTAAGTGGTTAAAAAAAAAAAATTAAACAACATGTTTATACTTGCCTCCACTGTGCAGCTTGTTTTGCACAGAGTGGCCCCAAACATCTTCTGGGGTCCCTCGTGGCTCCTCCCCGCTTTAGATAACCCCAGTCCATAGGCACCGAGTGTATGACTTGGCCCAGCTCCCCGCGTCATTGGATTTGATTGACATCAGCGGGAGCCAATGGCTGCGCTGCCATCAATCTATCCAATCAAAGCCGGGACTCCGTGGAGAGGAAGGCGGGACTCGCCGAGGAGACAAACATGCTCAGATAAATAAAACGAGGGGGGGTTGCTGGCGATTGCCAGGTGTTTTAATGCATTAAGGTGAAAAAAACAAGATGGAACATGAACCTTTACAACCCCTTTAAGATGATAAACACAGGAAATTTGAATTGTTTGTGTATTTTTTAACACACCCATTATTTACAGTGCTGGAGGAAAAGCAAGTGAATTCATAGACTAAATTACTTTACCAAAAGCTAATTAAATTCAGTCATTTGCACACCTGGAGTCCAATTAATGAAATGCGTTTGGCAGTCACGTTTAGTGCCATTTTGATTGATATAAAGACACGCAAACATTTTGAGATTGCTGTTCATAAGAAGCATCAGCTGATGTGAACCATGCTTCACAAAAAGGAGCTCTCTGAAGACATACATCAAGAGTAGCTGATCTTCATAAGACTGAAAGAAGATAAAGACCATCTCAAAAGTGTGTAGACATTCATCAGTTGACAGATAAATGGTCTATAAAATGGAGACCGTTTAGTACGGTGGCTAATCTTCCTAGAAGTGGGCACTCATCCAAGATGACTCCCAAGGCACAACACAGAATCCTTAGTGAGGTAAAGAAGAATGACCTCAAGAGAGCCATTCACACCAGATATCCTACAAATGTGTTTGAGTTGAAGCAATTTTGTAAAAGGAAGAATAGTCAAAAATTCCTCCTGAACATTGTGCAGGTGTGATCCACAGCTACCAAAAATGCCTGCGTGTTATTGCTGCCAAAAGCAGGTTCTACCAGCTATTAACTCCAAGGGTTCCCTTACATTTTCCTCCAGCACTGTGAATGTTCAATGGGTGTGTTCAATAAAGACAATAAAATTAGAATGATTTGTGCGTTATTATGTTTGTCTTATTGTGACTTAGATCAGATCACAATTTACTGCAGAAAATTTAATTTCCAGGAGATCACATATTATTTCTTGCCACTGTATGCAACGCCTTTTATTCTTCAGAATTACACAAAAAGTTTGTGCATACTGCTTTTCCTAAACTTAAGTTTTTGGGGCTTTGGGCATTTTATTTTGCCTAAGCCCACGAACACCTCTCAATAGACATGCAAGGCACTAAGAGGCAGTCAAAGCTCCTCTCCTGAAAGCAGAAGAATTGCGTTCAAGAGCTTTTGGGCATAGGAAAATGAGAATTGCACCCAAGCATTACCCAAATTTAAAATGTTTGCCCCGAAACCCCAAATTACACAAAATAGGTGCAGAATATATACAATACAGAGCTATTTTGCTTTTTTCTGTTACTAGTACATACACCATGACAGTAGGATTTGGAGAGAGACAGGAGTAGTCAAACTTAACAGATAAACATATTTGTTGCCCATCACAGTGACAGCTGCAGAATAGGCGAGTATGCACACTACAATAAAAACCTTAGGACTCTTCTCTCAAACAACATTTATGTCAACAGCACTACAACTTACTGTCCTGCTCATGTCAACACACCATGACTCCACCACACAAAACAAGCACCACAAAACACAGAATAGAAGCAGTGTCTTCCAAATGATAACTGGTTGGTATACGTTTTTAATAAATGCAAGTGGTAACAAAAATACAGACTGTCTGGGACTGTGGGTGGCCCAGTCATTACTGTGGTGCCCAGGGATAAAAGGACTACTAAAGAATATTGTAAGTACCCTTTCATACCCATAAACTGAGAACATCCAACCCATAAGTAGCTTCTACAAATTTGTTCTTAAGATGTTCCTCTTTAAACTGTTAAAAGGCATTTACCATTTTGCACATAAAATACAAAAAAGTATCCGAGTTTGCAACCTCCCCCGATATAGTGTGCCGTCAGCCTTGCCAACAGTAGAAATTCCCTTTAAGCTGTCAATATTTGTACAATAATTAAAATAAATTTAGCATATTAAAGTGAAATCCACCTTTAGGCTCGGTTCACATTTATGTAAATAGGATGCATTCTGAACTGCATCCATTTTGCATGTTGTGAACTGGCAGCCTTCTCTATGGAGCCGGCTCATAATATCAGCATTCTGGCTGCAGCCCATTCTTAAAAACAGTCATGTGCATTTTTCAGTCCGGTTCAGGTGCGATTTTATGTAAAAATTCACACCTAAATGGATGAACAAAACTGCACCGGACTCTTTTTTAAAACATGGAAACCCACGGCCGAACATATGCGATTAGAGTCTTAACTTTAGTTTGTTCTAAATCATTCTGAAAACATTGTTTAAGCTTTTTCTCTTGGTAAAAAAATGTAGGCAGACAAACAGCAACAAAAACAGTACAAGCATAGGAAAAAGAAATGGCAGCAACAACAACAAAATGGTACCCCCAACATATTCTTACAATATACATTCTAAGCCTGACAAACCAATGCAGTAATTTAGGTCACAGTAACCTGGAAATGTGTCTTTACTTATTGTGCCCTGTACAGAATACACTGAATAGTTTTATTTTCCAGAATACATGAATGCAGATTTGTCCAGTTTTAAAAAGAATCACTCAACGTATGATTCCAAACAGGATTTCAGAATTGAAGGATTTCCGCTGGATAAAATCCAAATCAGCAAGCGCATATTTAAATGTTGAGGCTGAGGCCCCATACACACCATAGAATCTATCCGCAGATAAATCCCATCAAATGGGTTTCTGCGGATAGATTCTATGGTGTGTACACTCCGTCGGATATTTATCCGCGGATAAATCTCCCCTGGGATGGATTTCCAGCAGATGGATATTTGCTGACATGCTCAACAAATCCATCTGCTGGAATCCATCCCAACGGATGGATCCGCTCGTCTGTACAGACTTACCGGATCCATTCGTCCAAAGGGATTCCCCGCACGCGTCGTAATGATTTGACGCATGCGTGGAATTCCTTATATGACAGCGTCGCGCCCGTCGCCGCGTCATAATAGCGGCGACGGCGCGACACGTCATCGGCAGAGGATTTCAGCGCGGATTTCAATGCGATGGTGTGTACACGCCATCGCATAGAAATCTTCTGAAATCCTCGAGAGGATTTATCCGCGGATACGGTCCGCTGGACCGTATCTGCGGATAAATCCTCTCGTGTGTATGGGGCCTGACGCTATAGAAAGGATCCGTTTGGAAGATTGATTCACTCATCTAGTTTGTCGTGTTTGTGGACCCCAACCAATTCCCAGAATGACGCTGTGCTCTATCCATAGTGATATCACATGCACAATGCCACAAGGGCACATACCCTAGCTATACTTTCCTCACGGTCATACACACCTCAGGAATAGAGCTAGCAGGCTTTGCACAGATACAATTATTCTTCCAGCAATTACAGAAACAGCATCTTTGAAAGCAAGCCTTCTCAACTGAAAGTCCTGGAGAAAAATAAATAAAAAATTGCCATAGCCATCTACAGGCTTTAATAATACAGCAGGCAAGAGCCAAGAGCTCAAAGATCTTCCTAATGAAAAACAAGGCAACAAGCATTATGAGAGTGCAATGCTGACATCTACAGCAATGGGAGAAAAAATCTAACCAGGTCAATCAATAGTCCAGCCCAAAAAAAAAAAAAAAAAAAAAAAAAACGTAGGAAGCAAGATATTTGTAGTGACTAGCAGCACCTACAGAAAAACCATCCCTTAATGTCTCTAGGTACCTTTATTTATTAATTACATCAAATAGAATGGTACATAAAAAGAAAATGTGATGCCCCTTACTTGCATTCTCAATTTTCCCTTAAAAATCAAATACAACGGTAAACTTTTGTAGTTCTAGGGGACATTCGCTCTGCTACTGCTTTCTAATAGCACATTATGCTTGCTTGGCATAACCAATATTTTCCCACAAAATTATGAACAGATAACTGGATGTTGTTTCTAAACTATTTCTGTGTAGTGATAACCAAGAATACAGAGCTGAGATTTGTAGTACAAATGTGTGACTTAACCTGCCAACAAAGCACCATAGTTATTAGTCTCACATCCAAAATATTCTAAGATCTCCATGTTGATGATAGCAAAACACTACAAAATCTACTATACTAAAAAGAAAAAAAATTAAAAGGTGAATCAAAGCCAATATATTTGTCCAGGCTACAGGATTTTCGGATATAAAAAGTGAATGAACATGTTGTTTTTTTTTTAATAACAAATGCATTGAAGAACAGTAATTAAAGCTTGATAAATACATATAATTAATTTTATACATGTTCAGGTTAACCTAGATATTGATAGGAGTCTGCCTATGAATATAAAGGCAAAGATACAACAAACTACTGGACTTGGTCAAGCTAGGCACATTGCAGGCTAAAGGGGTGGCATTTTCAAAATGTATACGTCTTTCATAACCATGATGTAACCTCTTGATTGTACTGCAAAGGTGGCATTTCCATTGAAGGCATTCTTGCAAGGTTTCTGCGTTTTCTTATAAACCTGAAAACTACAGTTTGTGCCATGTTGTTAAGTCTACTTTTCATATCTACAAAACATTAAAACAAAAAAAGCTTCATGTCCTGCTGCTTGTTTTCAAAGTATTCTTGGTGGGAGTCGCTGCTTGTACATTCCTGCCAGAGCTTTGGCTGCGCTGAAAATCATCTGCCTACGGGACATGCCTGTGAAAGCCACGTGCCAATCAGTCCTACTGACTTGTGGTAGATTTCTCTCCAGTACCTCACCCACTGTCACCGAAAGGCCAGACCACCTGAGGTTGTAGTCTTGCGGGGTAAGATTTTGGGCCTATAAAATAAAACAAAACAGTTAACTATAAAGACTCATCTGAGACAGTGATAATTTACACCTAGATTCTAAAACTGCGGGCTCCATTCACAGAATCAGATCACATGCAGTACTTAGGCGTTTTCCCCAAATACCGCATGTGACCCTGAAAATGTCAATTTACTATTTCTTTATGTGGCATTTACCGCATAAAGCAAAAATGCTTGGTCAATACTGCATAAAACAGGAGTGAAAGTCAATTTACGAAAGGAAATAAAAAATATGCATGCAGTAAATAAGTAGTGGACCCGGCATGTAATATTTAAAGGAACCGGCAGCCTCAGGTATCCTTAACATGGTTAAGGAGCGGGTGGCCGCTGAGTCCTTGACTAATGAGTCATCGGCTGTCACCAGGTAGCTCCGCCTCTAAATAATTTAAGAACTGTTGAGAGCTGTCACCGGGTGGCACGCCCCTTAGTTATTTTAACCGCTTGCCGACTGCCGCATGCTGATGTACATCGACAGAATGGCATGGGCAGGCAGATTGGAGTACAGGTACATCTCTTTAAATCTGCCGCCCAGTGCACGCGCGTGTTCGCAGGTCCCGGGAACTCGATGTTCCCGGGTGGCCCACGATTGAGGTTGGCAAAGGCAGAACAGGGGGATGCCTTTGTAAACAAGGCACTCCCCTATTCTGCCTAGTGACACTGTCACTGATGGCTGTTGCCCATGATCGGTCATCAGTGACGTGTCACCACGCCCGCTGGGGAACTCCCTACCCCTACAGCGCCACATAGTGTTATACCTTCACTGCCATTTTCACAGAAATCAGTACATTTTTATAGCACCGATCTCTGTAAAAATGACAATGGTCCCAAAAATGTGTCAAAAGTGTCCGCCATAATGTCGCAGTCACGATAATAAAATAAAAAAACGCTGCCATTACTAATAAAAAAAAAAAAAAATTGCCTACTGGCACACCTGGACCTTGGAACCATTTCCATATAGCACTACCTGCGTTTCTAGCGCTCCATCTCTAACCAGTGTGCATCATCCGAGGCTGTTCATTTCACTGGATATATGTTGTAAGGGTTTACATCTGCTTGCATAATGGTCCGTTATGGATTTTGGCGTGAGGGTTCCCCTCAAAATCTATAATTCAAAGCTTAATTTTTTCCAAGTCGGCATTTTTTTTTCTTCATTTTACATTCAGCTGCCAACCCCACTGACAGCTGATGACTCATCGGTTGTTAAGGAGTGGGCGGCTGCCAGCGTCTTTAACAACCAGCTATTTACAGCCTGTGTTAAGGATACCGGCTACTGCTGGCGGTAAATTACCGCAGGCTCATTACTAAAATACTTCATGACTTCATTAAATAACTCGAGCAGTATTTTAGTAGCGTTTAGTGAATGCCCAAAAAACTTTTTTGAAAAACCTAGCCGACGTTAGGTTCCAGTGGAGTAGTGGCACGGCACAGCTAACCAGCCAGCATGAGCACAGTCCCACCGATGCAGGATGTCCCTGATGTGCCCGTTTTATGCTATTCAAATGCGAGTTGTTATTGTATTATTTATTTTAATAAACGCCATATTATCTACACTTAGAAGAGCTACAGAGGTGTTTTCTTTCTTCAGGTTTGTGGAGTGTGCTTCTTCCTAGAAGAGGCTTGCCCCGAGTTATTGGACCATTTACATCACCTTTAGGACCTGATCAGTGGATGGACCATTCTCTATGATTTATGGCATTTTTGCCCTTTGCTTATATAAAAGGACCAATTTAAAGACTGATGGTTCCATGTCACAGCAATTACTACTGTGCGCCAAACCATACCCCCTTTTTTTTTTTTTTTTTTTTAGCAAGAACAAACACAAATACAATATTTTTTGATTGATCACACCTTAAAGCGGAACTTCACCCTCTCAATCAACATTGATTATTTTTAATCCTCATGCTGCTAGTATTAGTAAATAGACAGGAAAGTATATCATTACTTGTATTAAACTTATTTTTTTTACATTTGTGTGCAAATACTTTCTGGTTTCTTGGCTTGGCAAATTATGTCATACACAGAGTTTTTTTTCTCAGAAAATAGGTGCAGGAACTCAACCACGACCCCGTTCATATTTCACAAACAGTAGAAGGGTCTTAAAGGGGCATTAAATACCAGGATTGCATTACATACAGATTGCAGAGTTCAGGGGGGTTACACACAGAGTGCAGAGCTGTCACTTGTAATCACAGAAACCAGACTTCTGTGTTTACAAGTGATTGTGGTGAGCAGGCACCAAAGGGTCTGAGCCAGAGGTGGTGGAACCGAGTTCCCCCAAGTTCCCCCTGAAAAAAAGCCCTGGTCATACATCCCAGGAGTCATCAGGAGTGAAGGAGAGAAGGAGGGATTTTCGCAGCTAAGCACACTCTCCTGCATGCTTGAGCTACAGTACCTTGAAAAAAAAGAGTATTCATACCTCTTGAAACATTCCACATTTTTTCATGTTAAAACCAAAAACGTAAAATGTATTTTTTGGGGATTTTATGTGATAGACCAACACAACAATGAGAAAAGTGTGGTGTGCATTTGTATTCAGCCTCCTTTACTCTGATACCCCTAACTAAAACCTAAAATAACCAACTGACTTCAGACGTCACCCAATTAGTCTACCTGTGTGTAAATCTCAGTATAAATACAGCTGTTCTGTAAAGCCCTCAGAGGTTTGTTAGAGAACCTTTGTGAACAATCAGCATCATGAAGAACAAGGAACACACCAGACAGGTCAGGGATAAAGTTGTGGAGAAGTTTAAAGCAGGGTTAAAAAGCATCAGCACGACTTAGTCATGCCAATATGAATGGAAGTCATTGAAAATCGTGGAGAATGACTTTTGCAGTCCAAAATCGTGGGACAAGTCTTATGGGTGTGAAAGGGGACTTAGTCGTGCACGCCACAAATCTGGCCTTTATGGAAGAGTGGCAAGAAGAAATCCATGGAGAAATCCTGTTTTCATTTTGCGCGAAGCCATGTGAGGGACAAAGCAAACATGTGGAAGAAGGTCCTCTGGTCAGATGAGACCAAAATTAAACTTTTTGGCCTAAAAGCAAAAAACGCTATGTGTGGTGGAAAACCAACGCTTCACATCACCCTGAACACCCCATCCCCACTGTGCAACATGATGGTGGCAGTATCATGTGGGGATGCTTTTCTTTAGCAGGGACAGGGAAGCTGGTCAGAGTTGATGGGAAGATGGATGAAGCCATATACAGGGCAATCTTAGAAGAAAACCTGTCGAGAGTCTGCAAAAGACTTGAGACTGAAGCAGAGGTTCACCTTCTAGCAGGTGAATGACCCAAAACATACAGCCAGAAGTACTACAATGAAATGGTTTAGATCAAAACATATTCATGGCCCAGTCAAAGTTCAGACCAAAATCCAATGGAGAATCTGTGGCAAGACTTAAAAATTGCTGTTCGTAGATTCCACTCTAGATGTGAAAAGCTGGTAGAGAGATCCCCAAAAAGACTTGCAGCTGTAATTGCAGAAAAACATGGTTCTACAAAGTATTGACTCAGGGGGGCTGAATACAAATGCACGCCACACTTTTCACATTTATTTGTAAAAAAATATATATATATTTTTTTAATTTATTAATGTATTTATTTATTTATTTATTTATTTATTTATTTATTTAGATAGATAGATAGATAGATAGATAGATAGATAGATAGAGACTTGTTTTCCTTCCACTTCACAATCATGTGCCACTTGGTATTGGTCTATCAACATAAAATACATTTACATTTTTGGTTGTAACATGACAAAATATGGAAAATTTCAAGAGGCATGTTTAAGTGTCCCTGAACTGCATCATTTTAGGCACAGAATAAGTCTCGGAAGACAGGATAGCGCGATGAGGCATTTGTTTTACCCTGTATGCTGATCACTTTTGCTAAAGGTTTTGGAAATTTTTAAGGTGTCACAAAAGTTATTACATTTATCCACACTATTTTTAACAGTGGCTACTATACCAAAAAGAAAATGGGCGTAAACAAACCTGCTGTACATATTCCATAGGCAAAGGTGTAGCTTGTGTAAAGTTTTCTAAACGAATGCCATGAATTGGATCATCCAAAATGACGCAACCGATATCAAACCACCTAAAACACATCATCATATTTAAAATCTCAATTGTACTTCATTTCAGTGCAAATAATAAAGTAAACAATTAAATACATAGAAGGGTAACAATTTAGTTCTGCAAGCAAACAGTGAATGTATTTTAAAACCCAGACAAAAAACATTTACATTTTAGGTTTCATTTTCTTTTCTGAAAATTAGAACTATGAACCGGGTTAATTACACACAAAGTGCTGTGTACATGAGTATGTCTTCTAATGTTGCTATTCATAAGAAAGGGAATACCACTCAAGAGGAGCCATAGTGACAAATGTACAGATGACAGCATTGGATTCCCTACAAAGATGAATATAATATATATCTTTGCTTAAACTAAAGCTGGATACACACTATACAACTTTCGTTATTTGATTTCCTTTAGATTTACCTTCAACTATGTAGTGCAAGGGTCTGCCCGATTGCATACAAATTTAAAGTGTTTAGGTTTGACCTTATATTATATGGTTTTGGTAAATCTAAAAAAAGGAAAAAATAAAATAAAATGTATAGTGTGTATCCAGCTTTAGACCATAACACTTGGAAACAATCTTTCAGACCTGGGACAAAGCGTCTCACAGAGAAGGAGAATTGCTTGTCTGAAACATTCTGTATATGACTGGCTTGAAACAGTAAACTACATTCTACAAGCTGCAATTCAGCATCTCTGACCAATTCTTACTTGTCAGGCAGCAGCTCTGCAATGAAGTTTTCTACTGACACAGCAGGTTGCTTCTCATGGATCACACCACTTCTGCGTAATCCGTCTATTCTTTCCTGGGCTCCCTGAAAATAAATTGGAAGGAAAAGTGTAGACTGTCAAACTACACACCCCATGTGACCACAACAACCAGCAATAACAAGACACCGGGAAAAGCATAATCTAGATACACCTATGGCTGCTATATAGAAAATTAAATAATATTACCAGCTTTAAGCTACAGTATATCTGCACATCAACTTTCAGACTGCATTATAGAATCTCCCAGCATACAACATTTTGTATGCATTAGTGAAGGGCTTTATGGTTCCTTTAACAACTTGCCACCGCCCACCGTCTCCTCTCAATGACAGAGTGAGGAGAGCTGATCAGTGGCATCTCTTCACAGGGGGACATCTAGGTATGTAATCAGGGCACTGATCATCGGTGCCCTGATTACAATTAAGTGCCCAACAGTGCCAACAATCAATGGCCATTAGTGATGCCAGTCAGTGCGGCATATTCGTGCAGCCTCATCAGCTAAGGAGAAAAATTACTTATTTACTGACAGAAATTAATTAAGAAAAAATAGAGATAGATAGAGCCGAAAAAAAAAAATCTTTCTCAAAAGAAAGCTCTATTTGTGTTAAGAAAATAATAAAAACTGCACATTGCATGACCACGCAATTGTCATTCAAAGTGCGATATCGCTGAAAGCTGAAAAATGGCCTAAGCAGGAAGGGGGTGCCATGTATTGAGGTGGTTAAAGTGTATATTACCTTAAAGCGGGAGTTCACCCGAAAAAAATGTTTTAACATTAGATTGATGCTCATTTTGTCTAGGGGAATCGGGTGTTTTTTTTTTTTTTTAAACCGAAGCAGTACTTACCGTTTTAGAGATAGATCTTCTACGCCGCTTCCGGGTATGGTCTTTGGGACTGGGTGTTCCTATTTGATTGACAGGCTTCCTACAGTCGCATACATCGCGTCACGAGTAGCCGAAAGAAGCCGAACGTCGGTGCGGCTCTATACGGCGCCTGCGCACCGACGTTCGGCTACTTTCGGAAAATCATGACGCGATGTATGCGACCGTCGGAAGCCTGTCAATCAAATATGAACGCCCAGTCCCGCAGCCCATACCCTGAAGCGGCGGAGAAGATCTATCTCTAAAACTGTAAGTACTGCTTAGATTTAAAACAAAAACACCCGATTCCCCTTGACAAAACGAGCCTCAATCTAATGTTAAAAATTAACTTTTTGGGTGAACCTCCACTTTAACATTTTACATTTCTGATATGTGTCTGTTATGTACTAGTATGAGAAAATAACCTGTTCTCTTTGCGTTTCTTCTTGTTTGTGAAATCCCTGGTTATCCTGCCAGTCCCCTGCTTTCCTATTTCTGACTGACCATAACAGGCATGGAAGCGCATCCAATCAAGAATGGTCAGGTTGCTTCTCTGTTTAGCACAGCCTGTCTATGCTCTAAAGGTCAGACTTCTTGCACTTGTGTGTGTGTGCCCGTGCACACACACAAAAAACACGTTTTGTTTTTTTTCTATTTTAAACCGAAGGCAATCCCAACATTCCAAGAATGTAACCATTTTTAAAACGGTTAAATCGGTGTGTTTAGTTCTACTGTATGATTTCCTGCTGTTCAGCAAAAGGACAGCCTCCAGCAAGAAGAAACAGGAGCGACGCAGGCAATTTACAACACACACTAATTTTGGTAACAGAATTATTTGTGTGGAATGTATTAGTGCTGCACAATTAATCGTTAAAGAATAGAGATCGTGATTTTACCCGCCTCCTGATCTTAACCACTGAAGGACCGGCCTATTTTTCAGACTTGGTGTTTACAAGTTAAAATAATTTATTTTTTTTGCTAGAAAATTACTTAGAACCCCTAAACACCCACACCCACACTATTTGTGGCTTAGTAAAACTATATAGTTAAGCCAGGCTTTTACTGACCCAAACTCACCTCCTTTAGCTGCAAAAAGCAGCAGAGAAGTGTGAACCCATGCTGCTGCCCCAATGCTTTGCATAGTAGCATGGCAAACAGTATCCCCACTGTTGCATTCAATAGACAATACCGCCTACTGAACACAACCCATGAAACTGATGCTATTGCAGGGTTCAAGCAGGTGGTGAGGAGGAGATACATTGCCTCCTTACCACCCGTCAAATTCGCTATGAAGAGCAATCTGAATACAGATCACTCTTCAGAGAGAAAGGCTAGTATAAACTAGCCCTTATAGTTCCCACACAACTGCAGAAATGTATTCCTTCCTCACCACCCTTTAAGTCTTATGCTCACCTGTCCCTAATCCAGTGAAAGTCACATCGATACTTGCCAAAATCATCCCAGCCAGTCTTTTATACACTCTGCGCTCTCCATTCATTCCCATGGTGCATCCAAGTACTAGTTCAGACTCTGAAATCCACAGGAATGAATGCAAGTGAAGAGGACACGCACAGGCCCAACTGGGAAGAATATATGACAAAGGGCTGTGAGGTCTAGACAGCAATATCTCCCTAAATTATAGAAAGAAGAAGACAAAGATGGTTCTGGGTGCAGATGGCACGAAGATACGAACTGAATAGATCTAGCACTTACCTTTAACCCAGCAGCATATCCAACAGGCTGTGGTGCAATATTTGACTGTCCATCTTCCCCTGTTACAAGAGCCATTCCAAACACCTCCTGAAAAGCATCACGAACAGCTGCAACCTTCACCTCTTTGTTAGATGTCACTATTAGGTCAAGCTCTCCTCCAGATCCTATACAAAAATGGAAGCGTTAAAAAAAAAAAAAAAAAAAAAAAAGCTGATAGACGCACAGGTTATACTAAGTGTCAGCAACAACCACAATACCACTCTCTTATAATCACACAGGGGAACAAAACTAGCTAAAGAGCAGCCAGTGTTGCATTCCCCTCAATAGAGTAAGTAACAAGACAGTAAGCACAGTCTTCCTCCCTAACCCAACATTTGTTCCCATAGAAATCAATTCAAACAGGTGAATCCTATGGTAATGCAAAAACATACAAATATCTGCATCAAACTGCATAACCCCACTTGCAGGTGACATTGAAGAATACAAACCGTTTGCCTACAGTGTGTGTAATAAAGTTCAAATTTACAGACTAAAAAAAAAAAAAAGAAAACCAGACATTTAAAAATCTAATTACTAAAGCTGGGAACATTTTAGAACTAAAAATGGTTATTATATGTAACAGTCTAAACAAAACATATCACTGGACATGCTGTGAGCATTTATTAAAGCGGACATGATTTCCCAACCATAATTCTATCCAAACATTAAACTTCTTTTCCCATTTAGCTATCCACTAACACAGTGCTCTATACAGACTAATTCAGTTCAGCAACACTGCCCTCTAATGCCAGCACTTGTAATAACCGTCTTACTGTGTGTAGATAGGACTATCCGTCACAGGATGGGTTATTACTAAGGCCCCATACACACCATCTGAAAATTGGACGACAGATCGTCTGCCTTTTTTCACTTGCTAGTCTCAAGTAGAAATTGAATAGGTTGCTAAATTGACAAAAATTCTAGTACGACAGAATAAAAATTTAATGGTGATGCAATGTGTTTTAGTGAATTAGTATTTTCAAACAACTGTACTGATAAAAATGAAAATTGTGCGATCTGGTATCGTACCAGAAAATGTCATGCTTGGCCGATTGGATAATATTGGATGAACGGTCGTGATCGGCTATCAAATGCTGTGTACCAACAAACAGATTATCGTACAAACGCTTAGAAATCTATTTTTCTTACGATTTTCAAAACGCGTGTACGGGTCATTCTATCAAAAAATGCACTACAAGCTAAACACTGTAAAAAAAAAAAAAAAACACAACACAACTACTGGCCACAATCATTAGTTAAAAGGGCAGGTTTTCTTTATCTTCATGCATTCTATGTTGTATGCTGAAAAAAAAAAAAAAAAACGTATGCGTCTGTATTTGCTGCATCACTTACGGATATAAGGAGCCATGCCAGGGTCCAGCGTGGTGATCACACTCTCTACTGAATGTTTGGTCTTATCCAGTACAGACTTCACCATAGGATTGCCAGCCACTCCCTATAGTGATCAGAAAAGCATATTAGAACACCTCATTAGACCTGCACAAAACTAAAAAAATAAAAAAAAAATAGTTATAAATAAAATAACACTAAATAAAGCCAAAAAATAATAATAATGAATATGCACGGGAGGGAGTGGGGGCTGGTGCGTTTGTAACATGTTACATCCTGAACATGGGAGAAACGTGTTACGAAAGATGAATCTATCCTTTAAAAGTGCTTTATTCCTTTTTTTGGAATAGAACCAGTTAAACTATTATTTTTTCCCTCTCAGTGCAAAACTACATACCGCACCGCCATAGGGGCATACTTATAAAAAGGTAGCAAATCTAACGTTCACCAAACATTGACTGCAAGTGAATTTGCCAGGTGCATGCGTTTTGAAAGACAGACTAAAGTGGTTGTAAAGGCAGACATTTCTTTTTTTCATCTTAATGCATTCTATGCATCAAGATAAAAGCCTTCTGTGTGCCTCAGCTCCCTTAATACTTTACCTGAGCCCATCTCTATCCAGCGATGTGGCACGAGAGACTCGGCTGCCCAGGACTCTCCTCATCATTGGCTCCTGCTGCTGACAAAGTCAGTGAGCCAATGAGGAGGGGGGGGGCCTAGTTGGGGCTCCGTGTCTGAATGAGGGCTTGGGTGTCCCCATAGTAGGCCGCTTGCTGTGGGGGCACTCGTCAGGAGGGAGGGGCCAGGAGAGCCGAAGAGGGACACAAGAAAAAAGGAGGATCTGGGCTGCTCCCCCCCCCCCCCTATAAAAATTAGACTTTAGTATTACCTTTACGTCACCAGCAGTGAATGTTTGGCAACGATCATATTCATTGCTTTATAAATATGCCGCATTGCTTTTGCCTATGCAGTCTGGTCACCCAACCTTTGTTGGACACCACTTCTTCAGGTAGCTTGGTAACCACAGAATAGGATGCATGGATCATATAACTTAGCTGCCAAGCAGCACTGGATAGTAAGCTGGTCATGGTTGATACTAAATTCGGCTAAATATGCACAGGAATTTCTGCTTTCAGGCTACCTCTATGCATCATGTATGGGCAGGGCTAGAGCAGAGGATAGAAGTGGCAATATGTACAAACTGTATCATAGAAGTAGAGAAAAAGAAAAGCGTGATTGTGGAGAGTCAGGCAGGAGGTTTTCTCAGAGTAAAATAGTAGAACTTGGAGCACCACACAAATTTAGTACATGCTGCAGTTTCAGGATCCCAAGTAAGGTGCTCCTATTCTGCACTGACTGTATATAAAAATTGAAAAGAAGAGAAAATACTGCGCTCCCTAATGGTGACTAAACACAATACAAATAAGTGAAAAATCTAACCTAGCAGTAAATGCAATATTATGAATATAAAGCAGCAGTAAAAAAATTGTGCGACAACACAAATGATAAAGCAAAAGAAAATACGGAAACTGTGCTGTAAAGCAACATTAAAATAAAAACTGTGGAAATTATCTTAAATATCAACAATATAAATACCACACTAAGTGCATAAGTGTAAATGTACCCATATGATTTTATATTAAATGGTATAAAAGTCCAATTGCCAACAACTAAATGGCAGCAAAAAGGAAAAAAGAAAGTCCTGATATGCTTCAAACAAAAGTGATTCCACAATGACAGAAACGTGAAGAAAATCCTATGATGGCACCAATATCACATGTGTCCCTTCACCAGAAGTACAAGCCTGCTTACCAGAACACAGGCTAAATAAGCCTGGAAGTCAAACACACTCTGGACTGGAAGAGGTCGTTAGGAAGATGGACACGGGAAATCCGAACGGATCCAAAATCGATCTCCTCAATTTGGACAGCTGGAGGGTGGATGGAAGTAATCCGACCGAGTGGAAACGATTACCTCACTCACAGCAGGTATCTCGTACAGTACCGAGGGAAGAAATACTTGCATAGCATAATATTGTATGCACAAAGTTTAATGTAAAAAAAAAAATCAGATATACTTACAAAAGCATCTGAATAAAATCACGTATAAAAACAAACAGCCGGCCGGCAAGCAGTCACCTGTTCTATGGGCGAAGACGTCAGCGTGTTAACTTCCCGACGATCGTTTCGTCTCACAAAGACGTAGTCACAGGGGCTTCCCCCTGTGACAACGTCTTTGTGAGACAAAGCGATCGTCGGGAAGTTGACGCGCTGACGTCTTCGCCCATAGGACGGGTGTCTGCTTGCCGGCTGGCTGTTTGTTTTTATACGTGATTTTATTCAGATGCTTTGGTAAGTATATCTGATTTTTTTTTTTTACATTAAACTTTGTGCATACAATATGCTATGCAAGTATTTCTTCCCTCGGTACTGTACGAGATACCTGCTGTGAGTGAGGTGATCGTTTCCACTCGTTCGGATTACTTCCATCCACCCTCCAGCTGTCCAAATTGAGGAGATCGATTTTGGATCCGTTCGGATTTCCAGTGTCCATCTTCCTAACGACCCCTTCCAGTCCAGAGTGTGTTTGACTTCCAGGCTTATTTAGCCTGTGTTCTGGTAAGCAGGCTTGTACTTCTGGTGAAGGGACACGTGTGATATTGGTGCCATTATAGGCTTTTCTTCACGTTTCTGTCATTGTGGAATCACTTTTGTTTAAAGCATATCAGGACTTTCTTTTTTCCTTTTTGCTGCCATTTAGTTGTTGGCAATTGGACTTTTATACCATTTAATATCAAATCATATGGGTACATTTACACTTATGCACTTAGTGTGGTATTTATATTGTTTATATTTAAGATAATTTCCATATTTTTTATTTTCATGTTGGTTTACAGCGCAGTTTCCGTATTTTCTTTTGTATATAAAAATTGATTCAGTCTTAATCGTGTATAAAACCATAACATGGAATGGAGCCCGATTACTGTATTGCAGCATAAATTATTATAACACCTACATCTTTTGTCTTAATAGGTGTTAAAATGAGAATTACAGCCAAAGTTCGTTTGGCTGTACTTTTCCTGTGGATCATACGATCACCCGTTTTCAGCTGAAAGCAGGCTGATGCCTGTCAGCTGACGTCAGAGTCAGACAAGATAGTGACAATGAAGTCGGAATCCGCCCACATGCCTGGACCGGTACCTGGTTTAGCCCCTCAGCAAACCACTGAAAGCCTGTGCTGGACACTCCCACAGCACAACGCTCCTGTGAGCGAGGGGGGTGGCAGAGCAGACAGCAGTAACTGACAGTCACAAGCTCTCTGCTTAGGGACCTCTGAGAACCGAGCGATCGGCGGTGTTTGATCGCTCAGTTCTCAGTCTTTGAGCCGGTTGGGGACCAATGCTGCATCCACTTAGGCAAGTATGATTGTGAGAAAAAAAACACAAACACACACCTCATGCTTCTCCTTTAAAATGGACCCTTTGAAATAGCTAGTAAACATGCAAGCATGTGTCATTTATTGCCTCTGGACTATGGGAAATTATTATTATTTCCATACTTTGAATTTTACATAAGCAAGACACAAAAAAGTACATTTACACATGCATAACTGTTACTGTGTTCTATAAAAAAAAAGGAAGTTTTTCCAATGTATTAGCTCTCACCTTAATAAAGCCCCATATCCCACCAGTAGGTCCTTCATTAAGGGGTGCGTGCACCCGGGGATCATCAGGCTCCTCTGGAAAGGTAATGGATGATCCTGCAGTACTAGGACCATGTTGTATAACAGGATTTGGCAGAACTACAATACAGAGAAAACATATTAGAGACAAGCTTTACACATCCTAAGCTAGCCATACATGTCACAGGGGAGAACGTAGGCAATCATATTGTACGTTCCAAATGTGATGTGAGTGCCTATGAAACCAATCTATTCGATTTTTAACCCACTAGACAAATTCTTGCATGTCACAGATGTCAGATCTACAGAAGATTGTATGATCACAATTAAGCCAACTCAGCTTTCAGTATTGTAGGATCACAGCGACACACTGAAATCATTTTTCTATTCTAGATGGTCTTCAACACTGACCAATGAAATGGAGGCTGGCGGGTTTTAAACAAAAATGCATTATACATATGCAGGCTGCCATTTACATCCTCCCAACTATTGCGCAAGTATTTCCTAAGTCATATGCAGAGTATGGACTTGGTGCATATTTCTGGGGTCTGGATCAGCAATTCAGCATTTACAGCTGTCGGAGGATCAGTATTAAAGACAACAAGCACTTTTAAAAGACATTCAATATATATTTCTCTCAAGTTTTTAAAGACTTTACCAATACTGCCTGCAAAAACAAAAATCAATATTGCTTATATAGAAATTTAAAGCGTACCTGTATATTGGGGAAATAAGAGGTGCACTATACAGTAAGGAGAATAAAGTAGCCATAGTTACCCTTCACTCTTTTTTAATACTGATCCAATCCACCACCAGCCTGCACAAGATTCTGGCTCGGATCACACTTGTGCGATGCGGAAAACATGCAAATCCACTGCGAGTTCCCGCATCACACGGCAGTTCACACTGTTATATGCGAACGGCCGGAGTGTCAATACAATGTTAATGACACCCCCATTTCATCTCACATATCGCACTGCAAACTGACAGTTCGGACATGAATAGGTTTGCATGGGTGTTCACACTAATGCGATCCGAGTCTGGTCCGGACCAAAAAAAAACTCCTGTGCGAGTTTGGTCTGAATGCGATGCGATATCAGCCATACGATCTGTATGGCTGAAATTGTATGCGATTTTCACTGCAGTGCGAATCACATGTGATCTCGCAGTGCGCACAAGTGTGAACCGAATCTCAGAGCAAGGTTCCACTTGTGTACACTCCTCCATATGACAGCTCTAATGTCTGGCTTGATAATCAGGCATCAATCACTGTATTTTGGGGAGGCAAAATGAGTGTCATGTTCCCTCATACCCAAACTAGGTGGTTCCCAGACAGGTCCACCTTGAAACAGAACAAGTGATTGAGCAATAGGTAGGGGTGTGTGTGTGTTTTTACCCTATATAGTAAATTAAAACTGAAAAGGGGGAACTGAAGTTTCAATTAAACCAGAATTGTTCAGAATACATGCTTCTACTCTGTCTATGGAATACAAAAAGTAGCTTAAAATGTGTCAAAAGGAAGTTAACTGTACAGCAAAAGCACCAACACATCACTGTATTATCAGAAGTGTCAGAAACAGGTTATAGATACAGTAAACTGTATTTGTCCATTGACACACCAATAAGCTACCTAAAACGATAACAACTAAGCTATCTAAAGATATTACAGTACATCCTCATTCACATTTTTTAGAATTCAAATAGGATGTGGAAAAATGCTACAATTGCGATTTACAATTGTCTGCACCACACTGGATGGCACTGCATAGCAACACAATACACTACTATGAATATAAATATAATAAATAACACTTCAACTAAAAGTAAAAAAAAAAAAAAAAGTGATGCCTAGCTTTGTAAATGGCTCTTGGTTCACTATAAAGTGAATATATAAACCAGGGGTTGACAAATTTGCTTGGAATCTAGGAGCCAGCTAAAAAAGTTAGGAGCCAGAAAACGCGCCCGTCCCGACGAGCTTGCACGCAGAAGCGAACACATACGTGAGCAGCGCCCGCATATGTAAACGGTGTTCAAACCACACATGTGAGGTATCACCGCGATTGGTAGAGCGAGAGCAATAATTCTAGCCCTAGACCCCCTCTGTAACTCAAAACATGCAACCTGTAGATTTTTTTAAACGTCGCCTATGGAGATTTTAAAGGGTAAAAGTTTGTCGGCATTCCACGAGCGGATGTAATTTTGAAGCGTGACATGTTGGGTATGAATTTACTCAGCGTAACATTATCTTTCATAGTATTAAAAAAAAATGGGGATAAACTTTACTGTTGTGTTATTTTTTAATTTAAAAAAGTGTATTTTTTTCCCAAAAAAGTGCGTTTGTAAGACCGCTGCGCAAATACGGCATGACAGAAAGTATTGCAACGATCGCCATTTTATTCTCTAGGGTGTTAGGATAAAAAAAATATATAATGTTTGGGGGTTCTAATTAGAGGGAAGAAGATGGCAGTGAAAATAGTGAAAAATTACATTAGAATTGCTGTTTAACTTGTAATGCTTAACTTGTAATACCAACGGCTCGCCACCAGATGGCGCCAGCTCCCTAAAAAGCTTCCAAGCCAAGTCGCCAGGACCCTATTTCTAGTTGCCATGGCGACCTGGCGCCCGGGATTTGTCGAGCCCTGATATAAACAGTGCTCAAGTGGTTAGCTTTTCTGCCTAGCAGCACTGGGGTCATCAGTTCCAATACCAACCGCTACCTGCTACTAGTTTACATGGTCTCCTTGTGTCTGCGTGGTTGTGAATTGGGGACCTTAGATTGTAAGCTCCTTGAGGTCAGGGACTGATGTGAATACATATTAGTACTGCGTAAATTGATGGTGACACACACCCCCTAACCAAAAAGATAACTCAGAACTTGCTAACAACACTTCTTGGGATTTCTGTGAAGCTGCGGCAACAGTTCAACCAGAAAGATAGAAGCCAACCAAATTTCTGGCAGTATTGATAAGACAAAACACAGGAAGATGAGCATGTATTGCAGAGATATACTGAAGGTTTTCTTTTTCTTGTCCAGACAAACAGCAAACGTTCCATAACTGTAACGATACTAATGCATCTCTAATTTGTTATGAATAGGCTGGGATGCATCTGGTTCCATAATAATGGTGTACTTTCAGCATGAGCAGAATTGTTTGGCACTGTGACTTCTGACAGCACCTGATGCTCTGCCTTGTGGGAATAAGATCATTTTCCCTCTCTCTCTCACACACACACACACAGCTTTTCGATATATATGTGGGCTTAGGGCAAAAAAAATATTAAATAAATGAAACAATTGTCTACCAATGATTACAGTCATTACCTTTAAAACAGGGCTTGACAAATTTGATTGGAATCTAGGAGCCAACTAAAAAGACCGGAGTTAGGCTTACCGGTAACTCTGTTTCTAGGAGTCTTCCAGGACAGCCTCTTGAGACCTTGGGCTCCTCCCTCCGGGACAGGAAACACGTACACCCTTTTCTTTAAAGGGCGGTCCTCTAGATCTCCTCCTCAGTTTGCCCGAGAAATACCAGAAGATCCTGAAAGACATAGTCTACTAACACATCGTTAGATCATTTTATATCTTCACCACAATTACAGTTCCTTAACAGACACCGGGTGGGAAAAACTCCGGCTGTCCTGGAAGACTCCTAGAAACAGAGTTACCGGTAAGCCTAACTCCGGTCTTTCTCTAGTCGTCTTCCAGGACAGCCTCTTGAGATGACAAGCAAGAACTTACTGGTTTTTAGGGTGGGACTACTGTCTGGAGGACCCTTCGTCCGAAGGCCTGATCCTTGTCTGACAGCAGGTCCAACCGGTAGTGTCTTGCAAAGGTTGAGTAAGATGTCCAGGCTGCCGCCTTACAGATCTCTTCCGGGGACGCTCCTGCTCTTTCTGCCCAGGAAACCGCCACTGCCCGAGTAGAATGTGCTTTAACTGTAGGTGGTTCCCTACCCCCTAGCGTATATGCTTCTACAATCAACATCCTGAGCCATCTGGCAATAGAGGATTTTGATGTTCTGTGACCCTTGCGGGCACCTGAGAAGTTAACAAAAAGTGAGTCACATAGTCTAAATTCCTTTGTGACTTCTAAGTAAAATAAAAGACTTCTTTTAACATCCAATAAGGACAAAAATTCCCCTTCATCATTTTCTGAAGAGGAAAGCAAGGTTGGTAGGACAATGTCCTGAGTCCTATGAAAGGTAGAGGCTACCTTGGGTAGGAAGCTAGGATCCGTCCTAAGAATTATCCTATCATCAAATACAGATAGGAAGGGTTCCCTAATAGAGAGGGCCTGAAGATCGCTGACTCTCCTGGCTGAGGCTATGGCCACTAGAAAGACTGTCTTAAGGGTAACATGTTTCAGAGAAGACTCTTCCAGCGGTTCAAATGGTTTGTTAGTAAGAGCCTTTAGTACCAAGGACAGATCCCAAGAGGGACAGGCTCTAATCCTAGTTGGATTAGATCTTGTCAGACTTTTGAAAAAGTTTTTGACGAAGCGATCCTGTTGAAGAGGTACATCCAAAAAAATACTTAAGGCAGCCGCCTGTACTTTGAGAGTGCTGACTGATAAGCCTAAGTCCGCACCTGCCTGCAAAAATTCTAGCACTACTGGGATGCCAGAATGATTCATTCCTTGTTGTATCTTCCAGGAATTGAATTTTTTCCACACCTTAGAGTATATTGCTCTAGTTACCGGTTTGCGACACCCTAAGAGAGTCGTGACCACTTTATCTGAAAAACCCCGTGCTTTCAATAGTTGCTCTTCAGAAACCAGGCAGTTAGTTTCAGGTTCTTTATTTGAGGATGAAGGACTGGACCTATAGACAGTAGATCTACTTTCTCTGGAAGTGTCCAAGGTGGATACAGGGCCAGCCTCCACAGGCTGGCGAACCATGGCCTCTTGGGCCAGAAAGGCGTGATCAGAATCAGATCCGCGGGTTCCCTGAGAAATTTTTGGATTACCCTGGGAATCAACCTCACTGGAGGGAATGCGTATGCCAGGCTGAAATGCCAAGGATGTGAAAAGGCATCTATCCCCTTCGCTTTGTCTTGTGGGTGAATGGAAAAAAATGTTGTAACCTTCCTGTTCTCCTTTGCTGCGAACAGGTCCACCTCTGGTAGTCCCCAGAGTGAGACTATCTGGTAGAAAGTCTCCTGGTCTAGAGACCACTCGTCCTGACATACTACCTGTCTGCTGAGGAAATCTGCCAGGGTATTCAGTGAGCCCTTTAGGTGGACAGCTGAAAGGTGTACCAGATTTTTCTCTGCCCAGATCAAGATCTGTGTAGCTGTTGCCTGTAGGGCTGGGCTCCTTGTGCCTCCTTGCTTGTTTATATAAGCTACTGTGGCAGCGTTGTCTGTCCTGATTTGTAGATGCTGACCCACTAGATAGCCGTTCTAAAAGCCATTCAGGGCTTCAAGTGCTAACAGTTCTTTTTGGTTCGATGACCGAAGAACCTCCGAGGACGACCACTGACCCTGGGTCCAAACTTCTCCCAGGTGGGCGCCCCAACCCCCCCTGCTGGCATCGGTGGTCATTACCAGAGCCACTGGCGGATCCCAGAGAAGACCCTTGTCCAGGTTTTCTCTGGCTCTCCACCACCATAGGTTTCTTTGAATGCTCTTTGGGATAGGTATTGTGAGGTCCAAATCCTCCTTCCTGCCACTCCAAAGTTTGAGCATATGTGCCTGGAGAGGACGCGAATGAAATCTGGCCCAGGGTACCGCCGGAAAACAGGCCGACATCAGACCCAGAACTCGCATAACTTGCCTTATGCTGATCTCCTGATTCGTCTGGAGAAAAGCAACCGCCTGATCTAGTTTGAGAATTTTTTCCTGGGGAAGGAAAATCTTCTTTTCTACTGAGGATATTCTGTATCCCAGGTACATCACCTCCTGTGATGGTATCATCTGCGATTTTTCTTCGTTGACCAGCCAACCCAGGGAACGCAGGAAAGACAGGGCTACCTTCAGGTCGCTCTCTAACTGATGACCAGACGGGGCTATGAACAACAGATCGTCTAGGTAAGGCACTATTGTTACTCCTTGGAGTCTCAGTGGTGCCAGGGCTTCTGCTAGGACTTTGGTAAAAATCCTTGGCGAGGAAGACAGGCCAAAGGGAAGGGCCCTGAATTGCAGATGTTTGGTAGCAGAACCCAGTCTTACCGCTAGACGCAGGAATTTTTGGCATTCCTGACGGATCGGAATGTGTAAATATGCGTCCCGTAAGTCCACGGTGGCCATATAACACTTTGGGAAGATCAGACTGGTGACTGAAAATATCGATTCCATTCTGAACCGTTTGTACCGGACCCACTTGTTGAGGGGACGAAGGTTTAAAATCAGTCTGTACTTTCCTGAGGGCTTTTTCACCACGAAGACATGTGAATACACCCCCTGACCTTCCTCCTCCTGGGGAACTTCCAACAGAACCCTCTGATCCAACAGGTCCCCTAAAAGGAGACCCAGGGCCTCTGCCTTCTCCCGGTCTCTGGGAGGTTGAGTGACCAAAAATATTGGGGGAGGGGGAACTGAGAATTCCAGCCTGTAGCCGTTTTTTATGAGGTCGTGTACAAACGGACTGACTGTTAATTCTGTCCATTGTGAGAGGAACTCCCCCAATCTTCCTCCCACAGGGACCTGAGTGTCACTGGGTTTTGGGGGGAACCTGAGGAGGGTTAAACAAGATTCCTCCTCTTCCACGTCCCTTTTGGCCCACCCAATGTTTTTTAGGATGTGAATCCCGGTCTTTCTGGCTTTGCCTAAACCCTCGAAAAAAGCGTTTATTTTCTTTCTTTTTTCTTTCCGGGAAGGCTTTCTTTTTATCTTGTGTCCTTTCTAGTGCCTCCTGGAGACCCGGACCAAATAAGTGATCGCCAGAAAAAGGTAAGCCGCAGAGTTTTAATTTTGATGCGGCGTCACCCGTCCATGTCTTTAACCAGACCGACCTTCTGGCTGCGTTGACCAACGCTGCAGATCTGGCTGCAAGCTTCACCGATTCTGAGGAAGCATCGGCTAGGAAGCCAGCCGCCTTCAAGAGTAACGGGAAAGATTTTAAAATCTGCTGCCTGGATGTACCAGCAGTGATATGCGCTTGGAGTTGATTAAGCCAACACTCCAAGTTCCTGGCTACGCAGGTAGCCGCCAACGCTGGCTTAAGTGCAATAGTGGAAGCGTCCCAAGCCCTTTTTAAAATGATGTCACCCCTTTTATCCATTGGATCTTTAAGTGTTCCAAGGTCATCGAAGGCCAGGTCAGTTCTTTTTGACACCCTGGCCAGAGGTGCATCTAGCTTTGGAACTTTGTTCCATGGGAGCGTAGTATCTTCCTCAAAAGGATATCTACGCTTTAGGTTCCCTGCAAAAAAAGGTCTTTTTTCTGGTTGCTCCCACTCCAACAAGATCGTTTCCACCAACGACTTATGAACAGGAAAACACCTGGTTTTTACAGCACTACCTTGATAAAGTTGGTCGTGCTTAGATAGCTGGACCTGTTCCTCTCGGATCTCTAGGGTTTCATATATTGCTTTAAGCAAGTCTCCCACATCTTCTAGAGACAGTCTATATCTAGTCCCCCTGGAAGAGTCTTCTTCTTCTAGCTCAGAGCCAGAAGCTGAATCTACCTGAGAGGAAGCCTGGGACCGAGTGGACCCTCCTGCTTCCTCCTCCTCATGCTCATCCCCTTCGACCGGAGTTGCCAAGGACGGGGCACTAGGGGTCCTATATACCGGGGACGGCATCTGCATCCTATCCATCATTCCCCGGAAAGATTTGAAAGTGGATGCTAGCTCATCTTTTACAGATGATAAGACTTTTTGGCATTCTGCCACAGAGTCATCTTTGACCAGACTGGAGATGCACTCTACACATAGAGGCTTTTTCCAGCTGGAACCCAATTTTTCCCCACATACAGCGCACTTTCTTTTAGGGGCTTGTGCTGGCGTTTTGTCCTGAGATTTGACCTAAAATCAAACACAAACACCATGCTTTAGTATAAAAGACAATGCCCCCTGACAACCACCCGTGTGTCAGAAAAGGTAAGTGCTGGGGAGCCCTCCACCACAGGCCCTGCCCAGGGAGGGAGAAAAGGTCCTGAGATAATTCAGACCATGTCCCCCCAAGGTAAGTGAAGAGTCAGCCTAGCCCCCCTTACCTGGGAGACGCCGGAGCCGGTGGACCCGGAGTCTGTAGCCTGCCTCGCTTCCTCCATCGGTCCTGTGTCCTTAAACAGCCCGGCTGCGTATGGAACACACCGCTCCGTGTGCCTTCCTTCCACTGCCGCGCTTAAGTCGAATGGGACTAGGTTTCGACAGCGCCCTTTGATGACGCCGTTCCGGTGACGCACTTCCGCCTTGTGGAACGCATCCGTCCCGCCCCTCAGCGCCGCTCCGGAAGAGGATCTGCAGTGCAGAGCGGCATGGCCAGCCAGCGTCTCTCGCCGCCGCCATAGCTGATGTACCGCGCTGTGCCCTCAGAAGGAGACCAACGCAACAGGTACTGGGTACTGCGGGGGGGGATGCCGACATCAAGGGTTCCCACTCTCTCTGAGCTTTAGACAGCAGTGAAAAAACGGTGACCTTTCTCTTCCTAGCAGGAGCAGAGGGGTACCAGGCAGAGAGGGAATCCAGCATTTTAAAAGTCCCTTAAAAAACGTGCTCCTTCCCTTCTGGCAGGAAACACAATAACTGAGGAGGAGATCTAGAGGACCGCCCTTTAAAGAAAAGGGTGTACGTGTTTCCTGTCCCGGAGGGAGGAGCCCAAGGTCTCAAGAGGCTGTCCTGGAAGACGACTAGAGAAAAAAAGTTAGGAGCCAGGAAAGCGCCCCATCCCGCTGAGCTTGTATGCAGAAGCGAATGCATACGTGAGCAGCGCCCGCATATGAAAGTGGTGTTCAAACCACACACGTGATGTATCGCCATAATTGGTAGAGCGAGAGCAATAATTCTAGCCCTCGACCTCCTCTGTAACTCAAAACATGCAACCTGTAGAATTTTTTTAAACGTTGCTTATGGAGATTTTAAAGGGTAAAAGTTTGTTGCCATTCCATGACCGGACGCAATTTTGAAGCGTGACATGTTGGGTATCAATTTACTCGGCGTAACATTATCTTTCACAATATATAAAAAAAAAAAAAAAAAAAGCCCAAATTCCCAGTGTGACAAAGTGACTGCGCAAATACAGTGTGACAAAGTATTGCAACGACTGCCATTTTATTCTCTAGGTTGTCAGAATTATATATATATATATATATATATATATATATATATATATATATATATATATATATATATATATAATGTTTGGGGGTTCTAAGAGAAGGAGATTGTTGGGCAATGAAAATAGGCAGGGAAGCTCCATTAGCATTGCTGGTTGTCTTGCAATACCAATTGCCACCACAAGAGGGCGCCATATTCCAGAAAGAAGCATCGGCCAGCAGAAGGCTGCAAAGCTGTGGCCTCAATTACCAGCCGATGCGATCAGGAGGGGGGGGGGGGGGGGCGGTCGGATGCACACAGAGACAGGTTAGCCCAGCTGTGCCGCCCCAGGGGCCAGGTCGCTAATTATAGTCGCAATTGTGACCTGGCGCCCGGGTTTGTCGAGCCCTGCTTTAAAATCTATTTTTCTGCATAGCTAACCACCTTCAAAAACGATAAACAGGATTTCCACACGATTGGGATACAGGAAACTGCTGGGAGCATCTTGAAATTCATAAGAGCTCATACTGCCATATTTGAAGGGCACATGGGTGATACAGTAGAGTTTGTAGGGTGTAGACCTTGTGTGCCAATTTTTTTTTATTCATTTACTCCATGCTAAGTAACTACTTTACCTAGAAGAGCAAGGCTACTTTCACAATGTAGCCGCGCCGCAATAACCCCCGCTATCGGCTGAAGAAAGGGTTAAAAAAATGTTTTGAAGATTTACTGGCTTACAAATAGTAAAAATGTAATGAGGGGTATTTCATTTCCTGGCTCACTGCCCTTTCCTTACAATTTATAACTTCACTGATGCTGGGAAGTGTAGCTCTCTCTACAGGAGAGTCCATAAAGAATCTTTTCTAAAGTGACTGGTGATGAGTAGAAAATCATGCAGGTGCTGTAGCGTGGGATAAAGCAGAAACACCTCCACCAATGGTAGCAATGGCCGCTCACCTCACAGATATGACCCTCTATTAGATTAGGTCATATACAGCATTCCCATAAGGGTATCTCCAATAGCAAGGGAAATCCAGCAATGATACAGAGGTCTCCAAAAGGAAGGTCAGCAGTAAAGCATCCAATCCAAATGTAAAAGAAAAAGGCACATAGTGTTTCTCCGTGGAGACAGGGCAGTAAAATTTAATGAGTAAAAATGCACTTACAGAGCAAGGCACTTAGTCCAGTGCCAAGAGTAACAGGCGTGTGTGTGACTGTGATAGCGGGTGACGTCACGCTCTCCCTACCGAACGTTACGTCCCAGGGGCGGGACTTCTTCAGCGGATGTAGGTGAGAAGGAAGACGATCACCCTAATATATGTGCGTCCGTTGCATGGCAACCGCGACGCTATGCCCAGCTACGGCGAGGCAGCAGGAACAAGTACAAAGAGCAAAAAAACAAATCGTTTTTTTGCTCTTTGTACTTGTTCCTGCTGCCTCGCCGTAGCTGGGCATAGCGTCGCGGTTGCCATGCAACGGACGCACATATATTAGGGTGATCGTCTTCCTTCTCACCTACATCCGCTGAAGAAGTCCCGCCCCTGGGACGTAACGTTCGGTAGGGAGAGCGTGACGTCACCCGCTATCACAGTCACACACACGCCTGTTACTCTTGGCACTGGACTAAGTGCCTTGCTCTGTAAGTGCATTTTACTCATTAAATTTTACTGCCCTGTCTCCACGGAGAAACACTATGTGCCTTTTTCTTTTACATTTGGATTGGATGCTTTACTGCTGACCTTCCTTTTGGAGACCTCTGTATCATTGCTGGATTTCCCTTGCTATTGGAGATACCCTTATGGGAATGCTGTATATGACCTAATCTAATAGAGGGTCATATCTGTGAGGTGAGCGGCCATTGCTACCATTGGTGGAGGTGTTTCTGCTTTATCCCACGCTACAGCACCTGCATGATTTTCTACTCATCACCAGTCACTTTAGAAAAGATTCTTTATGGACTTTCTATTATTGGACTTTTAGCGCTGCACTACCTATTTTTTATTTACTTTCAGGAATTTTATTAATTGAATCCCAGTGTTCAGCTGCTTGTTTTATATGTGTTTTTTATTGCGCTGATTATATTTTCTACATTCATATACCTCTCTACAGGAGACTTGGGGTTCGCCTACAGAGCAGCCACCCTGTCATTTCTCCATGACCTCCTATCCTTTTGTCCAATCACAGAATGTTTTGCATTCTGTGAAACCACTTAAGGACCAAGCCTGTTTTTCAGATTTGGCGTTTACAAAAATAAAACAGTATTTTTTGCTAGAAAATTACTTAAAACCCCCAAACATTATATATTTATTTTTCTAACACCCTAGAGAATAAAATGGCGGTCATTGCAATACTTTTTGTCACACCGTATTTGCGCAGCGGTCTTACAAGCGCACTTTTTTTGGAAAAAAAATCACTTTTTTGTATTAAAAAAATAAGACAACGGTAAAGTTAGCCCAATTTTTTTATATATTGTGAAAGATGATGTTACGCCGATTAAAATAATACCCAACATGTCAGGCTTCAAAATTGCGCCCGCTCGTGGAATGGCATCAAACTTTTACCCTTAAAAATCTCCATAGGTGACGTTTAAAAAATCCTATAGGTTGCATCTTTTGAGCTACAGAGGAGGTCCAAGGCTAGAATTATTGCTCTTGCTCCAACGATCGCGGCGATACCTCACTTGTGTGGTTTGAACACCGTTTTCATATGTGGGCGCTACTCACGTATGCGTTCACTTCTGCGCGCGAGCTAGCCTGGACATGGCGCTTTAAAAGTTTTTTTGTTTTCTTATTTATTTTATTCATTTTTACACAGAAAAAATAAATAAAAAATTAATGGATCACTTTTATTCCTATTACAAGGAATGTAAAGCATGACAGGTCCTCTTAAATATGAGATCTGGGTCAAAAAGACCTCACATCTCATATTTAGACTAAAATGCAAAAAAAAAAAAAAAAAAAAATGACAAGAGAATACTGTTTTAAGAAGCATGGGTGGAAGTGACGTTTTGACGTCACTTCCGTCCTGCTATGCTATGGGGACCATCTTGCCCTCACTCGTATCCCAGCCGAGCAGGAGAGCGGCGGGTCGCTCCCTCCGCTGATAATGGTGATCTTGCCGCAAATCCGCCGTGGAGACCACAGTTATCGTTGAAAGGACAGCTCACTGAAAAGATGGATATCTCGGTTGTGGCAGCACCTGCTGCCGTTACCGAGATATCTATCTTTAAAAAAATGACGTATATATACAGTGAGCGTCCTTAAGTGGTTAAAGAATACAAAGCAATCTGTGAATGGACAGGGAGAGGATGTGCAGACAGGATGGCTTCTGTGTAGCTGAACTGGAAGCCTTATGTTGGAGCACTTCCCAGCACCCACCAAATCAGCGAAGTTGTAATCTGTTTTTGTTTTTTAAAATACAAAACACCACACAACCCCACAGGCAGCGATCCAGGAAATTAAATACACCTTACTACACCAGCAGATTTTTTTAAAGGACAACAACTGAACAGAAAGTACATTTGTCCTTTAAGAACTACATTTTACAAAAAGAGAAAAAAAAAAAAAAAACAACACACACACACACACACACACACAGAAGAATTACAAAATATAGCCAGAACCAGGCTCATAGAAATAAAAATCTTATCCAAGCGTGAAGCATGATGATATTTTAAAATATACATATTGGGTTAAAACACTGAGCTTCTTATCAATAGCCATGAAATAACAAATGGCTATGCTGCCCCATAGTACCAAATAAACTCAAACTTATGATAGACAATAACACCAGCTATTATGTGACTAATGTAACAACACAATGGATAGAATAGTGTTATTTCATGCACTCTGATAAAAGTGGCATGGTCTAAAATAAGCCACCTTTATATTCCAGTGATAGGAAACCATACATTCATAGCAAAGCTGTAGGTTTTCTTACTTTGTTTAAAAAAAAATAAAAAAAATTATTATTATTATTAATAATCAGAAACAACATTGGAGCCTGTTACTTGGGAGAAGAAAGGAAGACATGTGAAAGAACACAACCTGTGACAGGGGGTGTAGAATAGGTTGGCATCAGAGGTGTTTGTGGTGCTCGTCCAGCGTGACCCTTTGTGATATCGTAGGTAGAAGACATTGAAAATCCCGTGACAGGAGGACCCATAGGTGGTGGTGCCGCTAAGCCTGGAGCAGGGGTAGAGCTGAGAGGAGGAGGTGGAAAAGAAGCAGGAGAGGAGAAGGACGGCAAAGGACTGCTGAACACTGCAGGTGCAGATGTGTGAAGAGGAGTAGATAGTACCCCTGGGGCAGGAGGAGGAGGACTTGCAAATGGCAGAGGAGCAGAGGTTCTCATTGGAGGAACAGAGGATGGTGGAAGAGGGGAAGAGAAGGTAGGAGGAGCGCAAGACTGAGAAGGTGGAAAGGATGGACCAGCCAAAGGACTCGATAAAACTGGAAAGAAAGAACAGAAACAAATAGTTATTTTCAACACATTTGTAGTTCACACTTTTGTACATTGTAAGAAAACATGTGTAATAAGACAACCCTCTCACTCTCTCCCACCATCGGCCACTTAGGCCCTTTTCAGACATGCAGACCGTATGTCCGCTTTTTCATCCATCCGTTTGCGGATGAAAAAGGGACATACATTGGTCCCTATGTGATTGCGGGTGTCAGCGGATAAACATGTGCGGGGACCGTCGGCTCAGCGGGGATCAACGGAGCGATCCCCGCTGAGCATACGGACACACGGAGGCGGATCATTACTGATCCGCCTCCGTGTGAAAGGGCCCTAAATGTTACTTGTTTTCCTAAATATAGCTGTAAATTTAAAATGATAAAAAAAATAAAAATGGGACATGATTGGGAGGGGCCACATAGTTTTATGCAGTGATGTGGTCTGTCTCATGTGTGACATATTAAGAGGGATGTCTGGAAAGCCTATGACTTTCAAGCCAAGCAGCTTGCAGAGATAAAGCCAAGGGGGTCATAAAGATTCCCAGGTCCCGATGCTTTGCATACACAACCACTTCTGAAAAAGTCACAAGGACACAAAGGTTTGCAATTATAAATGCGTGCAACTTCCAATTTCCAAGAGTTTTGGTGGAAAAAAAAAAAAAATTATATATAATAACATTATTATTAATAAATATTATTATTATTTATTATTAATACATTTTAAAGCCCAACCTCAGCCAAAACGAATTTATTTTTGGACGCAGCTAACAAAAAAAAAAAAAAAAAAAGTTAGAGCCTCTGTCAGATGGCCATCTGTGCATCTACAGGGGCAATTTCTCCATCACCATCTGTCCTCAGGGGCATAAAAATACAAGTAAACACTTTCTGCAGCAGTCATGTTTTCCAGCCACTAGCTCTAGGCTATACCTCTTATCCCCGATACAGGAGCAGCCAGAGTAATCAATTACATTTCCAAGCAACAAATCCTACCTGGTGGAACTGGGGTGGCCACAGGTGTAGAAATACCAATCGATGTCCCCAAGGTACTGGGGGGTGGGGTACCGGGAGGTGTTGTCTCAATGCCACTCTCTTCCATCATTTTCAGTGACGGGGCACTGAGGGGAAAAAAAAAAAAATGAAATAAGTTACTGAACAGTTTAACAATTACATTTTTTTGTACAGCATACGACTTAAATGATATACAATGGATAGTCTAATGTTAACTACAGTATAGCTGTAAATATTTTAGCATCTATTATGGACAAAACAACTGAAATCATAGAATAAGAAGTCAGCATTCTGGTTAAGCAGATGGCACATTTAATATCAGATACTTTTAACAGTACTGAATTAAAGCCTTAAAAAAAAAAAAAAAATCTATTAATAATAATAATAATAATAATAATAATAATGTTTACACTTGTATAGCGCCAATTACAGTGTTGCCGCTGTGTCTAAGCGCTGATAATGGTTGTCATTATTACCCAACTCAATGGTAGACATTTTTCCAATGGACTCTGGATATAGTAGATCCTCTGGTTTCTATTATTAAGGCACAATGGGTAAAACCATCCCCCGCCATGAATGCTGGTCACTCACTGCATAGGTGGGGGCCAGAAGTTTCTGCCAAATTTCCCCTTTTTACTCCACTTGAGAACAATTTTTAGGTTGCCGTTCATACACCAGCCTTCAATGCAAAGTCTCATTCACACCATGAACATTGAGCCACACTGACCTGCATAGCCATAGACCAAAGCAGGCTCAATGGAAGGGCACACGTTAATTGTTTTCTATGTGCCCTGTCCACCTCATTCAAATGCAGTGGTGTGTGTTGTGTAAAAATGCAGCCCAATATTGTTACATAAAAATGAAGGGGGGGGATCACTTTAATAAACCTTAAAGGGGTTGTAAACCCTCATGTTTTTCACCTTCGGCTTCTTCTAGGAGGTTATATGATGCAGGGAGGAGCTGCCAAAGGACCCCAGAAGATGATGAACGGGGCCACACTGTGCAAAACTAACTGCACCGCGAAGGTAAGTATATGTTGTTATAAAAAAAAAAAATCACTTTAAAGCAGTTGTAAAGGCCCCTAGATGACGGAACTGGCTGATCTTGTAGCCTCAGGGTGGAAGGACAGAAAATCAGGGCATGAATGGCTAGCATAAAATACATGTTCATCTTTCTCGCCATGAAAAGGATACCCCCGTATTTAGGATATACCATATAACACAATCAGGTTGTAGACCACCCCCCCCCCCCCCCACAATCTGAGGGTTCTTCTGCTCGCCAGCTCCTGTCATATTTAGATTAGCCACCATGGCGCAGGGCCTTTTAGTTCTCAACTGAGCAAAAGTGCAGTGATGCCAGCCTTGATTTTCCTCCATCCCTGTACCTGGAGGAATAGTCTGCAGGAGCTAGAACATTGCACCCTCAATCCAATGATTCCAGCTGCAATGCTTTTCAGGCTCAAATGCAATAAAATAAAAAATGCACATGGAACTGGGATGAGCAAACATCGTCTGAATACAAGAAACGTATTTTTCCTTGGTGTACTTTTTCTAGATCTATGCAGTAATTTAGTGTTGGACTTTGCTCCCTCTGTGCCGTAGATCCTGTAATAAAGACCGCTCAATCACCTTGTGCAGGGTGACTGGTCTTGTATCCGCCCCCTCCTAAACTTCTCTACAGACAGCCTGTAGTGGGTGGAGCCTGCTGGGCCCCTCCCACAGCCCTGATCAGGCCATGTACAGCCCAGTGGTGATGTCACTGCTACTTTTATATAGTCATATCTGGGCTTGGTGCACAAAAAATTCATTTGTATCCTTTGAGGAATATACTTGAACAAGAATCCTTGTGCCTGGAGTTCACATTTAATCAATATGGGTGCATTTATTAATATTATTGCAATGCTAATGCTGTATAGACCTCAGTAGTACATCATCTCACTGCAGACCATCTCAAGTCCCCTACAGAGGTGTGTTGCTGCATCCAATTTCCCCTGACTTCCTGTCCCAGTGACAACAGGGAAAGAATAGTCATTTCTAGCTAAATAGGGGAACCTCCAGCCACTGCTGTCCCCGTTGCAGACTTCCTGTGTAGGTGACAACACATTGAGTGGATATCTCCCCAGTGCAGTATAAGTGCCCCTTCGTATCTCTATATACAATGGAATGCATGGTGTCGGTGCTGTGCAGGGTGTGAGGAATGTGTAGCTGGAGGAGAGATGAGTGACACACCTGCCTGTAGTCTCTCCTCTATCACAGAGGATGCACTCACCTGCACAATGTCCGTCTAGTACAGGAACAGAGGCTGGGGCCCTCTCACTCACTCTCTCCGCTTTCCGCACACACAGGCCGGTGTAATATGTCCGCCGCCGATTTGCTGCTGACGGCAGCGCTGCCACGTAACCCGGACTGGGCGGGGAGAGAGCTGGACCGGGCCGGGGGGCGGAGTCACTACAGGCAGGGATTCCCCCAGAGCTACCATTGGAGGGCGGTCCGGAGCGTGGTGGGCGTGGCTGGAGAGGAAGCGCTGGTTGCTGGGAGCTGGGTGTACACTACACATACACAGGCTGGATGAGGATGTTGGAGGGAGGCTGAGAGCGCTCATTTCTTTTACTTCCGCTTCCTAAAAACTTCTCAGAGAAATGCTGCGGGGCGGAGAGCAGGAGGACGGGAAGACGAGGCTTAGAACTCTCTCAGAGCTGCAGAGAACCCTGAGACCTGGCTGCTGTGTATGGATACTGTCCCTGGAATTCTGTAAAGGCTCCTTCACACTTGTGTTATTACTCTGTTTAAAGCAGAGCTTTACCAGAACTACTTCATAAAAAAAAATCATGTTCCTAGGCTGCATTCACACCTTGGTGTATTTACGCCCGACGTTCGTGCCGCTGGAGGGGTGATTCAACATTGATGTCAATGGAGATGGTTCACATCTCCACGCCGTACGCCTGAAGCCCAAAAGAAGTCCCGGACCCTTTTTTTCAGGCGGCGTTCGGCATAGACAACAATGTTCAATGTTCTGTAAAAAAAAAGGTTAAAACGACTCGTTTTGTCGCGGCAAATCGCAGTACAATACGCCGCAATTTGTCGTGGCAAAATACGCCGCGTTATAGTGTGAAAAAGCGGGGGTTCACCCAAAAATAAATTTACATTACATTCAGCCGAGTTGTCCTAATGACAATCGGCTGTTTTTTTTTTTTTTTTGTACATACCTTATTTCACTGCCGCTTCCGGGTATGTCTTCTCCGGGACTGGGCGTTCCTATCTGATTGACAGGCTTCCGACCGTCGCATACTACGCGTCACGAGTGACGCGCTGTATGCGACGGTCGGAAGCCTGTCAATCAGATAGGAACGCCCAGTCCCGCAGAAGACATACCCGGAAGCGGCGGGGAAATAAGGTATGTACGGGGAAAAAAACAGCCGATTGTCATTAGGACAACTCGGCTGAATGTAATATTAACATTTTTTTTTTGGGTGAACCTCCACTTTAAGCACTTCCATACAGGGTACTTACAGGGCCGGCCCTACCATGGGACCCGATGGTACCAGGCAGCACTTTCAGGGGGGCAGCAAATTTCCTGCCCGCACGCCATCCCATTCCGCCAGCTCCACTATCCACTCCACTGTGGGGCTAATTGCCGCCCGACCGCTCCTCCCATTCCGCTCTCCGCTCCACTGTGGGGTTAATTGCATGAATAGAGCCATAACAGGTCCTTTTTATACTCCTATATACATGTATAGAGCCATGATAGGTCCACTTTAGTTATCATGATATAAAATAATGGATGTGGGGGCATTTTGGTGGGCGTAATTTTTTTTGGGGGGGGGGGGTAGCATTTCATTCTTGGTACCAGGCAGCACAATGTCTTGGGCCGGCACTGGGTACTTATACACCTTCCTGCCCAGACTAATTTTCAGCGCTGTTGCACTTTGAATGACAATTGCGCGGTCATGCTACATTGTACCCAAACTACATTTTTATCATTTTTGTTCCCATAAATAGAGCTTTCTTTTGATGGTATTTGATCACCTCTGGGATTAAGTATGTATGTTTTCTCCTTCACTGATGGTACTGCACTGAGAGGCGCTGATGGCACAGATGAGGTGGCATTGATGGGCACTGATAGGCAGCACGGATAGGCGACATGGATGGGCACTGATAGGTGGCATGGATGGGCACTGATAGGTGGCATGGATGGGCACTGATAGGTGGCACTGATGTAATGTGTTGTACTAATGGATGCCAATCAGTGCCAAACAATAATGCCTGCCAATCAGTGATGCCCATTGTGGGCACTGATTGGCATCCATTATTCATTTCTGATTGGCGTCCCTGGTGGTCTAGGGGGGGGGGGGCTGCGCTGATAATCGATCAGCACAAATCCCACCTGTCAGAGGAGCAGCCGGTCGGCTCTCCTCTACTCACGTCTAACAGACGCGAGTGAGGAAAAGAGAGTTACCGGCTTTTCCTGTTTACATCGTGATCAGCCGTGACCGTAACTGAAAATTAGTATGTGCTATATATTGCCTCCAGCATTGCTTCTGTTTCTTCTTACTGGAGGCAGTCATTTTGCTGAAGCCCAGAGACCCTGAATAGCAGTAAATCATAAAAAGGAACTAAACCCATCAATTTAAAGATGAACTTTACCTATAATAACTTGATTGTAATAATGTTCTTTAACAAGGATCATTCGTTCAACATTAATATTCACGCAACCAAAATTATTGTGGGGTTGTATATTGCCTCCAGTATTGTTCCTGTTTCTTCTACCTGGAGGCGGCCATTTTGCTGAAGCCCAGAGACCCTGAACAGGAGTAAATCATAAAGTGGAGCTAAACCCAACAATTTATCAGTTTTGAAAAACAGTTACACTCCTGGGATGACTGTCACTTTTGTCCTCAACCATCTGTCACACCATCAAATGACTGGTGTCATAACTGATCACATGTACAGCACTATGGCAGTTGCAGATCATACAGAAAGCAGCTTCTGGTTTAAAGTGGTTTTAAACCCGCAACCACTTTTACCTACAGATAAGCCTAGATTAAGGTTTACCTGTAGGTGCTTGAAAAATCTCCTAAACCTCCACGGTTTAGGAGATATTTACAAAAATGGCAGGCGCCGATGTCTACGGCGCATGCGCACTTTAGCAACGGTGATCAAGTCGTTTCTTAAAGAGGACGTAAACCCCCAGGGACAACCTACACCTACAGGTAAGCCTGGATTAAGTTTTACCTGTAGGTGCAAGAAATATCTCCGAGACCTACACGGTCTCAGAGATATTTGCAATTTCCCTGAGCGATGACTTTAATGGCGCATGCGCCATCTTGAATGGGCACGCTGTGCAGTTTCAAGCCAGGGTCATGCCGTGAAAGGCGACTCAAGCGCACATGCACAGGAGTAACGTCACGCAACTCCGGCCAGTCAGAGAGCTGACTAGAGGGGTGAAGAATGGATGCTCGCTGCCAGCGTGGAAGACGGGGACATTGCGGGCTTCTACTGCAATTGAATTGTAAAATAAAATAAGATTGTAAAAAATAATAAATAAAATAACAAAAATTAGAAACTGCTGACCCTATCCACTGCCCTACTGACCACATCCACTGCGCTACTGACCCTGTCCACTGCCCTACTGACCATGTCCACTGCTTTACTGACCATGTCCACTTCTCTACTGATCACGTCCACTGCCCTACTTACTATGTCCACTTCTCTACTGACCACGTCCACTTCTCTACTGACCAAGTCTACTTCTCTACTGACCACGTCCACTTCTCTACTGACCACGTCCACTTCTCTACTGACCACGTCCACTTCTCTACTGATCACGTCCACTGCCCTACTTACTATGTCCACTTCTCTACTGACCACGTCCACTTCTCTACTGACCAAGTCTACTTCTCTACTGACCACGTCCACTTCTCTACTGACCACGTCCACTTCTGTACTGACCACGTCCACTTCTCTACTGACCACGTCCACTTCTCTACTGACCACGTCCACTTCTCTACTGACCACGTCTACTTCTCTACTGACCACGTCCACTGCTCTACTCATCACGTCCACTGCCCTACTGACCACGTCCACTGCTCTACTGACCACGTCCACTGCCCTACTGACCACGTCCACTGCTCTACTGACCACGTCCACTGCTCTACTGACCACGTCCACTGCCCTACTGACCACGTCCACTGCTCTACTGACCACGTCCACTGCCCTACTGACCACGTCCACTGCCCTACTGACCACGTCCACTGCTCTACTGACCACGTCCACTGCTCTACTGACCACGTCCACTGCCCTACTGACCACGTCCACTGCCCTACTGACCACGTCCACTGCCCTACTGATCACGTCCACTGCCCTACTGATCATGTCCACTGCTCTACTAACCACGTCCACTGCCCTGGCGGGTTAGTTTTGTCTTTGTGCAATTTCGGGACCGTATAGATATTGGGTGTTCTGCACATTTCCGGGATTAAATATTGAGATTCTTTTTTGTTTAGTACTTCTTTCTTTACCCCTAGATGAACCAACTTTTCAAGTCTTCTTATATTGGTTAATGGGGTTCCCTAGTAGTTTAGTATAAGTATCTACATCCTTTAGTTGTCTATTAATTTCTGTCTTATATTATTCCTTTGATTGTACAACTACTCCCCCACCTTTGTCGGCTGGGCGAATCACAATATCTGATAGTTTCATCAGAGATTGGATTCCTTTCTGGATGTGTATTGGATTGTTATTTTTTAAATTTTAATCGAGTCGAGATCTTGTAATACCAATTTTTTTAAAACGTTGATAAAAATGATTATCGTGTACTTGTGGGTTAAACACTGAATTGTTGCATAAATTACTTTGTTTTTACTCTCAATCACGAGGATCCGTTTTTCTACATATGGGACTTAGCCTAAACCGTGACAACGTGCTTAAACAATTTGTTAGCCCTTATTTATATTCATTTGTTTACACTTATTTATGCGCTGATCACTTCTTTATTCAATTCACTATTGGTATATTTACCCCTTTAGATTTAGCAGCATTTATACACGCTTATTTATTTTGGTGGCGCGAGAGCACTTCCCTTTGTTTTGTAAGGATTTAACCACTTCCATACAGGGCACTTGTACACCTTCCCGCCCAGACCAATCTTTAGCTTTCAGCACTGTTGCATTTCTAATGACAATTGCGCGGTCATGCAACACTGTACCCAAACTAAATTTTTATCATTTTGTACCCACAAATAGAGCTTTCCTTTGGTGGCATTTGATCACCTCTGGGATATTTATTTTCTGCAAAAAAAAAAAAAAAATGACCGAAAATTTTGAGAAAAAAAAACGTTTTTTTTTCTGTTATAAAACATTGTAAATTAGTACGTTTTCTCCTTTACTGATGGGCACTGATGGTACTGCACTGATGGGCACTGATAAGGTGACACTGATGGGCACCGATGAGGTGGCACTGATGTGTGGCATTGATGGGCACTAATATGCGGCACTGATGGGCGGCACGGATGGGCACTGATAGGCGGCACGGATAGGCGGCATGGATGGGCTTGGATAGGCGGCACGGATGGGCAAGGATAGGTGGCACAAATGAGCACAGATAGGCGGCACGGATGGGCACGGATAGGCAGCACGGATGGGCATGGATAGGCACTGATAGGCGGCATGGATGGGCACTGATAGGTGGCATGGATGGGCATAGATGGGCACTATCGTATGTGTTGTACTAATGGATGCCAATCAGTGCCAAACAATGCCTGCCAATCAGTGATGCCCATTGTGGGCACTGATTGGCATCCATTGCGGCACTGATTGGCATCCATGTTTTGTGTCCTTCTCATCCCTGGTGGTCTAGGGTGGCATACCTTTTTTTTTTTTGCATCCCTGGTGGTCAAGTGGGCATCCCTGGTGGTCTAGTGGGCATCCCTGGTGGTCTAGTGGGCATCCCTGGTGGTCCAGTGGGCATCCCTGGTGGTCCAGTGGGCATCCCTGGTGGTCCAGTGGGCATCCTCGGGGGGGGGGGGGGCTGTGCTGATAATCGATCAGCACAAACCCCCCCCCCCTTGTCACAGGAGCAGCCGATCGGCTCTCCTCTACTCGCGTCTGACAGACGCGAGTGAGGAAAAGCCGATTACCGGCTTTTCCTGTTTACATCATGATCAGCCGTGATTGGACACGGGTGATCACGTTGTAAAGAGTCTCCGTCAGACTGACACCCTGCAACGATGATCGCAGCGATGCGCGCCCCCCCGGGGGCGCGCAGTGGCTCAAAATCCTGAGGACGTCCAGTCAGGATTCTACAACCACTTTGCCAACGTCAATATGTCATTGGCGGGCGGCAAGTGGTTAATGTTTGTATAAGCACACATGCTAATCCCCTCTTCATTTTGGTTATGTTTGGCCTAATAAATTCTTTGAAATACCTCAAGGTGTGCTGGTAAGTACTGGGTGAGGAAGGTGTGCAGAGAAACCACAAAACAATTCAGTGACTCCTCTAGGGGTATCGCTACATTACCAAACTCGCTGTTCCACTTCGCAAAGGTTCTGGCTCTCTTATTTACCTACAGGGTTAGCAAAATATCTTGTTTGGGGAGGGACATGTGTCATAACCTCCCCAAAAGAGGTCTACATAATTAAAAAAAAAATATTAATAATAATAATATAATAAATAAAATAAATCCATTTTCTATAAATCAGTGGTACATCAGTTTTCTTATTCATTTTCTACTTTGTTCAGACACAAGAATTTCCCTCTCTGTGGCCAAATTGTACATAACCTTACTTTACTGACCAATACATGCATCTCTTTATTTTCTGTCTCTGTATATCAAGAATACTGTCCTCTGCTACCTTGAACAGCACCAATGTAAGTGTTCAAGAAAAACAGTGACTAACACATGTCTGTTTTACATACCTAGCAATTAACATGATTGTTCTCTAAGGCTCAGCACAATTTGCTATTATTAGAAAGAAATTGTGTTTTTATGTAGACAAGAGAAGCAGAGAATTGAGGTTATAGTTCCTGCATCAACCACAATTTATAATGCTTAGCACATACAAATCAGAATTTGTTTCTGTTGCATGCATTTTATTTGCTCCACCAAACAGACCACAATACTAAAAGTCATACATTTGTGTCACTGATTACTTTTATTGTTTTGCAGCTGAACCCCAGTTGACAGTGGCAATGTGCAGAAGGAGTCATTGTATGCCAGGGGCCAGCCATACATTGGACAGTTCTACAGGATCCTCAAGTGATAGAAACCACTGACACTTCCAAACTTCCAATGTTTATTTTGTTGATTTACTAAGGCAAACATACTTTATTTTACCAGGGAAGTTGCGCTTTTCAAATCATTTTTCCCCAGTTGTTGTTGGTCGAATCAAGGAAGTTGAGTGCCCATGCTCCACGTCATATCCAGAGGTTGTCTTTGGAAAATAGACGTATAAGTGCTGCCAGCATTGCTGCAGAGGTTGAAGGGGTGGGGGGTCTGCTGTCTACCATCATCCAATCACGGTTAGACAGAATCCCCAAATCGGGGTAGGGTGTGGGACTTTATAGATGCAAAAGGGTATGTTAAGAATAGGTCACTAATAAATAGCAGTAACCTTTCCCAAACCCACGAGACACAATGGAATGATAAGGTATGTTGCTTAAAAAGTTGACATTTATTAATACAAAAATTGTTTAAATTACAGTACATCAATGTCCAAATCTTAAAATATAACAAGAGAAATGCTACTTTTCCAACATATGAAAAATTGCTTCCTCGTAGGACCAGTGGCCCAGATTCAAGAAGCAATTGCGCCTGTGTAACCATAGGTTACACAGCGCAATTGCTTACTTGCTCCGGCGTAGCGAATGCTCCTGATTCAGGAACATCGCTACGCCGACTGCAGCCTAAAATCTGCGTGGCATAAGGCTCTTATGCCACGCAGATTTTAGGCTGCATTCTAGGGATGACCGCTAGGGGGCGCTCCCATTGTGATCTGTGTATAGTATGCAAATTGCATACTAACACCGATTCACAACATTGCGCGAGCCCTGCGTACGCAAATTACGTAGTTTGCATACGCCGTGTTTCGCGTAACGTTACACATCCTAATAGCAGGCGCAGCCAATGCTATAGCATACCCACGTTCCCGCGTCGCGAGATTTAAAATCTACGTTGTTTGCGTAAGTGATTCGTGAATGGTGCTGGACGCCATTCACGTTTACTCTGAAGCAAATGATGTCCTTGCGACGTCATTTGCCGCAATGCACGTCGGGAAAGTTTCCCGACGGAGCATGCGCTCGGCGCGGGAGCTCGCTTAATTTAAATGAATCCCGCCCCCGGCGGGATCATTTACATTGCGTGCGCTTACGCCGGGCAATTTTGCCGGCGCGCCCTCGCAATTTACGGAGCTACTGCTCCGTGAATCGAGGGCAGCGCAAAATATTTGCATGGGCGCAGGGCAAAATCGTTGCCCTGTGCCTCCGCAAATAAAGCGCAAATGTACCTGAATCTGGGCCAGTGTTCTTAGTTCTACATGTTTCGCCCAACTACTGGGCTTCGTCAGGAGCAAAGTGGTTTCATGAATTAAAAAATAACAAAACAGTAACGTTTTTCTTTTAAAGGTGTTTATTTTAGATTTTTGTAAAGAAAGTTACAAAGTAACAATAAGCCAGCACAGGCTGCTCTCAACACAAACGTAAAACGGCTATATCAGTAAGCAATATACAACTGAAATAACAGCAGTCTACACATAGGGGGAAAAAAACACAGACATTCGTACACTCGAACATACAGACACACACAAGCAAAATTGCAGCATCAGCGACCACATAACAGTAGTATACCTGAAGCACATATAAAAGGAATTACGCTGCATAGAGAGCAATCGTTGCCCAAAAGGGGACAAAAAGAGGGGGGAGGGGAAGGACCACCTGGGAGGTACCGTCCCTCAACATCACCAATTCAATTGGAGAGTTGTGAGGAAAGGACCCCCCCTAGAAGTCCTTGGAGACATCCAACCACGGCTGCCATATTTTTCGAAATTTCTTAGGGCACGCCCTACTTTTATACACCAATTTAAATTTGGGGAGGAGACTATGAACAATATTAAAGAATACACAAATCGAGAGGGGACCCACATCCTTCCAATGAAGCAGTATAGTTTTCCTTGCATAGAATAACAGAATACGTAACAGAGTCCTGGGGGGAGATCGGGGAATATGAACATTCAGCACTCCCAAGAGTCCAACTTCCGGAGTATGAGGCACCTGTAGATGTAACTTGTCAGCATAAAAGGCGAAGATATCCTTTCAGAATGTCGAAAGTCCTGGACACGTCCAGAACATATGAAACCAGCCAGCAGCCACTGTGCCACATCTACAACAGGCTGTATCCCGTCCCAGACCCATTTTAACCAACCGAGCAGGCGTATAATGTAAGTGATGCACAAACTTAAAGTAGTTGTAAAATATTTTTTTTTTTTCCTGAAATGACTGTTTACAGGGTATAGAGACATAATAGTTAACTGATTCCTTTTAAAAATGATTAAAATAGATAAAAATCAATCATATAATGTACCTACAGTTTCAGTTTCGTTTTTGCATGCTGTTTCATGCTTCTGTGATGAACAGAGACAAAGAGCCAATACAGGGCAGTGATGGTTTGTAAAACGAAACTGATTGGTGTTGAGGGGTTTTAGACACACAGTAATCGCACCTCCTTGATTAGTGACCACAGAGAGAAAGCTCCCATTACTTTTTTTCATCAGGAAACAGACTGTTCAGAACAGAGAAGGATTACAGCAACATCAGAGCAAAAATTAACAATGAGGACATGAAACCAGGACTGTAGTAAAGTAAAGGAAGCCATTTAAAAAAAAATCCTTTAGTGACCCTTTAACCACTTAAGGACCGCCTAACGACGATATACGTCGGCAGAATGGCACCGCTGGGCACAATCACGTACCTGTACGTGATTGTATAAAGCCCAGCGGTGGCTCGCGTGCCCGTGACCTGGTCCGAAGCTCCGTGACCTCGGCCACGGGACTCACGGACCCGATCGCCGCTACAGTCCCGCGATCGGTCTCCGGAGCTGAAGAACGGGGAGAGGCGCGTGTAAACACGGCTTCCCCGTTCTTCACTGTGGCGCTGTCATCGATTGTGTGTTCCCTAATATAGGGATGCACAGTCAATGATGTCAGACCTACAGCCACACCCCCTACAGTTGTAAACACACTTCAGGGAACACAAAACCTCTTCAGCGCCCCCTTGTGGTTAACTCTCAAACTGCAACTGTAATTTTCACAATAAACAATGCATTTTTTGCTGTGAAAATGACAATGGTCCCAAAAATGTTTTAAAATTGTCCGAAGTGTCCGCCATAATGTCGCAGTCACAAAAAAAATCGCTGATCGCCGCCATTAGTAGTAAAAAAAAATATATATATATATAAAAATGCAATAAAACTATCCCCTATTTTGTAAACGCTATAAATTTAGCGCAAACCAATCGATAAGCGCTTATTGCGATTTTTTTTTACCAAAAATAGGTAGAAGAATACGTATCGGCCTAAACTGAGGAAAAACATTTTTTATATATGTTTTTGGGGGATATTTATTATAGCAAAAAGTAAAAAATATTGAATTTTTCAAAATTGTCGCTCTATTTTTGTTTATAGCGCAAAAAATAAAAACCGCAGAGGTGATCAAGTACCACCAAAAGAAAGCTCTATTTGTGGGAAAAAAAAGGACGCCAATCTTGTTTGGGAGCCACGTCGCATGACCGCGCAATTGTCTGTTAAAGCGACGCAGTGCCGAATCGCAAAAAGGGGCCTGGTCTTTTACCTGCATTTTGGTCCGGGTCTTAAGTGGTTAAACTGTACTAACAAATCCGCAGTACTAATAATATCCTAAAAACACACCTCCGTAGCCTCCTCCCAATCTTCTTCAGAAAGCTCAGCCATAGACACCAGCCATTTGCGATGAGAGTTCTGAAAGATATTGGGCCCCACCCTTTAAAGGCAGCCATAAAAGGTCGTTACCAACTTAGCAATGTCAGGAGCTGACGTTAGGTTTTCAATGGAAGTCTCCGAGAGCTGCACGGTCAGGGACCCAAACTGTGTCCTGAGGGCATGTCTCAATAATAGATATTTAAAGAAAAATGTATTGTCCAGACCATAATTAATTCTGAGTGTCTCAAATGACATCAACGTATTCTCTACCACAATATGAGAGAGACGCGTTATTCCGAAACGGGCCCACCATGTCGAAAACTGGGTGACCAAAGAGCTCTGGAATATTCCGGTTCCACCATAGAGGAGTCCACGGTGACATACCAGATGTGGCCTGCGACAGCAGCCTCCCACTCTCCCCCCAGGCCATAAAACAGACCTTGACGGGAGAGAGCCTGGAACCCCCAGACCTCTGGAACCTATGCAATTCGTCCCGCAGGGAAGTAGGAGGCTCAAACAAGGATAACAAGAGAGCAGTAGCCGGAGTCTGTGGGTCAGAGTGCAGCCAGTCATGGACATAGGCGAGCTGGGAGGCGAGAAAATAGTGTCGCAGGTTCGGGCAAGCCAGGCCACCCACGGCCTTGGCCGCCTGAAGGGAAGACATGGCTATACGAGGGTGACAACCATTCCATATAAAACCGAAAAGAACCAAATCTAGTTTCTCAAAAAAAAAATTGGTGAGAAAAGCCGGGGAGGCACGAAAACAAAGAAATTTAGGTAAAAAAATAATTTTAAATATATTGATACGAACAATTAAATTAAGGGTCAACGACGTCCAGGTACAGAATTTATCTGTCATTTGCTGATATTTAGGGTTAAAGCGGAGGTTCGGCCGAATTACCTGTCCAGCGCGCCCGTGATGTCAGCAGCCGAGGCTAAGCAATCGCTCGGTCCTCGGCTGCTTCCGCCGCCATCCTCGGTGAGGGAATCAGGAAGTGAAACAGGGACACCGTGGCATTATTGATTCGGAGACTACCCTTCCATCTGGCAGCCCCCAGAATGGAGTCTCGGTCTCTATAATTCAGGAGCCGGATCACCATCGTGCGGGAAAAGTGTCCTTCAGGGAGGGGGCGCCCAGGGACCCGGTGGGCCCTTTCAATCACAAAGCAAGGAGAGAGCTGCTCACGGCCAAATTCCTGTTCAAACCAGCTTTCCAGGAAGGCAACAGGATCAGAGCCCTCCACCTTCTTAGGCAACCCGACCAGGCGCAGGTTGTTCCTGCACAAGCGGTTCTCGAGGTCATCTACCTTATCCTCCAGCGTGGCAATCTTCCCCCCATAGGAGTTACGTTTAGGCAGGATGGGGGTAACCGTGCCACTTGAGGGGGCATAGCAGCGGGGTCCTGGTACTCCGGGCAGGGTGGTGGAGACCCATCCTGGCTGTCTCCAAATAGATCCGGAGTGGAGGCTGGGGATGCACTAGGCCCGAGAACGGTGCTGCGGCGGCCATCTTGACAGGAACGAGTGGTGATGCTCATCTTTGGCGGAGGTTGTTTCTTCCCATGCTGCTTTTCCATCCACCAAAATACCCTCCAGAGATGCAGGAGACACACCCGGAGGTATCAGGGAAGAAAGGAATCGTCTGCCCGGCAAAGGGTAATCAGGATGGAGCAGGTTGCATGGGGAGAGAACGGAGCTGCTCAGGAACACGTCTGTTCACATCCCGTGCTAGGCCACGCCCAACAAAACAATAAAGTTAGCCCAATTTTTTTGTAAAATATGAAAGATGATGTTACGCTGAGTAAAGAGATACTTAACATGTCACGCTTTAAATCTGCGCACACTCATGGAATGGCCTCAAATTCGGTACTTAAAAATCTCCATGTCACGCTTTAAAAATCTGCGCACACTCATGGAATGGCCTCAAACTTCGGTACTTAAAAATCTCCATAGGTGATGCTTTGACATTTTTTACAGATTACCAGTTTAGAGTTACAGAGGAGGTCTAGTGCTAGAATTGTTGCTGGCACTCTAACGCACGTGGTTTGAACGGCGGGACTTACGTGTGCGTTCACTTCTGAGCGCGAGCTACCAGGGCGTTTTAAATTATTATTATTTTTTATTTTACTTTATTTTTACACTTTTTTTTTTATTTAAATTTTTTTTTTTATCACTTTTATTCCTATTACGAGGAATGTAAACATCCCTTGTAATAGGAAAGGTGTGTGACAGGTCCTTTTTATGGAGAGAGGCGGGGTCATTAAGACCCCACATCTCTCCTCCAGGCTGGAAAGCATGAGATTGTGAAAAAAAAATTCACCAATATCATGCTTACTAGCGGCAATTGCGGCTTTGTTTACTTCCGGGTACCCGCGATGTGATTCACATCGCGCCCGGGCCTCCGACAGTCATAGAGATGACTGGTGACCATCTGGTAACCAGTCATCTCTATGCTTCTCATCCAGCGCCAGACAATTCTTTCTCCGGGCCCCCGATGGCACGGGAGAGCCCGGAGAAGCACCGGATGGCGGCGGGAGGGGGGGCATAGCGGAACCGCAGCGACTTTGAAAAAGGTTCCTGCACTACTATTTTCCGATTTCATTGCAACTTGCATAGACTTCTGTTGTATGAAGTTGCAAGCCGCAATTAAATTGGCCGTGTAAATCGCACTGATGTGTGTCTTTGAAATCTCACTAAAGCAAGGCATAAATATGTAAAGTGAAAAAAATATATATGCGTGTGTACATGTGCATGTGGGTGTAATTTTTTGAGTTTTTCCTTGTTGTGATTTGCAGTTATACTTAGCAACCAGCAGAGGGCGATAAATACATTCATTCAAGTAATACATGTAGAAAATATTTTTATATACCTACTGATTTTAAGGTGAGGTCCCAATGAAAAAAAAGGAGAACCTGTATGGAAAAAATACACAGGCTGCTATTGATGTCCTCTCCTAATAAAAAGTCAGTTTCCTGGTTATGTTAATCTAAAGACTTTTGAAACTGTCCACATTTTTTTTTTGCTGATCAAGTGTTTTGATTTTCTCCTGACTTCACTTGCTGCATGATTGTTCATAGTTAGTGATTCTAAAGGATTTGAGGCTAGACACACATATATCTGAACTGTCATCTGTTTACTGTATTGTCAGTGCAAGTCTCTGAGTACTATGAGCAGGCCAGATTTATGTGATAGGCACATTAAAGTGAATTGTAGATTTTCTTATTGCCGATTAATAACAAGTATCTCTATGAGAATCATGGTCCTTAACCACTTCCATACCGGGCACGTATACTCCTTCCCGCCCAAGCCAATTTTCAGCTTTCAGCACTGTCGCACTTTGAATGACAATTGCGCGGTCGTGCTACACTGTACCCAAACAAAATTGGCGTCCTTTTTTCCCCACAAATAGAGCTTTCTTTTGGTGGTATTTGATCACCTCTGCGATTTTTTTTTTTGCGCAACAACTAAAAAAAGACTGGAAATTTTGAAAAAAAATTAAGTTTTTATTTTTTTCTGTAATTTTTTTTGTAAATAAGTAAGTTTTCTCTTTCAATTATGGGCACTGATATGGCGGCACTGATGGGCACATATGAGATGGCACTGATGGACATCGATGAGGTAGTACTGACGGGCACAGATGAGGTGGTACTGATTGGGGGCGCTGATATGCAGCACTGATGGGCGCTGATATGCGGCACTGATGGGCACTCATAGGCGGCACTGATGGGCACACATAGGCGGCACTGATGGGCACATGGGCGGCACTGATGGGCACTCATGGGTGGCACTGATGGGCACTCATGGGTGGCACTGATGGGCACTCATGGGCGGCACTGATGGGCACTGTGGGGTGGCACTGATGGGCACTGTGGGGTGGCACTGATGGGCACTGTGGGGCGGCACTGATGGACACTGTGGGGCGGCACTGATGGACACTGTGGGGCGGCACTGTTTTCCTTTTGTTGCCAGTCAGTGCCCATTTGTGGGCACTGATTGGCATCTTTATTTTTTTTCCAGACTTATTTTTTTTTTTTTCAAAGTTTTTTTTTTTTTTTTTTACTTTTTTTTTGCCCCGTTTTTTTTTCTTCCTGCCCTTCCCTGGTGGTCCAGGGTGGGTTTCCCTGGTGGTCCATGTGGCGATCCGAGGGGGGGCTGCGCTGATAAACAATCAGCGCGACCCCCCCCCCCTGTCAGGAGAGCCGCCGATCGGCTCTCCTCTACTCGCGTCTGTCAGACGCGAGTGAGGAAGAGCCATCGACGGCTCTTCCTGTTTACATCGTGATCAGCCGTGATTCGACACGGCTGATCACGTGGTAAAGAGTCTCCGTGAGAGACTCTTTACCGAGATCGGTGTTGCGGGGTGTCAGACTGACACCCTGCAACAACGATCGCCGCGATGCGCGCCCCCGGGGGCGCGCAGCGGCTCAGAATCCTGAGGACGTCATATGACGTCCAGTCAGGATTCTACAACCACTTTGCCGACGTCAATTTGTCATTGGCGGGCGGCAAGTGGTTAATAAATGACTTGTACAACAAATGTATATTATATAATTAAAGCTGACCTGTCATAACGCAGGGTCATTGCAGTGTTTTCCAGCTTCCACACAGATTAACCACCAATGCACCGCTCCGGGGTACATACACTGCGCCAAATCATGTACCTAGTACGTGATCTGTCACTTCCGGCTCTGGGGCACACATGTGCGCCACTGATGGCCCACTCTCGTGATTCTACACAGCGGGTACGGCAGACCCAATGTTCACTGGCACCCATTGATTGTTCTGTCAGTACAGAAGGCATGGATCCTGTGTTCCTGTAAAGCAGGAACACCGATCCATGCATTCCACTAGTAAAAGCACCTCCCCAACCCTTTGATTGCCCCTGATGTTAACCCCTTCCCAGCCAATGTTATTAGTACAGTGCCAGTGCATATTTTTTAGCATTGATCACTGTATTAGTGTCACTGGTCCTTAAATAGTGTCAAAGGTGTCAGTTATGCCGCATACACGCGATCTGGCTTTTGCCCGGCCAAATCACATCGGAATTCCGATGGAATTGCATCGGAGAAAAATAGAGCATGTTCTATATCTAAACTCCGATGGAATTCATCAGAATTTCAGATGAAAAAACTCTGATGGTGCTACATGCGAACGGATCGTGTGTACAAGGCATTAATGTCCGATTTGACCCCTGCAATATCGTAGTCCTGCTCTAAGTTGCTGATTTTTGTTTATAGCACAACAAAATAAAAACCACAGAGGTGATCAAATACCACCAAAAGAAAGCTCTATTTGTTGGAAAAGGGGACCTACATTCATTTCATTTGGTCTCAGTGTTGCACGGCCGCATAATTATCAGTTAAAGTAACGCAGTGACGTATCGCAAAAAAAAATGGCCTGGTCATGAAGTGGGGTAAATCTTCCAGAGATCAAGTGGTAAGTACTCCAGGAAGAACCATATGTGTGTAATTATGAGTCGCTTATAGGACGCAGACTAATTATTTTATTTGTGATTTTGTAAGGAGAAGCAGAAAATGTCAAAGATACTTTTTTCTGTTCCCGATGCCAAGCTAAGCTCAGCCAAACATTAGCTCAGCCTAGGCTCCTGTGAGAATCATTCTTTTCCAGCCATAATGAAAATACTGCCCCGAGTGAATTTTTATCTATTCCTATGGAGGATACCTGTAGAAAAATATTTTTTTTTATAAAATGTTTAAATATATCACGTATCAAAGAAAAAAAAGAACGCTGTACATCATATTATCAAAGAAAAAATAAGGATGACATTTCTAAGATTTCCTCCCATCCTCTCTCCTTTTCTTTCCTTCCCATTCACCTGTAGAAAAGTTGATGAAGCATTATTTTGTATATATACTGTACATAGAAAACAACAAAAATTAAAGTAAATGTGATTATTTATATTGCTGAAATCCCTCCTCAGAGTAAATTGGACCATTTGTTAGACCAAATGCTTTTCATATACTGTACATACTGTATAAAACTATGCAGACACATTAGGTGAAACACTAATTACTTATGTTTTTAAGGGAATATATAGTGGAGATATTATGGATATGACTTTCACTGAAAACCATATGTCAAAACAATTATTGGAGCCAGAAATATGGCTACTGATGTTATATTAAAGTTTTGCTTTGTATAAAGAACTTTAATTTGCTTCGCTCTTTCCTTCCTCCCCATTGGTTCTTTAAAGTGATAGGTAACTTCACTTACCAATAGGAAGTATAGGGCAATGTGAATAGGCTAGGTTCAACTTTAATATACAAAATGTCAAGAGTTACAAAAAGATACTTAGGCCCAGATCCATGAAGAACTTACGGCGGTGTATCTATTGATACGCCGCGTAAGTTCTACGATGCGCCGGCGTATCTTTGTTTTGTATTCACAAAACAAGATACGCCTGAGTGTGGGCTAGATCCGACTGACGTACGTCTTAGTACGCCGTCGGATCTTAGGTGCATATTTACGCTGGACGCTAGGTGGTGCTTCCGTTGATTTCCGTGTAGAGTATGCAAATTAGCTAGATACGCCGATTCTCAAACGTAGACCCGCTCGGCGCATTTTTTTACGTCGTTTACGTTATGCTTTTTCCGGCGTAAAGTTACCCCTGCTATATGAGGCGTACGCAATGTTAAGTATGGACGTCGGGCCAGCGTCAAATTTTTTACGTTTTACGTCGTTTGCGTAAGTCGTTTGCGAATAGGGCTGTGCGTAAGTTACGTTCACGTATAAAGCATTGACGATTTGCGGCATTATTTGGAGCATGCGCACTGGGATTCTTTCACGGCCGGCGCATGCGCCGTTCGTAAGAAACGTCAAATACGTGGGGTCACGATTAGTTAGCATAGAACACGCCCCCAACCAGCCTCTTTTGAATTAGGCGGGCTTACGCCGCCCGATATACGCTACGCCGCCGTAACTAAAGGCGTAAATTCTTTGTGAATACAGTACTCGCCTTTCTAAGTTACGGTGGCGTAGCGTTTCTGAGATACGCTACGCCCGCCTAAAGATAGGCGCCTGTACGTGGATCTGGCCCTTTATTTATAAATGTTAAAAACATGTTAAATGCATATAAAAATACCGAGCAGTTTACAGATCACTGAATAGTGTTGGTAAGTATGTGAAAATAACCTCAGTTTTAAATCTCTCTAAATCTCTGCATCCAATGATTGTTCTGACATGGTTGTAAGTTATAGGCACTGGGTGGTGAGCCTTGCTTGCATTGTTTTTCACCTTTAGCGATAATCTTTTTTTGGGATCTTTTTTTTGTGTTCACCAGTGCTCGGGTTTCCCTAGCAGTGGCGTCTCCAGCTTTCATATTTAGGGGGGGCACATGGGGGGACAGGGACAAAATTAGGGGGGCCAACTATAAAATGCAATTATATATATATATATATATATATATATATATATATATATATATATATATATATCCTGGGGCCCTTTACTACAATCCCACTATGGGCCCTTTCACATGTTCTGCAGTGAGCTCCCTTCCTACTATACTGGGGCCCCCCAGGGTGGCAGAAAACAAGGGATATATGTCACCAGCACACCAAGAAAATATAAGGGTCCAAAGCAGTGGGAGAACTATCATTGTTTCAAAGGTTGTCTTGCCACCGGGCCCTGGTGTTCTGCCACTGTGGGGTTCCCAGCTGTCCTGTCCCTGCTATTTACAGCGCTGGTCTGGCATCTGTCTCCTTGGCAGCGGCAGCAGTCTATTAGGACCTAGTGCTGGTGACATTATGGGTGCATGCAGGGGAAGGCTGGCACTATTGGTTATAGAGAGCCGAGCCCCCAGCTGGTCACCTAGCAGCAGTAATGCTGTATAACCTTCTCTGTTGACATGCTGATCGGCATGTGATCCAGGTGATGCTCCCAGTCAGATCTAATAAACACAGTATTTATTAGCATCAAGAGTATAACCACATAAATATAATCAACCGTATGATCAGCAGCCATGTGGGCTCTATGCCTGTAAAGTGTGGGCTTTGATCAATAAAATCACTGATATTTAACACTAGAATTTGACTAGGAGCATCACCTGGATTGCATCCCGATCAGCTTGTCAGAGAAGGGTCCACTGCTGCTAAGCAACCTGCAGGGAGCTCAACTGTCTACAACCAATAGAGATGGGCTCGGGTGTGTTTGAAATCCCACATGTCCGATCCCGCCAGGAAGCCGACACTCCACAGTGCTAATCAATGTATGGGCTGCCTAAGAGCTAAGACCAGCCATAGACAGTTTAAATCTCAGCTGGTTCAGCAGAAACTGGCTGAGATTTGAACCATTAATGAGCAGATTCTCTTATAATTATCACTAGTGGTTACTGTATAGTCACTAGTGATAATCACTGTTTGTCGGGAGAATATAATTGCTGGGCAGGAGGGATATTCCTGTCACCACTGTCTGTTGATGGGGGAATCATGCAAGTTTCTTTCCTGCAATCTGTGGATGCAGGAAAGAAAATTGCACCGTATATTATCTGCCTAACTGAAAGTGAAAGTAAATTGTGAATGTTTTGAAAGAACAGAAGAGGGGAGGGAGACAGATGGGGGAGAGAAGGGATGGAGATAATGTAGTTCAGTGATTACAGTGTACTGCAGTCTGCAGTGCACACACTTATACACGGTCCAGGCTAGAATATCTGGTTGTGTGAGCGCTCGCATTATGCAGTGATGGCGAGCAGAGGGAGGGGGAGGAATCCCCTGCAGAGCTGACTGGGGACGCTCTCCCTCTCGGGGAGCAAAATACAAAAATTGCAAAAAAATAAAAAAAAATAATAATTTTTTTGGGGGGGCACATGGTGGGGCACAGCATGATGTTGGGGGGGGTCAGGGCCCCCTCTGGCCCCCCCCCTAGGGACGCCTCTGTTCCCTAGGAATGTATACAGCAGACTATAGAGCCCAGGCACATTGGCCATAGTCCCATCATGGTAAGCTAGGGCTAGCAGATGGACCTAAAATACACGGAAAGAACAGGACACTTGCATAAGGCGAAATAAGTTGATAAATTAGCAGAGACTAAAACCAGCACAGACAATGGCAAAAGATCGAACAAAAAAATAGTCTAGAATAACTCTGTTTGACCATGGCGAAGCCTGTTCTGAGTGGAACCTGTCCTGTTAAACTGCTATATGGTCTTGGCCACCATGCTGCTGCTCAGTTTCAGGGTCTTAACAATCTTCTTATAGCCTAGGCCATCTTTATGTAGAGAAACAATTCTTTTTTTTTCAGATCCTCAGAGAGTTCTTTGCCATGAGGTGCCATGTTGAACTTCCAGTGACCAGTATGAGAGAGTGAGGCCTCGTACACACGGCCGAGGAACTCGACGTGCCAAACACATCGAGTTCCTCGGCCAGTTTAGCACTGAAGCCGCCGAGGAGCTTGGCGGGGCGAGAGCTCCCATAGAACAACGAGGAAATAGAGAACATGTTCTCTATTTCCTCGCCGAGCTCCTCGTCGGCTTCCTCGGCCGAAAGTGTACACACGGCCGGGTTTCTCGGCAGAATTCAGCCAGAAACTCGGTCGGAAGCTGAATTCTGCCGAGGAAACTGGTCGTGTGTACGGGGCCTGAGAGCAATAACACCAAATGTAACACACCTGCTCCCCATTCACACCTAACACTAACGAGTCATTCGAGAAAATGGCTAATTGGACCCAATTTGGAAATTTTTACTTGGGTCGCTTTTGTTGCCAGCGGTTTAGACATTAATGGCTGTGTGTTGAGTTATTTTGAGGGGACAGCAAATTGACTCTGTTATACAAGCTGTACACTCACTACTTTACATTCTAGCAAAGTGTAATTTCCCCAGACCTAAACCCTATTGAGCATCTGTGGGGCATCCTCAAATGGAAGGTGGAGGAGCGCAAGGTCTATAACATCCACCAGCTCTGTGATGTCATCATGAAGGAGTGGAAGAAGACTCCAGTGGCAACCTGTGAAGCTCTGGTGAACTCCATGCCCAAGAGGGTTAAGGCAGTGCTGAAAAATAATGGTGGCCACACAAAATATTGACACTTTGGGCCCAATTTGAACATTTTCACTTAGGGGTGTAATCACTTTTGTTGCCAGCGGTTTAGATATCAATAGCTGTGTGTTGAGTTATTTTGAAAGGACCAAAACTGTACACTGTTATACAAGCTGTACGCCCACTACTTTACATTGTAGCAAAGTGTAATTTCTTCAGTGTTGTCACATGAAAAGATAGAATAAAATATTTACAAAAATGTGAGGGGTGTACTCACTTTTGTGAGATACTGTATATGATATTTTAACTGTTTATCAAAGTAGTAGTAAAGTATTTTTTTTTCGACTACATTATGCCATTGCCTTTGCAGGGATTTCTTTTTTATTTGGCCAGCCACGATTTACTACCGATTTAAGCTGTTTGTAGTTCTGCTAAAATTCCCAGCATGCATTGAAATACATTTGTAAAAAATGTTCTACCAGGCATTTAGCCCCAGCCTGTTATAGACATAGGGCCGGATTCAGATACGAGATACGACGGCGTATCTCCAGATACGGCGTCGTATCTCTGAGTGCGGGCCGTCGTATCTATGCGCCTGATTCAGAGAATCAGTTACGCATAGATATCCCTAAGATCCGACTGGTGTAAGTGTCTTAGGCTGCATAATCACGCTGGCCGCTAGGTGTTGCTTCCGTATAGTTACGCGAGGAATATGCTAATGAGGTATTTACGCCGATTCAGAAACATACGTTCCGCCGGCGCATTTTTTTACGTCATTTACGTTAGGCTTTTTTCGGCGTATAGTTACCCCTGCTATATGGGGCGTAGCTAATGTTAAGTATGGACATCGTTCCCGCACTGAGTTTTGAAAATTTTACGTTGTTTGCGAACGTCATTTACGTTCACGTCGAATCCAATACGTCCTTGCGGCGTACTTTGGAGCAATGCACACTGGGATATTTCACGAACGGCGCATGCGCTGTTCAAAAAAAAACGTAAAAAACGCGGGGTCATCCTAAATTTAAATATAACACGCCCACAACATCCCCATTTGAATAAGGCGGGCTTACGCCGCCACACATACGTTACGCCGCCGTAACTAAGGGAGCAAGTTCTTTCTGCATACGGAACTTGCGCCCAAAGTTACAGCGGCGTAACGTATCGGAGATACGTTACTCCCGCAGAAAGATGCGCTCATCTATCTGATTCCGGCCCATAGTTGCTGCGCCTTTCCCTTCTCGGGTGCAATACAATGACAGCAAGGGATGCACTGCTCCCAAATGGCCCTGTGTGCAAGAAATCCAGAACCTGATTGGCTCCCAAGCTGTCCCTTCTCCCAGGGTGGGTCCTGCTGTACTTAGGATAGCAGTGTCCTTGACAACTTAAAGCAGAACTACACTGCATCTGAGCACCACAAACCAAAAATGCTATTTAATTCATTTTTAATATTCAAAGCAAACACACCCATCCATGTCTCCATGCTTTATTTTGCTGAGAAATTACTTTGAAAAACACCCACCAGCATTTCTGTCTGTCGCTATCTTTACTAAGGGCACATGATTCATTTAACATTTCCTCTTGGAATCCATCTTCCCTTAGCTCATGCATGCAGGTGTTTCGTCAGATTTGGCGACCCGTCAGAATTGGTAACGGAAGTGACATTCCGTCACTGCTATCTTGCTACACCCCGCACTCCTCCATTGTAAGGATACTCTGAGAAGGGGGAAAGCGGACATCTTATTAGACCCACCAGAGTTTTCAATTTTACACTTATTTTTAAAAGGAAAGTGAGTTTATATAGTGTAATACAGTGTAATACAGTACTTAGAAGTCCGTCTGACTGATTAGATATTTAATTTTAAAAGCAGCAAACTTCTGTCAGATTAGCAAACCTGTGAGATGAGCAGGCTTGCCGCTGCTTTTAAAATTCAACATCATAACAGTCAGACGGAGTTCTAAGTACTGGATTTCAGTGTATAAACTCACTTTACTGTTAAATATAAGTGTAAAATGCAAAACTCTGGTGGGTGTAACAAGATGTCCACTTTTCCCTTCTCGGTGTATCATTACTATGGTGGAGTGCGGGGTGTAGAAAAATGGCGGCGACGGAACGTCACTTCTGTTACCAATTCTGACCGGTCACCATATCTGAAGAAACACTGACATACGGGTGGATGTAGCCAAGAAAACCCCTCCTCCCCTCCTGAAGACTCCTGGGATGTATGGCATAGTTTCCCTATGCCTGGAAACCAGGAAGTAACTGAAGAAATTTAAAAAAGTTTAAAACAAGTAAATATGATATACTTTCCTATCTACCGTATTTATCGGCGTATACCGCGCACTTTTTTGCCCTAAAAATCAGGGCAAAATCATGGGTGTGCGATTTACACCCATACCCGCTTTCCCGCGCCGAGTTTCAACACTGCGCCGGCATATACCGAGCGCAGTACACTTGTGTATAGTCGGGCAGGCTCGGCTCCTCTCGCACTCACGTTCTGAACGTCCAGGACGTGAGCGCGAGAGTAGCCGAGCCTGCCCGACTCTACACGAGTGTACTGCGCTCGTTATATGCCGGCACAGTGTTCAAACTCGGCGAGGGGAAAGTGGGGAGGACACCGCAGAAGGACGCCGGACCCGAAGAAGAGGACACCCGAAGCCGCAGACGGACACCGGACCCGACGAAGAGGACCCCCGAAGCCGCAGACGGACGCCGGACCCGACGAGGCCGCCGATGGACGCCGCGCAAGACACCAAAACTGTAAGTACTAAAATGTTTTTTTTTACAGGAATGCGGGTTCACTTTAGGGGTGCGCGCTATACGCCGGAGCGCGCAATACCCCGATAAATACGGTATTTACTGATGCTAGCAGCATAGAGATTAAACATGTTGATTAAGAGAGTAAAGTTCCTATTTAATGTCTTTGTGTAGAACAATTCTTTTTATACTAATGAAGAATTGTGAAAAAGACCAGTGCCACATTCATGTTAAACTTTGATGAACAGGTTTTAGACATGATGGGTTTTTAATTGGAACACACGCTGCCATAAAGGGTTCATTGTCCCCTGCGTCATCAGATATCAGTGTTTTTCCATCATCAGATTTAACTCACATGAATTTGTGGACACAAGAGTCTGTATTTGCACTTGAAGGGTGGTTATTGATAGGACTATGCCCCAAAAGAATGTGAAGTTTACCATTGCTAAAATAATTACGAAACACAAACAGTTCAGAAGAGATGAAATATCATCTGTCCAAATATCCCCGGCAGCTGGCAGGAGTGTGCCTTTAATTTTAATTATGTCATTGCAGATGACGGCTTTACCATGAATAAAAAACCTAACAAAGGGATTACAATCAATCCTAATTTTGCTTTCTTCCCTCTATCTAGACTGCACACACTTTTACCATGAATCTTATTTTTAGAAGACTTAAATGCTTTTGTTCCGTCAAGTTAATGCATAAGTTGACCTTTTGACAGGAACATTTTTTCGATGAATCTGTGCCTTCGTTTTTATTGTCGTATTTTAGATATTCTATACCATGCTGAACAAATGTATTGCTAGACAAAATAACATTTGCCATCAGGAATCTATCAACAGATGTAGAAAGATGATGAGAGATAAAATAGTTTAGTGAATTCTCTCAAGTTTCAGCTTTGAAAGCAGGGAAATATGGTGTACAGTTACCGCTATTTAACTTGTTCATAAGGCTGTTTAAAAATGCTTTCTTTTTTTATTGATGCTAAGTTTTTAAACAGTAGCTATTAAATGATAAGCAAAACAAAGATCGGCTACAAGTTCTAAAGGCATATGAGGCCTCGTACACACGACCGAACATGTTTGCTGAAACTGGTCCGCGGACATGTTCGGTCGTCTGTACGGCAGACCGGACAGGATTCCCGGCCGAGCGGGCAGGTTTCCAGCGGACAAATGTTTCTTAGCATGCTAAGGTACATGTCCGCTGGAAGCCTGTCCGTCGGACATGTTCGGTCGTCTGTATGACTCACCGGACATGTCCGCTCAGCCGAAAGCCCTCGCATGCGTCGAAGTGATTCGACGCATGCGTGGAAGCATTTACCTTCCAGGGTCGGCCATGTCACCGCGTATCCTGTCCGCGGGAAATTTGGTCTGATGGTGTGTACAGCCATCAGACTAAATGATCCCAGCGGACATGTCCGATGAAAACGGTCCGCGGACCGTTTTCATCGGACAGGTCCCGTCGTGTGTACGAGGCCTGAAGGCAATTTCTCTAGACCAGCGTCGGCAATGACGCCTTTCCTGCTGGCCCAGGACATGCCTGGCCCACCCGCCTCCCTGAGAAAAAGATGTTGGTGGCTGAGGCCGGGTTCACACTTGTCCTCTCCGGCATTGGGAGCTCATGTAGCATGACGTGTGAAAATCAATGTTTCCCTATGAGAGCTGTCTTAACTGATCCGACTCAAGTCAGTCCGACTTTGAAAATGCTCCCTGTACTACTTTGGTTCCGACTTTGATCCTACTTCAGCCCATTGAATATCATTGAAGTCGGATCAAAGTAGGATCCTTGTCCTAACCATCCAACTTTTGACATCCAATATGGTGATTACAGCAGCAGTAAAAGGAATTTATCTCACACTGGGATTGTTTTGATTGGTCAAAGAACAAGTCAGACTATCACAAAGTCGATCAAAGTAGTATCCTGTTCGTGAAAGTCAGATGCATGTAGGACCAATGTGGATGTAGGACCGATGTCGCTGTGCAAAGTAGGATGAAAGTCGTACTACTGTCGTGTAGTATAGTGTGAACCCAGCCTGAGAAGCTCCAAGCTATGATATAAGGATGTCCACCTGTGTTGTGTCAAGAGTTCCCCTTTCCAAAGCTGCTGGATCTAAGAGGTATGACTGCCCATAGGGGGTACAGATAGTACCTTCTGTACTGGGCCCCATCGTGTAAGCAGAGGGGCTTGGCCAGAACACACACAGAAGATGCACAACACTGTAGCTGGACCTGCAATATGTAGGGGAGAGTGTCAGGCTGGAGAAAAAGCTGAAAAAGAGGGGGAGCCAAGAACATAGCCTTTCCTGTCATCACTTCTATCAGCATACCAATATAGAGAGAGGCCTACCTGCAATCTGGCACACTGTGGCACAGCAACCTTTTCTAGCCTCACCTTGGATTACAAGCAGCACTGGTGGTGTGACAAACCTCCACATTGGTATTTCTCTGGAATTTCACCCCTCAGCTAGGGTTCCCAAAACAGGTAGTTGGAAAAGGGGAGATTAGAGTTTGAATTTAAAAAAATATCCTTTGTGCTGAGGTTTATGTGTGTCTGTAAGTCTCCTTTGTGTGCTACATTAATTAGGGTTTATTTTTTTTGGCATATGTGTGTAGTGTAATCATGAGTAAGTTTAGACTCTCTAAGCCACTCCCAGTGTTCAACATAATTTAACCACAGTCACTTTTCACTGCAGTGTGCTAAGCACACCTTAAAAGAGAAGTATGTTATATTTGCTAATCATTTTAACAAATGCTAATTATTTTTTCAAATTTGTCGCTCTATTTTTGTTTATAGCGCAAAAAATAAAAACCGCAGAGGTGATCAAATACCACCAAATGAAAGCTCTATTTGTGGGAAAAAAATTTTGTTTGAGAGCCACGTCGCACGACCGCGCAATTGTCAGTTAAAGTGACACAGTGCCAAATCGCAAAAGTGGCCCGGTCATTTGGCTGCATAATGGTCTGGGGGTTAAGTGGTCAATTAGGGAATCCCTGAGTAAGAACAATAGTCATTATTCACACCGGTGCGATTTGTCACGTCGCACCTTATTGTCGACAATAGAACCATTCAAAGCGCAGCAACTCATGTTGTAGCGATTCTGAAAAAGGTTCTTGCACTGCTTTATTCTGACTTTATTGTGACTTGCATGGCCTTCTGTTAAATGAAGTTGCAATCAAATTGCACTGATCTGCGGGTTCTAAAGTAGCACGATTTCAAAGCCAGATCAGTGTGAACCAGGGCCAAGAAGAAGATTGTGTTTCAGTGCCTGATATGCACATACTTGTCCCAGAGCAATGAGGTCTGATTCACACCTATGCAGGTAGCAGTTTGCATATTCCAGGTGCATTTTGCATTTTTCAATATATGTTTTTCATCCATTGAAGTCTTTGGAACCAAAAACCAGAAAAAAGTCCCTGGCCCTTTCCATAAAATGCACCGATGTGAACTACGTCCATAGAAACCATTTTAAAATTGACTGTAGTGTGTTTCTGCAAAAGTTAAAACGCACTAAAAAATGCAAAGGTGTGAACCAGGCCTTAGGGAAGAAAGGATACGAATAAAATCTCTGAACATTCACCTTCAAAAACAATGGCAGCTTCCATATTTCTAAGCTGACAGATTCCTTTTAAATACATCATATTTCAAACTGGAAAAGGTCACTTTTGTGATGTGTGTGCCATTTCTCTCTGCTGCCTAATTTTCCCTGTGCCTGCCTGGACTGAGTGTGTCTGCATGCATAATCTGTAATTATGACTCTAGCAGCTTCCAGTCTGGAAATATTGCATGCATTTTTTTTCCTCCTCTTTATGCTACTTAATTTTTCAGTTTTGTTTTCACACATTGCAATCAATTAAAAAGAAGGTTTTGTTTGATTTCTCAAACATTTACCTACAATTTAGCGTATTCACAAGGAAATTAAAGAATCATTTTCATAATTGTTTTTGAAGAAACACATTGCAAAGCTGTTTTTTTTTTTATCAGAAATTGTTTGTTTCAGATTTTTTTTTAACAGCACAGTAGTTGTAAAGTCAGTGAGCACAATTACTGGCATCCCCTCTGTTAAAGCCAGCTATACATCATAGTGTTTGTGTTTCTTGAAATTTTGAAGCTAAATACCTTATTTCACAGCAGTGCTGTGCGGTTATGTGACCTCCCACCTGTCAGGGAGCCAGCCTGGCCAGTCACCGAATGGCGCACATGCACAGAGGAACAGCTCTTTGGCGCATGCCCGTGTGTGAACGGCGCATGCTCATGCCCGTTCCAGAGGCATGGCGCGCGCACAGGCGTGCACACGCACGCGCACACCCCTGAACCAATCAGAGGCCTGGCCGGCCTATTTAAACCAGCCTCTGTCTCATGACAGGTTGCTGGTTTGTCGTCAGCTCCTGCCTTGAACTTCCTGTTACTGCACCTGACCTCGTTTGACCCGGATTTCCTCACGACTCTGCTCTCTCTCCTGAACCTGACCTCTGGCTTGCCTCTCTGGATTTGCTGCTGTCTCCAACCCCTGACCTCTGGCCTGTACCTTGCTACCTTCTCCAGCCCTTGACCTTCTGCTTGCACCCCGGATCCGCCTTCGGGCCTAGCCCTTGAAACGTGCTCTGTGTACCTGAACTGTCTTACTACCTGATCTGCAGGCTATCTCCAGTGAACTACAATCTGCTAGCTTCTTGTCCGGCACCTCCTAGCAAGCTTCAGCTGCTCTGCTGGTACTGGTGCCTCCTTGCGCCTTCCCCCTCTGTCTCAACTCCAGGGGGCGGAGTGCGCCAGGTCGCAAAGGTGAGCCGCCCTCAGCATCTCGGTCTCGGTGAGTACGTACCTGACAGTACAAACCAGCCAGATGTCTGAGACCCGGTTCTAAGAATGGGAAGGCGGATGCTTTCTCTAGGATGTTCCCCGAAACCTCCGGTACATCAGAACCCAGTACCATCCTGTCCTCCCGGAATTTTTTTCTGGTCTCTCAGGCTGACTTACTAACTTCTCTTAAGGCAGCATCTAGGCAATGTTCCGATCAGGAAGTCTCTTCTTTGGAAAGGCGTGATGACCTACTCTGGTCTCGAGGTAAAATCTTCTTCCCAGTGGAAACCAGACAGTTGGTCTTGAGCACCTTTCACGATCACAAACTGGCAGGTCATTTTGGGACATGAAAAACTACCGAGTTGGTCTCCCGTTCCTTCTGGTGGCCAAAGTGGAGGCAGGATTGCAAGACCTACGTCACATCATGTACCAGTTGTCAGCGCAATAAGGGACCAAATACCCAGACCTGGGGGTTACTCAAACCATTACCCATTCCGGAGCATCCGTGGGCGGAAGTTTCCATGGACTTCATCGTTGACTTGCCTTCCTCTGGGGGCTTCACCACGATCCTGGTTGTGATCGACCGTCTCTCTAAAATGGCACACTTCCTGCCCATGGTGGGTACTCCTTCCGCTGCAGACACGGCCAGAATTTTCTTTAAAGAGATTGTCAGGCTCCATGGGGTACCTAAGAGCATTGTTTCAGACAGGGGCGTACAATTTACATCCAAGTTTTGGAAGGAACTTTGTAAATCCCTGGAAATTAGGATTTGCATCTCTTCTGCTTACCATCCTCAGAGCAACGGCCAGACAGAGAGGACGAATCAGATGTTGGAGCAATATCTCCGTTGCTTCTGTTCAGTCTCCCAGGATGATTGGTCGTCTCTGCTACCGTCTGCTGAATTTGCCAACAACAATTTTACAACAATTCCGTTCACTCCACCACTAATCAAACCCCCTTTTGGTCCAATTTTGGCTTTCATCCGTCCTTCCTTCCAGATTCTATCCCTGAGACATCCATTTCAGCCGTCCAGGAGCACATAACCTCCATCCAGTCAAATTTTCGGAAACTCCAAGAAGTGATGCAGCAGGCCCAGGAGGACTAAAAAAAGTTCTATGACAGGGGGAAGAAGGAGTGCCCGGCTTTTGAAGTCGGGGAGGAGGTCTGGTTGTCTGCCATCAACCTTAAACTGCTGCTTCCCTCACGGAAGTTGGGCCCGAGGTTTATTGGCCCCTTCAAGATTAAGCAGAGAATCAACACTGTGGCCTTTAAAATAGCCTTACCTAACTCCTACAGGATCCATCCTGTTTTCCATGCCTCCTTGCTTAAACCTGTCATCAAATCAAATGTACATTACAAACTAAGGGCATTGCCTCCTGGAGCGCCAGATACCTAATTTACCTTCACTTTAACCACTTAAGCCCCGGACCATTTTGTTGCTAAAGGACCAGGCCCCATTTTGCGATTCGGCACTGCGTTGCTTTAACTGACAATTGAGCAGTCGAGCGAAATAGGGGGAGTAATAGTGCCTCATCATTGGTGTCAATGGGAGGATTACTGTCCCATTATTGGTTTCATCATTGGTGTGAGTGAGAGGGATAGTACCCCATTATTGGTGTCAGTGGCAAGATCTATGCCCAACTGTTGCTGACAGTGGGAGGAATAAGGCCCCAACAATAATATAAAGCCGCGTACACACGATCGGTCCATCCAATGAAAACGGTCTGATGGACCATTTTCATCAGTTAACCGATGAAGCTGACTGATGGTCAGTCGTGCCTACACACCATCGGTTAAAACGATTGTGTCAGAATGCGGTGACATAAAACACAACGACGTGCTGAAAAAAACGAAGTTCAATGCTTCCAAGCATGCGTTGACTTGATTCTGAGCATGCGTGGATTTTTAACCGATGGTCGTGCCTACTAACGATCATTTTTTTTCTATCGGTTAGGAATCCATCGGTTAAATTTCAAACAAATTGGCTTTTTTTTAACCGATGGATAAATAAGAAGGCCAGTATGGTGGCCTGAGTTTATGGGAGGAGCCCGGAGGGTATTTTAGCAGCCCACTCACACATGCTCTTTGTCGGTTCAGTGTGCAGTACTACACGTCACTGGGCCGACTCTTCCCAGCTCACCTCACGTCCGTGAGTCTGCGCATTCAATCGCATTCGACATCGCAAGCGCTTTGCGGCTTTTTCCTTCATGGTCTTCGCCGGCGGTTCCCGCTTACTGTCGCAGGTAGGCTTCAAACCTTTTCATATCTTGTGCAATCTTACAATTCGTTATGCTTCCTATCCTGCATCCCTTTTGGGAAAAAATCTGCCTGAGTTACTTTTGCTTATGATCCAACATCATTTGGCTCAGGCGTAATACATTTGCAACTTTCTTCTGCCAAACATACGATTCATTTGTAAATCCATTTGGAGATTGACATGTGTTTGTATGGGTTCTTTGGCAGATTGAGGTGGTAATTGGACTCACATGGTGCCTTCTCTGCACTTGATTAGCCTGGGGGGATGGGTGGTTGGTAGGTGTTCGGTTTCAAAGCAAGGGGTAGCATACACTCTACAACCAATTCGTATCAGATTCGTTCAATACTCCTTACTATCAATTCGTATCGGATTCATTTCATGCATTTTACAACCATTTTGTATAAGATACATCGCATACTTTCTACCGTTGTCATTCATTGTTTCCCCCATGTCGTGTGTTTTAGTTCCCGCAGCGGAACTTACGAATTGCTTGTACACGGCTCTTCTCTCTCATTTATTTACCAAAGTTATTGCCTGTGTGTCATGCATGGCGCCACACCACACTCTTGGGATGTGTTGCACATCCACTCCAGTCCAAAGCAAACCCAGTCGCACGTTCACTGTCCCAGGTAGGATTTGTTAGCTTGTTTGTCATGTCAAATTTGTGGCCACTCATGGTGTCACCTGTACCATATGTTTGGTTCCCGCAGTGGAGCTTACAAAGCATTGATACGCACTTCTCGCGTTCTATTTTCTACACCAAACCTCGTTGTTTTGCCCCATGAACGGCATCACGCTTCACGTTCCCGACATGTTTCACTCCAGCCATAGTCCGCCGCAAACTCACCCGCATGGCCCACTGTCGCAAGTAAGATTTGTTATTACATTCTTTATGTTCTATCAATTTGCTACCATTCGTTGTCTCCCATATCGTTCATTAGTGGCCCCTATGGAACCTACGATTCAAACAGGCGTTGTCCTTCTACCTTATACTGCTTGCTTAAGGTACAAACAAACCAGGTGCTTCTATCCTTTCTCAGTAACCCAATTCTTATTGATTGAGACCTTGCAACCATGCAAATCATCTCAGCAGTCTGATACCCTTGCTGAGACCCTTGCAACACATGACCCTTACAAAATGCAAAAAAAAAAAAAAAAACGCAAAAAGGAAAAAAACTATTGCCACCACATAATCTCAGCCCAGCAACCAGACACCTGTTGAGACCGTTGTAACGATGCAAAATTCGTCTCCACAGCCTGACACCCTTGTTAAGACCCTTGCAAACGCAATACCGTCTTAGCAGCCCCACACTCATCGAGACTCTTGCAACCACACTAAATCGTCTCAGCAGCCTGACACCCTTGTTAAGACCCTTGCAACACATGACCCTTACAAAACGCAAAAAAATAAAAAAAATAAAAATAAAAAAATAAAATAAAAAACGCAAAAAAAAAAAAAAAGCAAAAAGAAATATAAAAGTGCAGAAAAAAAAAAATGCCACCACACAATCTCAGCCCCGCAACTTGACACCTGTTGAGACCGTTGCAACGACGCAAAATTCGTCTTCGCAGCCTGACACCCTTGTTGAGACCCTTGCAAACGCAATACCGTCTCAGCAGCCCCACAATCATGGAGACTCTTGCAAGCACAGAAAATTGTCTCAGCAGCCTGACACCCTTGCAAACGCAATACCGTCTCAGCAGCCCCACACTCATGGAGACTCTTGCAAGCACGCAAAATCCGTCTTCGCAGCCTGACACCTTTGTTGAGACCCTTGCAAACGCAATACCGTGTCAGCAGCCCCACACTTATGGAGACTCTTGCAAGCACACAAAATTGTCTCAGCAGCCTGACACCCTTGTTAAGACCCTTGCAACACATGACCCTTACAAAACGCAAAAAAAAAAAAAAAAAAAAAAAAAAAAAAAAAAAAAGCAGAAAATAATAAATTGTCACCACACAATCTCGGCCCAGCAACCTGACACCTGTTGAGACCATTGCAACCATGCAAAATCGTCTCAGCAGCCTCACACCATTGTTGAGATCCTTGCAAACGCAATACCGTCTCAGCAGCCCCACACTCATCAAGACCCTTGCAACCACGCAATACCGTCTCAGCAGCCTTACACCATAGTTCAAACCCTTGCAAATGCAATACCGTCTCAGCAGCCCCACACTCATCAAGGCCCTTGCAACCACGGAATACCGTCTCAGCAGCCTCACACCATAGTTCAGACCCTTGCAAACACAATACCGTCTCAGCAGCCCCACACTCATCAAGACTCTTGCAACCACGCAATAACGTCTCAGCAGCCTCACACCATTGTTGAGGCCCTTGCAAACACAATACCGTCTCAGCAGCGCCACACTCATCGAGACCCTTGCAACCACGCAATACTGTCTTGAGCAACCTCCCACTCGTCAAAGACCTTTGTGACCATACAGTCTCGCCCCAGCAACCTGGCATTCATTGAGACCCTTGCAGCCAGACAAATCATCGTTGGCCTCATGTACACTGCTGTTGGTAAAAAAAAAAAAAAAAATGGGTTCAGACGGATGTTCAGAGGCATTCGAAACGCCAATGCCTGTAACAGCTTGTAAACACTGCCAGATGCGGTAACTCATGTTTACCAGCGTTTCATTCAGTCGTTTTCATAAAAAAAATTTAAATAAAGGGGAATATTGTCTCAGCAACTTGACACTCATTTGAGACCCTTGCTAAATGTAATATCATCTCAGCTACCTCACACCCGTCTAGACCTTTGCAACCACACAATCTCATCTCAGCAACCTGACACCCGTTCAGACCTTTGCAGCCATACAAAGTCATCTTCGCAACCTGACACTCATTTGAGACCATTGCAAAACGCAACATCGTCTCAGCAACCCCTCACTTGTTGAGACCTGTGCAACCACACCATGCCATCTCAAAACAAACCTCATAATCATCGAGACCTTTGCAACCACGCAATATCATCTCAGCAAACCAGACAGACCCTTGCAACCACCAATACCATCAAACCTTCATACTCAAGGCCCCTGCCACCACACAATATCGTCTCAGCAACCTGACACTCACTGACACCCTTGCAACCGCACAATATTGTCTGCAGTAGTATAAAACACTTAGCGGCACGCACCTACGTGCAAACCCGAATACAAACTAAACTTGCAAACACACCTCAGTGACAAACAATCAGCCACACAAACACACAGTGGCACCCAGTTGGCCATTCATCTTCAGTGGCACGCGGGCCACTCATCTTTTCTCAGTTTTTTCCCTGCGGTTAGTTCAGGTTTTCATCCAGCACCAGCGAGTGCACGTTGGCCTGCGAGTGCACATTGGCCTGCGAGTGCATGTATATCGTCTTGTTGAGCACCTGTGTATTGTCTTGATTTTCTCACACCAATGCAAGATCCAGTCCAAGTTCTCAAACTAGACCAAGCATCAGTAGCAGACTTAGCTATGTGGGACAACTTCCCCACCTGATAGAACATCATTTCAATCTTCATCCCGGCAGTGTCAGCCGAGCCACCAAAGGCTTTTGCAGCCATTTTTAGGCCGCCACTGGTTCTCCAAAACTTGGCCCCCAGAAATTCTCTTAAATTTTTGCTTCACCCAGTCTTCATCACGCCTCGTGCTGCACCCCATCGTGGCAGCTGCCCAGGTTTGGGACCACACTTGAACAGGACAGACACTGTTCTTCACCACAGACAATCAGGCCACAGCCGACATCATCAATTAAGATAGATCTAAGTCACTCCCCATCACTTCCTGCGCAGGCTCGCGCAGCTGTCACTCCGTCACCAGTTAATATCTTATGTAGACCTTTTTCAGGCAAATGCAAAAAGCAGCTGATGCGCTTTCCTATTCCAACCTTGGAATGGATGTTTTTTCCAGCAAGGGCCTGGAGCCGACCCAACAACTATCCCTGTCCCACCATGGACATTGCTGACGATGGACTGAAGTCGCATCTCGCCAACGCAATCCAACTTATTAACCACTCCTTGGCACGCAACACACTGAAGGCCTATCGCACTGCTTGGAACACTAATCGCAAATTTTTGGCCCCTTGCCCCGGAGCAGCAATAGGCAACGTTGGACACATCCTAGCCTTCATATCGTATTGCCACATGCAGCTGACCATTTCTCAATACTATCACGCCATATCTAGATGGCATCCAGCATTTCCTGTCCCTGCAGACCCCCAGTAAACCGTCAGTATTCTCGAGCCCATGCAGTCAAGTCCCTCCTACAGGGCATACAGAAGCACCAACCTGTAGTCAGTGGCAAGCGCCTACCTTTCAAGAGTCCCCTCTTTAGGGACATGTCTGAAATCCTTACTCGTTCCCTGTTTAGGGCTTTGCCCAGTCTAGTCACCCAACAGCCATCTACCAGGCCTTCTACGGTTCCCTACAACCTAGTGAATTTAGTCAGCGGCTCCGGCAGTCACACACTGCTTCGACGCCACCTGACTCGCTTTCGAACCACTACACTCTCACAGTCTGCAAACGCAACAAACAGGCCCCTGGGGTTGACATCAACCTGTTTCAGACTGACAACGCCTGACGCCCAGTGACGGTGCTCGACCCACTACTGCTCCATCTACCCAGCCAATCTGATGGTAGCTCGTTGCTACCCTTTCTAAACCAGCACGAGTGGCAGCCAGTGTGTCAAGCATGTCAGAATCCTCCTAAGTAACTTGGGCTTCAAACCCCAGTCAGTTCTCTGGACATTCTTTCCGAATTGGAGCAGCCTCAGTTGCCTCCCAACAGGGAGTACCAGACTACGTAATCAAAATACCAGGCTGATGGAAGTCTCCTTGTTTTGCCACATACATCCCAAATCCTCATGAAGGAATGGCACAAGCCTTTACCAAGCTGGCTCAATAAATACAAGAAATCAATATAAACTATTTCCCTATCTGATTCTTTTGCCCCCTTTTCTTGGCATACTGACCAGACCACCAAGGCACACTTCAGGTCTATTTATGTTGTAAGTCTTGTCGCGTGTTTATGTGATCCACATCTCTCTCGGTCAGAGGGTAACGACCATAAATAACCAATGGCGCCCACACACGATCGATTTGGACCAATGAAAATGGTCCATCAGACCGTTCTCATCGGTTTAACCGATCGTGTGTACGAGGCCTAACAGCAAGCATAGGGCTGCAGTTTGGAGACCACTGATCTAAGGTATGCAGGAAGCTTTAATATAAATTATTTCTGTAGCAACTGTTTCTGAATAGTATAAGTAATGCTTTTAGACATATTAATTTAAAATAGTAATAAACCCAAAACAAGCATTTATTATAGTGCAGCTTACCAATTCTTAGATGCGATGGCTACATTCATTTTCTATTTCAGGTTTTCCTACCTTTATTTTTACCTGGTAATCAAGCCAGAAAGTCTGTTGTTTTTCAACAGAACAAGCTCTCCTGTGAATATAGCAGCAGTGTGCTGAGACAAACCATAAAGTGTTAACTGGAGTTTGGCTTCAATTTATTAGTGTATCTAAATCTGATAGTCCGTCTAAGGCCCCATGTACACGGGACGCTGGTGCAAACTCTGCTGAACAAATTTTTTTAAAAGCTGAAACCGGCGTTTAGAAACGCCCGTTTTGCTGCGTTTAGCGACGTTTTACCGCATTTGCGTCTAGAAGCGTTTAGTTAAGAAACATCATAAGGACCCTCCCTACCCTCAAAAAACAGTATAATTAACCATTTCAGCCATTTTGTGAGACCAGAGTGAGTAGCAGCTGAGAGAGCAGCAGTATACTTGTATTTTGCGTGTCACTTGCCACGTCACCTGCCACAAGCTGTGGATTGTCCACTTGCCAGGTCACCTGCTGCAAGTTGTGGATTGTCCACTTGCCACATCACCTGCCACAAGCTGTGGATTGTCCACTTGCCACGTCACCTGCTGCAAGTTGTGAATTGTCCACTTGCCAGGTCACCTGCCACAAGCTGTGGATTGTCCACTTGCCACGTCACCTGCCGCAAGTTGTGGATTGTCCACTTGCCACGTCACCTGCCGCAAGTTGTGGATTGTCCACTTGCCACGTCACCTGCCACAAGTTGTGGATTGTCCACTTGCCACGTCACCTGCCACAAGTTGTGGATTGTCCACTTGCCACGTCACCTGCCACAAGTTGTGGATTGTCCACTTGCCACGTCACCTGCCACAAGTTGTGAATTGTCCACAATGCAATGCAAGCAATTACATTTTTTTTTTTTTTTTTAATAGTTTTTCATCATTTGCCATAATTTTTGAGAATTCTAATGTAAAAAAATAGGTCACCTTTAAAAACGTTTATAAACGAAAACGCGGCAAAACGCCGGTACCGCATTTAGCATCTGAAACGTGGAAATCTTTGGCGTCTGAACTCATTGAGTAAAGTAACAAGCAAGTAACAAGCTGCATCTGGTGACAAGTGAGTGCTGCATCTTGGTGACAAGTGAGTGCTGCATCTTGGTGACAAGTGAGCGCTGCATCTTGGTGACAAGTGAGTGCTGCATCTTGGTGACAAGTGAGCACTGCATCTTGGTGACAAGTGAGTGCTGCATCTTGGTGACAAGTGAGAAATGTAACCCATTCATGACAGTACAAAACTTTGCTTTTACAATGATCATCATTGTAACAGCAATCAAAGGGTGACACTGAACTACTAAGATAAAAGTATGTAAAAAAACAAAACAAAAAGAAATGTAAAAAAATATTTTTTAAATGTTTAAAACAATTGAATATATATATATTTTTTTTTTAACATACTGTTACCAGTGTCCCTGATCATCACCACTGCAGTCATATGATGACACTGCACTTGTGACAGTATGTAAAAAAAAAAAAAAAGAGAAAAAAAATGTCTTCAGTTTCAAAACAATTATGACAAAAAATGTACAACTTTCTAAAAACTCGCCATGATCTTACTAAATGCCTCAGATGGTCTAGTTTCCAAAAAGGGTTATTTGTACTGTCTTGGCATTCTACGTGCCTCAAGAAATTAGATAGGCTGTCAGTACATCAGAACTGATACATTAGTAGATGCCGCAGTAGAAATCCTAGTAGGACAAAACGCGTCGGACTTGGTACACCGCTCCCCATATTGCTTTTAATCGTGATCACCATTTTATCCTATGTATGTCGGTTTTTATCAATTAGAACCTACATTTTTGACCTGCACCATTGGAAGCTTCTTTTCTCCTTTACATACCTCCTTGGGTGTGAGTTTTTTGTGGCTATTCCATTCGGTCACCTGCCCTCCAGCTGCTGCTGTCACCACGGAAATTCCATCGAGTGGATTGTGGAGTTCCCCCCGGACCCTTTGGATCGTTGTGGCGGACCTGCCTACCTGGATACCTATGCCTTACTGACCTGTTGTCATTGACATCCGGGTCCACCGGTTTCGGTAAGAGTAAATAATCCACTTTCACTTTGGATGACATATTTCCTTGGATATCCTATGCATCTTTCTTAACATCTGATTCCATATGAGAACATATGTGGCTGTGATGGTCTTTGTCTTTTTCAAGGATTGTCATCTCTTGGGCTTGTTGTGTTCTTCTATTTACATATAGATGGGATTTAGATTTTCTCACATTTGAGTTTTTTCAGTTACACATTGTCACTGTTTTGACATCTGATATTTTCACCTTTTTGTATATATACCATAGTTTGTAGATGCTTTAACTTTCACACAAACTAATGTAATGTAACACAATACATTTTGGCATAAATATATTAAGAAATTAGACTTCGTTGAATATGTTTCATAACAGAAAACATACGGTAATACATTTTTTTTGTTTATATCACAAAAAAAAAAAAACTGTGGTGATGAAATGCCATCAAAAGAAGGCTCTATTTGTGTGAGAAAAAAAATGAAAATTACATTTTCATACAGTGTGCAATTGCCAGTTAAAGTAGCTCAGTGCAAAATGATGCCCTGGTCATGAAGGGGGTAAAACTTTCCAGAGCTGAAGAGGTTAAAAAAGATGACACCTTTTTCTGTAGGACAGGGTTCTCCAAACTCCGGCCCTGGGCCGGATTTGGCCCTTTGCTTGCCTTAATGCGGCCCTTGGGGCATTATTCCATCCAATTTAAATGGGGCATAATTCTTGTTGCTGACACCAATTGGGCACTATTCCTCCAACTGACACAATCAATTATTTCCATTAACACCAACGATGGGGCACTAGTCCTCCCACTGCCACCAAAGAAATGGTATTATTTACTCCCACTGGACACCTGGACATTTTTTACTCCCAATGGCCCTAGTCTGGCCCCCCTAAAGTCTGAAGGGCCGTAAACTGGCCCTTTGTTTAGAAAGTTTGGAGACCCCTGCTGTAGGAGAATGGGACTGCATGAAATTAAATGTAATCAATCACAGCAAGAATGCTACATGGACAATTTCACAGATTTAGTTTAACAATATATATTTTATTGTGGTAAAGAAATACAAAAATATCTTAATAAAGAGTTGAAAAAAGTTTTTTTTGCTGAACAAGAGCATCAAAACAATAGTATCACACTTCCTCAAACCGGCTGAAGCACAAGTAGTGTCCTCCATCTTGTAACATATTAATTGCTGTATATACACGCAGTGGGCTACACAAGGCTAACACAGAAAAACACCCTTGTACAATAACATCATTCCACATGAACTATACAATAAAATCACAGGTATGGCTTCACCGTATTATTATGTTGGAAGCAGAAGGCTGCATAAACACAGATTGGTATTTATTAAGGCTTGAAGTGTAGCACAGGCATACGGTACAGTCTTATTGCTGTGTTACAACACAGTGCCATAGTGTGTAGCACTGGACTAACGGGCGCTCTATAAGCCATAACACTGCGCAATGGGCTGAAAAATACAAAATAAAACTGTAAAGAAATAAGTTTGTCTGCTACATTATCATGAAATTCCCAAAGGGAATTTTATTACTTTTTAACTTTATTTCATATACAAAATACAACTTTATTTTACAACAGAAGCATGAAGAGGAACAGAAAACACACAGATGAACAGAGTCGACGTCTCATGGCAGCGGCCATTTTGTTGGCTAATCAGAATTCATGTAGTGGCTTCTCTTAAATTTGTGTTTGAAAACTGTCGGCTTGTACTACCATGATTGCCGTTACTGCCCACTGCTCATGGTTGCTTCCATGGTTTGCAAGCAGTTGAAAAACTTTATAAAGAGTGAAATCTGAAAACTGATCAGGGCTCATTCACATCACCAAAGTGTTATTCCCACATGTTACCTATGAGGTAAAAACTTCTAAATGGGTGGAAAATGAATTCTTGATGTGTTTATTGTGATGTGAGCATAACCCTTAAATAAATACAGCAAATATTTGTATGCATTTGGGGCTAGGGGAAGAAAAGCACCTTCCTAGTCACAATAGAAAATAAGCCTTAAAATGTATCACAGGAGTCTTATATGCCTTGGGCTTTGGTTTTTCATCCAGGCATGTATGTATTGCATTAAGCCACATTACATCCAAAATTCACTGTCCCACCAAGAACCTGATGTTCTGGGAACACTGTTTTGTGACATCAGGAATTTCCAATATCTACACTTGTGGACTTTTTTTGTTTTTGGTTTGCATATTTTAACATGATGATGTCATCCCACTAGCACACCACTTCATTCACCACAATCTAACCGGCTCTCCTCTCAGTTCCTTTGAGGCACTCTTCATACCTGCTCCTCCTTTCTGGGCCTCTTACTACTACTCCCAGCATCCAATACCTTGGCTTTCTTACCTGCAGCCCCTAAAAGGTAGGCTACCACTCAGAAGCTGTTTTTAAAAGAAGTTCCCAGTTCCTACCATCCACCATCTTCTATTCTCTGCAACAAGCACTTCCTCCTTCAAGTTATATTCAACCAGCTCTCTGCATTCTGATAAAGCTTCAATTACACTTGGCTGGTGGTCAAAACGTTTCTATTCTGAGCGCAATTCTTCCACATTCAGGAGAGGGAGGTTGAACCTCGCCTAAGCGCAGCAGCTCCTTAACTCTGCTAAAAGCCTATGTGTACATAGACACACTGGGGTTGATTTACTAAAGACAAATAGGCTGCAGTTGCTCCAGAGCTTAGTAAATGAGCAGAAGCTCTGATGACTTCCATCATCCAATCATGTGCAAGCAAAAATGCTGTTTTCATTTACTAAGCTCTGGAGCAACTGCCTTTAGTAAAACAACCCCATAGGGTTTCATGGAGTTGAGTTTAGGAGCTTCGGCAAAAAAATGCCAAAAACTCAAGTCTAGTAGCTGCTAGTGTACATGTAGCCTTAAGGCCCGTACACACTATCGGATATTCCGACAACAATTGTGTGATGGAAGGGTTTTGTTGGATAATCCGACCATCTGTATGCTCCATTGGACAATTGTGGTCGCAATTTCCGACAACAAATGTTAGATAGCAAATGCTCTCAAATTGTCCGACAACAAATGTGTTCCGTCAGATTATCCGATCGTGTGTACACAAGTCCATCGGCCCAAAATCCAAAGTACAAACACTCATGCTCTGAACCATAGCTGACCATAAGACAACATTAGCAAAAGTTGCCCAAAGGGTGGCGCTAAAGAGACAAAAAAAAACACATAGTTTTTTGTATGTTGACTGAAAAAGTTCTGCTGTCTGTATGCAGAACAAGTTCACGGCCAACGCCCTTCGGACAAAAATCCACGGATTTGTCCGATGGAAATCCGATCGTGTGTACGAGGCTTAAGGCTGTGTTCACACGTCTGGCTGCGGTATGCAGTCTGGGGTCAGGTGTGTTTTTGTTCACCGGTTCAGGCGCAATTCAGGGGCACATTTTTCCCTGAATTTGCACCTGAACCAGACCCAAAAATGCACAGGACTCATTTTCAAACCGCACAGCAGCCGTCCCGGACATGTGTGAACCGGCTCAATTGACAGCCCTTAAAAAAGCATCCAATTCGCATATACGTAAACCCAGCCTTAGTAAAAATGCAGTGCTCACAGTTATGTGGTGAAACAGTGGCATGGTCGCAGCGCTGTCATGTGGGTGGGACTGCCACACAACAATCAGCGCTCTCCATAATATATGCATGCTTCATGTCTGCTCCGACAACTACTGCAGTTGCACTGTGCTCCAAATAGGCTGCTCTCCACCGTGCATGCACAACCACCCCCCCCCCCCAGCTGTTAGAAGGCAAGCGATTAGCCACACCAGAGCACATTCGATGCCAACCATGGGCAATCAGAACAAAGGTTCAGAGAGAGGGTGAAGAGCGGTATTCCTATTCTACATAATGCGTAGCAGTGAAGGGGAAATCGTAGTTTTGCATCCTCACCCTGGGCAGAATCAGACACGTTGTGTTATGTTTCACTAATAAAGTATGAAAGAACTTTGTATCACACCACCGGTGTGGTGCAATGTCTGTATTAACTGTCTGACTTGTATCAGACTGACTCCAGTATCACTTGTTGGAATGGTTTACTATTGAACTACTTCCTTTAAATCACTCAATTGTCTACTTACAAACAGCAACAACTAAAACAACAAACACATAATAATAAAATGAAGGTACAGCGCCTTATTCTAAAAACATAATTAAAAAGGATAAGAACAATGTAAGAGCTATGCAAAAGACCTGCTTAAGCATAAAGCATAAAGTCTCTAACTGTAAAAGAAAAAAAAACACAATAAAAAAGGTGCCTTTAACAAATATGCACAAAAATTGTTCAGCTTTCAAACATTGAAATACATCTACATGGCACTGTTAATTCCCTATATTACAGCTTGAATGCTCACTTTTCTAATGAACTATTATTAATAACACTGCTAATGTACATCATTCAGCAATATCCTGACACAGACACTCTGGAAATAATGAGAAAATAAGCAAAAGCAATTTCTGATATGCACCTTGCATCAGAGCACAAGAGATCATTCAAACCTATGCAGTTTTGGCGTTCTGAATGTCGGGATAATCCCTCCCTTACCACAGATGTACCATGTGCGGTTTTCTGCAATAACTCAGTAAACAGTTAGCCCCGGGTTCACACTAGAACACGATACGGGAAACCCCAGATCCATGGGCATTTCCCACACTGCTTGCATAATGCACTGCCCTTGCGATCTTCAGCGGGTGTCAATGAAATGTTAACAACACCCCAAACGCAGATTGCAAATGCAGTGTGTTTTCCTACACCGGATCGCATAGTACCACGTGATCAGGTTGCAGTGCGTTTCCAAAAGTAGTGCAGCCACTACTTTGGTGCAATGCGGTTCGATTTCAGCCCTTTCAAAATGAATGGACTCAAATCGCACTGCACTGAATCGCATGTGAATGCAGTGTGAGATTCACAGAGGGAACTTAACCTTAGACTTATTACCAACTTGTGATAAATGTGGGGTCATATTTTTTCATTTAAAATAATCTTGCAAGTTTTCAGTTACATTACAATATAATCTGATAGAAAACTGTAGTCTGAGCTCTCCATAATGTTAGAGGGGGCACAACACTTTGGGTCCAACTTTGTGGGACTGCGGCCACCCCCTTGCCCTATCTTTTTGCCCCTCGATTTAGTTGTATTGTAATATTGGTGCGTAAGAATTTTTGGCTGTGCTGCCCCTTTAAGAATTTGGAAGGACTTGCCTGAGGTTAATTCTAGACAACTTGGAAAAGTCTGGGATGATACATAAGGAGTGGATGGATCCGGGTCCTTTCCACATTGAACCACCTATCTCAAAAGAGTTCCCTCCTGCCCGCCCGCCGCTGGTACTTTATGTGGTTATCTGCCGAAGGGGGGGGGGGGGGGGGGGGTCATTGTGGTATTTTCAGTAAAATTCTACTCAAGTTCTAATAACTGAGCACAAATAGTTATGATATTGGAAGTATTTTTAATTTCAATAAATAAGAGATTTCTTGGTATTATTATTTGTCTGAATATTTGGTAAACCAATAAAGGGCCACAGCCATTTTCATGCCATTAATCTTGTTCTGGTTTTTATTTATTGGCCTATAATGATTGTGTATTAGTCTCTGGGATTGCAGTCTTATGTTCATTTATAGTATTCCAGATTCATACTTATCTTCCAGAATTAGATTAAGGAACAAATATTTGGAGCTGCCATATACTTTAAAATGTAGGTAGAGGTTTCCTAGCTTTATATAGAGTGGAGAAGGGTTACTCTCTGTTAAATATTTTATTGCATTCTGTGTGTTATTATTATTATTATTATTATAATACAGGATATCTATAGCACCAAGAGTTTGCACAGCGCTTTACAAAAAAAAGAAAAGACTAAAGCCCCGTACACACGACCGGTTTTCCTGCCAGGAAAACTGCGGGGACAGCTTTTGGCCAGGAAAACCGAACGTGTGTATGCTTCCCAACAGGAAAACTGCCAGGAATCCCGGCGGGAAAATAGAGAACCTGCTCTCTATTTTCCCGCTGGGATTTCTGGCGGTGTTAAACCTGGCAGTTTTCCTATGGGGAACATTGCGAGGGAGCATAATCCCGGCCGTGTGTACACGTGGGAAACTTACCGAGCAGCTTCTCGGTTTTCCCGTCGGGATTCCCAGCAGACTTTATACCGCCGGGAATTCCGGTCGTGTGTACAAGGAGAAACTTACCGAGCAGGTTCTCGGTTTTCTCGTCGGGATTCCCACCGGACTTTCTACCGCCGGGAATCCCGGTCGTGTGTACACAGGGAAACTTACTGAGCTGGTTCTCGGTTTTCCCGTCGGGATTCCCGCCGGACTTTTCTGCTGGGATATGCCCTGGAACCCCCAAAATACAGAAGTAGGATGTCTATTTTAACTGTCATGTCAGCATGCCTAAATAACGGAAGGATTGGTTATTTTTTATCGTCTAAATCAGTGGTCTCCAAACTGTGGCCCTGGGGATGGATGCGGCCCTTTGTTGGCCTTTATCTGGCCCTTGGGGCATTGTTCCATCCACTGATGCCAACAGTGGGGCATCATTCCTGTCATTGACACCAATGATGGGGCACTATTCTTCCTACTGACACCATCAAAAGGGCACAATTCTTTCCATCGACACAAACGATGGGGCGCATGTTCTTCTATTTCCAAAACAATGGGGTACAATTCCTTCCATTGACACCAATAAAGGGGCACAATTCCATCCATCGACACCAACGATGGGGCACTAGTCTTCTCAATGACACCAAAGATACAGCATTGTTTACTCTCACTGGACACCAGGACATTTCTACTCCAAATGGCCCTAGTCTTGCCCCCCCCTAAAGTCTGTAAACTGCCCCTTTGTTTAAAAAGTTTGTAGACCCCTGGTCTAAATGGTCAGTTTTTTTTTAATGAGATTTATGGGTAGTCCTTCAGTGTACCCGGAAATCTTTATCATCTAACTCAGTGGTCTCCAAACTGTGGTTCTGGGGCTGGATGTGGCCCTTTGCTTGCCTTCATCTGGCCCTTGGGGCATTATTCCATCCACTGACGCCATCAGTGGGGAATAATAATTCTTGTCATTGACACATATGATGGGGAACTATTCTTCCCACTGACACCATCAAAAGGGCACGATTCCTTCCATTGACACAAACGGTGGGGCGTAATTCCTTCCATTGACAGCAAAAATGGGGCACAATTTCTTCTATTTCCAAAACAACGGGGCACAATTCCTTCCATTGACACCAATGAAGGGGCACAATTCCATCCATCGACACCAAGGATGGGGCACAATTTCTTCTATTTCCAAAACAATGGGGCACAATTCCTTCCATTGACACCAATGAAGGGGCACAATTCAATCCATTGACACCAAGGATGGGGCACAATTCCTTCCATTGATACCAACGATGGGGCACAATTCCTCCCATTGACACCAAGGACAGGGCTCTAGTCTTCTCAACGACACCAAAGATACGGCATTGTTTGCTCCCACTGGACACCAGGACATTTTCTACTCCCAATGGCCCTAGTCTTGCCCCCCTAAAGTCGGAAGGACAGTAAACTGCCCCTTTGTTTAAAAAGTTTGTAGACCCCTGGTCTAAATGGTCGGTTTTTTTTTAAATATAAGATTTATGGTTAGTGGGTACCCGGAAACCCACCTTACTGAAAATATGCATCGATACACTTTTAAAACAGAGAAGGAAAATAAAACCTCATGACGATTACAATGGCTACATTATTTATCATTGAATAAATCATTTCAGATGCGTATTTATACACACATACGCACACACATCCACATTCACACAAGTAGTGGTTTACATTGTGATTTAAAGTTAACACTTTTAGCACACTCTCTTAGAAAAGCTCACTGATTTGTATACCCGCTGTAGGACACAAGTGGGTCAGTGCAAATCTCTGAAAATGAAGTATAGGCTGAGCATTGGGAGGACAAGGAATGACGCATCGTGTTGCTTCCATCTGTAAAAATCTGTTAGTGGTATGTACAATTTCTCACTAACTGGAAATATCCTGACAAATGTCACAGAGCATAGAATGAGAAAAAGAGTTCAATCCACAGCCCTTGAATCTCAGTTGAAGGAAGAACGTTCTCCATGCTGCCCCCTTATTATCAAGTCTTTGTCTATTGCTTGGCCATGTTTCCACTTCATGCAGATGACCGTAGTCACATAGGGCATCAGTCCCAAGAATCAGCAGCTCAAATACAATTCCACCTGTACACTGCTGTTTGACTGATTGTTGCTGTCATTCACTGCTTGTGTCTTGCTTAGTAGGTAACGTGCTGTCCCGGACAGGGAGAAGGTCATAGTGGCATGGAATGTGGCTGTTCTTTGGAAGGTCATAGAGATCTTGGCTGGCTTTACAGTTGTTGTTGAATCCTCCTTGCGCTGCGTTGCCTGTGGGTTCTGTTGTAAGACAAAAAATGCAGTACTGCCATTATTAAAAATATGCGGCTAATGTACTTGTAATGTTTTTACAACACTGCACTTGAAGAAGCTTTACCAGTGTAAATGTAGGTTTTCTATGACAAACGCATACAGCATATTACCATATATAAAACTCAGTAAAACATTGCTCACTATACGGTCACCACAGAAGACACAAGGGCATTCCAAACAACTGCATCCTTCACATGCAGGCAGGGTTCTTTACTGTAAGAGCTGTGAAAATGTGTAATTGTCTTCGGTGGGAACTGGTTCTAGCAGACTCAGTTTTTTTTCTTCAACTGGACAAATTTTAAATGGCTGCAATACTTACCTATACTTACCTTATCAGCGATCCCCCGCCACTCTTTCCTTCTCCGCAGGAAGCACTGAATTGTCTTGGAAACCTGGGGGGAGTGGAATTGTGAAGGACCTGGTCGCACAGGGGAGGTATGCCAAGTATTGTGTACAGCTACTGAGAATGAAAGACTAGCAGGAGAGTGCTGTGGGGTGAGCAGGGCCGCCATCAGGGGGGTACAGGAAGTACACCTGTAAGGGGACGGAGGTCCCCAGGGGCCCGGATGGCAACCCCCTTAAAAAAATAAATAAAGAGGTTTATTTTTATTTTTTTTATTATTATTAAAGGGCCCAGAGGTCCCGGATGGCAACCCCCCTTTTTTGTAATTTATTTTTATAAAAAAATAAAATAATTTGTATATATATATATTTATTTATTTTTTATTAAAGGGCCCAGAGGTCCCCAGGGCCCCGGATGGCTACCCCCCTTTTTTATATATATTTTTCTTTATTTCTTATTTTTTTTATAAAGGGCCCCCCCCGCTTCTCAATTCGCAGCAGCCCCCCCCCCCCCCCGCTTCTCAATTTTAGGCGACAGCACCCCCTACCCGGTTCTCTGCTCCAGGGGGCCCATGCCTGAAGCTGTGTAAGGGGCCCCATAATTCCTGATGGCTGCCCTGGGGGTGAGTACAAGTGGATTGAGGCCTTTGCAGACAGACTGGGGTATTTTTACTAAAGGCAAATAGACTGTTCACCTTACATTGGAAGATGCACTTTGCAGGGGAACTTTTTCCCAGCTCTTAATGAATGAGATGAAGCTCTGATGACTTCCAAAATCCAATCATGTGCAAGAAAAAATGCTGTTTTTTTTCCTTGCGTCTAATTGGGTATTTTTTTCAAAGTGATCATTCATTAACCTCCCCGGTGGTATTTCCGAGTGTGACTCAGGTTTAAATTTCAGTACCATTAGTGGCAACCCCAAGCCAAACTCAGGATTGCATCTCAGGATCCTGGTCCAGGTTACTTACCTTGTCCCGAGGATCCTGCGATGTCCCCCCGCTGTGTCTGCAGGCTGTGTCCTCTGCCCGATGTCTCTGTGTGCCAGGCTCTGTTCCCTGCGAGCGTTGCGACGCATGGGGTGGAGCCTGGCAGCAGATTCAAAAAGTACAAAATTCATAACACATACAGTACACTGTAATGTTACAGATTACATTACTGCATGAAATCATTTCACATCCCTTTTGTCCCTAGTGCTTTGTCCAGTGCCCTGCACCGACTTTTATATTATATATACTGTTCTTTCTGCCTGGAAACTTAAGATTGTCCATGGCAACCAAAATGCGTCCCTTTATGTCAAAAGTGATTTTAGACCAGCTAGAAAACAGCGATAGCAAATTAAAAAAAACTTGCAGAATTGAGCGATAGTGAATTGTAGGGAAATTCATTTTATTATTATTTTTTATCATTATTTATATTTATTTATATTATAATTTATGATTTTCATGTTTCAAACTTTATCATACCCGGGATGTCAACTACTTTTGTTTGGACAGATTTAAGTGTGTTATTACTAAGATTTACAGGCCTACAATATAAAACGCCAAATTTCCATTAAAAACAATTGTACCGCTTTGAGACGCAAAAATATGACATAATCATACCGCCAGGATGGCTACACTCTGGGGAAAGTTCCCACTTTCCTTACAGGGTGAACAGCCTATTTTGCTTTTGTAAGTCAACCCATTGTCACTTTGTTCAAATGGGCATAGTGACAGTGTTTCTTTGAACTAGTGTGTTCACTCAAAAACAAGTGAGGTATAAAACTTGCATTAGGATCAGCAATCGACTTGTGATGTAATCCCTAGTACAGATGTGTATTATATGTAATATTCTGTACGTTTTGTTTCAGTAACACACATGGTACAAGCATTAAACAAATACCATGTTAATATTGTTAATATAGGCATACAATATATAGTTAAAACGTAGGAATGGAAATCTCACTCACTTCAAACAGGCTTTCCATTGAGGTTAAGGCCATGGCATGCATGCACAGGTGAAATATTTCGCAGGTCTGTAGAATGCAGGAGAGGGGCTGTGCTGTGCAGGGCTGGCTGCACAATGATAATCTGGGCAGTGACAGGTAAGTGTGATCTACTAGAATAGTAATGAAGGCGCAGAATATGATGCTAATGCTAGGTAAGCATTATCAGATTTTGTCTTGTTCAACCCAGAGGGCTGAACAAAAAAAAAAACAAGAGCTCAGGAGAAGCTCGCTGAACCAACGATGCAACGTTAGTACATCGATCTCCCCGCTGAGCTATTGTGTTCTAACAGGGGTACTGCCCCCCCCCCAGAACACAGGATACTGATCTGATGCTGGTTTTCCAGCATGCCCGTTCGACAAAAAGACGGCCGTTTCCTTGTTTCTGTTGAACTGTCTGATATTCGGCTTGTGCGTACCAGGCTTTAAATTGCAGAAGTTCTTCCACTGTTGCAAATGCAGTGAGGGATTTATAAAGTCAACTACTGACAGAATCAGGCGCATATCTAGCCTATGTACATCCATCACTTTAAATTCCTTAGAGTGGATGTAAGCTACTGAGAAAATGGAAAATAGAAGTTGTTGGCATTTGAGATATATTCAACTTTTAATCTATTTCTATGCATTGTGACCATTATAGAGTTTAGAAAATGAGGCCCTTCTGCTGGGGTATGCCCTGGACCCCCTGATGTATAGTAGTAGGATGTCTATTTTAACTGTCAATTACTGGCAGAATCAGGTGCATATACAGTGTAAATAAACTAGTCCATCATTTAGCAAAGGCTTTGCAACCGTATTTGCAAGCAATGTGCCAGAAAACCTGGACTGCAATAAGGACAGATCCACATTGGACTTTTAGCCCCTGTGAGGCTCCAGCATTTATTTGCGGGTGGAAGGTACAGGCACACCGTCCAACCTCAAGCTCAGCAGCCTTTCAAACTGTATGAGAGACTGCCAGCTGCTACGGTAGGACGATGCACTGAGTAATATTTATGTTTAGTGCAGTATATGTCTAGGGAAGAATGCCCAGAATGCAGAGTGCTTGAGTTCCAAACATTCGTTCCCCAAATGCATACTGCCCTAAACTTTCATGGGGTTGGACAGTGTGCCTTTATCATGTACCCATACCTAAACACCGGAGCCTCATGCACCAACGCTAAATGCCCAGCGTGCATGAGGCCCTACAGATATATCACTGCAGGCTAAACTGTTTTCCCATTAAAAAATACATACACCTAATGGGACTGATTACTAATGAAATACGGACTGTTCATTTAGCAAAATGGAAGTTTAACTTAGTTCAGCCAATAAGGTACAGCTGTGTTCATTTTGAATACCTAATCAGGTGCGAGGAAAATTTAGCAAACATATGGACAATTAAAGTGGAGCTCCACCCTAAAGTGGAACTCCCCCTGATCGGAACCCTCCCCCCTCTGGTGTCACATTTGAGGGGGGTGCAGATACCTGTCAGGTATTTGCACCCACTTCCGGCCACACAGTCTAGGGCAGACTGCGGGCATGACATCACCCCCCCAGTACACGGCTCCCAGTACACAGCGGGAGCCAATCGGCAGGCGTAGCGTGACTCGCGCATGCGCCGTAGGGAACCGGGGCAGTGAAGCCGGAGCGCTTCATTTCCTGGTTCCCTCACCAAGGATGGCGGGGGGCAGCAGAGTGACGAGGGATTACTCATGCTCTGCTGCGAACGGCGCTGGTCTCCAGGACAGGCAAGTGTCCTAATATTAAAAGTCAGCAGCTGCAGTATTTGTAGCTGCTGGCTTTTAATATTTTTTTTCAGCGGACATCTGCTTTAAAGTGAAAATTGGTTCACCTTCTTCGCTAACATAATTTGTAACATTTATCTTGTAAAGTGAACAGTTTCTACTCCAATAAGTGGTCAGATGCACATTTTATATTGGTGTTGTACTACTTATGAACAGCAGAGGGCAGAATTTTTGAAGAAAGCTGCAACCGTATAGTAAATGTGTCTCATAATCAATCTCACTGCTCCCATTAGCTGAGTAATAATTGGCTAAAGCTTGTCAAACTCTGATCAAAAAACTATTTGGCAGGAACTGGCTGAATTTTCAATCAATTTGTGACCACCCCTGCTCAATAGAAGTTAATCATTTGATTGACTTCTGTCAAAGGGACATTTTTTTCCAATCAGCGGCTGCAGCCACTAATCTCTGCATACTGACAGAGGCAGGTCATGATTTCAGAATACAATGTCTTGTCTATGGCTAGCTTAAGTCTCTCTGGTTCGATTCAAAACTATTCTGCCTAGATACAAGGTACAACGTGCTTCTGAAAATGCATGTATTGTAGCTTACTTAAAGTGGGGGTTCACCCTATCGACGAAAAAAAAAAATTTTTTTTCTTTTACCATAAAATCAGGCATTGTAGCGCGAGCTACAGTATGCCTGTCCCGAATTTTTTACCCCCGTACTCACCTTGTACGCGTAGATCGAAGATACCGGGGAATGGGCGTGCCTATGGAGACGGAGGATGATTGACGGCCGGCTCTGGTGCGTCACGCTTCTCCGGAAATAGCCGAAATAGGCTTGGTCTTCACGACGCGTGCGCATAGCCTGTGCGCAGGCGCCGTGAAGAGCCGAGACCTACTCCGGCTGTCTTCGGGGAGAGTGACGTGCCAGGGCCGGCCGTCAATCATCCTCCCTCTCCATAGGCACGCCCATTCCCCGCGGGAGCCGAAAAATACGATCTCCGATTACAAGGTGAGTCCGGGGTTAAAAAAATCGGGACAGGCATACTGTAGCTCGCGCTACAATGCCTGTCTCGATGGTAAAATCGTGTCGGGGGGGGTGAACTACCGCTTTAAAGTGGTTCTAAAGTCTTATGCTGCGTACACCTGACCGTTTTTCATGAGGAGAAAAATGCAATTTTTTAAATTGGTCATTAAAAACGACCGTGTGTAGGCTCCAGAGCATTTTTCCTGATGTGAAAAATGGGCATTAAAAATTTAGAACATGCTCTTTTTTTTCTTGTCGTTTTTCATGTTGTGAAAAACGGTCGTGTGTAGGCTTTAACAACAGGGAAAAAAATGTGCATGCTCAGAAGCAGGTTATGACAAGGGAAATTTGCATAATCAGCCCAAAGGGTGTCGCCAATCGAATGGAACTTCCCCTTTATAGTGACGTCGTACATGTTGTACGTCACCGCGCTTTGCTCGAGCATTTTTTTTTCTCGATCGTTTGTATGCAAGGCAGGCTTAACAAGAATCACGTCGAAAAAACATTGTTTTTTTCCATGACATGAAAAATGGTTGTGTGTACGCGTAGCTTTAAGGTTCTTTGCATTAAAGGGTCACTAAAGGAAAAAGAAAAATTTTGCTGAAATGACTGTTTACAGGGTATAGAGACATAAAAGTTAACTGATTCCTTTTAAAAATGATTGAAAATAGATAAAAACCAATCATATAATGTACCTACAGTTTAGTTTAGTTTTTGCTGTTGTTTCCTGGTTCTCTGATGTACAGAGACAAAGAGCCAATAGAGGGCAGCCATGCTTTGTCTAAAACCCCTCAGCACCAATCCAGTTTCCTTTTACAAACAGTAATCACACCTCCTTGATTAGTCACCACAGTGAGAAATCTCCCAGTACTTTGGTGATCAGGAAACAGACAACCAGGAAGTGTCCAGAACAGAGAGGATTTACAGCCACATCAAAGCAAAAACGAACAATGAGGACATGAAACCAGGACTCCAGTAAGGTAAAGGAAGCTATTTAGCTAAAAAAAAAAAATCCTATAGTGACCCTTTAAGGTGAAAAACCTTCTGTGCTAAAGCTCCCCCCCAGACCCCACCTTTTCCTTAAACAAGCCCATCTGATCCAGCGATGTGCACGAGAGCAGAGTGATAGCAGCAGGAGCAAATGGCTCCCGCTGCTGTCTATCAAATCCAATCACATGGAAGCAGGGGATGGGGACGAGTCCCTGTCTGTGTCAATGGAAGCAGCAGAGGAACTCAGGATTGAGCCCACATGGGTGCCCCCAGGGAAAGCGGCTTTCCGTGGGGGCAACCGATGAAGAGGAGGAGCCTAAAGCATCGGCCGGGGGGACCCACAGAAGAAGAGGATTGGGGCAGCTCTGTGCAAAACCATTGCACAGAGCAGGTAAGTATAGGCATGTTTGTTATTTTTAATTTAAAGAAAAAACATAGGTTAACAACCGCTTTAAGCTGGCCATAAACTAGTAGATTTTCAAAAGAAGGTTCGTACGAACATTTGTACAAAAATTCTCAGTATATTCAATAACTTGACAAATGATGTCTAATAGTAATTTTTTTTTTTTTTTATTAAAAATTTTAATTGAATTTGCTTTTAGTATTTGATTTTGGATCAAATGGACCTTTCCTGAAAACCACATACTCTGTTAGAAATTGGTTTGTTTGAGAAACAATTTTCTATCACGCTCCTTCAAATTTTCTCATCACTGCACTCGACAACAAACATCAATTTGACCCCAATTGATGATTATAAAATCCTACAAATGTTCTTAAAAAGAAAAATTCCAGTAAAAATTCTACAAGTGTTTGGCCAGCTTTATGGTGCTCGTGTGCCATTTCATTCAAGTCCATTAGTCAGCCTAAACCAGACATTGTGCCTTGTAAGCAGCATTGCCTTCCGATCAAAGATCAGTTTGTAAAACCAAGTTCTTAAACTCCTGCCTGCAGGCACAAGCAAGAACATACAGAGACTGGATCAGTCTGGAAAAACAGCACTCTGGAAACATAGACAGTGTTATCTGAATATAGCTTACCATTTTGGGAGCCCTTGTAAATTAATATGCTGTAACAAAAAGTAATATTAATATAACTACCTAAAATATTATCTGTCCCTCGCAATACTTTCATATAAAAATACGATTCTTTATAAAGCTTATCTTACTTTGTGTTTTGAATATTGGATTGGCATGTCCTGTTGGGGAGATTACCCTTTAAAGTGATACTAAATGCACATTTTTATTTCTTTATTTAAATAAAAAAAATATATGTTATACTTACCTGCTCTGTGTAATGCTTTTGCACAGAGTGACCCCTTATTTTCTCTTCTGTAGTCCTGTGGCTGTAAGATCTCCTCTCCTTCCTCTTCCGAGTGCCCACCTAGCAATTCATATGAGAAGGGGGCACCCATGTGGGCGCACTCCCAAGCCAGGTTATGTGCAACCATAGACAAACACAGCACTTATAAGCAGGGGCGGACTGACAACTCATGGGGCCCCCGGGCAATAGAAGATTATGGGGCCCCCGGGCTTACAGATGGCCACCACGCCAGGAGGCAGTGCAGAGGCAGGGCAGCTAAAATCTCAGGATTTTCACATCAAAAGCATGTCGGTTTCAGACATATCAGGGACAGATGTAAAAAAAAAAAACACAGATTTTGACATACTGTCCCTGGTTTTATTGAGCCTGGCAACCCTGATGGGGCCCCCTAGTGGCATGGGGCCCTCGAGAGCCCCAATGGTGAGTCCGCCCCTGCTTATAAGCCATGCCCCCACCTTCTCCTCACAGGAGTTTGACTGAAAGCAGCAGGGTCCTAGGACTCCTGCTGCTTTCAGTGTCTCCTGTGAGACAAGGAAGAAGGAAGATTTAAAAAAATAAAAGTTAGTATGGGGAACTCCTCCCTGTTCTGTCACTGGGGGTGGGGAATTGGGCAGCAGCTGCAGCTTTGGGAACATATTACATGTTCCACCCTAAAAATGGGTGAAACATGTACCATGTTCCCAAAGGTGAATTAGTCGTATCTCCTATCCTGAACTGTTAAGCCACGTACACACGATCAGTCCATCCGATGAGAACGGTCTGATGGACCGTTGTCATAGGTTAACCGATGAAGCTGACTGATGGTCCATCACTCCTACACACCATCGGTTAAATAACCGATCGTGTCAGAACGCGGTGACGTAAAACACAACGACGTGCTGAAAAAAAACGAAGTTTAATGCTTCCAAGCATGCGTCGACTTGATTCTGAGCATGCATGGATTTTTAACCAATGGTCGTGCCTACTAACGATCGGTTTTGACCTATCGGTTAGGAATCCATAGGTTAATTTTAAAGCAAGTTGGCTTTTTTTTAACCTATGGTTAAATAACCTATGGGGCCCACACACGATCGGTTTTGACCGATGAAAACGGTCCATCAGACCGTTGTCCTCTGGTTAACCTATCGTGTGTACGAGGCCTTAGAGGTTCTCTAGTCTTAGAAGGCAGCAGTACGCCAGACGGAGAAGGTCTTTTCTGCTGACGGTGTACATGTGTGTGTGTGTATATATATATATATATATATATATATATATATATATATATATATATATATATATATACACACACAGTATATATATACACAAAGCTTGTCAAGTTTTCTACTCTCTTATATCCTCTTTGTAACCGGCCTCACAATGTCTTTGGTGCCAGCCTCTCCACTAAACTAGGACGATCTGGTGGCACAAGTATTCCCATTTAGGATAACAGAGAAGGGTGGGGGGAACCTCATGAAAATGATCCTCGCAACAATTTATCCAGGTAGGCATAATAGCAATCAGGCACATTTTAGTAACCTTGATTGTTTTTTTTTTGTTATTGTTTGGGGAATTTATAGGCTGATATATAGGGGTTGATATTAATGGAATTTGAACTATGCAGGAAATCTTTGTGGGGAATGTGGTGAAAATTCACGTTGCAGAGAATACCCAATCATGTGAAAGTCAAATAAAAAAACTGAATTTTTGCTTGCACATGATTGAAAAATAGATATATGTACAGCCTCTTCACATTCACTAAGCTAAGGGAAATACCCTTGCAAAATGTAAAGTCTCTTGCAAAGTGAACAGCCCATTTGCCAAAAAGTGGTTGTAAAGGCAGAGGGTTTCTTGTCCTAATGCATTAGGATAAAAAAAAGCCTTCTGTGTACAGCAGCCCCCCTCATACTTACCTGAGCCCCATCTGGATCCACCGATGTTGCACGAGAGAATTAGCTGTCTGGGACTCTCTCTCTCCTCATTGGCTGAGACAGCAGCAAAGTGCCTGCTGCAGTCAGTGAGCCAATGAGGAAAGAGAGGGGCAGGGCTGGGCCGCAGCTTTGTGTCTAAATGAGCTGTGGTTCGGCTTGGGTGCCCCCATAGCAAGCTGCTTGCTGTGGGGGCACTAAACAGGAGGGAGGGGCCAGGAGCGCCAAAGAGGGACCCGAGAAGAGAAGGATCTGGGCTGCTCTGTGCAAAACCACTGCACAGAGCAGGTAAGCATAACATGTTTGTTATTTTTAACAAAAAAAAAGAGACTTTAGTATCACTTTAAGTAAATCGGCCCCATAGACATTAATAAGACACTACTGTAGCTTTTATATTGCCAGTGTGCAGGATAGATACATCTAAATACTCTGGCTGGCTTATATGGTTTTCTTTTGATATCATTTCCTGCTATGTATTAAAGGAAAAGAGAAAAAAATGAAACAAAGTAAGACTTACCAACTTCATACACATTTTTATTGGCCAAGCTGCCGTTACTTATCTCTGCGTAAGCAGAGTCCCTCCGCACTGGTGACTTCATCTCTACGTAGCCGCACTCTGTGTGTTTGGGCAGAAGAGCTGGCGGATCCTTGATGGTGGCATACGGGTTTTCAGTGCTGCTCAGTGAACAGCTGCTTATGCTATATGCAGAGCTTTTCAGTAGACCTGAGCAAAAGAAAACATGAGTCATTAGGATCTGCTCTGATTTTCCAGTGAGTGTAATCCAGTACGTGTTAGCCAGTAACGATCGTAAACTAATGGACGTGGGCTGCTCTGGAAACATCCTATATTTTGGATTTCCTGTGCCTCAAACTTATTTTGCGGCAGAGCTGTAGGAGTCTCACAAAACTGGTTGAAAAAATGTCAAATCCTCTCGAAGGTGGAATAGTAAATCTTCACGTCTTTCAGCTAGGTTTTCAGCGTTATGCCTGAATTTCTACTTTAATTGGTAACATTCCCACCATGGCCATATGAATAAACGCATGCCAAGACGTATCTGAGATGACTGCTGTCTAGTATTTTCTTACCAATAAACACTCACTGGAGATCCTTTGGTATTGGATCATCTTTATTTTGTATCCAGAGAGAATGGAGAAGCTTTTTTTTGTGTTTTATGATGTCACTCATAATGACAAAGCAGATTCATGTGATATATTTTAATTAAATATTAAAAAAAGTGATTATGTTGCTATGGATAACATCACTCTCCTTTCTACTGAACTTTGTAACTTATCTTCTTACCATCAGGGCTTTTTTTTCAGGTGGAACTTTGGTCACCACAATCACTTGTAAACACAGAAGTCCGGTTTCTGTGTTTACAAATGACAGCTCTGCAGTCTGTGTGTAACCCCCCCTGAACTCTGCACTCTGTATGTAATGCAATCCATATTTAATGCCCCTTTAAAGTGGTTGTAAACCCTTTACAACCACTTTTACCTACAGGTAAGCCTAGATTAAGGGTTACCTGTAGGTGCTTGAAATATCTCCTAAACCTTCACGGTTTAGTAGATATTTACAAACGGCGCAGGTGAGATTTAGCAATGCCGATCATGCCGTTCCTGAAGGAGGCCGTGCCGTGACTGGTGGCTCCCACGTGCATGCGTGGGAGTGTCGTCATGGCGGCTCTGGCCAATAGCTATGAGTAAGCACTGAGTATCAATGCGAAATGTCAGCTGTGTATCCCGTTTTCACCTTTAGCTGTGGATTGTAGTGTATTCCATTTTACCATTAAAGGACAATTTAGGAATCTTTTCCAGGAGTGCGGCTGTCCAAATATTTTCTTTTTTGTTTACAGTCCTGGAGCCACGATACCCAGAAGTAACCCCTGGGAGAGATGTCGGCCGCCCGAGCGGTGTGAGAGGACGGCTGCGGGGGCTTCGATCTGAGGTGAGTATTATATAATGCCTTTGTCTTGCAGGTGATGTTTTTTTTTTTTTTATATATATACCGTAAAAGTGGGTTTACTTCCTCTTCAAGGCCCTCCTACTGTTTGTGAAATCTGACCACACCCACTATTTGATGTGATTTTGAGTTTGTGTGTGGGGAAGGTTTTTTTTTTGGGGGGGGGGGGAGTCGTGGTTCAGTTAGAGCACCTATTGTTTGAGAAAAAAAGCCCTGCTTACCATGCTCATTGAGATATCCTGCTTGTTTCCAGTCTGCTGGCAGAGTACCCGTGTAATCTATAGTGTGCGATCGCTTTCCTGGATCCAGGCCCTTCAGGTTCACAAAAAACTGGCTGCTTTTAGACTAATGGAATAAATTCATTTAGAAACAATATATTAATATCAAATCAGATGTACTTTGGTGCATCACATAAATCAATATAATAGCATTAGGTGCCCACAGCTCTAGCATGCTTGTGTGAAGCAAACACCACATTAAGTTTACGTAATCCCTAATAATGAATGTCTCTTTTTGGATCCCCTTGGTTCTGTTACATATTGTATGACATTAACCCCCCTGGCGGTATTCCCGAGTCTGACTCGGGGTGAGATTTTTTGGCTACGATCGGTAACCCCGAGTCAGACTCGGGCTCGCCTCACTGAATCCTTCTGCCTGCAAACTGTAGATTGTCTATAGCAGCCAAAAGTGTCCCTTCATGTCAAAAATGGTTTTAGAGCAGCTAGAAAACAGCGATAATAAATTATAATCACTTGCAGAATTGTGCGATAGCGATTTGTGGGGAAATTCGTCATAAAAAAATAAAAGTAATGACAGCGACAATTCTGCAACTGAGCAAATTTCAGTGATTTTGAGTTGATTACATTATTGAATAATTTTTATTTTAATTATATTATTATTTGTTATAATTATTTATAATTATTTATTATATTATAATTTATAATTTTGTTTTTAAAAAAATTTCATACCCGGGATGCCTACTAGACTCTTGTTTGGTCAGATTTAAGTGAGTTATTCCTAAAAATTACAGACCTACAGTATAAAACGCCAAATTTCCTTGCAAATAATTGTACCGCTTTCAGCATGTTTTTTCTGAAAGAATCATACCGCCAGGGAGGTTAAAAGCATCTGATTAAAAAGTAAAAAACAAAACAAACAAAAAAAACCTGTTGATTCTGCCAGAAATCCAGTAAGCTGGTAAATTCCTGTGCACTCAGAAGTGTTATCCTAAAGAGGGATGCCACACTACCTACCCAAATGCCATTTTCCCTAACATTTGTCCCTATATAAAAATACATTTAAAAAAAGATACTAGTCCATGAAGGCCAGCATTGTCTTGTTGTCTTTCTTGCAGGCAAAGTTCTCCCTACACTGCTCTTCTTCAGGCCAGAAATGCTAAAGGGTTTCTTTTCCAGGTCTATATAATCTGGAAGAGACCTGTGGCATGTCTACGCATGAGCCAGGTCCCCCAAGTATGCACAGTTCAGCCGCTGACAAGCTTTCAGAGACCCCACAGCAATTCTGTGCATGTGCAAGATCCTGCCCATTGTGCCTCAGCATGTGGTATAGGTGCTCATACATGCATTTTAGTGACTAGAATAAATGAATATTTTAGCCAAAAGAATGAGTTTATGCGCATAGGCTCTTACACGCCATGCGCACATAAATGCTTGTAATTATGTGCCAAAGTGGGCATTTTTTTAAGCTGGATTTTTCTACCAGCTCCTAGCAGAAGGATCCAAAGTACACAGGGATATTTTAATAAGCCAGTGTGTATGAAGCCTAAGTTATTCTGCAGAACCTTTTCCAAAATGTAGTTCATTTTGAATAATTTTTCTTTTCATTATACGGTTTATTTAAATGGAAAACTATGTTATGGAGAGGGAGAGGCGTTTTGTAGTTCTGACTCAATTGTGTTCTAGGCTGCCACTGCTGCTACTTCACATATACAGTACACTGAGCGAGCATTGTCACTCTAGGGCAGGGATATTCAATTAGCGGACCTCCAGCTGTTGCAAAACTACATGTCCCATCATGCCTCTGACTCCTAGTGTCATACTTGTGGCTGTCAGAGTCTTGCTATGCCTCATGGGAATTGTAGTTCTGCAACAGCTGGAGGTCCGCTAATTGCATATCCCCGCTCTAGGGCAAGAAATGTATTATTGGTAGTATCGCTAGGTAAAAATAAAGGGGGAAAATCCTGAAAAACACGAATGCAACCACCACATCTAAGGACTGCTAAGCTACCAGTGGCGGCCCGTCCATTAGGGGTGCCGCCCCTCTATCCATGCCACCCCCTATATGTATAATAGATAGATTCATGCATAGCATGAATCTACCACGGCCACCGCGGCCATCCCCTATTCATGCGTCCGGGTGCCTGAATTACAGCGGCGGGAGTGTTTTTTTGAAGCAGCTGATTAGAGCTATAGGTTCTAATAAGCTTCAAAATAGGATGGGCTCGTGGCACAGAGCATTGCTCCATGAGCCCACCCAGGTGTTACGACAGCAAATGAATATTCGCTGTTGAAACACTGATCCTCAATCCGGCCAATCAGCAGATGTGAGACCCGCTTTCCGATTGGCGGAAAAGAGAAGACTCCCGATTGGCCGCCCGCCGAGGAGAAGGGAGGAAACAGAATCTGCTGCTGCCGTGATGACCTGTGGAGAGCAGGGAAACAGGAGACCGCCGCTGCAGTAATTACCCCGTGGAGAGCAGGGGTACTGGAAGCTGCCGCTGAGCAGGGGAAGCCGCCGGTGAAGCATTGGGTTAAGTGCTACCGACCTTCCAAGGGGGTGTTGGTGGCATACTCTTTGCCCCTCCCAATTAAAAAAATTACCACCAGCCACCACTGTAAGCTACAGTTTTTTTCGTGCTGTTTAGATACACTTATAAAGGGATGCCCCAAGTAAATACTGTATAATGAAAAAGAAATGAGATGTCACATATACAGTATGTGTAATATTTATGTAACTGTCACACCATATAGGAAATGCAGCTAACACAAAACATTACATCAATCTAAGCAATCTATGATTCCACACAACAAAAAGGTGGTAAAAATTCGATATGGCAAGATGAATAACTACTTTATGCAAAGAAGTAAGCAAAAAGAAAAGAAAAAAACGTAAATTCTTCTTTTACTGAGAAAATAATACCCCCAAGTGAACTATATACACTTCAGGGACATCATTACTTGTTTGCAAATTCGTACATTTGTCTGCTGTGAATAAATTGCTGTTTTCTTTCTCTCACTGATTCCTAAATGGGAGTCTGCCTTCACTGTAACCACCCAAGCAATTTCAATGTTGCATTATGAAAAGCTTCACTGCTGCTACTTTAACTGGTAGCTCAGTGGGAAAAACAATGAGCCCATGCCATAAAATGAAATATAAATTCTGGGGTAGTGCACAGAATGCCTTCTTATTGTAAGGGAAAAACATTCAATTACAGCTTAGGAAAATCGCAGCTGCAGTCTTTATATTATTACTTCATTTTAATTAAAAAAATGAATAAATAGAAAAAAAATGCTGCCCAAAAAGATAATAATAATGCCCGCACATGCTTGGAGTTATTTTATATGATCCATGTGTGATTCAATCAAAACGCTCAAATCTGCAAACTTCCCTGCCAATCCATTTAGACTAAATTTTTATTGGATTTTATCAAACTGAGTCGATTGGCCAAGGCAAAATGTTATGAAAATAAGAATGGCTGGACTGTGGTCATCAGGAGTAGAAAAGGTCCTGACGTCAGTGGGAAAAAACAATGCCTCATCTTTGCTGTCAGTGGGAGGCCCCTGTTCCCTATCGTTCCTGTCATTGGGAGAAATTGTGCCCCAACTTTGGTGTTATTGGGCCCAATTGTAGGTGTCATTGGGAGTAATTATGCCCCATCGTTGGTGTCACTGGGCCCAATTGTAGGTGTCATTGGGCAGAATTGTGTCCCAACATTGGTGTTATTGGGCCCAATTGTAGGTGTCATTGGGAGGAATTGTGCCACAACTTTGGTGTCATTGGGCCCATTTGTAAGTGTCATTGGGAGAAATTGTGCCTCAACATTGGTGTCATTGGGCCCAATTGTAGGTGTCATTGGGAGGAATTTTGCCCCATCGTTGGTGTCACTGGGCCCAATTGTAGGTGTCATTGGGTGGAATTATGTCCCAACATTGGTGTCATTGGGCCCAATTGTAGGTGTCATTGGGAGGAATTGTGTCCCAACATTGGTGTCATTAGGCCCAATTGTAGGTGTCATTGGGAGGAATTGTGCTCCAACATTTGTGTCATTGGGCCCAATTGTAGGTGTCATTGGGAGGAATTGTGCTCCAACATTTGTGTCATTGGGCCCAATTGTAGGTGTCATTGGGAGGAATTGTGCTCCAACATTTGTGTCATTGGGCCCAATTGTAGGTGTCATTGGGAGGAATTGTGCCCCAACATTGGTGTCATTGGGCCCAATTGTAGGTGTCATTGGGAGGAATTGTGCCCCAACATTGGTGTCATTGGGCCCAATTGTAGGTGTCATTGGGAGGAATTGTGCCCCAACGTTTGTGTCATTAGGCCCAATTGTAGGTGTCATTGGGAGGAATTATGCCCCAACATTTGTGTCATTGGGAGGAATTGTGCCCCAACATTGGTGTCATTGGGCCCAATTGTAGGTGTCATTGGGAGGATGTGTGCACCATCGTTGGTGTCATTGGGCCCAATTGTAGGTGTTATTTGGAGAAATTGTGCCCCAACATTGGTGTCATTTGGCCCAATTGTAGGTGTCATTGGGAGGAATTGTGCCCCATCGTTGGTGTCATTGGGAAGATTTGTGCCCTTTCATTGGGGCCAGTGAAGAGGGGGCATTGTGCATGGTTTAAGTGGATGAAATAGTGCCCCAAGGGCAAGATAAAAGTAAGCATATGGCCACGGTTTGGAGACCATTGATATACATCGATCGACAGCACTGAGATACTTTGTTTAGGAATACATTTGTAATTTAATTGATCAGATTATGAGGTTACATTGTGGAATAAGATGGGCGCACTAATTTATGATCGTCAGTTAGAATTGCACTTAACTACTGATTGAAATCCACTTTCCTGTGTGTGGCATATCAATCAAATGGGTTATTGCCCAAAAATTTATTATTATTTTTTATATAATTTATCAACACATTTATGACCACCATAGGAGTCACGGGGTCCAGTGCTGCTTCATTGGGAGTAGCTGTACTAACATTAACCACATGGGAAGATTGTGGATTCTAGGTGACATCCAGAGGAAAATTATTACTTTCAACCAACGTTACATGAGTAAAGTAATTTTTTAAATGAAATGTTACTTAAGTCTTGAAGTCAGAGGGAAGATTTAATTAACAAATGAAAATCTACATGTTTTAATAATTAAATGGCACCATTGATTTATTGATTGAAGGTTCCTTAGAGCTTAGTCATCTTCTCGTTTCCTATTAATATATAAATAGGTAATGTTGGCATCCTACAGCACAAGTCTGGTAAAAGAAGTAAAAAAAGATTTTAAAAGACAGGCTGTGAATGAGTCTCCAGTGTGTAAAATTGATGACTGGAGTTATGCCCTTAGGTCAGATCTTCCATTTTTCTGTAATTTTTTCAAGATCTTAAATAAATTATGGGTTATATATATAACATCTGATGTACATCTGCCATGCGCTTGGCAGGGAAAACAATCTCGGCCAGGTGAAAGGCTTGTAAGAGTTGACCAACTTTCTTCTGCAAACCATAACAGCCTTCATTAACCACTGCATCTGATAGGGGGAGGACTCTGGCTTACAATATACTGTGATCAAGTGAAAGTCACCTAATTGTCACACACAAGCTGCTAGCGGATATAGATTGCAGTCATCGGGAGGTGCTACGCTGGCATAACTATGCGCCGATGTATGTGAATCCGGGCCATTATCTACATCTACCTTTTTAAGCTCTCTTTGCGAGGACATAAAACTAAAAATGATATCAGTTGAAAAACTACCACTGTAAATAAGGGAGTGCACAGCTGTTCACATTCTATATCTATTATAAAAGAATAAAAAAAAACTCCACCCAATGTGCAAGTCTATACCAGCACGTCACATAAGTTCCATCTTTATCTGCTATCGGCTGGGAAGGACCGTTTCTCGAATATGAGGTCACAGTTAGTGAGTGGTTGGCTGTCTGGTATACAGGGCATGCATAGATAGTGGTACATCTCAATCCTGGAGCTGTTTCTTCACCATGGGCAGCATGGCCGCTGTTTTACCTTTTAACCCGTCGCTAGCGGTGGAAGAAAAGGTTAATAGCATCTGTGTTGCGGCACTTTGGAAGTGCTTTTCTGTCTTTTCATTCATTCCTCCTACACGGCCCTAAAGATGCTGCTTGCGGGACTTTTTCTTCCTGTCCCGCAAGCGCACCGCCCCATTGTGAAAGCACTCTGCGTTTCATGCTGGGGGAACATGAGAGGCAGTTTTCAGATGCTATTTTTAGCGCTAAAAAAACTGAAAACTGCTAGTGTGAAAGTAGCCTAAGGGCTCGTACACACTACCGAGAAACTTGTCGTAAAAGAAACATCGTTTTCCTCAACGAGTTCCTTGTCAGGCTTGTCGAGAATCTTGTCAAGCTTTCTTTGCATTCACACTGTAAGACAAAATCTCGTCGTTCTCAAGCGCGGTGACGTACAACACGTACAACGGCACTATAAAGGGGAAGTTTGATTCCACTGGCGCCACCCTTGGGGCTGCTTTTACTAATCTCATGTTAAGTTTGGTGAGAAGCGATTCACGCTTTTCAGTCTGTTACAGCATGACGAATGTGCTATCTCCATTACGAACGCTACTTTTACCGAAGGTGCGCTCCCGTCTCATACTTTATTCTGAGCATGCGCGGGTTTCTAAGCATATACACCAACGCGTTTCTCGTCGTAAACCAGCCCGACGAGAAACACGACGAGGAAATTGAGACTCACGACGAGAAAAAAGAGAACTTGTTCTATTTTTTTCTCGTCGAGATCCACGACAGTTTTCTCGACGAAAAACATACACACGACCATTTTCCTCGGCAAAAAAGCTCTGCCACCAAGTTTCTTGATGGATTTTGTCGAGGAAAACTGTTGTGTGTACGGGGCCTTAGAGCTATGGGGCTCTGTGTGAGGTTGGTTAACTCACAATAATATTATTATATTCATTATATAGAATTCTAAGAGGTTGATTTGCTATAGCTGGAAAGTGCAAAATGTGGTGCAGCTGTGCATGGTAGCCAATCGGCTTCTAACTTCAGCTTGGTTAATTAATCTTTGACAAAAAAAAAACAAGTGGAAGCTGATTGGTTTCTATGCAGAGTTGCACTAGATTTTGCACACTCCAGTTTTAGTAAATCAACCCCTAAGTTAACATACTTGTATTACCTTGGAAACCATCATCCTGTCCATACTGTTGATATGTGGACCGGTTGTGCACTGGCTCAGTGTGTGGTAACTCGGGTTTGAAAAGTACTGACTGTTCGGATTTCCCCCATTGGTGTGCGGAAGGGTATCTGCAGTTAAAAAAAAAACAGGTCACAATACATTTTTTCTGTCTTTTAAATACATACCATATGTTCTATCTATCCCTAACTCTCTTTATATAACTCAGCATTTTTTTTACACTTGGTTTAGTTTAGTCTAATTTAAAATGGTTGTAAACTGCTGGTGATTAAAAAAAAAAAAATCCCTGCAAGGCAATGTCATATTGTGCTAGTATGCATCACATACTAGCACATTATGATCGACTTACCTTAAAACGAAGCACTCCAGCGCCGCATTGTCACCACTGAGACGGCTGACATATTTCCCTGGTTCCTCTTCCGGCTTCACTGGGAGAACACAATCTCCCACACAGAGTCCAAATTCAGCAGGAAAAAATATATTGTAGAAGGTTCAGAAAAACCCAAACAGGGCTGGCAGGGATGCAACCAAACCGATGCTAGTTACAGAGAGTAAAGCCTTGTACACACGATAGGTTAACCAGAGGCCAACGGTCTGTTGTCCTAGGTTAACCTATGAAGCTGACTGATGGTCCGTCGTGCGTACACACCATCAGTTAAAAACACGATCGTGTCAGAACGCGGTGACGTAAAACACGACGACGTGCTGAAAAAAACGAAGTTCAATGCTTCCAAGCATGCGTCGACTTGATTCTGAGCATGCATGGATTTTTAACCGATGGTTGTGCCTACTAACGATCGGTTTTGAACTATCGGTTAGCAATCCATCGATTATATTTTAAAGCAAGTTGCCATTTTTTTAACCTAAGGTTAAATAACCTATGGGGCCCACACACGATCGGTTTGGACCGATGAAAACGGTCCTTCAGACCGATGTCCTCTGGTTAACCTATCGTGTGTACGAGGCCTAATAGCGAGGTGACAGTTGTCTGGAGACCCATAAATACTGACAGCGTCCGCAAAAAGGAGCAGAATGTGGCCTGACTGGTCTGTACCTAAATGGGGAGGCATATCCCTGCACTTTCCCTACTCCTCCGGAACCTTTGCCCGATGCTAAGCACTGTCCCTGACAGACGGGTGTCCTGTCCCTATATTAACCACACACAAAAATGTGTGCCAAACCTGGGAGCCAGGGACCTAAATAAGACTATGCCTTACCCAAAGTGGCCGCCAAAGTCACATGGGGAACCAGCATCCAATCTGATAGCTGCCTCCTTGTGACTGAGGAAACCATAGAGGAACTATACTTCTCTTGACTTCCTCTCCCCTATTTGCATTGCCGCTGTGGTTGAGTGCCCCCTGCAGTGGAGACAATAGGCTGCACCTGCCTACATGCAGACCTGGGAACTTGAGTGCAGACATCTCATGCTACAAACACCTAACCATATGAAACTATTAAGTGATCCACAAGATACCAAAATCTTGGGTGGACAGGCCTTTTAAAAATAAAAAGAGAGACACATAGTAAAATGCTGCTACAACTAACAGCAATAAAACACATATTACTCTTAAAAGATAACTTCTGGTCGGTTGGTATGGGTTACTGCACTTAGTACATCATTATTGCCTTTTGCACTGATTTCTTGAATAAAGTCGAAAACTGTCATCATGATTATCATCAATCACATGCTTCCATTAGCTTACTATGTAGATTCTTTTCAGGATAAATGAAAATCCTGTTCTCCACCTGACACTATATATAAAATCAAGATTAAATGCCCCCACCTGAAATGATTCATGATTAGTAATACAGAAATGAATAGAAATTGTAAGGAGTGTAAGAAGCCCTGGGTTCATTACCTGAGATGGTGTAGTCTGTGCTGAGGACTCGGACGGTGGGGGTGTAGCTTACAGCTGGCATAGTTGTCTTTTTGTCCTTCTGTTTGTTTCTATAGATGATGAAGAGCGCTAGCAGGAAGAGGACGACCAGGACGAGGATAATTATGCCAGCAATGGCCCCAATCTGGTAGGTGTCAGCAGGGATCGCTGCACTAGTGCGGGTCAGGCTGTTCAAATTCCCGACAATTATCATTACAGCTAGAAGTGAAATAACAGTAAGAATGAAGAGGAAATAATCTCAGATTTCAGACGGTGCACAGGAGAACAGAGGGCATTATAGAGGATAATCCATGTATTTATCATTGACACTAATTCACAATACAGACAGCTCAGTGTGTAGAAGATTATTATATATGCTGTGCATATCAGGAATTCCCTATTCATATAAACCAGCTAATGACAAATTGTTTAAAGCTAAAAAGTTTTAATCTGTTTTATTTTTTACCAGCCATAAAAATTCAGTGAACTACTTTTATTGTGAAGATTATAATATATTAAAATTAATTAGCAGGCTGCTTGTGAGGTACACTGTGCCTCACACCCTCATGTCCTCCTCACTCTCCCCCCGGCCTCTTTGTGCCATCTTTGATTTCCTTCATGCCAGTCTTGAGCTCCCTCATGAACGTGTTCTTCACCCTTCCCATCTTCCGCCCTATGTCCTCCAGGTTCCGGGGAGCCACGTCCTTGGTGAGTTGTCGGACGGTATCAGAGCGGAGCAGGCGCTGGGCCGTGTCCTTACTAGTCAGCTGGGCCTTGGTGATGGCGAAGGGGGTAATCTGGGCGGCTCTGCGGATAGGCCAAAACTCGGAGAGCTTCTCAATCAGCTGAGGGTTATTCAGGAGGTTGAAGAGAAGCCACCGGAGCACCATGTCTGCCCTCCTGTGTCGGGCACAGTCTACCAACAACGGAGCCCCGCCCGTCTCAGCACACTTCCTGACCAGCCATAAAAATTAAACATTTTGGGAAAGGATCTGTAAAATAAGGCCCCTTTCACACTGAAGCGGGAGGTGCGGGGGCGGTAAAGCGCCGCTATTTTTAACAGCGCTTTACCGTCGGAATTGCGTCAGTATTTGGCTGCTAGCGGTGCAGCTTTCCCTTGGCTAGAGGCCGAAAAAAGGTTATTACTGCCCGCAATGCGCCTCTGCAGTATAGCTGCTGTTTCTCATTACTTTCAATGGGAAGAAGCGGCATGGGAGCGGTATACACACCGCTCCTTCACCGCTTCAAAGATACAGCTAGCAGGACTTTTGGAGCGGTCCTGCTAGCGCACCACTCCAGGGTGAAAGCCCTCTGGCTTTTACACTGGAGAAACAGCAGTCGCTGTTTCTGGTCGGTTTGCAGGCGCTATTTTTAGTGCAATAGCGCCTGCAAACTGCCCCAATGTGAAAGGGGTCTAACCTATGGTTGCTTATGAACCTGCAGACCATGCCTATTTACAAATCAAATGAAAATGTGTGTGTTTTTTTTAACAATATGAAAGAAAAAAATGAATACCTAAAGTGTTACTTAAATCCACAACAGTAAAATCAGTTTGAATCTTCAGTAAAGCATGCTTGTTATACCCACTGTGGAACCTAAGGAGTTAATCCTCTGCATTGTGTCCCTAATCCATCTGCTGATAGTATAGAGTCTTAGGCCCCTTTCACACCAGGCGGATACGTTGCAGCGGAGTACGCCAGCTTAGCGGGAGATCTCTCCGTGGATCTCTGCTGACCCGGCGGATGACAGGTCCCTCTCTACTCACTGAGAGGGGAGGGGCTTGTCCAGCGCTGCTGTCTCCTATGGAGAGATCTGATAAAAACAGACAGCATGTTCGTTTTCATCAGATTTCACCCGATCCGGCATGGACGTATCGCCATCCATCGGATCGGGTCGGATGTCAGTGGACATGTCACCGCTGACATCCGACGCTCCATAGAGATGTATGGAGCGGCCGTTCAGGTCCGTCGACAAAACTGACAGGCGGACCTAGAGTTGCCACCTCATCCCTTTAAAACAGAACACATATGAATTACACAGGTTCTGAGGCTAATTTAATGCAGGTAAGGCACCAAATGAGTCTAATTACCACCTTAATTAGCCACAGAACCTGTGTAATTCATATGTGTTCTGTTTTAAAGGGATGAGGTGGCAACCCTAGGCGGACCTGAACGGTCCCACCATGCGAAAGGGGCCTTAGGTGCACACTTTTTTTTTTTTATTATTATTATTTTTTGTTTCACTTGACCCTCCTTTCTAGATTGTAAACTTTAAAGAGCAGGGTCCTCTGATCCCTTCTGTATTGAATTGTATTGTAACTGTACTGTCAGCCCTCATGTTGTAAAGTGCTGCGCAAACTAGTAATAATAAAAAGACTCTAGAATCAGGTTTCAGTCAGTTTCTAACAGCTTAGTAACACCTGCTGTGTTTTTCCATTAGAAGCTGACAGTCTGCCAAGATCTGCTACACATAGTTAGCTGAGATGTCTGTGCTTTTATGTTGTGATCTTGAAAATTAATTTCTCCAGAACACCTATAGCTATAGAGGCAAATGTGGGCTTTGTAAAGCTTTTACTGCTTATCCAGAATATGCAAATACTGGTGTGTGCATAGTCTGGACACAGGTTCCCTTCAAATACAGTGGAACCTCGGATTGCGAGAAACGCGGTTATTGACCGTTTCGCAATACGAGCACTGTAATTTTAAAAATTCTAACTCGGTTTGCAAAACGAGCAGGATTCAGGCCAAATCGGTGTGCAGTACCGCGTTTGGCCTGAGGTGGGGGGGCCCCGGAGCCGAGCAGCGCCATTTGGGAATGTTTGGAAAGACTCGCAAAGACACGGAAATACTCCATTCCCGAGCCTTTCCGAGGTTTGCCGAGGTCAGCCGAGCTGTCCTCGGGCCTTTCCGACCGTTTCTGAGGCTCTCTGGTGCCGCCCCACCTCTGGCTGCATGCGGTATTGCATGCCATTGAAGTCAATGCGGAACAAATTATTTTAGTTTCCTTTGACTTCAATGGGGAAACTCGCTTTGATATGCGAGCACTTTGGATTATGAGCATTCTCCTGGAACGGATTATGCTCGTACTCTGAGGTTCCACTGTACTGGGACTTGTCTTGATGTCAGCCTCCTGTACTAGTCCTAACTATAATGATGAAGTCATGTAAAAATCTCCAGATGGGAAGAGCTAAAAATGTTAAATACACTCACCTTGATCACATCTTGTACCCTTCCAGCCTGGATTACAGTAGCAAGTTCCAGTGATGTGGTCACATGTGGAGTTGTTAAGACAATCGCACACTTGCCGACAGCCATACCCATAGGTTCCTGGCGGACACTCTAAATGCAATACAGAGCACATAAAGAATACATAGTCAGGAACAAATGCAGGTTTGGGGGGAATTATTGACCTTAATCATTTTACATTTCCTGGACCTACTACAGCATACCTCCCAACATTTTGAGATGGGAATGAGGGACACCTACTAACAAACGTATGTAGGCATGGGACACGCCCCCTGCCACACCCCCTTAAAGGAGAATAAACCAAAAAAAGGTTAATTAAATCCACAATGACTTTTTTTTACCACAACTATTCCTTTATATTGGCTTTTAAAATGTACAAATGCAGAAATGTATAAATTGGATCAAAAGGGTTTAGCACTGGGAAACACTTTTTGAAAGATTAAAAGTGCATTTAATTTACAACTATATAGATCAGACCAAAATGAGGGACAAATGAGGGGGAAAGAGGGACAGGGGGACTTTGTTCCGAATGAGGGACAGTCCCTCGAAATCAGGGACAGTTGGGTTGTGTATGCTACAGTGTGTGTATGTGTGGGGGGAATAGATAGCATTGTAACTTGACTTATGTCCACTGTGGCAGGGTGACCCCATGCCACTCTGTAAAAGGGTGGTTTACGCCAGAATCTTTAAAGTGGAAGTAAACCCTCCTATCTTTTTCAGCCAATGAAGCTGCCATCTTGGCCTTTGTTCAATCTTCAACTGCCATGAAGCTGCACATGTGATCAGTTATGACACCAGCCATTGGATGGTTTGACAGTTTGGTTGAGAGCACAACCAATGTGCAGTTAGCATTCCCGACATGCCGGGAATGTTAACAGTTTTTTAAGTGTTACATCGATGGGTTTACTTCCGCTTTAAGTAGCAAACACACTAATTGCACAGGTGTGGGCTGGCTTCATATGAGAGCCAGAGGTAGAGCTCAAGGCAGTGCCCACCTGAGGAGGTCAGTGTGTGAAGGGAGCCGTGAAAGGTGCTGCTATGAACCATGCTGTCCAGGTTGGGACAGACCAAGGCCTGAGCCTGAGAGAGAGTCCAGGAGGGACAGAGCAGCTAAAGAGCTGCGAGGAAAGATGCAGAGCTGAGGTACAGCGTCTGTGCATGAACACTGGGACACGTTTGACAGTTAGGAGGACCACTGCGGTACAAATCAGAGAAGTAAAGCTGCCACAGAAAAGCCAGGAGGCTGAATGTTATGTTTATTGCATTGATGGTGAGAACTCCCTGCGTGGGAAGACATACCAGTATGAACATCGCCTTTCTTTTTAATAAAAGTGATATCTGGCGTGGAGTAAACTCACTGTTTTGGTACTACAACTGAGCTAAGAAAATCCGATGGGTTACACCACTTTAAACAAAATTATACAATGTATGTAAATATTTCAGAAATTCTAAATGAAAAAAATAACATTGAACATTAGGCCTCGTACACAGGACCGAGGAACTCGTCGGAAAAGACACATCATTTTCCTCGACAAGTTCCTTGTTAGGCTTGTGGAGGAACTCTACAAGCTTGCTTTGCGTACACACGATCAAGACCAAATCTCCTCGTTCTCAAACGCGGTGACGTACAACACATACAACGGCAGGGGAGGTCCGATTCCACTGGCACAACCCTTGGGACTGCTTTTGCTAATCTCATGTTAAAGCGGGGGTTCACCCTATATAAAAAAAATATATATATTTTTTTCCTCTAGCATTAAATTCGGCATAGTAGCGCGAGCTACAGTATGCCTGTCTGTATTTTTTTATCCCCGTACTCACTGTGCTATTGTACATTGAAGATTCCGGGGAATGGGCGTTCCTATGGAGAGAGAAGGTGATTGACGGCCGGCCCTGGCACGTCACGCTTCTCCGGAAATAGCCGAAATAGGCTTGGCTCTTCACGGCGCCTGCGCATAGCCTGTGCGCAGGCACCGTGAAGAGCCGAGATCTACTCCGGCTGTCTTCGGGGAGCGTGACGTGCCAGAGCCGGCCGTCAATCATCCTCCCTCTCCATAGGAACGCCCATTCCCCGCGGCAGACGGAATCTTCAATGTACAATAGCACTGTGAGTACGGGGATATAAAAATACAGACAGGCATACTGTAGCTCGCGCTACTATGCCAAATTTAATGCTATACTGTTGTTAAGGAGGGTGAACCACCGCTTTAAGTAAAAGTTTGGTGAGAGACGATTTGCTCTTTTCAGACTGTTACAGCCTGACAAATGTGCTATCTCTATTACAAACGCTACTTTTACCGAAGGTGCGATCCCGTCTCATACTTTATTCTGAGCATGCGTGGGTTTCTTAGCATATACACGATCGTGTTTCTCGTCAAAAACCAGCCCGACGAGAAACACGACAAGGAAATTGAGACTCCCGTCGAGGAAAAAGAGAACTTGTTCTGTTTTTTCCTTGTTGAGTTCCTCGACAGTTTCCTCGATGAAAAACGTACACACGACCGTTTTCTTCTGCAAAAAAGCTCTGCTACCAAGTTTCTTGATGGATTCTGTCGAGGAAAACGGTCGCGTCTACGAGGCCTAAGACAAACTAATGGCTCTACAAACTCTGTCCATACAAAGGCGATATCTCCAATACATAGCACATCCATAAGACTTACTCTGTTCACAGTGTTTTCCCATGAATCCTGTACGACATGTACATTGTCCACTTATGTGGTCACAGTCTGCGCCATTCTGACACTGGCATACCAAGGAGCATTCTTTTCCAAAATAACCTAATGGGCACCCTAGGGACAAAAGTAACAACATTTTACAGACAATAGAACATAATCTGTATCTTGTCTACTTATGACTGAATGTCATGTATGTCCTACAGTGATGTGAACTGTTTGTAGTTAACTGATTAGTTACTATAATATGTCAGAATTGTGTATAGTGATCACTTTACCAGTGTTGACCAATCACTGCTCATCCTGATACTCATTGTCATACATGGCTATACACTCTATTACTTTTATCTGAATAATAAATCTTACTCTGAGTACAGTAGAGCCCAGTCCATCCGGGGGAACACTTGCACTCTCCATCATATGCACTGCAGTATGCTCCGTTATGGCAGTTACAGGTATGAATACAGTTGGGGCCCCAGTGTCCAGGAGGGCAGGCTAAAACACAAAGAGTTTCTATTAACATAATAAAAGAAATTCTCGATTCTCACTTCTACAAATATAAGGAGAAACATACAGTATTATGCATTCCGCATTGTAATGGTATTTGAGCAAATTTAATAATATAGTGCAATTATTTGCAGTATCTTAGAGGATGTGAGTAGTGGCAGTACATGAACAGTAACCACGGCAACCACTCAGAAATTCTCTTCCACATCCTAGAATGGGCACATGTCTTTTAAGCAGAACTTCAGTCATTTTTTCATCTTTCCATCTATTAAATCTTCTGCCCTTGTTGTTTTAACTTTGGATAGTAAGGCCGCATACACACGATCGGTTAAACCGATGAGAACGGTCTGATGGACCGTTTTCATTGGTCCAAACTGATCGTGTGTGGGCGCCATCGGTTAAAAAAAAGCCAACGTGTTTTAAATTTAACCGATGGATTCCTAACCGATAGAAAAAAAATGATCGTTAGTAGGCACAACCATCGGTTAAAAATCCACGCATGCTCAGAATCAAGTCGACACATGCTTGGAAGCATTAAACTTCGTTTTTTTCAGCACGTCATTGTGTTTTACGTCACCGCGTTCTGACACGATCGTTTTTTTAACCGATGGTGTGTAGGCACTACTGACCATCAGTCAGCTTCATCGGTTAACCGATGAAAACGGTCCATTAGACCGTTCTTATCGGATGGACCGATCGTGTGTACGCGGCCTAAAACATTTTTTCCCTGTCAGTAAGTACCTTATACAGCCCACTTCCTGTTTCTTGTCTGGTCATTAACCTAGGCTTATGACATCATGCACAGCTCTCTCTCATCCACTGGTTACCTCCCTTGTCCCCCCCCCCTTTTCCCCCCTATCAGGTTATTTCAGCTTAGTTTAGTACAAAGTTCACATATACCGTATGTATTTATATATGTTTGTTTGATTCTGTATAATATTTTGTGTATTTTAATGATTGCAGCCATCTATTTCCAGGCGTGCATCCTGAGGAAGCAAAGTTTGTGAAATCCGTTGATTTCACATGCCTGTTGTAAACCAATGCTATGATAACTGTATGATGTTGCTGGAATTTTGCTCTTTGGCCGGTCAGGAAAGGAGTGGGGATGAGCAAATGCCCCCCCCCCTCATGAACTGTACCAGGCCGCATGCCCTCAACATGGGGGGGTGCTCTGGGGCAGGGGGTGCCCTGCGGCCCCCCACCCCAAAGTACCCTGTCCCCATGTTGATAAGGACAGGGCCTCTTCCCGACAACCCTGGCCGTTGGTTGTCGGGGTCTGCGGACGGGGGGCTTATGGGAATCTAGGAGCCCCCTCTCCGGGGGGTCTTCTCCGCTCTCCGGGGGTCTTCTTCCATCTTCTCCACTCTCTGCTGTCGTCTATGCGTTCCTCGGTTCTTCTCCCGCTCGCTCTCCGGGGCTGGCCACTGATATCTTCTTTGCAGCTCTCTTACTAGTGGCGGCCAGCCCGGTCTTCTTTGCCGCCTTCTTCCTTCTTCTTTTCTTCTTATGTTGACGCAACGCTTCCTCCCGCTGTAATGCCAGGTGTACGAAGCGGCTGGGATTTATATAGGCCTCTTATGACGTCACAGTCCCAGCATGCTCCGTGGGTCCCAAAGACGAAGACAGAAGAAGGCAGAAGGCGGCAAAGAAGACCGGGCTGGCCGCCGCTAGTAAGAGAGCTGCAAAGAAGATAGCGGCGGCCACCCCCGAAGAAGGCACCTGAGAGCGAGCGGGAGAAGAATCGGGGAGCGCCTAGACGACAGCGGAGAGAGGAGAAGATGGAAGAAGACCCCCCGGAGAGTGGAGAAGAGATTCCAGCGAGTGCCAGATGACGGCACCATGTCGCCAAGAATCAACGCAATGCCGTCGTTCTGGAAACACATTCTCGGCGACAGGTACAGTATTTAGAAAATAAAAAACAAACCTTTACAACCCCTTTAAAGCCTGTTAAATCATGCCCAGTCTGAATATATAAAACCAAAATAAAAAGTACTGTATAACAATTTCAAGTTGTTTTCAAATATGTTTTCCTGTCTAAGAAATCCAACAGAAAGACTGAAATGTCAGTATACTTTAGATCACATCCTCTCGGAACATCAGGACATAGAAAACGTGAAACAGAAAGATCTTTTATTTTCCACATGAATTGGATTATTTTACCCAGATGTAGAATGCCTTTGTCTACAGCGTGCTCCTTTCAGCTCCCACAATTAGACGTGTGTCATAACTCTTCCAGCTTCCTTCCTTGTGGGCAGTAAGATTGGCTGGTGAATCTATCTCCTACTTCTTATTTGGCCTCAGATGACGTTGAAAAATGTGTAAAATGCACACAAGTGCCTGGCTCTTTGTGTCCTACTTTCCCTGCTAATTGCTCACAATTTATTACTGAATTTGATGCCTCAATTGTTCCACATCATCTCTCGGAAAAATTTGTTTAATGATGTTTTGTGTTGTAGCCATAGTAACCCCAGACAAACATTGTTCATTTCTACTTTCTTAGCAAAATAATTTGTACAGGGACAAATATACATTTTGATACACTTACGTTGGGAGCAATCACTACCAATCCATCCAGGGTAGCACTGGCAAGAGCCATCTATGGGGTTACAGGTGCCATTGTTAGTGCATGTACATATGCCAGCACAATTCTTCCCAAACCGGCCGCTGGGACAAACTAGTAAGACAAAAACATGTTTTAGCTGTAATTAAAGTTTACCATGCTTTTCAATAATGAGAAAACTGCATCTAAAGTGTAAGTTTAGCAATACAGAAAGCTCGCTACAGTAAAACCTTGGATTGCGAGCATAATTCGTTTCAGAAACATGCTTGTAATCCAAAGCACTTGTATATGAAAGCACATTTCCCCATAAGAAATAATAGAAACTCACATTATTCGTTCCACAATCATTTATTCATAAGTCCTTTAGGTTATAGTCTATATAAAAAGATTATAGCAATGTGATTGTGATTATGTGCAACCACAAAATGTCCATCCAGAAATGGCAGCCTCCACAAGGGCATTAGAAGCAAAATCCAGCAGGAGCTACAGAGTATAAAAGAAAATAGAGACGCCTCTAAGTGTAGCAACATGTTGCCAAATGTTGTACCTTCAAAAATGTAAGCATATTGCTACACTTAGAGGCGCCTCTCTTCTCTTTTATACTCTGTTGTGACATGATGCTACTTGTATATAAAGACATTGCTTGTATATCAAGTCAAAATGTATTAAAAAATGTTGCTTGTCTTGCAAAACGCTCTCAAACCAAGTTACTCTCAAACCAAGGTTTTACTGTATGTTGTTCCATTTGGGTACAGCAGAATAGTGTGTCAAAATCACCTACCAGCTAGGGCTACCTTTGTGTTTAACAATGTCCCCATCCACGTTTAGAAGCAGCTTCTTTCAAATCATCTGCAACCACCAATGACTCTATCTTAAAGGGGTTGTAAAGGTACAATTTTTTTTCCTAAGTAGCTTCCTTTACCTTAGTGCAGTCATCCTTGACTTACCTCTTCCTTCGATTTTGCTTTAAAAATTTCGTTATTTCTTCTGAGAAATCCTCACTTCCTGTTCTTCTGTCTGTAACTCCACACAGTAATGCAAGGCTTTCTCCCTGGTGTGGAGTGCCATGCTCGCCCCTCCCTTGGACTACTGGAGAGTCAGGATGCCCACTAACACACAGCTCCTTTCTCTATCTGCAATGTAGAGAGCGTCCTGACTCTCCTGTAGTCCAAGGGAGGGGGCGAGCACGACACTCCACACCAGGGAGAAAGCCTTGCATTACTGTTTGGAGTTACAGACAGAAGAACAGGAAGTGAGGATTTCTCAGAAGAAATAAGGACATTTAAAACCAAAATTAGGTAAGTGAAGGAGGACTACACTAAGGCAACGGAAGCTATTTAGGAAAAAATATATTGTACCTTTACAACCCCTTTAAGTTACTGTATGGACAGAGAGGCTGTTAGGGCCAAGGAAAATTCATCATAGGCCAAAGCAGAAAAGTACACACTGCACAGGTGCAGCTCAAAAGAAAAGGATGGCTCTCTTTCCCATGGCATTAGGGCCATTGGTCCCAGCAGCTGCTTCATCTCTACAATAATTCAGGACAGAGCCATTGCTGGCTGCAAAGGATTTTAAAAAGCTTCTTCTAAAAGCAGTTGTGGACTTCATTATTTTAAACAGAAAGGGAACCTTGGTGGGTTGTTGCTATACCCATATGTTGCTATACCCATATGGACAGCATAGTGCTTTTTGTAAAGCTTAAAGTGTTACTAAACCCAAAATAGTAAAATCAGTCTGTATATGCAGTAAAGCAGTGGTTCTCAACCTTGTCCTCAAGCACCCCCAACATGCCATGTTTGCAGGTTTTCCTTTATCGTGCACAGGTGCTTTAAATTAGAGTCAATGGCTTGGTATTTTGGACAGCTATTATATCCAAGAGAAATTCCCTAAACATGGCCTGTTGGGGGTACTTGAGGACAGGGTTGAGAACCACTGCAGTAAAGCATGCCTGTTATACCCACTGTGGAACCTGATGGGTTAATCCCTCACGTAAGTCATGTAAAACGACTATTTGATCCTGTCTTTTCTGAGGGTCAGGGGTTATGCAGCCTCACGGAACAGTCAGAGGAGAATGAAAACTCCTCCCACATACTTTAGCCAGTGCTTGGCTGGGCACTGATAGAAGTCACAAGACTGCTATATACTTCTGATGAGAAAATGTATTTAGCCATTTATATTTACAAAAAATATTGCATTTCCATGTTCTGTGTACTGTGGGAGACCAGATATAGTGAATACAGGGTCATGGGTTTAGTAATACGGGAATACCGGCGGGAAAACTGCGGGGAGAGCTTTGGCTGGCAATCCCGGCCGTGTGTACAGGGCTTATATTCCCTCGGCACTGCCTCGCAGTTTTTTCCATTGGCATATAGTAAATCTGGTGAAAAAAAAAAAACGCCGGGAATCCCGGTGGGAAAATAGAGAGCAGGTTCTCTATTTTTCCTGCCAGGATTCCCGTCAGTTTTCCCGGTGAGGGAGCATACACACGCCCGGTTTTCACAGCTCAGGCCCCGTACACACGACCGAGTTTCTCGGCAGAATTCAGCCAGAAACTCGATCGGAGCTGAATTCTGCCGAGAAACCCGGGCGGGTGTACACTTTTGGCCGAGGAAGCCGACGAGGATCACGGCGAGGAAATAGAGAACATGTTCTCTATTTCCTCGTTGTTTAATGGGAAATTTCGGCTCCCCGAGATCCCCCGCGGCATCACAAGGAACTCGACGAGCATAACGATGTGTTTTGCCCGTCGAGTTCCTCGGTCGTGTGTACGGGGCCTCACAGTTTTCTTGCCGGGAAAACTGGCCGTGTGTACGAGGCTTTACAGTTCAAATCAGGAATGATTAAGGCCTCATGCACACCATGAAAAAAGGAAAATTACCCTGGTGGGTTGGCATTGTGACTTGAGCCTAAAAAGTGCTAAGCAGATTTCATCTTGAGCTCTAGACTCACCTTCATTGCAGAGTGAGCCCATGAAGCCAGCAAGGCAGTCACACTGGCCGGTCACATGATGGCACGGACCATTGCTGTGGACACACTGTGGACAAGCTTGGCTACACCGATGTCCAAAGAAGCCTGGCGAACAAACTGCATATAAACATAAAATGATGATTAATAAAATTGATCCATATTCCAGGTCTGTGTGTAAAGTATGTGCGTGATGAATTCTTAGTGCAAGCGTATCTATATCTACAACTTTTTTTTCTATCTGTAGGAAATAATCAAAATCCCAGTCAATAATGGTATTGGTGTATTCCCCAGAAACTGAGGGAAATTGCCTCTTAAACAGTTGTCATGAAGACTTATTCCAGTGACAACCCTAACATTTTGGATTTCCCATTAAAGTAGCAGTTCAGCCTAAAGCGAACTATCTCTAAATCTACTGGCAGCAACATTCTAAGACTAATCTAGCCCTGTAAAGAAGGCATCACAATACATACCTTTTCTGAAGCCCAGGGCCGCCATCAGGAATTTTGGGGCCACTTACACAGCTTCAGGCATGGGCCCCGTGGAGCAGAGAATCGGGGAGAGGGTGCTGCCACTGCAAATTCAGAACCAGGGGGGTGCCGCCACTAATTGAGAACCGGGGGGTGCCGCAAGTTGATAAGCGGGGGGCGCCACCGCGAATTGAGAAGCTGGGGGGGTGCTGCCGCCACAAATTGAGGTCAGGGGGGGCTTTGGGTGCTGACAAAAAAGTAAAAAATATATAAAAAAAATGGGGGTTGCGATCCGGGCCCCTGGGGGCCACCAAGCCCCTTAGAAGTCAGGCGGGGGGGGGGGCCTTGGGTGCTGGCGAAAAAAATATAAAAGGGGGGTGCCATCCGGGCCCCTGGGGACCACCAGGCCCCTTAGAGGTCGGGGGGCTTTGGTTGCTGACGGAAAAAAAGGGGGATGTCATCTGGGCCCCTGGGGACCACCGGGCCCCTTACAGGTGTACTGCCTGTACCCCCCTGATGGCAGCCCTGCTGAAGCCACTCAGGTCCAGTCTGCAGGAGAAGTGACGTCACTCATAAAGTTACTATGGGGCTTCCTTTGTCGGCTGCTTTTTCTGCACATGCCTTCACAGAGCTCAGAGTGGGACCGGAGCAGCTTCAGAAAAGGTATGTATAGCGATTTCTTCTTTACAGGGCTAGATAACTTAGTCTCAGGCCCCGTACACACGACCAGTTTCCTCGGCAGAATTCAGCTTCCGACCGAGTTTCTGGCTGAATTCTGCCGAGGAAACTGGTCGTGTGTACACTTTCGGCCGAGGAAGCCGACGAGGAGCTCGACGAGGAAATAGAGAACATGTTCTCTATTTCCTCGTTGTTCTATGGGAGCTCTCGTCCCGCCGAGCTCCTCGGCGGCTTCAGGGCTGAACTGGCCGAGGAACTCGATGTGTTTGGCACGTCGAGTTCCTCGGCCGTGTGTACGAGGCCTCAGAAGTGGATTAAGGCCTAGTTCACACCATGATGCAGAGTTTTTCTGCACACGTTCTGCAAGGGCTCAAAATAACAATGGTTCTCTATGTCCCCCTTTGGATTGTTTCTGCACAGGAAACTGCAACATGTATGCAGTTTTCTGCATTGGAAAAAAACTGACATGAAGTCAACATTGGTGTAAATAGGGCACACAACTGACGTGCACAAAAACTGAGGTAAACTTTGATTTGAAACTGATGTTTCTGTAATTAAAATTTGCACGGTTTTCCCATTAGTTCCAATCAGTTTTCATGCACGTATGGTGTGAATGAGCCCTTAGAGCTAGTTAGTTTTAAGCTGAGCTTCTACTTTAAGTTCTGTCCTGGTGACAATGGCCACCAGGGCAAGTAGAGAGGGTGAAATTCCACAGTGGAAACACAGACAATAAAAAAAACGCAACAGAGGTTCTAATCATTTCCCACAGGGCCGCCATCAGGAATTTTGGGGCCCCTTACACAGCTTCAGGCATGGGTCCCCTGGCAGAGAACCAGGGGGGGTGCCGCGAATTGAGAAGAAGGGGGGGGGGGCGAATTGAGCCGCAGGGGGGGGTGTTGCCTCCACGAACTTGAGGTGGGAGGGGGGGTTGGGGAGCTGACAAAAAAAGGGGGGGGGGTATACTTTAACGGATGTAAACCTAGAGAAAACACTTACTTCTTTGGCATGTTGGCCCTCTGTACCCGGGTGCACATTCACAGATGCCCTCATCTGGTGAGCAGGAGGCCCCGTTCTTGCAGTTGCAGGACAGTGAACAGTTTGGTCCCCAGTGTCCCCCAGTGCACACGCTGTCACAGTGCATGCCTGAGTAAATAAATATTAGAATTATATTGTGATTTAAAGTGAACATAAAATTGTACTCACAGTGATTTATTTATGTTGCTCTTTTCATCCAAAGACCCCACCATTTTTTCAGCTTGGTCATACCTTTTAACTTGTTTCCAGAATTTATTTTTAATGAATAATTAGTACATAATAAAAATTGCACAGTTCAGATTGTCTTCAAGTCTATAGGGACGCAAACAGAAATAAAAAAACGTTTCTTTTTTGTCCATGTTGGTTTTGGAAAGTTCCTCTCACTTCCTGTCTGGTAAAATGTCAGAAGGGCAGAAAGTGAGGATTGGAGCTTTGGATAGAAAAAAAAGCATGGATGGAGGAACCTTTTAGATTTCAGCCGCAGGCCGCATAAAAGAACTGTTTGGATCCTAGTCCAACCCCACCTAAACGATCCGACCAAAAAACTGTAACTGCACTTGGCCAATCATATGTCGCCTAGGCAATTCCCACACCACAGCTGCACATATGCATTCCCCTTGTATACATGCGGCTGTGGGGCAGGGCCTTGGCCACCTACAATTGGCTCGGTATAGGGTGTCCTTTTATGAAACTGCGGTAAAATACCGCTTTTTCGTTTTCAGGTATTCTCAGAGGAGATCCAGAGTGCCTGTTTATGAGGCTCTGTAGATCGGTTCTCATGTTGAGATGAGAAGCGATCTACAAATGCCGGGAACTACTGAGAACGGCTCCTCTCACTATAATCTCACGTGATGTAGCGGGATTACAGTATGAGGAAGTGAAAAATACAAAAGTTGAACACAAATCAGCACACATAAATAAAATAATAATGTTACATTCCCACCAAACAATATACATTAACCTAATTATTAAAAAACATTGTTTTTATCAATATTTAAAGCTCATACATGTGCCTATTTATATGTGAATGGTGTATAGTAAATGAATGGAATAATGCAGCTATACACCATTCATATAAATGAAAAATACTCTCTGACTGTATGGCTGCTTGTGTGTGAAGCATGGAAGTCAAATCACTTCCTTCTTTCTCCACAATACTCGGCCAGCTTCATGCTTCTTTCTCTCTGATTCTCCACCTCAGAGATGGTGAATCAGAAACTGAGAATTCTGTCACAGATCGCCAGGGAGGTGCTGAGATCGCACCTTCATAAACTGGCCGTTTCTGTGACAGTCAGTAAGACCCCTTTCACACTGGGGCGCTCTTCAGGCGCTTTAGTGTGAAAGCACTCTGGTTTTCACATTGGTATTGCAGATGCAGCTTCGTTCAGGCACTTTACAGGCGATATTTTAGATATCTCTAAAGTGCCTGAAAAACGCAATAGAGAGAAGATAGTCACCGCTCCAATTTGGTATGTGGATAAATCTGTATCCTCTCAGAGAAACCCAGGTGCCGGCAATGCACGAAGCAATTGTAGAAAGAAATGTTTAGACAGCCGCACTGATTGTAGTGCGAAACGTCAGCTGTATGCCCCTGTCTTTGCTGTGATGTATGGTGTTTGATAACTGTGACGGTATTAAGATGATATCCCCGTCAAAGTCTTCCCTTCTCCCCATAAAAGCAAATCACCCCAATATTCCACGAGGAGGGATATTCCTGGAATCGCCCAATAAGCCACACATGAGCCCAAGCTTACTGCTGGAACAAGACAGCCTTTAATGGTATAACACACAGCTTATATGTAATTTCCAAAACTGTTACAATGACAAATCTCCGCCCCCTCACACTGGGGCTTCCATACAGATCATAGGCAGACATTTCGGAGCCGACCCTGAAAACACATTTTCTTTAGATAATGACATCAGTGGAGTTAATTACTAGTTGTACAGAATACATTATCTAGACAGCCTGGCCCCTGCATATAGAAGAGATCATTACCACAATGAAGCAATCAGAATAATTAACATGAGCCACTTCTAATCACAGTAGACAGTAACCACAGGGCTCCTTCACACACACAATTACCCTTTGAAATAGGACTGGCTGAGGAAGGGTCATTAACATTTCAAAAGCCTGTTAGCAGAGGGGTGAGTCACACCTGAAATCACCTGTTACACTTAACACACACACAATATTACTTAGCAGGGAGAATTTAAACTGAAGCATCCTTCACAATGGCCCCCCTTTTTCTCCCTGCTCCGGCAACACGGTTGGACCTTCCCTGGTCCAGTAGGGTTGACGGGTTCAGAGCTTTTAGTCCGAGGTTAACTCCGTTTGGCGTGACTGACCTCCCTTGGCAACTGCTTCCGTCAGATCACACGCCGGTCAGTCCCCAAGTCTTTGTGCGATCTGCAGAGTCACCAGAAGTCAGTGTGAAGACGGCGAATGGGTCTGTGCGCAGCCGTCTAGGTGTCCCGCTATGGGAGGGGGCAGGTTATGGCTCTGAAGTGACAATCACAGGAGATTCATAAAAAAGAAAAAGTTATATTTGTTGAAATGCTGTAGCACTGGTGCTCAGAGTCCGGGGGGGGATCAGTGTCCCATAGGGTCAGCCACCCCCTGCTCCCTCCGCAGCCGCCGGTTCTCCTCTTTGAGCTTCTCCAGCTCCATCTCCAGTTGATGGAGCCTGGGGGGGTCAGCCTGCTGTGACCTCAGGTGGTTGTTCTCCTCCTCCATGCGGCTTATGCACTCCTCCAGCTCCATGTACTCACGGATCAGCTCCTGCTTGCTCATGTCCTGCAGGCTCTCCACGTGATCCTTCATCATCAGGAACTGGGTGGTGGTGTAAGGGGCCACCGGTGGGCCCTTGGCAAACATCTCGGCCCGCATCTGGGACGCCCGCTGCGACTCCTTCTCCTCCAGTCGCTTCTTCTCCTCCCAGGTCAGCTTGTTATACGGCTTCCAGGACCTCTTCTTCTTGGAGGGTGGCCGGCGGTGCCTCTTTCTGCCCAGCTCCCTCCAGGGCCCCTCCGGCTCATGGCTGACGCCCATGACCAGCTGACAATGGTGTTCCCTGTTGTCCGTAATAACAGATTGTACCATGAGGGCTTTGTAAGGGGTGCCCAATGGTTCTTCCGGGGGATCCCAAGCCGAGTCTACACAATGGGCTGCTGCTGGTGGGCAGTACTCAGGTTGAGACCAATTTGACCTGGTGTTGTCATTCATGGGGCAATTCTGCTTGAAGTGACCCAGCTGTTTGCACCGGAAGCAGCGTTGTTCGTTGTCCTCCTGGCGTGGATAGCGAGGGCTAGATGTCATCGGTCTGTTAGGAGGTTGGTATCTAGCGGCTGGTGGGTGTGAGGGCGCCGTTGGTCATGGAGGTTGTACCCGTGGTGTGACCTGGTTTGTCTTGCGAGTATCCGCACATTCATCCGCCAACTTCGCAGCCTCTGGTAGAGTCATGGGCCTGCGATCTCTCACCCAGTCTTTGACGTCCGTCTGGATGTGATTGTAAAATTGCTCCAGGAGCATTAGTTGCAAAATGTCCTCTGCGGTGGTGGCCTGGCTGCTGTTAACCCAGTTAGAGACCGACAGGGATAACTGGCATGCCCATTCCGCATAAGAGTCTTTCGTGGTTTTGCGTGAGTCCCTGAACTTCTGTCGGTGGGACTCTGGGGTTACTGCATAACGAGCCAGGAGCACTTCTTTAACCCGGGCGTAGCTATGGATATCCTGATCTGGCACGGTCCGGAAAGCATCAGAAGCTTTGCCTGACAGTTTGCCTGACAATATTGCAACCCACTCTCCTCTAGCTATTCGGTGCAGGTTACATTGTCGCTCAAAATCTGCCAGGTAGTTATCAATCTCACAGTCCTTTTCATCAAAAGCTTTAAAAGCGCTAAATGGAATCTTCCTTGTGTCTGCTGTGCTGTACTCACTGTTTGGAGAATGTGTGGCTGCTTGTTGGACTGCTGCCAGTTTTAACTGTAGTTCTGCTTCTCTTATTTGTTTAGCCCTCTTTCGCTAACAGGTCCATCACTTTCAGCACCACATCCGCCGTTGGGTTCGGACCGAACCATGCTAGCTTCTCTATCATTAGCTTGTTGGCTGGAGATTCCTCTTCCTGAATCACTGGTGTCTCCATCTCTTGTACTGCTGGCGTTGCTGCAACCAAGTTCTCCTGGTCTAGCTCCATTAATTCTGCTATGATGACCCGCTTGGTTTTGTTGCTAGCAATCCTTCCACGAACTTCCTGTAGTTCTTCCAGTGTCTGCTTGGAATCCGGGTGTAAAGGAGAGTAGAAGGGAAAATCCCGCTGCTGCCAACCAATTGTGACGGTATTAAGATGATATCCCCGTCAAAGTCTTCCCTTCTCCCCATAAAAGCAAATCACCCCAATATTCCACGAGGAGGGATATTCCTGGAATCGCCCAATAAGCCACACATGAGCCCAAGCTTACTGCTGGAACAAGACAGCCTTTAATGGTATAACACACAGCTTATATGTAATTTCCAAAACTGTTACAATGACAAATCTCCGCCCCCTCACACTGGGGCTTCCATACAGATCATAGGCAGACATTTCGGAGCCGACCCTGAAAACACATTTTCTTTAGATAATGACATCAGTATTCTGTACTAGTTGTACAGAATACATTATCTAGACAGCCTGGCCCCTGCATATAGAAGAGATAATTACCACAATGAAGCAATCAGAATAATTAACATGAGCCACTTCTAATCACAGTAGACAGTAACCACAGGGCTCCTTCACACACACAATTACCCTTTGAAATAGGACTGGCTGAGGAAGGGTCATTAACATTTCAAAAGCCTGTTAGCAGAGGGGTGAGTCACACCTGAAATCACCTGTTACACTTAACACACACACAATATTACTTAGCAGGGAGAATTTAAACTGAAGCATCCTTCACAATAACTTTTATCAATAAAGGCAACCGAGAAGGTTTTTCCAGAGTGCGGCTGTCCAAACATTTCTTTCTACAATTGCCTGAAAAACGCCTGTGAAAGGGGCCTTACAGATTCTCACTGTGCTGCGATAATCATGTTCTCCACTGATTACCTCAGCTTCATAAACTGTTTATGATCTGAGATTAGCTGCGAGACTCGGGATCGCCGCTGATCTCACTTTCATAAAAGGACACCTACAGTGTTTCCCCAAAAATAAGACACCGTCTTATATTTATTTTTCCTCAAGAAAACACACTATGGCTTATTTTCAGGGGATGTCTTATTTTTATTACCGGCAAGTATGGTACAACAATTTACATTTATTCAAATACAGTAGCAGACTGTTTGCTGAAGCTTTTCCCCTATCCCCTGGTGTTTGTGTGGGGTGAGAGACTGTTGCTGGTCAGTGCTGGGGAGCAGCTTTACTTCTTCCCCTGAGGACAGAGCATCCTGCTCCTCACTTCACTGAGGAGACTTTTTACTTTCACTTTCAGCGGGACCTGACAGGGGGAGCCGACCTTATTGATGGGGCTGCCGACACCTCTCCAGTCACCTAGAGATACCGTAGCAGCTGTCACGATGGAGCAGATAAGAAGGGCTGCACAACTTCTTTACAGCTCTGCACCAGTACACTACGGTACATACGCCTATCAAGTCTTGTTTACCGCTACGCATAGTCACGCCCATCACTACGTCTTATTTTCGGGGGTATGGCTTATATTTCGGAAATGCTTGGAAATCCTGCTACAGCTTATTTTAGGAGTACGTCTTATTTTCGGGGGAAACACGGTAGGTGACAGCTTCCTGTCAGGATCACTTAGGTGAGTTTGGACTAAGATACAAACACACCTGAGCTAATCCCTAATGGCCACTCCTTAGCAAAATACGTTAACAGCAGTAGGCCAAAAAACAATGTGGTTCTCTACCCATTTTGCCAAATATTCTGTCATACAAAAAAAAGATACAAAAATATAGTTATATTTATTGCTGCTTGTTGCATTTACCATATAAACTGCTCCTTAACGACCCAACAAAATCTTTCACTTTTTATCACTCAGCTGAAATATACTGACAACTATCAACACTGTCTCCATTAAATTAGGCGCACTAAAGCTGAATAAGCCTGTGTAATCCTGAAACTTTCTTTAAAGATACATTTTGGCCATTCATACTCTCATGAGAAAAGTGTCAGTGTTATATAAGAAGGGAAGGCCTTTAGTAAACATCCATTTACCATCTGGTTTTATTTCAAAATTATACTGCCCCTATCTAACAGACAGAAAATAAATCATCCAAAGTAATTATATACACTGGCAAGGTATTCTTTAAAACATATATTACTGCTGTTACACAGCCATGGGGTTAATTTCCAATTAGCTCTGAGAAGATTACGATTAATCCCATAACAAACAATAAAGGCCGCAGAGGAAATCACGTCATTTCACCGCCACACAGTGCTGCACTGCAGAGCTCATTCACAGTCCCGTGTTTTGTTAAGGTTTTTTTTCCCTCCTTGTGTTATAGTAGAAAATCCCTAACTGAGCCACTAATTTCAAGCCAAGAACAAATCTATAATGTGAACTCTTAATTATGGGCCCAGACCTGCTTTCCAATCTTGAGATAGCAATAGATGTAACTTTTGTGCTCTAGAGACAGAATGGATAACATATTCTGCTATTAACAGTCATGCTAGCCAGCATCCCAAATCTCATTGTGTCTGCTTCGCATTAACAATCAAAGCTGCTGGACCACTGAATAGATCATTTGTTTCTTTTTGTGGAAGAAAGAAAAAGTTGACAAAATGTTCAACTCTGACGGTTTTGGAGTCACGAACTGCATGAAGTGTCTTTTTTCAGACCCAAAAGCAAAAGGAACCTGATAAGGTGCGGTGATTCTATATGTCATGGATGTTATATACTGTATGTAGAAGTTACCATGCATTGTTGATGCAGCAAGCTGAGATTTGGTCTGTTCTAGTGTCGATAAGGAGATTTGTGAAGGAATGTTTTTGCCAGGGCTCTGGACAAAGAGGCCTTTGATGGTCTGGACATGTTGCTAGGCAATTACCAAAGGCTCATGATAAAACTTTACCCAGCCGCTCAGAAGTACTCAGGTCTTTATGCCTTCTGCACTTGTAGCAGCCGTCTTGTGCAATCAACATTCCCTCTCAAGAAGCAGCTCGAAGAAATAGCACTCTTTTCCTACAGATTATAAAGTAATCCCACTCACTCACCCAGCAAGAAAGAATATATGCCAATAGCATATTTTGATAGTTTTTATATTAGAAAACAGTATGTTAGGAAAGTTGTACACAAAGAGAACAATCTGTCTCATAATGTTAAAAAAGTAAAGGGTCCAGTGTGTGATCTTCCCTGCTCAACAGAATTGATTGCTTAATGGACTTCTGTCAAAAGGATGTGTTGGAATACTTTCCATTGATCAGTGGCAGTAGCCAATCAGCCGCAGCCACTGATCAGTGTATTCTGACAATAGCAGATGCCTATATTAGAATATAATGTCCTGGTAAATCAGTCGCAGCCATCGATCAGTGTATTCTGACAACAGTGGATGCCTATATCAGAATACAATGTCCCAGCCAATCAGCTGCAGCCACCGCAGCCACTGATCAGTGTATTCTGACAGCAGCGGGTGCCTATTTTAAAATACAATGTCCCAGCCCATCAGCAGCAGCCACTGACCAGACTATTCTGATAGCAGTGTGTGCCGTTATCAGAATACAGTGTCACAGTCAATCAGCCACTGATCAGAGTATTCTGACAGCAGCAGGTGCTGTTTTTAGAATACAATGTCCCAGCCAATCAGCCGCAGCCACTGATCAGTGTATTTTTACAGCAACAGGTGCCATTATCAGAATACAATCTCCCAGCCAATAAGCTGCAGCCACTGATCAGAGTATTATGACAGTAGCTGGTGTCTACCTCAATATACAATGTCCCAGCCAATTAGCCGCAGCCACTGATCAGTGTATTCTGACAGCAGTGGGTGCCGTTTTCAGAATACAATGTCCCAGAAGGTCCCCCATTAACCTCAATTGTGTGAACTGAGTAAAAAAAACGTACTTACAGTGTATGGCCAGCTTATTGATGACAAAGATCATCAGGATTAATAGAAGGGCTAATCTTTCCAGAACAAACACATACCACAATAAAAACTGGGCAGAGGGTCTAACAAGAGATTTTTGGTGGTAGTTCCCTTATGGGCACCTAATTCAGGCAAGCATTTGTGTTGGCGTCAGTAACATTACTGACAGGAGCAGTGGCTTGAAAGGGGGTGCAGGAGTGCACTGAGGAAGGAGTATAGTATGGACAATCTGACCTCAATGCAGACATGGACAGAGTCATGTCTCTGACAGGTACATGAATCAGGTAAAAGCACCGACAGTGTTGCACCCATCAGAATTCTAAAGGGGGGACTATATCAATCTTTATGAATTCCTCTCAATGAGCACATTTTGGATTAAATTTATCATTCTAAATCCAACAAATCCTAGATTTTTCAAAAGTGTCCACATCTTTGACTACAAGTGTAGTCTGAACCTGAATACTTGGGTGCCACCTAGTCCAACTGCTTCAATAACGTTGTTTTATGAACTCTAAAGTAATATGTATAGTCTTCAGTGCTGAATACCTACATTTGTGCACAGTCAGACAAACAGTTGCAGCGAATAAACATAAATGGCGTGAACAGACCCCATAAAATACAATTTCACTTAAAAGATCATTATGGAGTCATATCATTTACCTGCCCACCCTGCCAGGCAACGGCAGTACCCTGTGGCTGCATGACAGCCATCAGCATGGCTACAGTCACAACGTTCGGAGCAGTTCATTCCATAGGTGCCATCCTAGAAATATGTAAATAAAAAACATTTTAAAGTGTTACTAAACCCAGTAATATGAAAATAGTTAAACCGACCCCCACCCCACAGTGCCCACAGCTTATAAATCTTCAAATGTAGTATTACCTGGCATGGGAGTCCACAGTTTACACCTCTCCAGCCAGGAGCACATGTGCAGCTTCCATTCAGAGCATTGCAGGCTCCTCCATTCTGACACTGGCAGGTGAGATTACATCCAAGACCCCAGCTCCCTCGAGGGCAGTTAATGGAGCAATCCACTCCATACCAACCTGGTGGGAAAAATTATCACAATCAAGGGACCCACTGGATAATTGACAGCAACTGTAATTACTGAGACAACTACGGTATTCAACAAAATACAACATTCATGCAAGCGTAATGAATAATACCTGTAGCATTTCTAATAAGTGTGTTAGTAGTATAGTTTCTTTGTTGTCTTTCCTTAGGCGAATGTTCCCTAACATTCGAAACTAACATGAAAATAGCCATAAAAACTTTTAATCATAAAGGTTGATTCACACTGGGGTCGCACTAGAACACGGTACACATTCCTGTGCGATTTCAGCGCATTCCCATGCAGTGTGATTTTGCAGCCCATTCATTTTAAAAGGGTGAAATTGCTCCAGGACTTGAAGAAGTAGTTCATGCGCTACTTTAAAAAAAATGCAGTACTATTCGATTTGGTTCCCTCAAACACACTACAATTGGGGTGTCGTTTACATAGGCAGCCACAGCAGAGCATAAAGGTAGTGTGTTTTGATCGCATTTGGTCAAATGCCCATGGAACGTGCCTTTCTTGCACCTTGTTCTGGTGTACACATATTAGGGTGTATGTGACAGCTTCCTGCCTGACAGGTGAATGTAAGCAAACAACAGACCTTTAGGACTGATATAGAATTTAGGGAGCACCCTTAAGTGTAGGGTCTCTCCCAAAATCCATACCAGTCTGGGAGGCCAGGAAAGAGAGAGGGGAGCGTGGAGGCCTTCCCCCCTCTTAAACCATACCAGACCACATGCTCTTCACATGGCGGCGGGGGGGGCGCACCTTGCCAAGAGGGACCTCCTGTCAAAAGACCTTATCCCTTTGTTAATGAGGACAAGGGCCTTTTCTCTATAACCCTGGCCCAGTGGTTGTGGGGCTCTGCGTGTGGACGGATGGATTATCGCAATCTGGAACCCCCTTTTAAAAATAAGGGAGCTCCCAGATACCACTCCCCCCCCCCCACTTATTCACTCAGACCAAAAAGGTCAGTAGCAAATAAACACACACACTTTTTGACAAGTCCCATAATGTAAATCCACCAAAAATTATGTCATCCAGTGAAGCAGATCCACATCAATTACAATGCCCGCCACAAGAAAAGAAAAAATTTGGACCTGGCGCCTCACTCTCGTCAAATGTCATCTCCCGAAATTTAAGCAAGGGGGTGGGGTCTACCGGTGACGTCATTGACCATATTTGGTCAATGATATCATTGGGAATTGGGATCTTTAAATGATATCAGCTCCTGGGCTTTGCACTCAACCAGTCACTATAGGCTGGTCTAGATTTGCTGGAGCTCAAAGCTGCTATTTCAGTATAAAAACTGTTTTTGAATTGCTCCAAAGTGGTTTGAATACTGGACTTTTTTTTAAAAGTGATTGCAAATAATTGTTTTTTTGTCATGAAAATCTGAAAGTCACATACTAGCCCAGTGGTTCTCAACTCCTGTCCTCGAGGCGCCCCAACAGGTCATGTTTTCAGGCTTTCCATTATTTTCCACAGGTGATTTGGTCAGTTTCATTGCCTTAGTAATTACCACAGCCGTTTCATCTGAGGGAAATCCTGAAAACATGACCTGTTGGAGCGCCTTGAGGACTGGAGTTGAGAAACACAGTACTAGCCTACTGTTTACAGAAGCAATGGATCCAACAAACTCAAATTTTCCATAGCTTTTTAAATGTATTTCAATTTAAGATTAAGAATATCAACTATCTCTTGTTTAATATGGGGACTTCTATAAACTGACATGAAATGGGACTCTCACCTGCTTTACAAGTACATGAGCCATCCACAGGAGAACACACAGCATTGTTCTTACAGTTACAAACAGACGAGCAGTTACTGCCATATGTACCGGCTGGACAAGGTATAGAACAGTATTCACCCTAGAATACAAAAACTTTATGAGTTGACAAACAGAGAAAGTTCTCAAAAGACTGTTGAAGCTGACAAAAAAGTATAAAGTATTGAAAGGGTAAAACAATGAAAAAAATACTGTATACTGAAGTTCCAAAGATTGAATAATGATAAGGTGAAAGCAAAAAAGTAAAGGAGATCAATGTCCCAGGGAGATTCATAAATGGTGTGTATTTTCCAGTTAGCTGGAAACCAAATTTGTTTTATTATACTAAAACCCTTTTTTAGTCATTTTTTTATGGATGCTGAGAGATATTGACTTTAAAATATACCAGCCAAAAAGCTATAGGCAAATAAGCAAGTACATATAATAAATAGCAAAAAAAAAACAATATTAAGTAACCCATCTGCAGTAACAAATGTGCCAAACGTGATTATGAAATGGACATTTAACATTTTGAATTTTAACCTTTTTTCAAGGTTATAAGTGTATAAAAAACACAAAACAGAATTGCTATTTTTAGTTTCATTTGTTTCATAAGTAGACATGAAATGTAGCAACTCATACCAATCAGATATCTGATTTGACTACTGATTTAGTAAACTAAAATGTGATTTGTTGGTTAATATTTAGTATTTTTGTTGGTTAATAATGTTTGGGTCAATATTTGTATTTATGTAAATTCCTAAATGCTTGGTACATGTACCCTCTATACTACACAGGATGTCCTAATGGCATAGATAAACAACATTATTTACATGAAAAAAAAAAATCAAACTTGATATACTGCTTACATTTTTTTTTTATAATTGCACTTTTTTGAAAATTTTCAATAAAATATATTTTTTAGATATCCAATTTACTTATTTTGTATTTTTTTTCTGCCTTAAAGCCCCTGTGAGTTTTTGTCTTTTTTTGGTTTTTGGTTTTGTCACATAATTTGGGGTGAGCAGCACTTTTTTTTCACCCATATGGATGGGCTAATCTATCTATTCTTTAAACTATTTTATATCAGTTAATATATGTAAAAAAATTTTTTTAAAAACAGATAATACATTACAAATGATTCCCAGAGCACTGTGGGTTAGCTAAAAACAAACAAACAACACATGGTCATATGGTCAGACAGATTGCCTTTCGCTGAAACTATGAACTGGGCTGTCTGTAAAGCAATAAGTCTCTGCGATGAGGCATTCTGCTTTATGTGTAAATTTCACCTTGAGCTACTGATCTCTGTTAACAACAGGCTTTATGCATCAACAAGTTAAAGAGCAACAAATTGCCACTTGAAAAAAAAAAGGTTGAAGCTCCAACTATTGGCTCAAAATGAAAACAACATATTTTTGGGCAATATATTATACTTACTCAATTATAAGGGCTACGGGAAATAGGCCTCGTACACACGACCGTTTTTCTTTTTGGTGGCAGAGCTTTTTTGCTGAGGAAAACGGTCGTGTGTATGTTTTCCGTCGAGAAAACTGTTGTGGATCTCGGCGAGAAAAAAAGAGAACATGTTCTCTTTTTTCTTGTCGGGAGTCTCAATTTCCTCGTCTTGTGTATGCTTAGAAACCCGCGCATGCTCAGAATAAAGTATGTGACGGGAGCGCACCTTCGGTAAAAGTAGCGTTCGTAATGGAGATAGCACATTTGTCACGCTGTAACAGACTGAAAAGCGCGAATCGTCTCTCACCAAACTTTTACTTAACACGCAGTAATATGAGATTAGCAAAAGCAACCCCAAGGGTGGCGCCATTATAGTGCCGTCGTACATGTTGTACGTCACCGTGTTTGAGAACGACGCGATTTTGTCTTGACAGTGTGTACGCAAAGAAAGCTTGACAAGATTCTCGACAAGCCTGACAATAAACTCGTCGAGGAAAACGATGTTTCTTTTACGACGAGATTCTCGGTCGTGTGTACGAGGCCATACAGCAGCTACCATATCAGATTTTTCCTGAAAATGCTATTTTTTTTTGGTTGTTGTGCTGACGCAGAAATTGGTCCTGGAACCAGTATGCACATTGGGAGTTGTCTGCCTTTATTTGCAGCCTATTTAATAAGAATCCACATTTATACTTCTCTATGTTATATTGTCAATTTGATGCTTACTGATTGGTATCTAAAACCTGCCATGTAGACAGTGAAATGTGTACCAAGCACTCACTATCCACCCCAGTTTAAATGAAGCCTGGCTCAATGGAGCAGGTTGTTGATCTACATGCCCGATCAAGCATCTGTCTGGAAGTCAGAAAACACTGAGACTTTACTCATATTTTGAGAGGTCCAGTGTGCCATGAATAAATACCAGCTGCTTGTCAGCTTCCAGGCATATAGCGGGGGTCATAGACAAGCAGATCAGTCACAGAGAATGTCAAGCAGTGAGAAATCTGCTCGTTGTTCCCATTTCCACTGAGAAGAGGAAAAGGTCTTTCATTAGCTGCAATTATTTTCCAATAGGCCTGAAGATCTGAGTTGGATAACAAGAACTCCCAATTCTCAGAATCACTTTTCAACCCTTGCAGAGCCAAATGATGGAATACGATGTTTGAATGTGTAGCCTGAATATATATCCTTCTATGGCACACTTAGATTATGTTATAATTCTCTTCCCTAGCTCTTTACTTAATTCAGTGATACAAAGAAAATGTAATCATTAGGAAAACATCATCACCAAAATGATGTTTTATTCCCTCTAGTCCACACTTGGTGAAATACAAATTGCAATCAATGTCAAACCACAATCAGTAAGTAGCACTCATCAGGACAATTTGCAAATTAGGTTCACAAACAAGAGACGCAAGAGAATGAATTGCAGTTAACAGTCGGAATTCCTCAGAGGATGGATGTTTAGAATTTTAGATTTTAGCATTTTATACAAGGGTAACATGCAGGTATGCACTCAGTTATCGTGGAGATATGGTAGGTTTTGCAACCTAATGCAGCGGACACACGATCTATATTTAAACTCCGATGGAATTCATCGGAATTTCCGATGGAATTTCTCCGATGGGGCATACACACAGTCGGAATTTCCGATGGAAAAAGTCAGTCAGACTTTTTCCATCGGAAATTCCGTTCGTGTGTACGCGGCATAAGGGGTCTTTATGTCATTTGGGAAGGTATGGCCAAAACACGTTAAAGCTGTATACTTTGAACCTTATGATGGCAGCCTAACCATAGGTTCAAACACTCTGATCTCAGGATCCAGTCGTTTAATGATTTCCAGGTTCTGCAGGATCCAGTCGTTTAATGATTTCCAGGTCCTGCAGGATCCAGTCGTTTAATGATTTCCAGGTCCTGCAGGATCCAGTCGTTTAATGATTTCCAGGTCCTGCCATTTTATTCTAAACATTTGTGATCCCTAAAGTCGAAGTAAATACTTCTTTTTGATTTATACCTACAGTTATAAATCAAATATAGGTAGGTACGGTAAATATCTCCTTTAGCTGAACCGGTGATGTCACCGGTGCATACGCACTGCAATCTTAGTGGACAGAGTGCCGTCCATAGAAAGAGCCATGCTGCGGCCGTGACCCTGCTCCGCCAGTCAAACGGCCGCTTTCCGTGAACCCAGGAAGAAGACCAGTTGAAGATGGAAACCCTGTCAGCGGTGAGGGAGGGTTATAATCCCTTTGATTTTTTTTGCTATCTGTGTAATATTGGGGAGATTTACCTTTACTTCCTGTCCCAATGCCAAACAGGAAGTGAGAGGAAATATCTGCAAATTAAGGTAATCCCATTTGACCCCCCAAGTCACCAGAACTAGTGTTGGAAAACTTCCCCTCTATTACTTTTCTGGAAAGAACCCAACATTTGAGATTTTCATTTACTTTTGCTTTCAATGATAATTATAAATTGGATAATTTGAGAGGACGAATCTCCCCAAAGGGGGCAGAGACGGCAATAAAATCCTAATAGGTGTTCTAATCTATCTCTACTTTGTCTAAAACAAAAAAAAAAGTTTTTCCTTTAGTTATACTTTAATTAATCAATAAATCTATTTTTTAAATGTAATCAGTTTAAGCAGCTGTAATTCATTTGGTATCAGCCTCCTGCAGTCTCTGAACAGCAGAGCCCAGACCAGGGGAGGGAGAAGCAGCATAAGGAGCCAATCAGTTATGCTGAAAAACCAGGACAAAATTTAAAGATTTCAACAGTCACCAGCATAAGGGACACCTCTCATTCAATGTAAATACCATTCCTTGTGCTGATTTAAAAAAATCAACTAAACGTAGGCTTTAATGCTGGGTCAGCACAGACTGTAATCAGAGACTCCCAGAAGAGGAGAGGGTTATGATGGGAGGGGCTGTGCTGGGGAATAGACTCTTCTGTAGTAGTCAAGTAAGCATTTAAAAAATTTGATTTAAGACTGCGATCATTACGATGATAAAAGGTTCTCTTTAAAGCGGAGTTCCACCCAAAACTGGAACTTCCGCTGATCTGCGAAACCCCCCCCCCCCCCCCCCTCCAGTGCCACATTTGGCACCTTTCAGGGGGGAGGGGGGAATGGGTACCTATTTTTGACAGGTGCCCCCCTCCTCCTTCCCCCATCGCCTGGCCAATTAGAAAGCGCATGCGCAGTAGGGAACCAGCTTCAGTGCCAGTTTCATTTACGACAAATGGCGATGGCAGCACCCAACAACCGATCCCATTGGAAAAAGTCAGATGACAGTTTTTGGTCGGGAATCCCGACCGTGTGTATGCTCCATCAGACTTTTTCCAACAGAAAAACTGCTGAAAAAAGATAGAGAGCAGGTTCTCTATTTTCCCGTCAGGAAAAAATACGATCGAAATTTCCCACCGTGTGCACAAATTCAAACGCGCAAAATTCTGCCGCATGCTCGCAAACAAATCGACGCATGCTCAGAAGCATAGAACTTAATCTTCTCGGCTCATCGTATTCTTTTACATCACCGCATTCTTGGCAGTCGAAAGTTCACCGAACTTCTGTGACCGTGTGTATGCAAGGCAGGCTTGAGCGGAATAGATAAAACTCAAATTTCACACACAGAAATTCCCTGTACACACGAGCAGAGATCCCTGTACACACAAGCAGAATTATCGTCGGAAAAAAGTTAGATGTTTTTTCCTACAGGAATTCCGCTCGTGTGTACAGGGCATTTCTGTGTGTGAAATTTGAGTTTTATCTATTCAGCTCAATGCGCAACAGCCATTTTTTCAACAAAGCAGTTAAAATTAGCCTGGTAAATAAGCAAATAGGTGTAAGAAAAGAAATGGCTGCACTTCCAGGAATTCCGATTGCCTTTTATTGTTCAAAGTGATAACACCAAAGACACCAACACAAGGTCACGTAGACGCGTTTCACACAAACATCTTGTGCTTAATCATTACCATCATTGGTAATGATTAAGCACAAGTTGTTTGTGTGAAACGCGTCTACGTGACCTTGTGTTGGTGTCTTTGGTGTTATCACTTTGAACAATAAAAGGCAATCGGAATTCCTGGATGTGCAGCCATTTCTTTTCTTACAAGTTTCCCACGGAGGCGGGCCGGGGCTGGCACTCTACGAGATATTCCACCTCAGGTTATCATCATACACCTGGAGCAGCGGCTCTTTTTCCTTGTAAATAAGCAAATCGGTGCAACAGCATGTTGTTGTTCTGAACATAAGTCACAAGCCTTCAATTTAAATAAGTTCCATACTAAATGTTTCTACATGATCCTCAGAAAATGTTACACGCAAAAGAAATGTCATTCCACTTCTGAGGCGCCATTTAAAAATGTAAAATAATACAGCAATGTCATACCTCATTGTCATTAACTAACATCAACAATCAGACTTCACCATTCTTCTAAAACATATACAGTGAGGAAACAGAGGAGCTTAAATTCTAATTTACCGTAAAGCCCGGGGCGCAGATGCATTTCCCAGTCACACTGTCACAGTCTGCACCATTTTGGCAGCTGCAGATCTGCTGACAGGATTCGCCATAGAAGCCGGGAGAACAAGTCTCATTACAGTAGAGTCCAGACCAGCCAGGCTTACAGGAACATTCTCCAGACATTGGATGACAGCTGGGAGGACAAGATGAAAGAGAAAAAGAGAACAAATGATTCAACCACTAAATATGACACCAAACACACAGTTATGCCAATCCTATTCTCTTTGTGTACAGTTTATTAACATATACTCTTATCACTGCAAAGAGGCAACAAGAGGTGCTGGAACATGGAAAGGTGGATGACAACACCCATAAATACCCAGATTATGACAGGAGGAGCTCAATATTGGAGGAGTTGATCTCAGTCCACCAGACTCCATCTACAGCCTAGTATTCACATCCATTTTGATGCAGAAAAAACGCTTGCATTTTGATGCAGGAAAATGCATGTCAAGTAGAAATCTCATTCTTTCCTATGTGGCAGGTTCACATCTATAATAATCCCAAATAACAGTCAACTATAGAAAATAAAAGCTTGCAGGATAGGTCAGTATACAAAACTTACAAAAGAGCTAAAAACATAAATATGCAGCACCAATAAAAAAGACTTTTTTAAAGTGCAACCATTCATGCGCAAAAAAAAACCAACACAAACATAAAGTGCAAAAAGTGACAAATACACAAGGGGTTATTTACGAGGCAAATCCACTTTGCACTACAAATGCAAACTACAAGTTCAGAGTGCACACACATATACGTCTTCACAATGGCACGGGCAGGCAAATGGGCGTACCTTTATGTCATTTTAAATTTGCCGCCCAGCGAGCACGCACGAGCGTGTGCTTGATTTTCCCAGGCGGTCCACGATTGCGGTTGGAAAAGGCAGAACAGGGGGATGCCTTTGTAAACAAGGTATTCCCCTGTTCTGCCTTTTGACATGTCACTGGTAGCCCCTCCCCCTAACAGTTAGAATCACTCCCTAGGACACACTTAAACCCTTCAGCGCCACCTAGTGGTTAACCCCCTTTACTGCCAGTATAATTTTTATAGTAATCAGTGGATTTTTATAGCAGTGATCGTTGTAAAAATGACAATGGTCCCAAATGTGTCCGCCATAAAGTCGCAGTCACGATAAAAATCGCAGATTGCTGCCATTACTAGTAAAACATAATAATGATAATAATAATAAAAATGTCATAAAACTATCCCCTATTTTGTAGACGCTGTAACTTTTGTGCAAACCAATCAATATACGCTTATTGCGATTTTTTTTTTACCAGAAATATGTAGAAGAATACGTATCGGTCTAAACTGAGGATTTTTTATTTATATATTATTTGTGGATATTTATTATAGCAAAAAGTAAAAATTATTGCTGTTTTTTCAAAATTGTCGCTCTATTTTTGTTTATAGCGCAAAAAATAAAGACCGCAGAGGTAATCAAATACCACCAAAAGAAAGCTCTATTTTTTTGGGAGTTACGTCGCATGACCGCGCAATTGTCAGTTAAAGCTACGCAGTGCCGAATTGCAAAAAGTGGCCCGGTATTTGGCTAGCCAAATGGTCCGGGGCTTAAGTGTTTAAAATGCACTTGGAAGTGTAGTCGCTGTAAATCAGAGTGGTAGATCTGAAATGAGGGGAAGCTCTGCTGATTTTATTATCCAATCATGTGCAAGCTAAAATGCTGTTTTTTATATTCCTTGCATGTCCCCCTCGGATCTACAGCGACTGCACTTTCAGTGCAATTTCAAGTACACTTTGCACTTGTAGTTTGCACTTGTAGTGCAAAGCGGATTTGCCTTTAGTAAATAACCCCCAAAGTGTACTATATAAGTAGTCCACAAGACTGAAGTGCCAATATTATAGTTCACATCTATGCACTGAATGTGAAAGTGAAGGACAGAGGGAAACTATGGGTTTATTCACACCTACACATGTTTGTTACCACAAGTGCTGCATGTACATGGACCAGTGTAAGACCACTTTTAGGTGGACTAACACTTGATTATAGAAAATAAGAGTGTGGCCATAAGGACCCCATAGAGTCTTCCCCAACCCTTAAGCCAGCCACCGACGTCTTGACTTTTGCAGTACAAAATGCCAACCCTGGGTAACCCTTTAGGTATGACCTCGTTTTGCCTGAGTTTTTTTATTTTGCAGTATTTTATCTTGAAACAACACATATATGAACGTATAAACTATTAACATAAAATAGATCTATTTACTTGTCTACTCAGCCCTACTAAGAGTTAGGACTTTATCACTTTGTTGACCTTTGTGTTATAGGCTCTATCCATATATCCCGTACCTGGCTAGAAGACCATCTGTCTCTACCTGAAACAGCGATCCCATTGAGTGTGCGTTTAGAGGCAGCTGTTCCTACATAACAAACTGACAGGGTCAGCTGTGTAGAAGGAGCGTGTTAACAAGAGCAGCACAATGGGGCCCTTGTACCACTTTCCACGATAGCATTCTCCCTTCGACTACAAGGAGACTTCTAAGAACCAAATCAAATGTCCTGTCAATGTAAAGACTATTTTATGAGAATTTACTGTCAGTTAGGCTCCTCTGGGCATCCTTAGAATGAACTGCCAAATGGAAGGTAGAGTCGGGGAAATGAAAGCAGCAAGAATTATTACTATGTGCTGATATACCAATACTAATTTGTATATAGTCTATATAGAATATCTGTTATATGAGGAATAGGTAAGCTGACATTGCTGGCCTGCTTCTGGATATGCTTATTCCTAGCTTTCATGCTGAGCTTACATCTTCTCCCTGATTTACTGAACCATAACACATATTCAGAATGATCTAACTTATTATTTATAGGTATATAGAAACTCTACTTCCAGGAGAATGGGGTTAATTCAATAAAAGTAAATAGTCGGTTCACTTTGCAAGGGAAGTTGCACTTTGCAAGGGAATATTCCTCAGAGCTTAGTAAATGGGGTCAAAGTTTGCTGACTTCCATCATCCAATCATGTTCAAGCAAAAATGCTCTTTTTTATTTTCCTTGCATGTGTTTTTTTTTATTTATTTTTTGGAACTTCACCTCATTCACTAAGCTCTGTGGCAAATTCCATTGTAAAGTGAACAGCCTATTTGCCTTTAGTAAATCAATTCAAATGACCCATTGTATGCATTGAAGCCATAAGATCTGTCATATTTCCCCAAGCCTAAGGCCCCGTACACACGGCCGAGGAACTCGACGTGCCAAACACATCGAGTTCCTCGGCCAGTTCAGCCCTGAAGCCGCCGAGGATCTCGGCGGGCCGAGAGCTCCCATTGAACAACGAGGAAATAGAGAACATGTTCTCTATTTCCTCGCCGAGGTCCTCGTCGGCTTCCTCGGCCGAAAGTGTACACACGGCCGGGTTTCTTGGCAGAATTCAGCCAGAAACTCGGTCGGAAGCTGAATTCTGCCGAGGAAACTGGTCGTGTGTACGGGGCCTAACTCTCTTCTGTATGACAGAAAAAAATAGAACATGTTGTAAACCATATCCATTGCAATAACTAAAGCTATGCTGTTAAAAAATGACAATATAATACATAAAAAATGACAATATAATACATAAAAAATGACAATATAATACATAAAAAATGACAATATAATACACAAAAAATGACATTATAATACATAAAAAATGACATTACAATACATTTCAGTATTTCATTCCAGCTTCCACAATCCATATATACAAACAAATCACAGACACGCTGGGAGATCTTTCTACAATGGCATATTAACAATGGAACAAAAAAAAACAATGGGGATATTTATTATAGCAAAAAGTACAAAATATTATGTTTTTTCAAAATTGTTGCTCTTTTTTTGTATAAAAAAGCGTATATTCATTGGTTTGCGCAAACGTTATGGGGTCTACAAAATAGGGAATAGATGTATAGCATTTTTATTTTTATATTTTTTTTTTACTAGTAATGGCGGCGATCTGCGGTTTTTATCAGGACTGCGACATTATGGCGGTCACATCGGACACTTTTGACACATTTTTGGGACCATTGGCATTTATACAGCGACCAATGCTATAAAAATGCTGTGTAAATGTCATTGGCAGGGAAGGGGTTAACACTAGGGGGCAATCAAGGGGTTAACTGTGTTCCCTAGTGTTTGTTCTAACTGTAGGGGGAGGGGACTGACTATAGGAGATGACAGATCGTGGTTCCTAGTTATTAGGAACTCACGATCTGCCTCTCCTCAGCTCACAGAACAGGGATAGATGTGTGTGTTTACACACACACACACACGTCCTTGTTCTGCCTCTCGTGCCCGCAATCGCTTGTGGCCGGTGGTCATCGCAACCGCCGGTCATGAGCATCGCCACTCAGCTGTACGTCGGCTCCTTTAAGTGGGATAGCAGGCACTCAGTGCGCCTGCTATCCCACTTAAAGGAACCGACGTACATCTAGGACGGCTCGTGGAATCGTGCCGACCTGCCACCAGGGTCGGCTAGGGGTTAAAGTAACGCAGTGCCAAAAAGAAAAACATTGCCTAGTCATGAGGAGGGGCAAACCTTTTGGAGGGCAAGTGGAAATACAGCAAGGTATTTGTATTTACTGGTATTTCAGTTTTTTTTAAGCTGCTCTCAATGATGAATACTGACTGGTGGTGTGTTGTTGACCACAGATCTGTCTCTGCATGTAAAGGGTGGCTTGACCACAAAAATGACTGTTCAGAATTACAGGTAACACAGTAACAGATTTAAATACTTTGGGGTTAATTTCTAAACCATTTTCACAGCCATTCACCCAGTGAAAGTGCATGTACATTCTGTAAAAAGGTGCAAAAAAATTAAAATGGTCTATATTCAGTGCTGTTTCAATGTAAATACGGTAATTGATTTTTAATGGAAAATACTACATTTGGCCACCAGATGGCTATGATACTTAGCTCCATTAAATAGTCAAATGCAGACATTCCCATTTTAAATCAATGATTTCCATTCGAACAGCACAAGATATAGCATATTTACAATTTTTTGTTTTCATTTGCAGAGAATGAATGTATGTACATTTTTACAGGGTGAATGACTATACAAATTCTTTATAAATCACCCTCTTATAAATATAACTAAAGGCATTCTAATTACCCAAATCATTAACACCACTGGGAATGAATGTGAGGCCCCGTACACAAGACCGAGCTTCTCGGCAGAATTCAGCCAGAAACTCGATCGGAGCCGTATTCCGCCAAGAAACCCGGTCGTGTGTACACTTTTGGCCGAGGAAACCGACGAGGATCTCGTTGGGCCAAATAGAGAACATGTTCTCTATTTCCTCGTCAGGCCCCGTACACACGTCCGAGAAACTCGACGGGCAAAACACATCATTTTGCTCGTCGAGCGCCTTGTGAACCTGCCGAGGATCTCGGAGAGCCAAGTTTCCTCATTGACTAACGAGGAAATAGAGAACATGTTCTTTATTTGGCTCGAAGAGTTCCTCTTCGGTTTCCTCGGCCAAAAGTGTACACACGACCAGGTTTCTCGGCAGAATCCAGCTCCGATCGAGTTTCTGGCTGAATTCTGCCGAGAAACTCGGTCGTGTGTACGGGGCCTGAGGGTAGATCCAAACTTTTGAGTTGCTACCAGGACAGCAATAGAGAAGAGATTTTGCAATGGGGAAAGCTGTTCCCATGACAATTGTCTAAGGGCGGGATTTCCTTCACATTGGAAAGATATCCTCTCACTGTTGAATGTAAGTATTAAAAGAGAAATTTCTATATCATACAAGGGTAACCTTTTAATAACATGCAAAAAGGAAATCCCTAATAGCACATGTAGACATGTAAACATTGAGGACTTACCATGCAAGCCCCTACATGTTTAACCACAGAAGAGGCAAGTGTTGTTACTAATAGTGCTGGGACAGGTGATAACTTAATATAGTACATTATAGTCCACATATCAGCTGGCAGAAAGTGTTGTAGTTTCTTAATTCAAAAATGTAAAATCATGTAATATGAAATGATGCAATTAGGATCAAATCAATTCAAGTAAAAATATTTAATAAAGTTATAATCAAGTCATATTCACTTGGTATTTTTTAATGTAAACTTTAGTTGTTTTTTTGTTAAATATTACTAAAGTGGTTGTAAACCATTACATATACCCAGTGAGGTGGCTAGCCTCAGGTGAAACAAATCCGCCTACATAAGTTGTACATGTTTATCTGCAGTACTCTCTTCTCAACATCTGTTGAAAGTGCTGCCTTTTAAAGCTTTTAAACCTGGAGACCATTCCCAGTCAAAGTCTCCTAAGAGGAAACGTGTTTGATCGGAGCTAGCTACATGACATCCATCTGTGTCGGTCTTCAGGCGGCCAAGCACTAACACTGTATGCATCGCTTGATTTTATCCTTTCAGATGTAAATGCAACTTTTATTTCATAAACCCGTTTTATATACAGTGATACACTATTAGTTTCTTTTATTACCTTACACATTGCCTGATACTATGTGGGAGTAAGGAGTCATTCATGCCCGACTCTGCATCATGTAGCCGGCTGACCCCTGGATCTATCAGGAGGGCTCATACACACATAGGGCCAGATCCACAGAAGAATTACGCCGGCGTATCTCTTGATACACTGCGTAATTTCAAATTTTGCGCATCGTATCTTTGTTTTGTATCTACAAAACAAGATACGACTGCATCTCGGATAGATCCGACAGGCGTACGTCTTAGCACGCTGTCGGATCTTAGGTGCAATTTTTCGGCGGCCGCTAGGTGGCGTTTCCGTCGAGTTCCGTGTCGAGTATGCAAATTAGCTAGTTACGACGATCCACGAACGTATGTCCGGCCGGCACATTTTTTTACGTTCGGCTTTTTCCGGCGTATAGTTAAACCTGCTATTATGAGGCATACTCAATGTTAAGTATGGCCGTCGTTCCCGCCTTGCATTTTAATTTTTTTACGTTGTTTGCGTAAGTTGTTCGCGAATAGGGATTTGCGTAGAATGACGTCACCGTCTTAAACATTGGCTTGTTCCAGTTTCATTTTGAGCATGCGCACTGGGATACCCCCACGGACGGCGCATGCGCAGTTAAAAAAAACGTTGTTTACGTCGGGTCACGACGTATTTACATAACTCACACCCCCATCACAGAGATTTGAATGCCGCGCCATTACGCCGCCAAAGATACACTATGCCACCATAACTTACGGCGCAAATTCTTTGAGGATTCGAAAAAAAATAAAAAAAAGTTACGGCGGCGTAGTGTATCTTAGATACGCTGCGCCCGGCGGATTAATGCGCGGAGGTACGTGGATCTACCCCATACAGTATATTATTCCTCATTCTGTCTGGTAAGTGGCTTTTGTTACCTAATCAGCAATGTGGTGGCATTTGCTTCGTATGGAAGTCATTGATTTTTATCAAGACTATTCAATTGTAATACCATATGGGCAGTTGGATTTATCGACCCAGATATCCCTTTGTTCATCATTTTTTAACAAGAATTGTGGAACATTGTTTCCATTTTTCCTTGCTGGACACATTTGTTTTTCTACATATGGACTATTTGCAATAGGTTCCTTTTCTGTGTGTAAATTTTTATTATCTATGTCCATCGTTGTTTCTCTCATTTATTGTCATAATCATTGTACAATACATCATTGTGTTAATATTTTTTATTTTATTTATTTATATATTTTTAGTGGCAACATTTTTATTCACATATGATGACAGTCCAATAAAGTGCATCCTAATGATTGCTTATGCCTCATACACACGACCAGTTTTCCTGTCGGCAAAACTGCAATGACTGCTTTTGGCCAGGAAAACTGGCCGTGTGTATGCTCCATGGCAGTTTTCCCGACAGGAAAACCGCCGGGAATCACGGCAGGAAAAATTAGAACATGTTCTCTTTTTTCCTGCCGCAATTCCCAGCGTTTTTTTTCACAGCAGTTTCCCTATGTGAAACACTGTGGTGGAGCATACACATGGCCGGGATTCCTGGCCAAAGCTCTCACCGCAGTTTTCCGGACGAAAAAACCTCTGGTGTGTGTCCCGATCGTGTGTACAGGGCCTAACACTTATTTCTTCACTATTCAAGGATTTTTTTGATAGCAGCAGTATTTGACTTTTCCTGAATTTTTTTATTACGGCTGAGCGCAACTTTCTCATTACTTTAATAAGTATTCACAGCCTTTGCCATAACACTCAAAATTGAGCTCAGCTGCATCCTGTTTCCACTGATCATTCTTGAGATGTTTCTACAACTTGATTGGACTTCACCTATGTCAAATTCAGCTGATTGGACATAATTTGGAAAGGCACACACCTGTCACAGTTAACAGTGTATGTCAGAGTACAAATCAAGCCATGAAGTCCAAGGAATTGTCTGTAGACCTCCGAGACAGGATTTTATCGAGACACAGATCTGGGCAAGGGTACAGAAAATTTTCTGCAGCATTGAAGGTCCCAATGAGCACAGTGGCCTCCATTATCCATAAATGGAAGAAGTTTGGAACCACCAGGATTCTTACTAGAGCGGGCCATCTGGCTAAACCACGCGATCGGGGGGAGCAGGGCCTTAGTCAGAGAGTAGACCAAGAATCAGATGGTCACTCTGACAGAGCTCCAGCATTTCTCTGTGGAGAGAGAAGAACCTTCCAGAAGAACAACCATCTCTGCAGCACTCCAACAATCATGCATGTATGGTAGAATGGCCAGACATAAGCCACTTCCCAGTAAAAGACACATGACAGCCCACCTGGGGTTTGCCAAAAGACACCTGAAGGACTTTCAGACCATGAGAAACAAAATTCTGTGGTCTGATGAAACAAAGATTCAACTCTTTGGCCTGAATGGCAAGTGTCATGTCTGGAAGAAAACAGGTACCACTGATCACCTGGCCAATACCATCCCAACAGTAAAGCATGGTGGTGTCAGCATCATACTGTGACGATATTTTTCAGCGGCAGGAACTTGTAGACTAGTCAGGATCAAGGGGAAAATGAATGCAGCAATGTACGGAGACATCCTTGATGAAAATCTGCTCCAGAACGCTCTGGACCTCAGACAGGGTTTAAGGTTCATCTTCCAACAGGACAAAGACCCTAAGCCCACAGCAAAGATAACAAAGTAGTGGTTACGGGACAACTTTGTGAATGTCCTTGAGTGGCCCAGCCAGAGCCCAGACTTGAACTGGATTTACCATCTCTGGAGAGATCTGAAAATGGCTGTGCACCTACGCTCCCTATCCAACCTGATGGAGCTTGAGAGGTCCTGCAAAGAACAATGGGAGAAATTGCCCAAAAAAAGGTGTGCCAAGCTTATAGCATCATACTCAAAAAGACCTGAGGCTGTCATTGGTGCCAAAGCTGCTTCAACAAAGTTTTGAGCAAAGGCTGTGAATACTTATGTACAGGTGATTTTTATTTTTAATACATTTGCAAGCTTCTTTCACATTGTCATTATGGGGTATTGTTTGTAGAATTTTGAGAAAATAATGAATTTAATCCATTTTGGAATAAGGCTGTAACATAACAAAATACTTTTCGAATGCACTGTATGTAATAAAATGGCAACAGTAAGCTTCTATTTAATTTTCATGACTATGCACTGCAGGGAAAAAGTGTCATTACTAAATGCGATTGCGGCTTGTTTTGTGTTCAGGTTGCTTTGCCATGCGTAGTATGTGGGCATCCAATATTGTTTTCTCTCAATTTGTTATAGAGCCAGGGAAGCCTGAGGGTGTGTGTGTTGGGAATTAGCAGTCACAATCATTCATTGCTGAGATGAGCAAGTAAAGCATTAACTATCACCTTAGCGCTGATTAATCACAGCACCCAAAGTCAATACATGGAATTGCTTTCCCCTCTGGGCTCTGTTGGGGATTCTGTTTTATTTTTACTACATGCTGATGAAATCCGGGAAGAGCTGACTACACAGCATGTATTCAGGAATCTAAGTCATTTTTAGAATAATAACGTTATATCATTACTGTAATACCATCCAGAATTATAATCCTAGGTTTTCTATATAGTTAGGCAGTGTGTTGTCTTTTATCAAATGATAAGCACTGTATCACAAACATATTTATATGCTTTCCCCAGTTCCATTAGGCTTCATGTACACGGGATGTTTTTACAACTGCTCCTGAACAATTTAACTTGACAGATAGTAACCCATGTTTAAAACGTCAGTTTTGGCGCATTTACATGCCGCGTTTAGCGGCGTTTTGTTGCGTTTGCGCTTAGAAGCATTTAAAAAAAAAAGTTTTTTTTTAAATGGCCAAAAACGAAAAACGCCTGTAAACTAAACACTGCTAAACGTGGTTTACCGCGTTTAACTGTGTTTGGCATCTGAAGCGTGGAAATCCTCGGCGTCTGAACCCATTTTTTTGCTTTCAAAGAAACGCTGTTAAACGCAACTGCCTAAAAACGGCAATAAACGAGACTGTGTACATGGTCACATAGGATAACATTGAGTTTAAAAAAGCATCCAACTGCCTCTGAACCTACATTTAGCAGCGTCCCGTGTACATGGGGCCTAAGATGCAGCATATAGAGTCCATGGAGCATCCCAGAGTTTGTATCCACCACAGCACATGAGAGCTTGGTCAGCATCCAACATAAGGCAATAGAATGAGATTTATTGCTTTGTCCGGGCACACATACATTTCAGCTGTGAGGAATATGGAGATGTTGGTGGAGGACTATGCCTGCTGGATTTTTCTCATACTTGTAAACAGGATTCAAAGTTTTGGCAGTATATATGTCACCAGCTGCAATGTCTCCCAGTGGAAAATCCTGGACCTTGAATGTTAAAGTGATTGTAAAGGTTCCCATTTAAAAAAAAAAAAATAACATACTTACCTCCACTGTGCAGTTTGTTTTGCACAGAGTGGCCCCGATCCTCCTGTTCTGGGGTCACACGGAAGCTCTCTCGGATCCTCCCTGCAATAGATAACCCCCTCTGGGAAGCTCTCTCCCGTTGGGGTTACCTTGCGGGCGCGCTTCCGTGTCATACACTCTGCGTCCATAGCCGCCGAGTGTATGACTCGGCCCCACCCCCAGGCGCCCGCATCATTGGATTTGATTGACAGCAGCAGGAGCCAATCGCTGTCCTGCTATCAATCTGTTCAATTAAGAGCCGAAAAGCTGCGGAGAGAGCGACGTAGGATCGCGCCCATGGAAATTCAGGGTTTAGGTAAGTAAAACGGGGGGCTGGGGGTCCGGACACTGCAAGGTGTTTTTTTCACCTTAATGCATAGGGTGAAAAACACTAAGGTTTACAACCCCTTTAGACCCCTTTCATACAGGCGCGGTTTGCAGGCGCTATTGCGCTAAAAATAGTGCCTGCAGACCGACCCTAAACAGCCACTGCGGTCTCTCCAGTGTGAAAGCCCGAGGGCTTTCACACTGGAGCAGTGTGCTTATCAGGAAGGTATAAAAGGTTCTGCTAGCAGCATCTTTGGAGCGCTGAGGAAGCGGTGTGTATACTGCTCCTGCCCAGTGAAATCAATGGGACACCGCGGCTATACCGCCAGCAATGCGCCTAAAGCATGTAGTTTTCTGTGTGCTAAAAAGAGAAGAGGGAATTGATGTGCGGTGCCAGCGTCTACCCGCCCACATAGCTCGGGGAGAAAGGGTTGATATACAGTACAGATAGTGAGCGTTGTCACTCTAGGGAAGGAGGTGTGGTACTGGCACAATCACCAGATAAAGAAATAAAGTGAAAAAATGTACTAGAAACAAGGAGGGTTACTTTTCCTTAAAACACAGACAATAGCATAGTTGTAGTTATTAATCAATGATAACGTTTCACAGAACACATCACAACAACCATCCATTTGATGCCATTCTCTGAATTACCTTTGCGTGGTCTTTACATGACACGGACACTTTTTATCACACTTCATCCCATAGAGACCTTCTGAGCACAGCCGTGTTTCACAGTATATCCCTGTATAGCCCGGCTCACAAAGACACGCTCCGCTGATGTGGTAACATTTACCGCCATTAACACATTGGCATGTCTCTGCGCAGTTCGCTCCGTACATCCCAACTGGACATTCATCTTGACATCTAAAACATTCAAGATCAAAACTATGTTAGTAATTCTTTCATCTTCACTTTAATTACCCCTTCAACATTTCCAGACCTTGCATAGGCCACAGATCAGACAGTGATGGTTTTCTGAATACCACAGCCTCTGCCAAGCAATTTTTAATCTGTTCCCTGAGATCCAGACTGCATGCTACTGCACATATATATATTTAATGTATAAAGTGTGTTAAAGTGTGATCTGAGGTCTATGCACGGACTATAGCCAGGGCTGCCGATAAGGCTGCCCTCCTGTACCAGGCCCAGGCCACATTAGCTCAACAGGGGGGCCCAGGAGTACCGGCTGTACTACCTTATCACTGGAACCAATCCTCCTGTGGCTCTCCCTGCAGACCAGCTGGCTTCTCCTCTTCTCCACCCACTGCACTGTAGGGACAGCCACCAGAGGATCGGTACCAGAATTTGCACCCCCCCCCCCCCGACTCCCATTCCCTGCTGCTCTGAATACCCCTCTTTCCCCTTGTGTCCAGATCCCCCTACCCTGTGTGAGCACCTCCCACTCTACATTCAACCTGTTATATCCTCTGTGTTGTGAGAGACACAAGACTCTGGTCTGGAACAATGGATGTTTATTCAGTACAGGCTGTACACTGCAACATGTATCTCAGGACAGTACATGTTATCTCTTCCTACATGTGCTCTCTCTAAGAAGGCTACTATGCCCCTTGACCCTTGTCATCACTGCTGGGTGGAGCCAGCCTTAAAGTGCCAGTACATGTGGAACCCTTCAGGTATAACACAACCCACCTGTGCTCTCCCTCCCATTGGCTTCAGCTGCTGCGTGGAACACAGGAAGATTGTTTCAGGATGGGGAGTGAGGCTGTTAAATATGTCATATTTATCAGCCCCTTTCTTCCTGAATGAGCACAATAAGTGATTGGTACTGATCATTCACTGTGTTTATTCATAACTGAAGCATAGTAAACTATTGCCCTATACACACGATCGGTTCGTCTGATGAAAACGAACCAATGGATTTTTTCATCAGATATCCGATGAAGCTTACTTTCAGTCTTGCCTACACACCATCGGTTAAAAATCCGATCGTGTCCAACGCGGTGACGTAAAACACAACGACGTGCTGAGAAAAATGAAGTTCAATGCTTCCGAGCATGCGTCGACTTGATTCTGAACATGCGTGGATTTTTGACCGATGGATTTCCCCACAGACGATCGTTTTTTTCTATCGGTTTTTTAACCATAAGAAAAAATTTAAAACAGATTCTATTTTTTTTCACCGATGGGAAAAAACTGATGGGGACCACACACGATCGGTTCGTCTGATGAAAACGTCCATTTTCATCAGACGAACCGATCGTGTGTACAGGGAGGGCATAAGTCTTTCTTGTGAATGAACAGAAAGCCTACTATTAGTGCTTCCTATTCATTCATCACCAGTGCAGCTGATATTTCACCAAAGCACACCCATCAGGGCATTTAAAAAATGTAAAACATTTATTTTACAAATTTTTAAAAAATTTAAGAAAAAATGCAATGAAGGGCTCATTCACATGTGCGTTGTGCTCTGTAAAGCAATCAGCATTTAGAGCACTCTTCAGACAGCATTTGACAGGCAGTGAAGAGACATATTGCCTCCTCACCGTTTGCTTGAACCCTGCAATAGCACAACCATGTGGCCGCAGGGCACTTGCAGAGCAGTATTATTCACTTGATTGGGTCGCATTTCACAGGGGGTATACAGTAATTCCTGCAATGGCTGCATATATACACCCTGCCCACTGCCTCTTCTGCTAAAGTAGGGTAGCGGTTGGGGGTGGTCAACTGTGGGGTTTTACTGCTCCTTAATGTAAACGAACCCTAAGGGTACTCTGGCCATGTGGTTTGCTCATGCGGTTGAAGACATCTGTTACTCTACAGGGACACAGTGGCTGTAAGAACAGAGCCACGGGTACTAATTTGACAGGTGTGGGCGGGTGGCCCTGAATGCACACTGTCTATGTTTAGGGTCATACACTTGCACCCACACACCTGTGTTCCTACAGCTGCTGTGTCCCCATAGCTTAACATAGGCTGCCTGCACACAGCTTCAAGTGGCTCCAGCCACGGAAACAAACTGCTGATATACACTGTAGAGGCCACAGAGCCTGTGATTGAGCTCCAAGAATAGAGCTTTATTTATTGATTCAATACATTGTTATTTTTTAGATATGGCAGGAATTTTGTTGTGTTTGTGCCAGCTAATAGTGATTTTAGTGTATTTTTAGCATGGGGGGACTGAGGACCCTATAAGGTAGGCTGTACAGGACCCTGTGATTTCTAACAGCAGCCCTGACTATAGCAATAGCGTGATAATAAACCTTTACATAAGCCCAGTGAAGTCTACAGTCCTCTCTCCTCCTAAAGTACACAGATCAGATTGTATTTCTTGGGCTCCAGGGGGCAGGGGGCATAATCCGATGTCACACATTGCACAGCACAGAGCAGAGGGCCTCTACACAGTCTCATAGGGAAACATGCACATCTGAGGCTATCAATCACCTGTTATGTGCAGAGGGGATGTCACCACGAAGTGATAGATGACAGATGCAGATTGCAAGAGAAGCAGAGATCAGCCAGGATCTACACTAGATGGTATAGATTGAGGCAAGTACACTTCATCCCAGATTTCTTGAATGTGTAGTTATCCCTTTGACAATACGCAAGGACTCTGTGAAGCCCCATACACACTATCAGTTTTCCTGACGGGTTTCTCATCAGGTTTACCAAAACCATGTAGTGCAAGGGCCTGCCTGATTGCATACAAATTGAAAATCTTGAGGTTTGACCTCATATTAGATGGTTTTGGTAAACCTGAAGAGAAAACCGTCAGGAAAACTGATAGTGTGTATGGGGCTTACTTGTTAACATTTAGAGTGGAAGAATGTAATTTTCTCACCTTTCACCATTGTATCCAGGGCTGCAATGACATTGGCCTGTGGCAAAGTCGCATGTCCCTCCATTGTGGCATTGGCACTCCTGAGTACAGTTCCTGCCGTAACGACCCTCGGGGCAAGGCTGGCCACAAACTGTGCCCTAAATTAAAACAGAATGGTATCATGCAGCTTAAAGGAATTGAGGCAGCAGCTAATTAAAATGAACGCCTGACCTCATAGGTTTATAACAATTTTCCAGAAGCACAAAATAGTACAAGCTTAAATCTGACAAAGTCATTAATTACAATAATGTAGTTTCACAGATTAGCAGATGATATAGTTAAAGCCATACTTCACCCAAAATGGTAAGTTTCCCTTTTCCAACTCTTCCCCTTTTCCTCTACCACTTTTGGACATGTTAATTTTTCTGGGGGAAGTGGGTACCTGGTTTTAAAAGGTACATGCTCCCACGTCCGCTTGGATTGCCTAGGCAATCTGAACGGAAGTTCGTCCACCCCCCTCCCCCCTCTTAGCCGGCAGCCTTATGTGACAGGTCACAGAAGGCTGCGGGACCATTCACAACCCACAGCGCGGTTCCCCTGCATTTGCAGTTGGAAGCTGACTGTGAAGCCACCAGGAGTCACAGCCGGCAAACACGCCGACGCTGGCCCCCAGATGAGGACAGCACTGAATCCCTGGACAGGTAAGTGTCCTTAAAAGAGTTGTAAACTCACTAAGGTGAAAAAACATCTGAAGATGCCACCCCCCCCCCCCCCCCGAGCCCCCGTTTTACTTACCTGACCCCTCGAAAGTCCCGCGCTCGGTCCCGAGATCCTCTTCGCCGCTCAGCCTGGCCGCTGATTGGCTAGAGCGGATGGATTGAGAGCAGCGCAGCCACTGGCGCTGCTGTCAATCACATCCTGTGACGCGGTGCGCCGAGAGGTGGGGCCGAGTGATACAGTGAGCGGCTATGGCCGCTCGCTGTATCACGGGAGCGCGCCCGCAAGGACTCACCACTGTGCGAGCTCTCTCGCATGAATGTGGTGAGTTCTTGCGGGGAGGACCAGAGACCCCCAAAGATGTGGATCGGGGGCCACTCTGTGCAAAACGAACTGCACAGTAAAGGTAAGTATAACATGTTTGTTATTTTAAAGAAAAAATAAATCCTATAGTGACCCTTTAAATAAAATTTATGAAGGTACGGTCCTTTAATTAAAATTCAGCAGCTACTGTATTTGTAGCTGCTGACTTTTTTTTGGGGGGGGGCAACTGAAGATCCTCTTTAAGTTTGTGTTACATAGACATTTTTTAATGATATGCACATAAAAGCTGAATACCATCCAGATATATAATCCACCCATGTAATCATTAAAAAGTATAAAGACTGTTGCTTAAATCTTTATATTTTCTTCTGTTAGTCCCCTGTAGAGAAAAGGAAAGCCAGGCTCCTGGGCCAGTATGGTAGTACTGCAATGCAGAGTGCTGTCAGTCTGAGGCCCCGTACACACGACCGAGTTTCTCGGCAGAATTCAGCCAGAAACTCGATCGGAGCTGGATTCTGGCGAGAAACTCGATCGTGTGTACACTTTTCAGCGAGGAACCCGTCAAGAAACTCGTTGGGCCGAAAAGAGAACATGTTCTCTATTTCCTCGTTGTTCAATGAGGAAAGTCGGCCCGCCGAGCTCCTCGGCGGCTTCCACACTGAACTCGACGGGGAACTCGATGTGTTTGGCACGTCGAGTTCCTCGGTCGTGTGTACGGGGCCTAACACTGGAAGCTTGCTGACTACAAGGGACAGCAGATGCATCACCTCATCGTTGTGCTGCTCCTACTTGACTGTCTGACCAGCAGACTGGAGGCAGTGAAGTGACCAAGTCAGCAGAATACATTTTTCCAACAATTACCCATTAGAAATGTTGGTACCAACACCACTGTTCTGGTCTGAGAAATGGTCAACTATACAAATCGATATTAACAGAAGTAAAACCAGTAAGAATGATTTTTTTTCCCATTTTACAGTTATATATGAATGGCTAGAGTTAATTGCATGTTGCTTACGGAAGATTTACACTCTAAGTAAAAGTATAATTGACTGTGTTCAATATTTTAGATTGTATGCCCAAACCTCAATTTGTACAGCACTGGAGTATATTAATAGCCATAATACAATTAGTTCAAAATTAATCCCTTTTGAAGCAAATAATGGAAAAATTTACCCTAGAGATTCCTTTTAAAAGTAATTATCGCTTCCTTGGTTTTAATATAATAGAATCCCACTCCTTCAGGCAGTGAAAAGATTAAGAAAGCACTCTGCTGCATTGTGTCACTTAATTAATTACTATTTTTACCAAAGGTCATTGAGCATAAAACAAAAAGGGTTATTGACTGAATTAGTTAATTATCTTTATTGATCAGACTTCAAATGCCAAGCTAACCAAAACAGTGTAATGAGTTCATGGGACGTACCATCCATCCCGCAGGACATGAGCATTCTCCAGTGACGTGGTGGCAAACTCCGCCATTCTGACACGGGCATCTCTCTTCACACTGAGGGCCATGCTTACCCGGCGGGCAAAGGTCCTCACAGCTGAAACAATAGGATAGGCAACATGACTGGCTTTGCATATTGTGAACCTTATTATTCCCACTATTTTAGGAGCCTACATTTTCCTTTTAGAAGATCTTGTTTAGATTTATTGGTCAGAGAAAAAATAGCTTTGTGATCTGCTGATTTCCATGTACATTGGCACTCTACATTGGCTGAATTGGGTATTTTTATTTATTTATTTAATTGGAGGTTCAACAAGTTTTTCTTATTCCTGAGCCCTCATTTACAACCTAAGGCCTCGTACACACGACCATTTTCCTCGATAGAATCCATCAAGAAACTTGGTGGGAGAGCTTTTTTGCCGAGGAAAATGGTCGTATGTATATTTTTCATCGAGGAAACTGTCGAGGAACTCGACGAGGAAAAAAGAGAACAAGTTCTCTTTTTTCTCGACGGGAGTCTCAATTTCCTTGTCGTGTTCCTCGTCGTGCTGGTTTTCGACGAGAAACACGATCGTGTGTATGCTAAGAAACCCGCGCATGCTCTGAATAAAGTATGAGACGGGAGCGCACCTTCGGTAAAAGTAGCGTTTGTAATGGAGATAACACATTTTTCACGCTGTAACAGTCTGAAAAGTGCAAATCGTCTATCACCAAACTTTTAGCAGTAACATGAGATTAGTAAAAGCAGCCCCAAGGGCTGTGCCAGTGGAATCGAACTTCCCCTGACATTGTATGTGTTGGATGTCACCGCGTTTGAGAACAAGGAGATTTGGTCTTGACCGTGTGTACGCAAAGCAAGCTTGTCGAGTTCCTCGACAAGCCTAACAAGGAACTCGTCCAGGAAAACGATGTGTCTTTTCCGACGAGTTCCTCGGTCGTGTGTACGAGGCCTCACACTTTATTACTGTAAGCAAAGGAAAAGTATAAATACTGTTCCTCAAAGATTGGTGTCTACGGCCAGCAAAAAATACTAAAAATGCCACACATATGGTCTAGTTGGACAAGTTTGGAAACAAGCCAACCACTACAATATATTAGTGGGCAGTAACCCATAGTGCTAGAACAGTAAAAAGATATAAGGTTCATCATGAATTTACCTTATATTTTCCGGCCCTCCCAACCCAGTTCCTTGTACATGTACCAAATGCATTAAAAAGGATCCCACCCACAAACACAAAGTCAACAGATGGGCTACCAGCTGAGTACAGAACAATGCATTCACATATTTTTAACACAATAACAGAAAATTATCTAGCTTAAAATGGACAACATCAGTAAACGTTCTTATAATACAACAAATATGGTGAGTGTTTGCAGTCACCAACACAGGGAAAAGTAGGTTCAGGAGATATCACATTTTCCATATTGTGATGGCTGCAAAATATTTTTTCAAGTACATTGGATCCCATATTAGTTTCTATGCAGACAGTTTTCTTCTGCACATTAGGTGGTTGAATGTGAAATGGTTGAATGTGCAGGCACCATGACTGCAATACTTCAGTCTACTAGGGAGTACATAATAAAATTGAGTGGTAGGTTCAGCCCAATGCTATATCTTGGCCTAGGCCAACAAGGTCCAGGCCTAGGGCAGCACTTTGCAGGGGGGCAGCACGAAAAGAGTCCCTTGCGTTACACTGTTAGGCAAATTAGTCTAGCGCTCCTATAAAATGGCCACACTGCTTCCAATATGCGGGCGGCCGGCATTCCGCAGCCGTGGGGGAGGGGGGGGGGGCGACTTTTCTAATTTTGACTATCCTATCATCCTGGACCACAAACCTTCCTCACTGTGCTATATGTTTCTGCTGCACTATTGGCATGATTTTGTCTTCTTATGCTGCGTACACACGATCAGAATTTCCAACATGAAAACCGTGGATTTTTTTCCGATGGAATGTTGGCTCAAACTTGTGTTGCATACACACGGTCACACAAATGCGGTCGAAAATTCCGACCGTCAAGAACGCAGTGACGTACAACATTACAACGAGCCGAGAAAAATGAAGTTTAATGATTCCGACCATGCGTAGGATTTTTCTCCGTCGGAATTGCATACAGACGATTGGGACTTTTCCCGCCGGAAAATTTGAGAACCAGCTCTCAAATTTTTGCCCGTCGGAAATTCCGACAGAAAATGTCTGATAGGGCCTACACACGCTCGGATTTTCCAACCAAAAGCTCACATCAAACTTTTCTTGGAGTCCTCTCCATAAAATTATCAGAAATTTGTAGAACTATAGGCAACACTTTTTTTTATTTTGGATAGAGTAAGGGAGGGTTATAGCCCCTGTCAATTTTTTACCATCCCTGTCTTTTGCAGAGCTTTCCCTTCACTTCCTGCCCCATAGACAAACAAAGTGAGTGGAAATATATGCAAATTAAGGGAATCCATTGCCCCCCCCCCACGCCCTAAGAACTAGTGTCCCCACTTGAAAATTTCAGGGCGGGTCTTAAACAACAAGGGGTGTGGCCTTGACAGGAAGGGGTAAATTGTATTGGAATTAGGGGGTGCATGAATTTAGTCAGGGCTAGGGCAGCACAAAACCTAAATACACTACTGGTTCAGCCATGTGTTTATTTCTATGGATGGGCAGCATTGAAGCAAAATAATGTCACGATAGCTGATCTATAAAGGAATAATAGTTATCAGAACAGGATTTACTACCATGTCTGATTGTTGTACTTCCTATATGGCTGCCGTCTCCCCACCTCATAGATGCAAAATCATTTGTTGTCATTTCATGCCCATGAGAATTTTTATGCTACTGTGGTAGGAATTGCTGATATCATCATTTGAAAAAGTAGTCATGCTTGTTGATGAACACACCATATAAGGATTCTCATTTAGTTCATACTTACAATGCACCGGTGTATCCAGGAGGACATCGGCACTCTCCAGTTACATGATCACAAGTTGCTCCATTTTGACACTGACACTTTTGTTGGCAGTCATTTCCATACGTGCCTGGATTACAGAGAGCCTCGCAGCGCCAGCCCTTGAAGCCAGAAGCACAGTGACACGCTCCTGTAATGGGATTGCACAGTGCGCCATTTTTACACTGACACCGACTACTGCAGTGTGGGCCCCAATGGTCAACATCACAAGCTGCAAAATAATGATGAAAAAAGAAGCTGTTTATAACATGTTTACAGGAGGATGATGGATGACAGTGAAAAACACGACTTGCACTCAGTACGTGACTTGATCAATAACATCATCTGCAACAAGGCATGCAACTCCAAAAAATTGGAAGGATTGATTGCAGGATATCTGGAGCTACTGACTAAGCAGGAAACAGTATTGGATGTTGAAGTATACCTGTCTTCGGAAGAGCAACAGCAATCATTATTAATGATACTCAATAAAAAGTAATTTATGGAGGCTTGTTCAGAAGAAATAGTAGGGTTACCCAAAGTAGCCAATCAGATGGCAGTTACTGTCTATCTGCACTAATTATACTAAGTAGCGCCACAAAACTGGGCTATTTATATATTTTACTAACAGGAGTTAGGTACAGTAATGCATAAGAACCGATAATATTTGATGTTAATGAAGTCAATGAGTGATAGACTATTTTGATTGGCTGCTATAGGTTTTTTCACTTTGCAGATTTCCCTTTACCTGAAATAAACCCACCCATGTTGTAGAATAGAATATAGAGGGCCAGATTCAGAAAGATCAGCGGATCTTTCTGCTGGCGTAACGTATCCCCGATACGTTACGCCGCTGTAACTTTGGGCGCAAGTTCTGTATTCTGAAAGAACTTGCGCCCTTATTTACGGCAGCGTAACGTATGTGTTGCGGCGTAAGGCCGCGTAATTCAAATGGGGATGCTGGGGGCGTGTTTTATTTAAATTTGACTTGACCCCGCGTTTTTTTTACGTTTTTTTTGAACGGCGCATGTGCCGTCCGTAAAATATCACAGTGTGCATTGCTCCAAATTACGTCGCAAGGACGTATTGGATTTGACGTGAACGTAAATGACGTACAGCCGTATTCGCGAATGACTTACGCAAACGACGTAAAAAATTCAAAATTCGACGCGGGAACAACGGCCATACTTAACATTGAGTACGCCTCATAATAGCAGGGGTAACTATACGCCGGAAAAAGCCGAATGCAAACAACAACAAAAAATGCGCCGGCCGGACGTACGTTCGTGGATCGCCGTAACTAGCTAATTTGCATACTCGACGTGGAATTCGACGGAAACGCCACCTAGCGGCCGGTGGAAAAAATGCATCTACGATCCGACGGCGTACTAAGACGTACGCCTGTCGGATCAATCCCAGATGCAGTCGTATCTTGTTTTGTAGATACAAAACAAAGATACGACGCGGGAAATTTAAAATTACGCGGCGTATCAATAGATACGCCGGCGTAATTCTTTTATGAATCTGGCCCAGAGTCTATAAAATGTATGTTGCAAGGTAAACTTTGACATCTTAACTAAGATTTGAATTGGAAAGTGAAGTTATCTTTAACCACTTCAGCCCCTGAAGGATTTACACCCTTCTTCCTGACCAGAGCACTTTTTGCTATTCGGCACTGCTTTGCTTTAACTGACAATTGCGCAACGCTGTACCCAAACAAAATTGACATCCTTTTTTTCTCACAAATAGAGCTTTATTTTGGTGGTATTTGATCACCTCTACGGTTTTTATTTTTTGCGCTTTAAACAAAAAAAATAAGTACATTTTGAAAAAAAAAGCAATATTTTTTACTTTTTGCTATAATAAATATCCCACATTTTTTTCCCCTCAGTTTAGGACGATATGTATCCTTCTACATATTTTTGGTAAAAAATTTGAAATAAGGGTATATTGATTGCTTTGCGCAAATGTTTTAGTGTCTACAAAATAAGGGGTAGTTTTATGGCATTTTTATTATTATAATTTTTTTTACTAGTAATGGCAGCGATCTGTGATTTTTATCGGGACTGCAACATTATGGTCGACAGATTGGACACTTTTGACACATTTTTGGGACCATTGACAATTTTACAGCCCTATAAAAATGCACCGATACTGTAAAAATGTAATTGTCAGGGAAGGGGTTAACACTAGGGGGCGATCAAGGAGCTAACTGGGTTCCCTCACTGTGTTCTAACTGAAGGAGGATGGGACTTACTAGGTGAGATGAAAGATCGCTGTTCAAAATTTGTATTAAAGTGGAGGTTCACCCAAAAAATAAAATTTTAACATTAGATTGAGGCTAATTACGGGAAGCAGAAACGTTTTTTTTTTTTTAAATCAATGCAGTACTTACCGTTTTAGAGATAGATGTTCTCTGTGGCTTCCAGGTATGGGCTGCGGGACTGGGCGTTCCTATTTGATTGACAGCCTTCCGACCGTCGCATACAGCGCATCACGAGTTTCCGAAAGTAGCGGAACGTCAGTGCGCAGGCGCCGTATAGAGCCGCACCGACGTTCGGCAACTCGTGACGCGCTGTATGCGACCGTCGGAAGGCTGTCAATCAAATAGGAACGCCCAGTCCCGAAGACCATACCCGGAAGTGGCGGAGAACATCTATCTCTAAAACGGTAGGTACTGCATTGTTTTGAAAAAAAAAACACCCGATTCTTCTTCCCGTAATTAGCCTCAATCTAATGTTAAAAAAAAAATTCGGGTGAACCCCTGCTTTAACACACGACCAGTCATTTCTCCCCTGAAAAAAACAGGATACACACACAGATCCCGGTTCTCACTCTGACAAGAGTGATCGCGGGTGCCCGGCGGTCATCGCATTGGCTCCGGCGGCGAAGCGACGCAAGGTAATGTCGATTTGCCCAGCTGAACCAACCTGCCGCTGGAAAACTGTGGCGGCTAATAAAAATGCAATAGATAAAAACAAAATGTTGACTTTTTTTTTTTAGTATAAATAAGGAACTAGTTAGAGGATAGGAAAACAGTATAAATTCACGTTTTATTTCTTTCAACGGGGTAGATGAGAGAATGGCACAAAGCATTACTTCAGTAGGGCATTGGCCCAAATATAATTTAGTGAAGCAGGTTTATACCAAGCCAACATAACACACACCACCCAATCAAGGAAAAAATGACTTTACTATTCTGGAATGCCAAATTGTTCCATGTTACAGTGACAAAGTATGAGTTTGCCTAAAATACCATGTTCTTGGGGCCGTTTAAAGTAGAACTAAATGCATTTTTCATTTTGGATAGAATAAAGAAGTCGTTTTGACATCTATGTCCCATTGGAAAGATTTCCCTTCACCTCCTGTTCCATACCCAAAACAGGAAGTGAGAGGAAATCCCTCCAAAGTGAGGGAATCCCTTGTTGTCACCAGAATCACCAGAACTAGTGTCCTTATTCAAAGATTTCCCCTCTATTACTCTTTTGAAGACAACCCGAAATTTGGGATTTTCTTGCACTTTCACTTTTGGTGATGCTGGTAAACCTGACAGATAGGGAGAGTGAATTTCTCTAATGGGGGAGCAGAAAGCATTAAAAACCTGACAGATGTTCTAATCCCTCTCCGACCTCAGGTACTGCTGCTCCTGACTACTAGTATTTGGAGTGAGATTTGGTGACTTTGGACTTGATAAAACCCAGTGGACCAACACCAGCAGATGACATGGCTCCCCAAGTCATCACCGACTGTGGAAACTTCACACTGGACCTCATACAACTCAGATTCTGTGCCTCTCCACTCTTCCTCCAGACTCTGGGACCTTGATTTCCAAATGAAATGCAAAATTTTCCACAGTCCGTGATGATTTAGGGAGCCATGTCATCTGCTGGTGTTGGTCCACTGTGTTTTATCAAGTCCAAAGTCAATGCAGCGCTCTACCAGGAAATTCTAGAGCGCTTCATGCTTCCCTCTGCTGACTAGCTTTCTGGAGATGCGGATTTCATTTTTCAGCAGAGCTTGGCACCTGCCCATACTGCCAAAAGTACCAATACCTGGTTTAACCACTTAAGGACCGGACCAATATGCTGCTACATGACCCAAGGCGTTTTTATAATTCGGCACTGCGTCGCTTTAACAGACAATTGCGCGGTCGTGCGACGTGGCTCCCAAACAAAATTGGCGTCCTTTTTTCCCCACAAATAGAGCTTTCTTTTGGTGGTATTTGATCACCTCTGCGGTTTTTATTTTTTGCGCTATAAACAAAAATAGAGCGACAATTTTAAAAAAAATGCAATATTTTTACTTTTTGCTATAATAAATATCCCCCAAAAACATATATAAAAATAGTTTTTCCTCAGTTTAGGCCGATACATATTCTTCTACCTATTTTTGGTAAAAAAAATCGCAATAAGCGTTTATCGATTGGTTTGCGCAAAATTTATAGCGTTTACAAAATAGGGGATAGTTTTATTGCATTTTTATAATTTTTTTTTTTTTACTACTAATGGCGGCGATCAGCGATTTTTTTCGTGACTGCGACATTATGGCGGACACTTCGGACAATTTTGACACATTTTTGGGACCATTGTCATTTTCACAGCAAAAAATGCCTTTAAATTGCATTGTTTATTGTGAAAATGACAGTTGCAGTTTGGGAGTTAACCACAGGGGGCGCTGTAGGATTTAGTGTTCACCTAGTGTGTGTTTACAACTGTAGGGGGGTGTGGCTGTAGGAATGACGTAATTGATCGAGTCTCCCTATATAAGGGATCACTCGATCGATGCAGCGCCATAGTGAAGCACACGGAAGCCGTGTTTACATACGGCTCTCCCCGTTCTTCAGCTCCGGGGAGCGCTCGCGACGGAGCGGCTATAAACGAATAGCCGCGCCGTCGTCCCGGATCGCTCCCCGAGGGAATCCGATCGCCGCATGTAGCGCGGGGGGGTCCCGATCGGACCCCCCACCCGCTAGAAGACAGGGACGTACAGGTACGCCAATGTGCCTGTACGTGCCATTCTGCCGATGTATATATACATGCGGCGGTCGGGAAGGGGTTAATGATCATGGTATCACTGTGCTTGATTGGCAAGCAAACTGGCCTGACCTAAACCCCATAGAGAATCTGTTATGAGGAAGATGAGTGACATCAGACCCAACAATGCAGACAACCTGGGCTTCCATGACACCTCAGCAGTGCCACAGGCTGATTGTCTCCATGCCACGCCGCATTGATGCAGTACCGGTAATTCATGAAAAAGGAGCCCCGGCCAAGTATTGACTGCATACTACACTGTACATGGACATACTTTTTTTAAGTCAACATTTATTTATTTAAAATCCTTTTTTTTTTTTTTTATTGGTATTATGTATTCAAATTTTCTGAGATACTGAATTTTGGGTTTTCACTAGCTGTTAGCCATATTCAAAATTAAAAGACCGAAATGCTTGATATACTGTATATCATCTATATAAAATATATGAGCTTCACTTTTTAAATTGAATTACTGAAACAAATGAACTTTTTGTTGATTTTCTAATTTTATGAGATACACCTGTATGTGGAAAAAGGAGCGATGTTTTTTTTTACATAAATTTAATTCGTCAAGTTTTGATGGTGTACTATTTTAATGTAATAAATATTTCTAGGGATTTATTACTTTTACAGAAACAAAGAAAACTAAATGTATACGGTTTATTTTGTGAACTGATAATGATACTTTTATATCACTGAGCTGTAAAGTAAATATGGTGGTTTTGCTTAAGGACACATTTTTGTTTTGGATGATGGGTGGATCAAAGTATTATGTGAACACAATAACAGCAATGAAATGTTATACCTGATGCAGGGAAAAAAGGGTGAAAAAGGGATTTACATTCCAAGTGTGTAGCTGAAGTCCTGTGTTGCATGAATATATCTGAATTATGGTAGATGAAAGCAGAACTTTACTCTCTCAATCAACACTATTTTTAAATTGTATGCTGCTAGCATTAGAAAATAGATAGGAAGGTATATTATATTTACTTATATTACATTTGTTCAGTTACTTCTCAGGAATCTTCAGGATGGGAGATGGTGTTTTCTCTAAGCACACCCTCCCACCTGTATGCCTGAGCTAAGGGCAGATGGATTCCAGGAAGTAACTGCTACATGAATAATCTGCCCTTGATTTCTAAGCAAAATAAAGCATGGAGACATGGGGGTTGAGTTACTAAAATGGACAGTGCAAAATCTGGTGCAGATGTGCATGGTAGCCAATCAGCTTCTAAGTTGAGCTTGTTTAACTACTTAAGACCCGGACCAAAATGAAGGTAAAGGACCCGGCCAGTTTTTGCGATTCGGCACTGCGTCGCTTTAACTGACAATTGCGCGGTCGTGCGACGTGGCTCCCAAACAAAATTGGCGTCCTTTTTTTCCCCACAAATAGAGCTTTCTTTTGGCGGTTTTTATTTTTTTTCGCTATAAACAAAAATAGAGCTACAATTTTGAAAAAAAATCTATTTTTTTTACTTTTTGCTATAATAAATATCCCCCAAAAATATATATAAAAAAAAAATTCCTCAGTTTTGGCCGATACGTATTCTTCTACCTAATTTTGTTAAAAAAAATCGCAATAAGTGTTTATCGATTGGGTGGCGCAACATTTAAAGCGTTTACAAAATAGATGATAGTTTTATTGCATTTTTATTATTTTTTTTTTACTACTAATGGCGGCGATCAGCGATTTTTTTCATGACTGCGACATTATGGCGGACACATCGGACAATTTTGACACATTTTTGGGACCATTGTCATTTTCACAGCAAAAAATTCTATAAAAATGCATTGTTTACTGTGAAAATGACAATTGCAGTTTGAGAGTTAACCACTAGGGGGCGCTAAAGGGATTAAGTGTGACCTCATATGTGTTTCTAACTGTAGGGGGCGGGGCTGGACGTGTGATTTCATTGATCGCCTTTCCCTATATCAGGGAACACACGATCAATGACAGCGCCACTGTGAAGAACGGGGAAGCTGTGTTTACACACAGCTCTCCCCGTTCTTCAGCTCCGGGGACCGATCGTGGGACTCCAGCGGTGATCGGGTCTGATGGTCCCGCGGCCACGAAGCTTCGGACCGGGTCGCGGGCGCCCGCGACCCACGGCTGGGCACTTAAAGTAGACGTACGTGCTTGTGCCCAGCCATGCCATTCTGCCGACTTGCATTGACTTCTGTTAATAAAGTCGCATGCAAGCCGCAATGAAGTTGCATGGCAAAGTCTCACCTTAAGCGACTTTCTGGGAGTGTGATCCAAGGCCAATTCTGATTTGGCTTTACCTGTGCAGAGCCAAATCTGGGAAATCCTTAGCTAACCAGACCTGGGCTGAGATACAGCAAACGTATTACTTGTTAACATCATGAGGATATTAAGCAATAGACCTTGTCCCTAATGCCAGATAGGTGGGTGAGAATCAGATATTTACAGACACACAAGATGTCTGTGGCCAGGGAGATGATACATACTTGCATTAAATATTAAATCTAGAAATATCACTGCTAGAAAAAGGAAATAATGCCATGGATTTCCAAAACTACTACAGCACAGTCACATCAAACTCTAATAGGAGGCCATGAACATCACCTAACACACAACAGAAACATAACTCCTCCATGCCACTATGTCTCCTTTCACCTAACAAAAAAGACTAACTACAACCATTTTTTTTTCCGCTTTGGATAGTGTAGTTAAAAGTTTCTTTCTATTTGTGGCCCCACTTCCTGTGACATCAGAACAACAAATTGCACAGCTGTCCAGACAGGAAGTTAGGGGAAAACTCTACAATAGGGACACAGACAAAAATAAAAACCTGCAGGAAGTTGTAATTCTCCATCATTCTAAAATAAAAACCTGCAGCAAGTTGTAATCCTCCATCATTCTAAAATAAAAACCTGCACGTTTCTAATTCTCCATTGCATTTTGGAATATAAAGCAGAGAGCTGCTGCTCCTTCATTATCCAGTCTCAGTCTTAACAGAGCTGTATTGTGAACTGCTGGTGTGGGGAAATGTAAATGGCCAGGACCATGTATGGAGTTTGGCAGGAGTATTAAACTGCTGAAATAGGATGACAACATGTTTTGGGAAATTACACAGTTCACAGGATTGTCCTTCTGCTGTCCATTCAGCTGTTTGCCTACACCTACACTCTAAACAAATGACTTCACTACACTATTAAAAGCAATTTAACCTGGATCCTGATCTAAGACATCAACACCAAGCAAGCAAGTAACTTAGATTATTATGAATAAATTGTCCATTACAGCTATATTCACTTATTTCCAACAAAGACTATATAGACACATGATCATCAAACCAATAGTAGCTTGTTGGCTATCCCATTCCATGAGTTGTTCCCCTGCCTCCCTTTGTAACTACAAACAGTCTCCACTCCTCTGGGAAGGCATTCTACAGGGTGGGCCATTTATATAGATACACCTTAATAAAATGGGAACGGTTGGTGATATTAACTTCCTGTTTGTGGCACATTAGTATATGTGAGGGGGGAAACTTTTCAAGATGGGTGGTGACCATGGCGGCCATTTTGAAGTCGGCCATTTTGAATCCAACTTTTGTTTTTTCAATAGGAAGAGTGTCATGTGACACATCAAACTTATTGGGAATTTCACAAGAAAAACAATGGTGTGTTTGGTTTTCATGTAACTTTATTCTTTCATGAGTTATTTACAAGTTTCTCTTTGTTTACAGCCATTGACATGTCGCCGAGGTTAACACGTGCAGAGCGGATAAAAATTGTGTTGATGTCTGGTAAACGCAGTAACTGGGTCATTGCAGCAGATTTCAATGCAAGACAGCCTACGAGACCACCCATCTCCAATGCTACAGTTAGCAAACTGCTTGCTAGGAGCCCTTTCACACTGGAAACGCCTATAGCGGAGCGTTTAAATAGCGGTAAAACACCACGATTTTTCCGTGATTTTACAGCGTTTTCAATTCATTTCAATGGAGGGGGGTGTTTTTGGATGCTGCTTGCAGGACTTTTCTCAACGCTCCTCCAGCGCAATGCCTCAGTGTGAAAGGGTCCATTGAGATGCATGGGGAGCATTTTATGAGCGTTTTAATAACAATATTTTTACCGCGAAAACGCGGCAAAAACGCAGCAAAACCGCACCAGTGTGAAAGGGCTCTAAGTTTTGTGAAACTGGTTCAGTGTTGGATTTGCCAAAATGTGGACGCATGAAATCTGTCACTAATGAAGAAACATCAGTGACTGTCCTAGCTTCATTCAGCAAGAGCCCACAGCGTAGCACTCGCCGCATGTCACTGGAGAGCACATTGAACACATTTTATAAGTGGTAAGAAACTTGTAAATAACTAATGAAAGAATAAAGTTACGTTAAAACCAAGCACACCATTGTTTTTCTTGTGAAATTCCCAATAAGTTTGATGTGTCACATGACCCTCTTCCTATTGAAAAAACAAAAGTTGGATTCAAAATGGCCAACTTCAAAATGGCCGCCATGGTCACCACCCATTTTATTAAGGTGTATCCATATAAATGGCCCACCCTGTATAAGAATTTACAGTGTGCCTGTGGGAATATGTGTCCATTCAGCCAAAATAGAAATGGTGTTGTCAGTATTGATTTTGGACATGAAAACCTGGCTTGTTTCAATTCACCACAAAGGTGTTCAATAGAGTTGAGGTCAGAGTTCTGTGCAGCCCACTTAAAGTGGTTCTAATGGCAGAAGGTTTTTTACCTTCATGTATTCTTTGAATGAAGGTAAAAAAATACTTTTAGGTAAATCTCCCCCACAGCCCCCCCCCCCCAATACTTACCTGAACCCCATCTCGCTCCAGTGATGTGCTCGAGAGTCTCGGCTCCCCCCAGGTCTCTCTCTCCTCATTGGCCCCCCGCAGAAGCGGGAGCCATTGGCCCCTTCTCCTGTCAATCACAGCCAGTGAGCTAATGTGGAGAGACCAGGGAAGGGCAGAGCCAAGCCAAGGACAATATCCATTCACAGGTATACGGCTCTCCTGAGTCTGCTCGAGTGCCCCCATAACAAGAGGCTTGCTATTGGGGGCACTCGGTAAGGTGGAGGAGCCAGGACCACTGGCAGGGGACCCCAACAAAAAAGAGGTTCGGTGCTGCTCTGTGCAAAACCATTGGACAGAGCAGGTAAGTATAACATGTTTATTATTTTTTTATTTTTTTTATTTTAACCTTTAGAATTACTTTAATTTACTATACACCAAACTCATCCTTATGGACATGGCTTTGTGCACCCAAACTCAATAATTTGAAGGGCTGTCAACATATTTTTGGCCATATGGAGTAGGTGCTTATCAACTGATGAGCAATGTTTTTATCTCTGAGGCCTCCTACACACGTCCGAGGAACTCAACGGGCAAAACACATCGTTTTGCTCGTCGAGTTCCTTGTGAAGCCGCGAGGATCTCGGCGAGACAAATTTTCCCATTGCGGTCGGGGAAAAAGAAGACGTGCTTTCTTTTTGGCCCGACGAGATCCTCGACGGTTTCCTTGTTGAAAAGTGTACACACGACCGGTTTCCTCGGCAAAAAAAAAAAACAGCAAGTTTCTTGCTGGTTTTTGCCGAGAAACTTGGCCGTGTGTACGAGGCCTCAGTGCTATATTGTTAGTAGAAGATGCTCAAATTATGGATCATTGTTTCCAAAACCCTATGTTGTTAGGGCACAGGTGTCAAACACAAGGCCCGCGGGCCGAATCCGGCAATCCAGACCATTTCATGTGGCCCTCACACCTCTCCTGCAGCCCTCCTCTGGTCCTCCTCCAGACCCTTACTTTCTGCTTTCTAGCAAAGCATCCAGCTTCTTCCCAGCAGCAGCATAAGGAAAGGGGGGTGCACTGTGATGTAAGGGAGAGTGGGGGACTCAATTTCTGATGGTGGGGTGGCTCTGGACATCTAATGTAAGGGGAGGGGATGCGCTGGATATCTAATCTTACAGATACAACCTTCCCTTTTGAGGGCAATCATTATGCTGATGTGGCCCATGATGAAATTGAGTTTGACACCCCTGTGTTAGGGGAGAGAGAATAGTTGGGACTAATCCCAGTGATGTGTTTCATTCAAAGTCCCGCTGTCCCCTTGTCCCTATTTTGCCCCTTGTTGTCCACCCCTGTGTTAGGGTATTATCAGTTGCTGGTGTTAGCACAAATAATTATGTTTTCTTTCCAATAAAAAATGATACTGTTTATAATATTTTTTTTTTTTTAAATGAATGTCTGATAAATTGTGTTACTTACATATCAGTGTAACGTAAAATAAAAGGCACAACATTTACGTGAAGAATGTTTTTAGTACGGCAATCTGTAATCTACTAATTACGTACGCATTTTTCTAGTGATAGTTCTAATTATTTATTCAATGAATAGATGTTATCCAGTCAGCAGTAAAAGCAAAGCTCATTCATCCCACAAGGCTTAGACAAAACGTTGGCGATGACAGGCTCTCCGACAGAACGATTCCACAATTGATTACATAGAGAAGTTAATTTAGTCTTTAGGCAAAGTCTGTTTTGTGCGACATGGAGAAATCAAGCTATTTAATGGACTTTACGCGAGGTTGATTTTAAGGCAGATAAACATTCTTGTAGAGCTTAGTTGCAAAGACTAAAAAAACGATGACTTTATTCCTTTATAATTCTTCATATACAGTATGTCCGAGTCTCAGAGAAAAGAGCAAAACAGTGACAGAATGAGACACAGGAAATATCTCTGACCAGCCCAGTCTGAGCAATTGAGAATGACCTCCGGGCAGCAAGTCCAGCTGTTCCAAGAAAAATATCAAAACCACCGATGCCCAAGAAATGATTCAGTGGTAGTGGAGGGTTAGGAGCGTGAGCTTCCATGTAGGTGTGGTACTGGTATTATACACAGTATTCAGGCACCACTTTAAACTCTCCACATTACTTTCCTGACACTAAGGTTCAGGAGTATTTAGAGCCGGTTCACACTGGGGCGACCTGGGATCCGACTTCAAGTCGCCCCAAGTTGCGCGGTCGAGAAAATGAATGGAAGTGAATGGGAGCCGTCTTAATGTACACTACTGAAGTCGCTCCGACTTCAGAAAAGGTTCCTGTACTACTTCAATCCGACTTCTAGGCGACCTGTACCCATTGATTCCAATGGAAGTCGCCTCCAAGTCGTATCCCCGTTCACAGTGAGGCAACTTTACAGGAAGTTCCCCCCAGTGTGAACCTGTTCTAGGGCAAGCCCCTCCCTCCCACAGGGGAACTCCACGCCAAATTTTAAATAAAAAAACGGCATGGGTTCACCTCCAGGGGCATACCTGGCCCCTAGGTCTGGTATGGATTTCAAGGGGACCCCCCTATGCCGAAAAAATGGCGTGGGGTCCCCCCCAAATCCATACCAGACCCTTATCCGAGCACGCAGACCGGCCGTCAGGAAAGGGGGCCGTCAGGACAGGCAAGCGCCCCCCCCCCCCTGAACCGTACCAGGCGGCATTCCCTCAACATGAGGGGGGTGCTTTGGGGCAGGAGGGCCCTGTGGCCCCCCACCCCGACTTCGGCTCAATAGCAATTCTTTTACTTTTTTGCACATATGTAAAAATCATCTGCATAAAATTACTCAAGAACATTATATATTTTCTGAAAGTAAAGACCTTGTAGAATAAAATGATAGTAGTTTTTTGATGCACGATATTTATTAATTTTTTTATTTATTATAGATATTTATATAGCGACTACAATTTACGCTGCACTTTACATCTATATTGTACATTCACATCAGTCCCTGCTTTAAAGAATCTTACAATCTAAGGTGCCTAAAACCTAGTGCACACGGGTCAAATGTCGGGGGACATCGGCGGGTTTAATGAAAACTAGGCAACATTTGGCCCATGTGTAAGGCAGCCGGTCTGACAAGCTGGCCGTTTGGCCCTTTTCTGTCAGACGAGCATGCTGAAAAACCAGCACCCGACTGGCTCCCGGCCAGCTTCTGTCAATGGGGCATGACCGAAAAAGGTCAAAACACAAAAGAACAGCAGAGGAGGTTGATGTACTAATCAGATCTGTGTTGAAAAAAAAAGAACTAGTGATGTACCAGGCTTAACTCACATTTACATGCACAATAAGGACAGGTTAGACAGGCAGGAGCTAATTAACCTATGAGCATATCTTGGAGTGTAGGAGGTAACCCACACAGGGACAGAGAGAACAGGCAAACTCCAGGCAAGTAGTGCTGATCTGATCTCTGCTCGCCAGCTGCGCGAATTGTCAGACCGTATCCTCGGCTTGCCAGCAAAAACGATAAGCCTGAGAAACACCAGTGATCGGCAGGGGTTGGGGAACGACCCCTTCTGCTTCTAAAAGTAATCCAGCAGCTAATTATCCGTTTGGATGGCTTTTATGAGAGAGACAATCGCCGGCTGAAAAAAATAGCCACTTCCCTGGCTGTATCAGACAGAAAATGACAGCTTTTGACCGGAATTAAGGAAATCATCGTAATTTCCCAGATTCCTTTACTGCAGGGGAGATTGAGGAGCAGATGTTCATTGGTCTCCTCCTGCTCACAATTCTGAACCCCTCAGATGTGGTCCCCAGAAAGAGCATGAGAGCCTGATAACTATGGAGGGGGGGTACCAATGGGGGGTAGCCTACACCACCTGCACTTTAAAAGTGATTAGGCAACTATTCAGCCGTCCCTATCACTTTTACTTTACAACAGGCAGCCTGCTGAAGAAAACAAGCACAAGCTTATGGCTGCTTCTGCTTAAAGTGGTTGTAAACCCAACCACACAACTTTCACCTACAGGTAAGCCTAGACCTACAGGGTTAAGGAGATATTTTCACAAAGAACGTCACCAATATCTACGGCACTGAGTGTGCCGTTTTTGTGAATGGCATCATTGGGGTTAATGCCCTGTTTTTTGCGAATGCGCGGGGATCTGCCGGTGCCACGCGCATGCGCGGGAGTGACGTCATCGCCGCTCCGGTCAATCACAGCGCCGGAGCGGCGATAACAGGAAGTAGCTACGAGGGGACATGGTGGCGCGGTGGACGGGACCGAGGAGGACTTTGGGGGCTTCGATCGCAGGTAAGTGCCACATAATGAGCTAGTATGCTGTGCATACTAGCTCATTATGCCTTTCTCTTGCAGATGTTTTTTTGTTTAAAAAAAAAATTGATGAGGGTTTACTTGCTCTTTAACCCGTCACTCTCTTATTATGTACATTCCAAGAGCTGAAGTAGTTAAAATGACCTGTGCAATGGTTTTCCACACAGCCTCTTCTTCTGGGGTCCCCCCACCAGCGTTCCTGGCTCCTCCTCTCTTCTGAGCACTTCTGCGGGCTCACTTCTAAGCCTGGCTATATGTGTCCATTACCACACATAGCGCAGCTCGGCCCTGCCCCCTCATCTCACTGTATATGACTGACAGCAGCAGAAGCAAATGGCTCCCTCTGCTGCCTTCATGTCCAGTGAAGAGAGAGAGAGAGAGAGAGAGAGAAGCGCTGCTGATATCATGCACATTGCTGGATTAAGGCAGGATTCACACCTTTGCATTTTTTGTGCTTATGCAGTTTGCGGATTTGCACTACAGTCCATTTAACATGGTTTCCCATGGAACACGTTCTGTAGTGCCAATCTGCAATATGCAAAAAGCACTAAAGATGCATAGGTGTGAATCCAGCCTCAGATCGAGCTCAGGTAAGTATCTAGGAGGGGGTGGAGGTGGGGGAACTGATCACAGAAGGTTTTTTAACTTAAAGTAGATGTAAACCCACTCTCATCATTTCTAAACTACTGACATAGTGCTAATCTATAAGGATATATATGCCTCCTGCATGTATCCTTGCCTGTCAATTGTCTCCCCTCTGTCTGTTATAAGAACTGAAAAACTTCAGATTCTGTGGGTGGATCTGTTGTCTGGAGCTCGGTGGGTGGAGTCATGATGTCAGTAGACTCTCCGCCCTCCTCTACACTCTCCTTGTCAACATGCATTTTCCTGTGTATTCCTTACACCAAATTCTGCTATGATCACCAACATCCAGTCAAAATCCAGAAAAGTAACCACATGACTTCAGAAAAGGAGTGGGGGTGGGAATTAAAAAATAATCCCTTTCCGAAGCGCATGAGATATGTAAATAACCTGTCACTCACAGCAAAGGGGCGGAACGGACTAAGGTTTTTCTCTGTAAGTCTGTTTTATTTCACTGAACAATAAAGAGGATTGCTCAGAGCTGGATTAACTCTTTGTGGCAAGACTGGGCACAGATGATTGGAAATCTTATACTCTACATTGTGACAGCAAAAAATAAATAAAAATGTTTTGGTTTACATCCACTTTAAGGTAAGAAGGCCTTCTGCCTTTACAACCACTTTAATGATGCTATTTTGCATGACTGGATGGTAACAGCAGAACACAAAAAATAAACTTTTCGGCAACTTTACATCAGACCAGCTTGGCTTAATGTAATTATCCACATTTGATATCTAGAAGGCCACTGGGGATGTCATACCAGGCTACACATTGTATATACTAATATTAACTGAGCATTTAACAACCAAGACCCAAATGACATCACCCGCTGAAAGACTTCTAATGACTTCTGTGCTGAAGATTAATGCAGGAAAATCTCATTTTCAGAAATCTGTCTAATATATGCAATCTATAGTGACTACAAAGTAACGCAAGAAGCACAGCTGTTTATCTCAAACGAAGATGTATTTGGGTTTCATGCCGTCAGATGGAATTCAAGCTCAACTGAGACTATAAGGTCTGCTTTGTAACGTGAAGGTCAAACTTATAACCAATTGTCTCTGCCCAGGCGACTTGTAACCCCATTTTCTAGCTAAGCACTCCATTAAGGTATGGTAATGTATCCTCTTGGTGAGGTTATATCCCCATAAGGCACCTCCTGTTGCCTGATTACCACCCAGCACTGCCTAGTCTTATTTCACATGCTTTTATTTCTAACATTTATTGTTGTGTTTTCTTTGGCAGTGTGGAAGAACCTTGGAAACGACTCTCCAGTTATGATCTCTTAAGGAATATAAATGTCATTTGCACATTTCCACTTATGCTTTTCTGTGAGGGCAACTCCTCCAAATTTCCATCTGCAATAGTCCAAGTTCCTCCCAGCTTCCAGAATACTGTGCTACACAAAACTATCATCACAATTTCTCTTTCAACCTTAATAATATACATGGAAGCTGGGTAATACAAAACCACACCGTATTAATTTGTTCTTCGGACACATTTTTTAATTCCTACTTCTGCTATATACTGTATGGAAAAACTGACAAGAAACTTTATAATGAGATGTACTCTAGAGAATCCCTCCGCATGAAATTTTCTTAAAGGGGTTGTAAAAGTATTTATTTTTTTTCTAAATAGTTTCCTTGCCTTAGTGCAGTCCTCCTTCACTTACCGCATCCTTCAATTTTGCTTTTAAATGTTCTTATTTCTTCTGAGAAATCCTCACTTCCTGTTCTTCTGTCTGTAACTCCACACAGTAATGCAAGGCTTTCTCCCTGGTGTGGAGTGTCGTGTTCACACCATTCCTTGGACTACAGGAGAGTCAGGACACCCACTAACACACAGCTCCTTTCTCTATCTGCAACGTAGAGAGCGTCCTGACTCTCCTGTAGTTCAAGGGAGGGGGCGAGCACGACACTCCACACCAGGGAGAAAGTCTTGCATTACTGTGTGGAGTTACAGACAGAAGAAAAGGAAGTGAGGATTTCTCAGAAGAAATAAGGACATTTAAAAGCAAAATGGAAGGATGAGGTAAGTGAAGGAGGACTGCACTAAGGTAAAGGAAGCTAATAAGGAAAAAAAGAAAATGTTATTCGGCGGGATTCTCTAGAGTACATCTCATAAGGACATTTAAAAGCAAAATCGAAGGATGAGGTAAGTGAAGGAGGACTGCACTAATGCCGCGTACACACGATCGGTCCATCCGATGAAAACGGTCTGATGGATTTTTCCATCAGTTATCCGATGAAGCTGACTGATGATCAGTCGTGCCTACACACCATCGGTTAAAAAACCGATCGTGTCAGAACGCGGTGACGTAAAACACAACAGCGTGCTGAAAAAAAACGAAGTTCAATGCTTCCAAGCATGCATCGACTCTGATCGATTCTGAGCATGCGTGGATTTTTAACCGATGGTTGTGCCTACTAACGATCGTTTTTTTTCTATCGATTAGGTATCCATCGGTTAAATTTAAAACAAGATTGAATTTTTTTAACCGATGGATAAATAACCGATGGGGCCTACACACGATCGGTTTGGTCTGATGAAAATGGTCCATCAGACCGTTCTTATCGGTTTGACTGATCGTGTGTACGCGGCATAAGGTAAAGGAAGCTATTTAGGGAATTTTTTTTTTGTTTTACCTTTACAACCCCTTTAACATCTAAATCTGCAGATTAAAGTGGAGTTCCACCCAAAAGTGGAACTTTCGTTAATTTGTCTCCTCCCCCCTCCAGTGCCACATTTGGCACCTTTCGGGGGGGAGCAGATTCACGTCTTTGACAGGTACACTGTCCCAACTTCCGGGAGACCGGGCCGCGGCAAATTATGTCAGCATCTCAGCTCCCTCCCCCGCGGCCGGACCAGTAGGAGAGTGCAGCGGTGCCTCGTGCATGCGCAGTAGGGATCCGGTGTGAGGCCGTAATGCTGCACTGCCGGGTTCCCTTACCAGCAATGGCGGCGGCAGCACCCGACAGCTGATGGAAATATGCAGTGCCGACATCACTGTACTCCAGGACAGGTAAGTGTCCTATTATTAAAATGTTAGATTTAAAAAAGTGTTTTGCTGGGATGGACAGACCAGTGCTTTAAGTCCTGAATCTGTGCTGCTCTAGCACAATCATTTTTTTTACATTGGTGCATGCATAGATGTACTGCTTTGCAATGATGCTTATATTGCTAAAGGCACAGATGAAATGCATACAGTATATGAGAGCTTTTTGACTGTTAAAAGATTGGTATTTTGGATTGTCCATCCAACCCTGACATTTACATGGCCCTGCCATATAGCACAGACATGTCTGGCAGGGCAGAAAGCATAATTTTTCGCTTCTGCAGTTCAGTGATACTTATGGTTCGTGTCCCTCCCCCATTGGGCAATGAAATGAGGAGAAGCGGACTCATAAGCTTCTATTATTCTACGCTCTCCTCCTATCAGCATGCTCCTTGAGCACGCACAACAGCAAAACAGATTGGTTCCCTCTACTGTTTTCCTTCCCCAGCCTATGCTGTGCTCAACAGAGGCTGATAACAGGTAACATTAAAGCCGGGTTACGGCATAATTATTTTTTTTTTTTTTTGTGGCCGTTTTCATTATAGCTGTGGGCATTATAAAGCCAAGTTCACGTTTCTTCCTGGATTTTCCGAGAGAGGTGCATGCTGGGATTTTTAGGCACAGTAATGCATATGCCTACGTGGGAGTGGCAAAGTTGCTCTGCTTCAGGAGCAGTGCAGCATCATTGCCACACCATCACAGGAGGCGGCCTTAGGTGGACCTCACTTGCAGATACACTGATAATAAAGTGCTGCTGTATGTTTAGTTCTACATTAATTTGCTGCAATCATTAGATCTAATTCTCTCGAGCGGGAACGGCCGTAGGTGGATCGACATTCGATTGGTCCCTGCTGAACTGGCCAAATTTCCATCTATTGTCACCCTACCAGTGTATGGCCAGCTTTACACAGCACAGGCTTCAGGACTCCTACTCACCCTATATAGAGTTGTGTGTGCTTTTTCTTTATGGGATTACACAAAACGTATAAAAACATAAAATAGCATGAAATGTCTGACTTAAGTATAGTTGCCGTGTTTACTGGATAGCTTTAGTAGCTCACTGAAAGATTCACCTGTTGCCTGGAATTTGTCTTTTAACTTACCCCAATGTCCCATGCAAACACAGCAAACCAGTGGCCAATCAACATTTTAGCAGATCCTAAATAATTCTAATTTTTGTGTATACTACTTCAGTATATAGTACTGAGCTGTTACAGTCATTGACTGTAGGAAAATCTCCCGACTTAGCCAAGTAAAAAATACATGCCATCATCCTTGTGGGAAGGATGAAAGAAGAACTGGTAGGGTCAAGGACAAAGTACACAAATGTTCTCTACGGGATCATGCCGGGAAGTCCAGCTTGTAGCCAAGCCAGCCAGAGATGAGAGTGTTTTCATATCTAGAGCATGACATGTTTTTCTCAAAACAAGAAACACCAACCCTCTTGCCCTACATAAAAGCCCTGGATGTTTTGAAACCCAGTACAGTAACAAATGTGGATTTCATTTCATCCCTTTTGTTTCTCCAAGATTCATTTAGTGCATTGTGGATTCTCTTCCCCTATGGCGACTGTGCTCTCATGCACGCAGTCCTGTTTTGTAAGGGAGCCTCTCTATTGAGGAAACTAGGACATTTTGTCATTTTGTCAATGCTTTCTGAGCCATGAAGATCACACACAATAGAAATGTGTAGTTTTGTCTCATTCTTTGAAGATTTGCAGCTATTTTTCTGTAGTGTGCACTCCAGACCTTTCTGTGTCAGGATTCATATTCCCCGAGGTGGAAGCTTACTACTCAAGCACGCACATATCGTAATACAATTCCACAGTATGGAAGAATTATCTATGGCATCTTTGCATTGAAAGGAAAACATACAAGACACACTATGTTTTATTATAATAAAACAAACATTTGTATAATAACGATCATCATCATCAGCTAAAATATTATTATTATTAGTAGTAATTAGTATTATTATTAAGAGGGCTGGGATGAGGCTACTGAAGTTTGTTTTCAAGATATTATTAGTACCGCTGATAAATGAATACAATTTAAGTTCATTCATCATTTTCAATATACCCTGACTAGGTTGGCCTGTATGCGGTTTGGGTCTAGATTCTCTTGCCACTTTTGTGGCCTTCGGGATGCGGACCTCCTACATATGTTTTGGGTTTGCCCAATTCTGTGGACCTTCTGGGAAGATATATTTTCTTCTCTGGAAACTACTTTACAACGGAAGTGGGGCTTTTGAGGCTTCTTAATGTTCTCACCCTACGTACCCATGCACGACTTTACAACGCTTGTCGTTTTTCTATACCGGAAAGATTATTCTGTTAAACTGGAAGACATACCTACATTTAAGTTGATCTATCATGGCCAGGCCTGTTCTAATACATTTTTGAAAATCTGGCAGCAATGGCTTGATATCTCGGTTTCTTTCTGGGGGGAATAGTACTGTATCACAATTGTCTTCCTCCCTCATGTAACTTTCCTTTATTTAGTTATTTATTTATAATATTTAGTAATACAGGGGTCGATAATATCCAGGCGCCAGGTCGCATTGGCGACAAGAAATTGTGACTTAGCGCCCACGCCCGCCAGTAATTGAGGCCGCAGCGGGTCCGCGACGGCCAGTAATTGAGGCCAGCGGCTTTGCGGCCTTGTGAAGTCCCAAGCTCTTCGGAAGCTTCTGTGAGCTGGCGCCATCTGGTGGTGGCCGTTGGCATTACATTACATTGGCATTGGCATTGCAGCAATTATAATATGTGTCATTTTTCACTATTTTCACTGCCATCTCCTTCCTCCTAATTAGAACCCCCAAACATTATATATATATTTTTTTATTCTAACACCCTAGAGAATAGAATGGCGATTGTTGCAATACTTTCTGTCACACCGTATTTGCGCAGCGGTCTTACAAGCGCACTTTTTTGGGAAAAAATACACTTTATTTAATTAAAAAATAAGACAACAGTAAAGTTATCCCAATTTTTTTTTATATTGTGAAAGATAATGTTACGCCGAGTAAATTGATACCCAACATGTCACGCTTCAAAATTGCGTCTGCTCGTGGAATGCCGACAAACTTTTACCCTTTAAAATCTCCATAGGTTTAAAAAAATCTACAGGTTGCATGTTTTGAGTTAAAGAGGAGTCAGGGTCCCCGATGAGCAGGCAGATGACAGGTCTGTCTCTGCACACTGCACACCCTATGGGGGATCGGATGAAGACGGACCATAGAGTCCGCCTTCATCCGATCAGATCCGCCAGACGGATGGAAAAGGGTTTCCATCCGTCAGACTTTAGCGGGTTGGATGTCAGCGGGCATCTCACCGCTGACATCCGTGGCTCCATAGAGGTGCACAAAGCGTCCGTTAAGGTCCGCCTAAAAAACTGACAGGCAGACCTGAACGGTCCGCCCGTGTGAAAGGGGCCTTAGTGTAGGGTCTCCACTAGGGTTGTCCAGATACCGATACTAGTATCGGTATCGGGACCGATACCGAGTATTTGCGGGAGTACTCGTACTCGCGCAAATGCTCCCGATACCTAAATAGAATACTTTTTTTGTATTTATCAACATGTTCTATGAAAATTCTTTGAGTTTTTTACTACTGCGTGACAAGCAAATAAAACATTTTTATTCATTTTTACTCATTTTTATTCTTTTATAATGTCTTGAGTTAGAGTTCTTCATAATTCTAAAGAAAATATCCTTAGTCTGTATTGTGGTTTGAAAACTGTCACATGACATTTAAAAAAAGTATCGGTATTCGGTATCGGCGACTACATGAAAAAAAGTATCGGTACTTGTACTCGGTCCTAAAAAAGTGGTATCGGGACAACCCTAGTCTCCACTACTGTGTGTAGGTGAAGCTGGGGCGTAGTTTACAGGACATTCACTGGTCAGTTATATCCTACATCACTCTAAGGTTGGCTATACATGTTTGAAAGAATATTCTTTTGAAAATCAGAAATGTCATGTTTTGTGATCCAATGGTGCTACCATTGATTTTGAAATTCGACCAACCAAGCCTTCAATTTCACCTCATGTTGCTACAGAAAATAATTTTCATGGCTAGGAATCTTCTTTTCTTTCCGGGAATTTTCTTTTCTTGCACATGCGCATTTCTTTTTCGATTGGATTTCTTGAAAGATTCTCCCATCACTGATAAGAAAATCATTTGTTTTTCAAAAAATTTCCAACATGCCCGATCACTCAAATTTGATGGCCACACGAAAATCATCTGTTGCTGCAGCCAACTAATGGTGCCAAATTCGAACTAAAATTCTTAGATAAGATTCTCAAAAGAAAATAATTTCGAAATTCGACCCATGTATGGCCTGCCTAAGCTTTAATAATAACAAACAGGTTCTGAAATATCCATGTTTTCTGCTAAGGATACATAAACATTGCAACTTTGAAATATCATGAACAGTATTTTAAAAGTGATCCTGATCATGTCTGATGGATGGCTTGATAGAGTAGCTCCAGGCAATACGTTCAACACATCTGCTATCTGGTCAGATTACATTGACTACCCCATTGTGTTTGCTCAATAAATCTTTATTACACTAATTTAGTGCACATGGATGTCAGCGTGCATATTCCCGTGTAGTACACAGCATAGCATAGTACAATCTAAACCTTTAGCCAGGGTTTACAGTATAAACAAAAAAGAAGGGCTATCATCCTGAAGCATAAATGGTTATGATTATGCCAGACAGTTAATGCCAAGATAACTAATATTTTCTCAGAAATCTCAGTATTACATTATTGATATGTGTGTAATCTGAAATTTCAGCAGATGTCATCTTAACCTCTGTGGCAGATAACATCACATGCAGCAAATTAATGTAGAACTAAACATACAGCAGCACTTTATTATCAGTGTATCTGCAAGTGAGGTCCACCTAAGGCCGCCTCCTGTGATGGTGTGGCAATGATGCTGCACTGCTCCTGAAGCAGAGCAGCTTTGCCACTCCCACGTAGGCTGTGCCCCCTTGCACTACAGTGGAATGAAAAAATGTTTGAGGGGACGAGACTATTGGCATTGTCACTGCTAATTCACAAGCCTTTCAATAAGCACCTAGCTACGCCTAGTCCCACTCACTGCTTTCTGGATATGATGGCAATGCCACTGTTGAACAATTCCTCCCACTGTGAGCTTCCGTGCCTGGGAAGGGGAGAATGTGAGACACAAAGAAAAATTATTTGGCTCTCACTTATTGATCTGGGGGTATGTCATCTAATGACCTCGTATCCCTCTAGAAAATAGCAATGGTAAAATCTAGTATCGTAGTATTTTGCTCTGTCCCTACCCACTTTAAAGTCGCCTTTCTTTCGCTACAACACAAGGCCCCCCGTTACATTTTCCATAACTGAGTACTTGCTCACACTATATGCAGTGACCTGTGCTTTCCTTTAAAAGAACAATGCAGATCACCACTACGGCATATAGAAATCATATTCAACATGCCCAGTTCACTCTAGAATGCATCAGTGATGTGTGCTGCAAAGCAGAAAACAACATTTCTGCAGTGCAACTTATCGTGCTGCACGTCACCACTTGTAAATGCTTCACAGCTCAGCTGCAGTGCATGAATGTTAAAAAGGGAGTAAACAACCATGTATGATTTTTACCTATAGGTAAGCCTATAATAAGGCTTATTTATAGCTATAGAAACAGTAAATATCTCCAAAACGTGCACCGTTTAGGATATATAGATGCTGCTGGATATGTCACCAGCGAATGTGCTCTGAAGGAACGGCATACCCGTGCCATTCCTTTAGAGCCATGCCGTAAACAGGGACATGACAGCCATTCATATCGCCAAAGCCTGCAAACCCAGGAAAAAAGACCGGGTGAAGATGGAAGTGACTTCAGCTGTGACAGAGCGCCACTGATGGGCTTCGTTTTCAGGTAAGCCTGGCATAATATGCTAGTATGCGATGCATATTATGACTTAAACTGCCTGGGGCCTGATTTTTTTTTTTTTTTATGCAGTTTACTACCGCTTTAATGAAACAGGCATCACACTGCCTCCTCACCACTGGTACACAACAGACACTAGCCTAAAATGAGGGCTGGTGTGAACAAGCACCTAAAAATGAGCTCCATTGATAAAAAATCCTTACGCTTGCATTGGTTCCTTCTTATACTGCAACAGTTGACTGCTGTTTTTGCCTAGGTAATGATGAAGAAGATGATATTACCTTACACCCCACTCCCCTAACAGCCTAATCTCTGGAATGTTGGCAGGCCCTTGGCCTCCTTACGTACAACACAGGACTGCAGGTCCTGCATTGTACAGGATGAGGTCAGAAAGCTTCAGCTGGTCCTCCAGCAAAGGGGAGAGGTTTTGAGGGTCAGGTCACACAAAGAGGAGGAGGCCTGCATAAGCAAAAGAGCAGTTATCTCTTGAAATGGGGAGTAGGACCTACCGCAACAGTAGATATTTTCTAGTCAAAGGAGTTCAATTTAAAAGATCTATGAGATAGTGTGGGAAAGCTCTATTTTGTTGTACAGACCTGGAAGCTCAAGAACAGAGATCTCACTTCTGGAATCTCAGTATTTAAAAACTCTGGGCCAGATTCAGGTAGGACTTACGCCGACGTATCTTCTTATACGCCCTGTAAGTCCACGGATGCGCCGTCGTATCTATGCGCCGTATTCTTGAAACCAGATACGCCTGAATTCTGGCTCCATCCGACCGACGTAAGTCTCCTACGCCGTCGTATCTTGGGTACATATTTACGCTGGCCGCTAGGGGCGCTTCCATTGATTTACGCTTTGAATATGTAAATGACCTAGATACGCCGATTCATGAACGTACTTGCGCCCGTCGCAGTAAGCTACGCCGTTTACGTAAGGCGTACGTCCAGCGTAGAGTTATCCCACCTAAAGCAGGGGTAAGTCATGTTAGGGTATGGACGTCGGAACAGCCGTCGTATTTTACATCGTTTACGTAAGTCGTACGTGAATGGGGCTGGGCGTAGGTTACGTTCACGTCGTACGCATTGAGCCGTCGTATCTTAGGAAGTATATGCAACGTGATTCTGAGCATGTGCGCGCATGCGCCGTTCGTTAGGCCATTCATTTACATGGGGTCAAGGTTAATTTTAATACAACACGCCCATTACCTTCCTAATTTGAATTAGGCTGGCTTACGCCGGCCCATTTACGCTACGCCGCCGTACCTTAGGGAGCAAGTGCTTTGTGAATACTGGTCTTGCCTCTCTATGTTACGTCGGCGTAGCGCATATGAGATGTGCTACGCCCGCTCAAAGATACACCGCTGTCTGTGAATCTGGCCCTCTATATTTAGCATTTACCCTAATCAGATATTTCATCTTTGGGTCGGCTAATCCTTTTTTGGATTTATTTTTTTAAAATTGGTGGCAACAATCACATGCTGAAGTAGATTGTTTTACTTTTTTGCTGACTTGGATAGATCAGAAAACTATATATACAGTATATAAAACTATATAGGTCGCATGTGAAACAATGTGAGGCACAGCAGTGTTCTAAAAATTTCCAAAGGCAATATGTGTAAGTGAAGGGAATAACAAAATTACCATAAGGATATAGCAATGCATTAGTAAAAGTCTGTAGCATGTCCAAATCCTGCAGATTAGAATTCATCTGGAGCCAACCAACCTCTTTAGCTTTCCGGTTTGTGTCCATCAATTGTGTCCAGCTTGGTCATATGGAAAGGATGAGGGGTATTAGGCAGTGTGTAATCCCCAACATCCTCTATTTTGTCACATTCCTCCTCTCCTGTGATCACATTCCTTAACATTGTCAAAGATGCAGTTCTGTTGCCCTATTCTACAATACATGTACCTGAACCCATGTCTGCAAACCCTATTATCATATAGAGGATTTTGCCACACAGCCGGACCTTATACTGTATGTGCATAGAAAAATTTCAACATGCTAGCTCCATCATCAGGGTCAATGGCCCAGTCTGCAAAAAATGCTATTCCTAAACTCTGATGGCTACATCACGTATGCACTATACATGGGGATTGAAAGGACCATATTAGATACAAATAAGGATACATTGAGATTCTATAAATACAATAAGGGATATCTGCTGGACATGCTCCACATATACACTGTCTAAACTGCCCTCCCTTTAAAAACCACCCAATGTTATGTTACAATGTAAAATGTACAAAAAGTAGATTTATACTTCTTCCACCTGCAGAGACTAGGCAGTGATTAGGCAAGGATGACATCACATCCAGAGCAGCCCAAATCTTGCAAGAAGACGCTCTTGCAGTGAAATCTTGTGAGGTGTCACCTGCTCTGCATTTCCCAGGAATGGTCCTCGAAGGATGGTCATGCCACACCTGGCAAAGGTACATTTTGCACCTAGTAAAATTGGGTGATTTTAAAGGAGGAGAGGGCCTGGGCAGTATACGTGGACCTTGCATTTTACTGCATTGTACTGCAAGCTTCACTACAAAGGGGCTACAAAAACCTCTTTGCAATAGATATCTTGTTTATTAAAAGTTTGAAGGATATACAAAATTAAATAAATCAATTGTTTCCTGCAAGCTGTTCTCAGGAACCAGGGAGCGCTGATCACTGAAAGTCTATAACCCATTAAATACCAAGTACTAGCTGCCTGCCCACCACCAAGCAGGACATACCCAAAGAAGAAGAGGAAAATCATTTTTAAATAAGCTACAGCATGACATTTTGAATCCAGCTAGAACTTTAGAAATGTTGGAGAAAGGGAGAGGGGGGACTAAACCTATACGTAAATATGGAATTAACTTTAAAACTGAACTCCAGGCAAACAGAGATGAAAAAAAATATATATATACCGGTATATATATATATATACATACCATATTTATCGGCGTATACCGCGCACTTTTTTCACCTTAAAATCAGGGGGAAATCGTGGGTGCGCGATATACGCCTATTCTGTTGCAGCAGTGTTTGTTTTTTTTAATTAGGCGCCGAGCGCTGCAGCCTAGAGCCGAGACGAGCCAAGCCCGAGTGTACTGCACACTCAGCTACGCTCGGCTACGCCCGCAGCCATCCGAGAGAAACCGAGAGGAGCCGAACAAACAGGAAATCCGGCTCCTCTCGGCTCGGCGCCTAATTCAAAAACGAACACCGCCGCAACCCCGGGGCAACGTGCCGATGGAGGATGAACCCCGCGAGGAAGCCACAGACGGACACCTGGACGGATGCCGCGAGGAAGCCGCAGACGGACACCTGGACGGACACCGCAAGGAAGGCTGGACGGACCCCGCGCACGGCCGCAAACGGACGCTGGACCGAACAAGGCCGCCGATGGATGCCGGGCAAGACACCAAAACTGTAAGTAATTCATTTTTTTTCCAGGAATTTCCCTTCTAGATTAGGGGTGCGCGCTATAGGCAGATAAATACGGTAGTTACTATATAATAAACATAACACAAATAAATCATCTGGACCAGATGGCTTACACCCGAAAGTCCTCAGAGAACTCAGGTTATTGCCAGGCCATTGTTCCTAATCTTTGTGGACAGCATAATGACAGGATTGGTACCAGCTGATTGGAGAAAAGCCCATGTGGTACCAATATTCAAAAAAGGACAGATACAAATTCCTTGGAAATATAGACTAGTCAGCTTAATTTCAACAGTGGGTAAATTATTGAAAGGGATGATTAGGGACTATTTACAAAGATTTACAGAGGAAAAGAATATCATTAGCGGTGATCAGACTGGGTTTACGAAAGGTCGTTCCTGCCAGACCAATCTGCTAACATTCTACGAGGAACTGAGCTGCCATCTAGATAGGGAAGGGCTGTGGACTTAGTTTGCTTGGATTTTGCAAAAGCATTTGATACAGTCCCCCATAAAAGCTTAGTATACAAGCTGAGATCTACAGGCACGGACCATAAGGTTTGTGCTTGGGTCAAAAACTGGTTACAGGGACGTGTCTAAAGGGTATTGATAAATAACATGTACTCAGACTGGTCTGGAGTGGTGAGTGGAGTAGCCCAAGGTTCTGTGTTGGGCCCAATTCTATTCAATTGATTTATAAATGATATAGAGAACAGGATAAATAGCTCAGGGGGTTCTTCACTGTCAGGGCAATAAGGATGTGGAACTCTCTCCCACAATTGGTGGTGGCTGCGGGGAGTATGGATATTTTTAAAAGACTCTTGGATGTACATCTTAAAAACACAACATATAGGGATATGGGAAATCATTATAGACACTGACACACGTACATCTACACAGGTTGAACTGGATGGACTATTGTCTTTTTTCAACCTTACCTACTATGTAACTATAAACATTCTTGTACAGCACTTAAATATTTTATTTATTTTTTATGTATAAAACCATTGTCTTAGTGTAAAGTAATTTGAAGAAGGAGAGGTTTAGATGGCGTGGGTTACATAAGGTTACCTGGGGTATATGGGTAACGGCCATTGACCTCAGTTTTAAGGTTACGCTCTCTTACTTCATGTGCAAAACAATGAAACCAATGTAAGCAGACAGGGATTTTATAGAACTATAACATGTTGGTGACGTTACACACTGTATAGTCCGTATTTTATCCCTGTAATTTTACACTTCTATCACACATTCCAGACTGGTCCACAGAAGTTCAGCATTAACACTTTAAGCCCAAATTAGGAGTCTCTTCTGTCCACATGCTAGTCATGTTACTTGTGGATGGCATGATGAGATTTCGAGCAACCATTGAAACTGGATCTCATTTTGTACGTCTGCATGAGCCCTGGAATGTTTCCAAGTCAATGTCTCGAACTGTGATTCAGCACCCGGCGAGCAGTTTGCTCCCTCATGGATAATCCTCTCTGAATGACAAGATGTCAATGCAAGACTCAGACTGGTATGTAGACACATTACGGAGGTGCCACGGAATCCCTGTGGCTGGAGACAGGCATGTATGTCTTCTAGGTACCTGAATTCACACTTAAAGCATTGTCAGCTCCTGATCATATATGATTTTTTCCCTGACAGCCATCTGTTACTCTGATATCATGGACCACTTACAATTTTACATCTGTATTTGTCAGTTTACTTAAAGCGTTTGTTACCCCAACACTTCATATTGCTGATATGTGCCTGCTGTACCATGTCCTTGTATGAGAAAGTCTCCTGTTCTCTTTGTATTGCTTCCTTTATGTGAAATCCCTGGCGTTCCTGCCAGTCCCCCTGCTTGCCTATTAAAAACTGACCACACTAAGCAGGAGAGCACACTACGGTCAGTTCTCTAGCTATGCTGGGAACTCAGCCTGCTCTCCTCCAATGATCAGACTTGTCCTGACACGTCCCTGTGCCTAAGCCATTCACTAGTAGGCTTAGGCTGGCCATACATTATACCATTTTCATACAATTTTCTTTAGATTTACCTTCAACTATGTAGTGCAAGAGCCTGCCTAATTGGATGCAGTTGAAAGTGTCGTTTCGTTTTGACCAAAGAAAATTGTACAAGAAAATTGAACATGTATGGCCAGCCTTAGTGTGCTGCTGCTGCTTCTCCTTCCCTGTCTCTAATGCAGCTGAGAACAGAGGGAATGTGATCACTTATCATTGGTATCAATGTCACTCCAAACATTGTTAGAAGACACACGTTTTGTCTCACAACAAATGCGCTAAAATGCACAAAGCTCTACGCTCGCAAAGGTGCGTGAGCTTCTATGGTGGATTTGTGGCACATAGGGAAGTCCTATGCACGATGTAAAAAACATGCAAAAAAGTGTGAATGGGGCCTTAGATATGTTCTGCAAAGTTTGTTGTTCACAGATTTAATAAAGGAAAACATAATAAGATCCAGAAGTAGACATCTCCTTCTATATTAGCATCCTGGACTGAACTTTACAATGCAATTGAAGAATACGAGGGGCTTTTTTAAATGAATAGACAGTGTTAATAAATAGTAAAGGACTGACAAAAACAACTATACTGCCTAAAACAGTGGCTAAGTGGTTAGCACTTCTGCCAAGCATGACTAGGGTCGTTGATTCGAATCTCAATGACTTGCCTGGAGGTTGCATGTTCCCCCTGTGCCTGCGTGGGTTCTCTCCCACACTCCAAAGACATGCTGGTAGCAGTGCCAGGACAAGGCCATCTAGCGCCCATGGCGGATATGCCAAATTGCGCCCCCCAAGATGTTTTAGCATTATGTGTCAGCAAAGATCCCCTGCCTCCCAAAAAATGAGTGCTAATCTGCATGCTTAACTCATATCCTCTCATTCCACAAATGCTCCCAAAACACCCCCCCCCCCCCAAATAAATACCCCCTTTTTAGCACATACTCTACCCCTCAAATTTCTTCTCTAAGCACAAATCCTCTCCCCCCTCCCCACTCCAAATCCCTGCTCCGAGCACAAATTCTCCTTCCCAATCCCCCATCCTAGCACAATCCCCCCCCCCCCTCCTAGCACAAATGCCCCCAATCATCCCTACTAGCCCAAACCCCCCTCCTGAAAATGTTAACCCTCCTAGTACTAATCCCCCTGCCACCATTTTACCTTCTCTTGCACAAATCCTCTTCCTCATCTCCCCTCTCAACACAAATCCCCCCAAATCACCACTTCTAGCACACCTCCCCAAGTTTCCCCTCCTAGAACAATCCTTACCTTCTGCTGCTCCCTTCCCTCAAATTCCCCCTCCCAACACAAACCCCCCTCCTCTAAATCTCCTTGTGGTGCCCCCGATCCTCACATGATACCACAGTTCCCAGGCCAGCCGTCCCTTCTGCCCACCCCTTGTCCCGGCCCTGGCTGGTTGGTTAGTTGGCTCCTGTCTAAATTGGCCCCAGTGTGTGTATATATGAATGTGAGTTGGGGACCTTAGATTGTAAGCTCCTTGTGGGCAGGGACTAATGTGAATGTATAATATACTGTATATGTAAAGTGCTGTGTAAATTGATGGCGCTATATAAGTACCCGTAATGCCTTGTACACACGGTCAGACTTTTGACCATGCAAAAGTCCGCCCTGAGTCCGTCGGAAGTTTGACGGAAAGATAGAGAACGTGTTCTCAATCTAAGGTCCGTCAGACTTCCGACAAAAAACGTCAGATGGAGGCTACACACGGCCGGACTTTCCGAGAAAAAAGCCAGTCGAACTTTTTTTCTCGGAAAGTCCGGCCCTGTGTACGAGGCATAACAAATACTGGAAACGATATTCACTAGATTATAGCTGGAAGTGTTAGGCTGGGTTCACACTACGATTTTCCCGTCCGTCAGCCGCATACGATTTCAGTATTGAAAACGTACGGGCCCGGACGGGAAAACGTATAGATAGACAATGCATTGCTAATCGTATGCACTCAGATGCATCCGGGTGCGTACGATTTGCTGGCAAAACGTTTTTTAAACGTACGCAAAACCGTGTTCAACCACGGTTTTGCGGCCATTTTTGAAACAGTATGGCAAACGCATACGTTTTTTTTTTAACATTAATGTCAATGGAAAACGCACATATGTGCGGTTCCATACGTTTACGTCCGTTTCAGCCGCATACGTTTTTTCATATAAATCGTATGCGGCTGACGGACGGGAAAATCGTAGTGTGAACCCAGCCTTAGCTATACTTTGGACAGACGGAATTGTTGTGTATTAACAAACAAATCTCTTGAGCAATCAAACACATACACAAAAAACACATTCTAACGTATAATCTTAAACAAATCATTTTCCATAATATGAAAGCTGTTAAAGGCATTGGGAACAACTGGACACCCACTCAAGAAGAAAAATGTGAATATAAATGCCAGCTGTGCACCCAAGACGGACGATGAATATCAGATTCTAATCTGACCTCCAGGAAATCTGTTGGTGCCCTGGCACAGCCTACAGACATACTGATTTTGTGGCCCTTTGTGCACTTTGGGGGGCAAGAAAAAGAAGGCACAAAAACTGACTCTTTACCAAGATTGAGGTCAAATCAGAATAATGTTATATTGTAATGTAAACCAACTGGAACAGAAACCCATACAGTACCTACTGTATGTAACAAAAACATCTAGGCTTCTTTAAATAACTCAGTTGAGTGTAGTGGGTTTTTTTCAGTGTACAGTATAGCTCTAAGTACATCTACATGCAGGTAGGTGTCTGCTATGGCATCAGAAATTTAAATTGAAAATGTTATTACAGCAGATACACTATATTGTCAAAAGTATTGGGACACCTGCCTTTACACGCACATGAACTTTAATGGCATCCCAGTCTTAGTCCGTAGGGTTCAATATTGAGTTGGCCCACCCTTTGCAGCTATAACAGCTTCAACTCTTCTTGGAAGGCTGTCCACAAAGTTTAGGAGTGTGTCTATGGGAATGACTAGCGCATTTGTGAGGTCAGGCACTGATGTTGGATGAGAAGGCCTTGCTCCCATTCTCCACTCTAATTCATGCCAAAGGTGTTTTATCGGGTTGAGATCAGGACTCTGTGTAGACCAATCAAGTTTCTACACCCCAAACTCACTCATCCATGTCTTTATGGGCCTTTCAATTGTGCACTGGTCCAAATCACTTTATGGGGGGGGGTTTATGGTGTGGGGTTGTTTTTCAGGGGTTGGGCTTGGCCCCTTAGTTCCAATGAAGGGAAATCTTAAGGGGTTAGCATACCAAGACATTTTGGACAATTTCATGCTCCCAACTTTGTGGGAACAGCTGTGGATGGCCCCTTCCTGTTCCAACACGACTGCGCACCATTGCACAAAGCAAGGTCCTTGAATGTTAAAAGCAAAATGAATGTCTACATTATTTCCAGAATGTTCCCCAAAACTATGCTCATTTTTTTCCACTCTTTGCTCAATCGTCTGTTAGTACCATATCCTGGTTCTCTAATAAGTGACCCTATAAATATGACCCTTTTATAACCAACCAGTCCTCTATAACCAACGACCTACGTGTGACCATATTAAAGTGGTGTTTCACCCTGCAGAACAACTTTTTAGCATAAAATTCGGCATAGTAGCGCGAGCTACAGTATGCCTGTCTTAATTTTTTTATCCCCGTACTCACTGTTATATCGTACATAGAAGATTCCGACTGCCTGCGGGGAATGGGCGTTCCTTTCAAGAGGGAGGGTGATTGACGGCCGGCTCTGGCATGTCACGCTCCCCGAAGACAGCCGGAGTAGGTCTCGGCTCTTCACGGCGCCTGCGCACAGACTATGCGCAGGCGCCGTGAAGAGCCAAGCCTATTTCGGCTATTTCCGGAGAAGCGTGACGCGCCAGAGCCGGCCGTCAATCACCTTCCGTCTGGATTGGAACGCCCATTCCCCGTGGGCAGTCGGAATCTTCTATGTACGATATAACAGTGAGTATGGGGATAAAAAAACTAAGACAGGCATACTGTAGCTCGCGCTACTATGCGGAATTTTATGCTAGAAGATAGAAGATTTTATAGGGTGAACCCCCGCTTTAAGGTAACCCTTCTATAACCAAACAGCCTTTTATAGCCAACAACCTGGTGTTCTAATGAGTAACCCTAATAAGGTGACTCTTCTATAACCAACCACTTGGTGCTCTAGTAAGTGGCCCTATTAAAGTGACCCTTCTATAACCAAACAGTCTTCTATAACCAACAACCTGGTGCTCTAATGAGTGACCCTGAAAAAGTGACCCTTCTATAACCAATCAGTCTTCTATAACCAACAACCTGGTGCTCTAATGAGTGATCATATAATAGGTGACCCTTTCATACCCAAAGAATCTTCTATAACTACTATAAATACTTACAACTACTTACAAAGCCATCCACAACTCTGCCCCCAGCTACATCACTGACCTAATCTCAAAATACCAACCTTATTGTTCTCTTAGTTCTTTTCTCAAGCCCTCCTGCTCACTAGCTCTTTCATCACCTCCTCTCATGTTCACCTCCAGGGCTTTTCCAGTGCCTCTCCAATCCTATGGAACTCCTTATCCCAATCTGTCCGATCATCTCCTACTCTATTAGCTTTTAGATGATCCCTGAAAACCCTCCTCTTCAGAGAAGCCTATCCTACCCTCACCTAACAACTGCATTTTCATTTTCTCCATCTGATTATCCCCCACAGCTATTACCTTTTGTTCAACTTGACCTTTCCTTCTAGATTGTAAGCTCTAACGAGCAGGGTCCTCTGATCCTTCCTGTATTGAATTGTATTGTAACTGTACTGTCTACCCTCATGCTGTAAAGCGCTATATAAATCCTGTATAATAATAATAATAATAATAATAATAATAATAACCAAGAACCTGATGCTCTAATAAGTAACCCTATTAAAGTGACCCTTCTATAGCCACCCTGTCTTCTATAACCAGTGACCTGGTGCTCTAATGAGTGACCCTATTAAAGTGAACCTTCTATAACAAAAAGTCTTCTATAACCAACGACCTGGTGCTCTAATGAGAGACCATATTAAGGTGACCATTCTATAACCAACCAATCTTCTATAATGTACAACCCGTTGATCTAATGGCCCTATTGTTACAATGCAGGGCACCACCCCTCACTGCCACTACACAACAGTCAACAGCCCATATACTAAAACAGCCTGAACAAGCCAGTTAAATTGTTTCCGAGCATGCAACGGAATTTTGCGCGTCGGAATTGCTGCAGACGATCGGATTCTCCAACCAGCTCTCAATCTTTTGTTGGCAGAAATTCCGACAGCAAAAGTCCTATGTAGCATACACACGGTCGGAATTTCCGATCAAAATCTCACATCAGACTTTTTCTGTCAGAATTTCCAATCGTGTGTACGGGGCATTAGTCCTCTCCATAAAATTATCAGACATTTGTAAAGTAGAACTATAGGTAAGACTTTTGGTATCAGAGTATAGTGCTTAGCTGCGGATTGTGAATTACCTCACCACAAGCGCAGATTACATTTTTATTGGTTTATCAGCTTTATAAGTACTCATAGTAACTATTTTGCCCCTGGACACACAAAATTCTAACTGAATGCACCTTAGGGCAAGTAAACACACAGTGCGAATTATACTATTTTAAATAATTTTTTGCAAAGTGGGGACTTTGACTGAAGCATGTAGGTGTAAAAATGTAAAATGTATTGTATAGATCAATAATATTGTACAAAATGGTAGTCATGAATCATTATAAAATATCCAATACAATTCATATATATATATATACACATATACATACAATAGAGGTAAAATACCACACAATTGCAGACAGTTACTATCACCTAATACACATATTGAAAAATATTTAATGAGACACATGATGATTTGAAACACAGCATTTGGTAGCTCTACGCGTTTCGTGAATAAATCCAAAGTTGAGTGTGTAAAGTAATATGATAGAAAGAATTTCTATATGGTCTGACCCTATCAAGGAAAAATAAATATAAAACATTTTAAATAAAATTTGACTATGAAAACCCCACTCTCTGAAATACTTACAAACATAGCTGTATGATTAGAGTGTGGCACTAAAGTTCGGAGACCCCCTAAGGGCATCAATTAAAGTCCCATATTGTTTTTGTTTCTACATTGTTTGCATTCAGATATGATCTATAATAAACGCATATAATCACATGTATGTCATTGCCAGTGTGAATAAGGGCTGTGCAGCACATAGATCCATGTATAACCTACTTATACATATAGGGGTAGATCCACATACAACGGCGCATTATTGCGCCGGGCGTAGCGTATCTAAGATACACTACGCCGCTGTAACTTACTTGTTTTTGTTTCGAATCCTAAACGAATTCACGCCGTAAGTTACGGCGGCGTAGTGTATCTTTTGCGGCGTAAGGGCGCGGGATTCAAAGGAAGTGATGGGGGCGTGTTTTATGGAAATACGTTGTGACCCGACGTAAACAACGTTTTTTTTTAAACTGCGCATGCGCCGTCCGTGGGGGTATCGTAAGCCAATGCTTACGACGGTGACGTCATTCTACGCAAATTCCTATTTGCGAACGACTTACGCAAACAACGTAAAAAATTCAAAATTGTACGCGGGAACGACGGCCATACTTAACATTGAGTACGTCTCAGAACAGCAGCTTTAACTATACGCCGGAAAAAGCTGAACGCAAACGACGTAAAAAAATGCGCCGGGCCGACGTACGTAACTAGCTAATTTGCATACTTAACACGGATTTCGACTGGAACGCCACCTAGCGGCCGCCGAAAAATTGCAGCTTAGATCCGACGGCGTACTAAGACGTACGTCTGTCGGATCGATCCCAGATGCCGGCGTATCTTGTTTTGTGGATACAAAACAAAGATACGACGCAGGAAATTTAAAATTTAAAATTCAGTAGATACGCCGGCATAATCCTTTTGTGGATCTGCCCCTTAAAGTACATATACATATACGCGTATGCCATCAGAAGTACACAACTCAAGCTCTGAAAACCTTTGCTGAATCATTCTCAATGCTTTAATGTTTTAATACAAGCTTTTGCGTAATTTCAATGAAAAACGGGAACTAACGGGAAAAAAGTACAATATGCGTAAAAAAAAAAAAAAGTAGCCACAGATTTCAGAAGGATGGCTGCAAACAGTTAACCAGCATAAAGTAGCTCATCCCTGGCTAAGTCAGCTAGCACAGCCATATGCATGCTACCACTGATTCCCAGACAGAAAGGACAAAACAGAAGAAACATTTGGAGACAGGCAGCAGCAGCTGGACACTTACCACTGGAGCAGTTGGGTCCTCCCCATCCCGGCTCGCACTGACAGGTGTTAGGAGCTATGCAGCGGCCGTGGACACATTTATCAGCACAGTGAGCTGTCACATCAAAAAGAGAGAGAAAGCTGAATAAATGAAACAGAGCCAAATCTTCTAACCAGCTAATCAGTATTTTAACTAAGGAGCTCTTTCTGGATGTTCATACTTTGTATTTCTTTTCTAATATAAGAGGAAAAATGAAAGTAAAATATTTAATGCTAGCAAAAAACATTTTATTTCGTAAAATAAATATACACCCATTAACAGAAATGCATAAAATGGAATTTTTTAGATTCAATTCATGATTTTAAAACACCAAAATATAGGTCATTACTTTCCAAAATATACAGTTATTTTCATCTTAAGTCCAATGGGATTTAAAAAACACAGTCACATGGCTAAAATAAACATTCGTTTGCTTGTGTTTGGGCCGTATCACCTTGTCGGGTCTTATTACATGCATTAACACATTGTGGTGCCATTTATTCTGAACTGGACCCCAATGCACCCAGGCAAAGCAGCTCCAACGCACATGTGTTGCAGCACTACTGTGCGTTGTGATGCGCTGCATTGGAAAAACACAGCTTGCACATTTCTATATGTTCTTGTGCATTGGCAGGCAGTTATAGCAATGCTCAAGACGAGCAACAAACTAGGAATGGACCCTTAGCCTGTTGCCGTACACATACTGTATATGAGGCTCCACAGTGGTGTTTTTTAACACCATTTTGAAACATATAGGCAGAGCTTTTTTTCTCAGAAAATAGGTGCAGGAACTCAACCACGATCCTGTTCAGATTTCAAAAACAGTAGAAGGGTCTTAAAGGGGCATTAAATACCAGAATTGCATTACATACAGAGTGCAGGGGGGTTACACACAGAGTGCAGAGCTGTCACTTGTAAACACAGAAACCAGACTTCTGTGTTTACAAGTGATTGTAGTGAGCAGGCACCACAGGGTCTGAGCCAGAGGTGGTGGAACTGAGTTCCCCCAAGTTCCCCCTGAAAAAAAGCCCTGCAAATAGGTATACAGCCAGGGCAGCTGTATTGTGCTGGGAGCATAGGTGTGCGCACAGGGTGTGCCAGGTGTGCCCAGGCACACCCTAATCCCCTTGTGCAGCACAGATTCCCCCTACTGCCTATGTCCCCCCCTCCTTCCCCTTGCAGCGCTTCTGGCTTCCCTACTCTCCTCTTCCTCTGACTGTTGCTGCAGGAATGTTTTAGGATGAGTGGGGGAAGGGGTCAATAAATATGTAACTTACCGTCCCCTTCCCTTTCATCATGAGCGATCGGTAGTACGTGTTTGAGCTTTGGGTGCACACCCTAATGCAATAGGCTGCACACACCTATGGCTGGGAACATGCCCACTCACCGCCCCCAGCACTGTAACTGTGTTGTCGCTGACAACTCCCAGTCATTATTTATATTCAAAAGCTGGTAGGGTGGGCTCCCCACCATGTGGTCGCTGTGATAGCCAGTCACAGTTGCCATACTGTTATGTTCAGGAAGCCCAGGATACGCTATCAATATTAAAGAATAATTCCTGGCATCGGTATGTTGCCATACATACATAGCTACCCTGGTCTAGCTTGGCCTAATATACCTATGTATATATGGTACCTGGCCAATGCCCCGTGAAGCTGGAAATCACTGAAGTAGACACTACACTGCTACTACGCCGCTACTTTAACACTCTCCACTTGCATCTGTGTCCTGTGCTCTAGCGGCTAGCCTTAAAATTTTTGAATAAAGAAGGTCGGCTGCTTTGCACGGGGGACATTAAGAGAATTGTTTGCATTTCAGGACACCATAAACATATTCATTGTACAAAACTTACAAACAGCACATACTTAAAGTGGATGTAAACCCAATTCATAAAATTTGAGCTGGACACATATATCTGCAGTATTATGTTACCTCTCTTCAAAGAGCTAAGTCCCATAGCTCTCTCCTGAACCGTTCCTCTGTTATCAGCCTGATAACTCCTAACAAATTCTCAGACACATCAGATAAAATCAATCTGAAATTTCTGTCAGAAGAGGTTGCTAAAATAGATTAGCAGGGAGCTGCCCCTGTTACAAAACACCTCTGAGAGTATCTGCCTATGATGAGAGGGGGTGTGTGCCTTTCCTCCAATCAGGGTGTGTGTGCCTTTCCTCCAATCAGAAATGTTAGCTATCTTGGCTGTATGCCCAGACATCACACTCTGTGTTAAACAGGAAGAGAACATTTCCTAACATGGTCTGAACTTTCTAAACAGTATACAAATGTGAAGACAGCAGATATACATGTAAAATCTATGTAGGGAGGTTTGGTTCATCTCTGTGTATCATCTGAGGCTGTTCACTTCACTGGGTGTATGGAGGGTTTACATCCACTTTAAATAATCTCAAACCAATTTAAAAAAAAAATCACTTTTAATACACATGGATAAAATTGTCAAATTTAACTACAGCTTCACTAAAAAAATATCTAAACATGCCATAGATTCCCCACAACATGAAATTTGTACGAAATATATGAAATCACATTCCATCATTTAACTGTGCAATATTCAAAATACCCCTCTCCGATGAGCAGAGACTCAAACTACATTTATTAGGTGAAAATCTGATAAATGAGTTTACAGAGTACAGTATAGTAACAAAGTAAACTGTATAGAAACCTGCTACAATGTACAAGGCATAGCTGTACAAAGAATTATATCAGTCATTAAATATGATTCTATTTGTACATTTTGCATCATAGCCTAGGAGCAGAGGCGGCTCTTTAATTAGGCAAATTAGGCGGTCGCCTAAGGCCTCGCACTCACAGGGGCCTCGCGGCCGCCTAACTTGCCCAATGCATTACTCCAGTTTTGAGGGACAGAGACCTTAACGTTGCTGTGCTCAGGCAGCGTTAAGAGCCCAGCGTCCCTAACATCCAGTGAATATCGGTGACACCACCCCTTGTGACGTCAATGACCCAGCATGCCCTAAGTCAATGATGTCACAAGGGGGCGGGTTCACCAGGTGACCTCATACTGGGTGGCCCCTGCCCCTTAGTTATTAAAGAGCAGGATCTGGGGGCCGCCTTGTTAAAGGGGGCTTCCAGATTCCGATAAGCCCCCTGCCCGCAGACCCCCAAAACCACCGGCCAGGGTTGTGGGGAAAGAGGCTCTTGTCCTTGAATTATTTTTCCTATCATGGGAGTGAGTGGGGCCCCATATCAAGTTTTGCCTAAGGCCTCACAAAGCCTAGAGCCGCCTCTGCCTAGGAGCATTCTGGATATCAAAACATTCCTTTAAATGTGATTTTATATGGTTCCTACAACATACATTTAGACTGTAAGCTCCGAGGAGCAGGGCCTTCTGGACCCTTTTGTACTGATTTGTATTGTAACTATTCTATCTTTCTTTATTTTGTGAAGCTAAAAAAAAAAATACTGTATAATGGCCAAAATGTGTCTTTTAGGACTAATAATTATTTCTCTTTTCATCTTTATTAACCGAGACACTTCCCCTCTAAAGTCTGCACTTCCTACTATTGAAAGAGACTTGAGCAAGTCTCCTGTCGCCCTCCTCATTTTACAGCTCATATTCCTAATAAAGCATGAAGTGTTGTATTTGAACAGCTGCTTATAAAATAATATCAACAGTGCCAAATTCAAATTGGGGAAACATTTGCTAGGAATTTGCTCTGAAACTCAAGCTGAAAACAGTGATCTGCATTTTTCCATGGTGGGGGGACACTTATCACTGGAGGGTTAAATTATATCCAAAACCAAAAGATTTTTCTGCTTTGTATAGAGTAGGGAATGGTTACAACCTGGCATTTTTCATTCCATTTAAGAGATTTGCCTTTACTTCCTGCCCTGTATATATAACAGTCTCTACAGAGATGTACAGGCTCCTGTCTAAATTGGCCCTAGTATGTGTATGCATGCATGTGTTATAAGGACCTTAGATTGTAAGTTCCATGATGCAGGGACTTTGAATTTACAGTGCTATGTATATTGCCTGTGCTATATAAATACCTCTACATATTGTAGGCTGCAGCCATTAACCACTTGCCGACTAGCCGCCACAGTTTTACTGCGGCAGAATGGCATGGCTGGGCAAAACAATGTTTCCTTACGAGGCTTTGCCTTTTGACCACTAGGGGCGTGCCTGCATGGAAGCCGATGTAAGTGCCCGGCGGGCGCGATTACTCGTGATAGAGCGAGAACCATAATCTGTGTGTAAACACACAGATTCCGGTTCTCTCAGGGGAGAGGAGACTGATCGTGTGTTGATAAAATGTATGAACACCGATCTTGCTTCCCCTAGTCACTCTCATCCCCACTACAGTTAGAACACACCTAGGGAACACAGTTAAGCCCTTGATTGCCCCCTAGTGTTAACCTCTTCCCTGCCAGTGACATATTTATACAGTAATCAGTGCATTTTTATAGCACTAATCGCTGTATAATTGTCAATGGTCCCAAAAATTTGTCAAAAGTGTCCGATGTGTCCGTCGCAATATCGTAGTCCCGATAAAAAATGCAGATCGCTGCCATTACTAGTAAAAATAAAAAAATTATAATAAAAATGCAATAAATCTATCCCCTATTTTGTAAACGCTATAACTTTTGCGCAAACCAATCAATATACGCTTATTGAGATTTGTTTTACCAAAAATATGTAGAAGAATATGTATCGGCCTAAACTGAGAAAAAAATGGAAATTCGACGCGGGAACGACGGCCATACTTTAACATGGCTGGTCTAAATCTAAGCCATGAAATAGCAGGCTTAAGATTGCGACGGGAAAAACCGACTAGCGACGACGTAAGAGAATGCGACGAACGCGCGTACCTTCGTGGATCGCCGTAAACAGCGAATTTGCATACCCGACGCTGGAAAACGACGCAAACTCCACCCAGCGGCCGCCGGAGAATTACACCTACGATCCGAAGGCGTACAAAACTGTCAGATCTATGCCAAAAGCCGTCGTATCTTGGTTTGAGGATTCCAAATCAAGATACGACGCGGCAAATTTGAAAATACGCCGGCGTATCAGTAGATACGCCGGCGTATTTCTGCTGTGAATCTGGCCCAGAATTACTAGAGCCATGATTCATGCCAAGGTCGAAGCAATTCTGATCCATAAGGTCAAGAAATATGAAATTCAATGGAAACCCTGGGTAGAGCAATACCTCCCAGCCGATTTTGACACTACACTACCATCTCCCCAATTGTTCTCATTATTACTAGCCAGGACCCTCCTTTCAGGGCTCCCTTTACGTCACCCCGTCACCCCCTTACGCCAAAAAACGGCACTTTGAATGCGATTTTCGGGCGTTCAGAAAAAAGCCCATAAACTCCACTGCTCACTAACCACTTAAGGACCGCCTCCTGCACATATACGTCGGCAGAATGGCACGGCTGGGCACAAGCACGTAACTATACGTCCTCTTTAAGTGCCCAGCCGTGGGTCGCGGGCACGCGTCCGCAGGGCGCTCCCGCTACCCTGTCCGAAGCTCCGTGGCCGCGGGCCCCGCGGACACGATCGCCGCTGGAGTCCCGCGATCGGTCCCCGGAGCTGAAGAACGAGGAGAGCTGTGTGTAAACACAGCTTCCCTGTTCTTCACTGTGGCGCTGTCATTGATCGTGTGTTCCCTGATATAGGGAAGCACGATCAATGATGTCACACGTCCAGCCACGCCCCCCTACAGTTAGAAAAACATATGAGGTCACACTTAACCCCTTCAGCGCCCCCTAGTGGTTAACTCCCAAACTGCAATTGTAATTTTCACAGTAAACAATGCATTTTTATAGCAATTTTTGCTGTGAAAATTACAATTGTCCCAAAAATTTGTCAAAATTGTCTGATGTGTCCGCCATAATGTCGCGATCATGAAAACATTTGCTGATCGCCGCCATTAGTAGTAAAAAAAAAAAATATTAATAAAAATGCAATACAACTATCCCCTATTTTGTAAACACTATACATTTTGCGCAAACCAATCGATAAACGCTTATTGCAATTTTTTTTACCAAAAATAGGTAAAAGAATACATATCGGCCTAAACTGAGGAAAAAAAACGTTTTTTTATATATTTTTGGGGGATATTTATTATAGCAAAATGGAAAAAATATTGTTTTTTTTTTTCAAAATTGTCGCTCTATTTTTGTTTATAGGGCAAAAAGCTTTAGAATATCTAACGCCTTCAGCACAGCTATGTATCTCCTCCATTTCCATTCCTTAGTTATTTATTTTCTAGCAAATTTTTGTGTAACATGGACCAGACAATGAGCCCCACTGCTCAAAACATCTGAACCACAAAACTAACTGTTTTATGACAACAGTCAATCAGATTCAATAAAAAACAAGATATACTTACGGACACACACATCCTTGCTTTCATAAAATCCCGGACAGCACTGGGACTTGCGTCTGTACATAGTTTTTTCTCCACGCCTATATGCAGTTCTATAGCTTATTCTGCCACAGAAAAAGAAACAAGCAAGGAATTAACATGGACCACACTTGTGGCAGCAAGCTTGCACTACATACCTAGCTGTATGAGTATGTATGTATGTAAAGCACATTACAGGTAAAATTCAGTAATAATGAAAAAAATGATACTGACCCAGGTGACAAAGCCTAACTGTGACCCTGTGTTTTATCCTAATATTCTATATGTATCTGATGACCATACTCCATAAATCCTTATGGCTCTACCCTTCCTTTTATAGTATAGTCGTAAATTTAAATATGTAAAATGCAGGCCAAAGCCCCTAGATCTGCCCTCTGTTTCTGACAGAGGGAGGATGCCCAGTGGCAAGAACCTATAGTTCAACACAGAAACACTGAGAAAAGGCTTGCTTAGTACAGCCATGTCAGCTGATCAGGGGGTTTACTCATTCCAACCTTTGGGACATTCATCATCTCTATTTGTCCTGGTGGCTAAAATCACCAGAAAAGAAAGTGATTAAAAATACATCATTGCTTCCGGGTCTCATGCTGAGCAGCCAGGCTTGATGTATTGTAAACACAGGAGGTCTTCCTCTCGGCTCGGGTGACATTCAAAGAATGCTTTGCATTTTCTGAATGAATGCAACGCATTGTCTGATTGGATGAGGTGGAAAGTGTGATGTTTCCACCCCTCTCCACCTTGTCTATCAGAGAACGCTTTGCATTCATTCAGAGAATCACTCTGAATCACACCATTGCCAACAGGGGTCAAGTCCTGGGGGGAAAAAGTGTGGGAACTCCCACCCAAGATCCACACCCCCACCAAAAAAAAAAAATGATAGCTCACATGTTTTTTTTTTTTTTAGATCCACTGTTAGTGATCCTTGATGTTACTGCCCGCTTCCTGTATATGGATTCATCAGGTAGTGTGCGGGTATTCCGTCACTTCCTCGATGCCGCAATGTCTCCTGGGAGCTTTTGTCATTGTTCCCAGGAGACATTGCGGAGGTCTGCCGCGAGTTATCGCGGGATTTAGAAAGAAGCACGTTTTTTCTAAATCCTGCGATAACTTGCGGCCAGTAACAAAGGATTACTAAGGTTCCCCTGCCCCTGACAGTGACTCGAGCTGGGCATCGCCGCTTAGTGAAGGATTGGCTCGGGCGGCTTGGCTGCTCTTGGCTGCTCTAGTCCTGCAAAGGGAACTGAGTTCCTGCTGTGAAAAAAGTGCAGGAATTCTGTTCCCACGCGTTCCTGATTGCCAAGTTTCCAGCTTCCTGTGCTCGCAATGCAGCAGACCTGGTCCTCAGCATGAGACCTGGAAGAACATGCAGATCACTGGAGTAGCGGTGTCTGTCCTTCAGTGATTTCCAGCTTCCAAGGGAATCGGCCAGGTATGGTTTATACATAGTTACCTTGGTCCAAGCTGGAGAAATGTAACTATGAATAAAATATGCCATGCCTGGAATTAGTCTTTAAGATTGTCACAGCAATATAGGGTTTAAAAAATATTTATCTGAATTATTGGAAACAATACATACCTGTGCCTAGTGCATTTGAACCAGTTTAGTATATCTGTGCAGCTGGTGTAGTAGACTTGATCAAATGGATGTGCATAGGACTCCTGAACAGTAACAGAGTAGCTGAAAAGACACACAATAGTAATATTACATGTCACCTTATATTACCCAAACTCTGAGATTTTACTGAGCAATACAGTCACTTTTACAGCAAGTAAGTAACTAGAAAAAAAAGTTTTGGGAAGTACACTGTTATTGCAGCACCCAGAGGTGCCTCTCATATCTTCTAGAAGTCCCCAAAACCTGGGGTGTTTCTTATGCAAATACCAACTTCAGCTAGGAATCATTTTAAATGACGTTTTTTAAAACGAATGAATGACAGCTTAGCAATGCATTTATTTTGAATACTTGGGGAAATTCTTTCCTAGGATGTTTTAAGTGTCCTTGATTGTTATAAAGGAATCAAAAGGAGGACTAAAACAATGCAAAAGAATGTTATCATATTCCTACCTACATGGTATTAAATACTAACTGATCATCAGTAGTAAATGATAACCACTGACAAATAATGTTCAGAGTTTTCTTACATAAAGTGATCATATAAGCAGAATGATCAGCCAGATGAATGGGTGAGGACACAGAGAAGGACAACTGGTGCCTCCTCAGTGACTCTTCTCACACATGCTTCATGTTTACGGACATTTTCACACACATCACCCCCTGAGAAATAGCAGAACAGATGGAACGCAAGATAATAAATTACCTTTTTTTACCTCCATGATGAAAATACATCCATATGTAGTGATGGGTAAGAAATATGTTATGTAAGAGCTAACAAAAAGGCTACTAGACTCACACATATACACATTCACATTTCTGCACATTCGCTGGCCATCCACTGTAACATCACCTCACTGTTATTAGAACTTATAGAAGTTTGGGGTGTTGCATGCAGGGGGTACATAGCAGCTCAGGCAGGTGAGAAGAGATTAACGTGGATGGATCAGTCAAGCATGTGAGCAAAATATGTTTTTAAATGTTGTGCATCTTGCAACATAGTGATGGTGAAAAAAGCAGCAATTGAATGGTGAATAAATAATTTGCCACTTTAAAATGTTCCCCTCATGGTGACCCCAGACCATAAAGAATAACCTGTTTGGATGGGGACTTCTCTGAGGACCCCATTATGTACAGACTTGTGGCTTTCTCTCTCTTTCTGAACACTACTGGCATCAGCACGCTGTCACAGGAGAGGAAGCTAACGGGCATTAAAAATACTGGATTGGCCCAGGAAGTAAAGCCCCTTACACTGGATTGGCCCAGGAAGTAAAGTCCCTTACACTGGATTAGCCCAGGTAGTAAAGCCCCTTACACTGGATTGGCCCAGGTAGTAAAGCCCCTTACACTGGATTGGCCCAGGAAGTAGGTCCCATACACTGGATTGGCCCAGGTATTAAAGCCCCGTACACTGGATTGGCCCAGGTAGTAAAGCCTCTTACACTGGATCGGCCCAGAAAGTAAAGCCCCTTACACTGGATTGGCCCAGGAAGTAAAGCCCCTTACACTGGATTGGCCCAGGAAGTAAAGCCCCGTACACTGGATTGGCCCAGGTTAGAAAAGCCCCATACACTGGATTGGCCCAGGTTAGAAAAGCCCCATACACTGGATTGGCCCAGGTTAGTAAAGCCCTGTACACTGGATCGGCCCAGGTAGTAAAGCCTCTTACACTGGATTGGCCCAGAAAGTAAAGCCCCTTACACTGGATCGACCCAGGAAGTAAAGCCCCGTACACTGGATTGGCCCAGGTTAGTAAAGCCCCATACACTGGATTGGCCAAGGTAGTAAATCCCTGTACACTGGATCGACCCAGGTAGTAAAGCCCCGTACACTGGATTGGCCTAGGAAGTAAAGCCCCGTACACTCGATTGATCCGGGAAGTAAAGCCCAGTACACTTGATCGATCCAGGCAGTAAAGCCCTGTACACTCGATTGATCCAGGAAGTAAAGCCCCATACACTGGAATGGCCCAGGTAGTAAAGCCCTGTACACACAGGCCGAATGTCAGGCTGCATCAGCTGCTTCAATGGAAACCGGCTGACATTCAGCCTGTGTGTGCTGCAGCCAATCGGACAAAAGCCGGCCATTCCGCCAACTTCTGTCGAAAGAGCATGACCGAAAAAGGTCTGCCAACCAGCTACCAATCAGCGCTCTCTGCACTGTCCAGAGTGCTCTGGCGGGGGGAGCATCCCCCTGTCAGAACACAAAAGAACAGAAGGGGAGATTGCTGTACTAACACCAGCTTGTTAGTACATTGGCTCTGACCTGAGCTGGGTTGAATGAAAAAAAAAATTGCAGTGTGTACTGGGCTTAAGGATTAGGTTGTGTATCTTTCTCTCTGCCACCAATCTAGTATATATACAGCTAACGTCTAGGTCCGGTTTGGAGTACGCCATTCAACACAGGCTTTTTGAATAAGGTTCTCCTTTTTATAATAATAATAATAATAAAAGAAAAAAAAACACTATTTTAAAGAAGAATATTATTTGTTTTTATTGAAATGCTGCCATACTTGTTTCTTACATATTGCGTTTGAAAGTAGTGTCATGCAAACTTTTATTTTCACTTTCAATTTGTCTTTTTTTTTCTCTAAAATAAACTGCATTCAATTAGTTATTGTGCTTAAATATGTCTAAATGGTTCTTTCAGTGAGTTTGCTTCTGCTTCTAACTTGGTTCCAGAAAAATCTGACCCTTTTATGGGGTGAAAAATGTTGAGTAGCTATAAGCTAACCAAAAGCCTTTTAACTAATTGCATGCTTACACAAATGTATTTAAGTTTAGCAATGCTTTACCACAAAACCCATCGCCATTTACATGTTGGCTTCCTACTGGGCACATTGGTGACCTAGCATACTCTGGCACTGCCAACCTCCTGTTTTAAGGTTTAAACCAGGGTAGTTGTATGCACACTGTGACATTTTCAGCACACATCAAAACAAACTCAGATGCATAAAAAACACAGAGCAAAAATTTATTTTTTATTGAGACTTTTTGGGAAGAATAAATACACCTGTCAAGATTTTCCTACTATGACCTCACTGGGGAGATTTAACCTCCCTTTGTTATCAGGACAAGAGGGGTATGCCTGTCACTGAGAGGGAAAACAGTAATAATAAACTGAATAATAAAAATGTGCAGGACTTTGAATATACCACCCAGGAAACCATAAGCTGTATGGTTTGTGGAGTAGTATGTCCTGATGAAGTGGTATCCATGAAACACTTTGACATACCAATATTGTATTAGACCACTATATTTGCAATTTTTGTGTATTTTATCATGTTCGAAGTGTTTTTTTACCTCCATTTTATACAGTTGATTAAACAAATTCTTTGTAGTGTAGTCTTATATATTTGTGTATCTATGTGTCATATACTATATACACTATATTAGCAAAAGCTTTGGGATGCCTGCCTTTACTCGCACATGAATTTTAATGGCATCCCAGTCTTAGTTTGTAGGGTTCAATATTGAGTTGGCCTACCCTTTGCAGCTATAGGAAGCTTCAACTCTTCTGGAAAGGCTGTCCACAAGGTTTAGGAGTGTGTCTATGGGAATGTTTGACTTTTCTTCCAGAAGCACATTTGTGAGGTCAGGCACTGATATGGACAAGAAGACCTGGCTCACAATCTCTATCGGGTTGAGGTCAGTACTGTGTGCAGGCTAGTCAAGTTCCTCTACCCAAAACTCGCTCATCCATATGGTCAAAAGTATTTGGTGGAGGGAGGATTATGGTGTGGGGTTGTTTTTCAGGTGTTGGGCTTGGCTCCTTAGTTCCAGTGAAGGGAACTCCTAAGGTGTCAGAACACATTTTGGACTATTCCATGCTCCCAACTTTGTGGGAACAGTTTGGAGATGGCCCCTTGCTGTTCCAACATGACTGCGCACCAGTGCACAAACGTCCATAAAGACATGGATGAGCAAGTTTGGTGGAGGTGGAGGAACTTGACTGGGCTGCACAAAGTACTAACCTCAACCCGAATGAACACCTTTGGGATGAATTTGAGGAAGGACTGCGAGCCAGGCCTTCTCGACCACATCAGTGCCTAACCTTACAAATGCGCTTCGGGAAGAATGGGTAAACATTCCCATATACACACTCCTAAACCTTGTGGACAACCTTCCTAGAGATAAGAGTTGAAGAGTGGGCCAGCTTACTACTGAATCCTACGCACTAAGACTGGGATGCCATTAAATTTTCATGTACGTGTAAAGGCAGGTGTCCCAATACTTTTGGTAATATAGTGTATGTTTTCCTGGGTGGCATATTCAAAGTCCTGCATTATACTTGAGATTTACTGTTGGGATGATGCCCTCAAGACATTATATTTGGGGCAATTTTTTAATTCCACCTCCTCTTTGCAGCAATTTATTGTATAACAAACAAACACTTACCTTTCCCAGTGACTGCACACATTGGGATCCTCAAGATTCAGTGACAATGACACGCCAAACCATCGGCAGAGAAAAAATGGAAGCAGGCCAAAGGAATGCGATAACTGTACCATTTTTCCAGCATCAAGCAACCTGCTGAAAAAAAAAATGTATTCTCCTTTACAACATAACTATAAAAACATAATACTCTTGCAATCATGATTATATCATAATTCTACTATACAATATTTATGGCATGCTACAGACAGTCACCTGTGAGAATATAAGGATACTACAGAGTCTACCATCTGGTAATAATGAGGTATGAAGATTCACACACAGCTAAGACATAAGGGATCTCACACTCTCACGCTAGCACTCTATTGCCTTCTGCTGTAAACTCACTTAGTGACTAGACCACACAAAAACTGTCACCATACATAAAATAATACATTTATGACAATGATCCCACACATACAGCTCAATAAAAACAAGACCACACTATCAAGACTCCACCTAAAATCATATAACTTTTAAAGTGGTTGAAATTTGTAATCTGCCACTGCAGGCTCTAGAACTGTTGTTCAGAACGTAGACTCACTGCTACGGGTGGGTAGAGTAGATTTGCAAACAAAAACTTTAATTTTAAGAACGTTCGTTAAATTTTCTCATCATTATTGGGGTGAAATTGATGTTTGCTTCAACCACAGTGACGAGAAAATTTAAAGGAGCAGGATGGAAAATTTTTTGCTCAAACAAACTTTGCCCCGTACACAGGATCGGATATTCCGCCAGCAAAATTCTGATGTGAGCTTTTGAACGGAAATTCTGACCATGTGTAGGCTCCATCAGACTTTTGCTGTTGGAATTTCCACCAACAAAAGATTGAGAGCTGTTGCATCTTATGCATCTGTAGCAAATCCGACGTGCAAAATTCCGACGCATGCTTGGAAACAATTCGACGCATTCTCGGAAGCATTGAACTTAATTTTCTCGGCCCGTCGTAGTGTTCTACGTCACTGCGTTCTTGATGGTCGAAAGTTCAGAGAACTTTTGTGTGACCGTTTGTATGCAAGCCAAGCTCGAGCGGAATTCCGTCGGAAAAACCTTAATACGATCGTGTGTACGCGGCATTACACTCCAAAATTGAAAATGAAAAGCAAATGAAAAATTTTGAAGTACTTTGGAATGACATTCATCAAGCCATCGAATGTACTGAGATTTCTCCTATGAATTTTCATTTAAAAATCTACTAGTGAATACCAAGCTTTACTGAGTTAGGCCCAGATTCACATACAGCGGTGTATCTTTGAGCGGGCGTAACGTATCCTATTTACGTTACGCCTCCGCAACTTAGACGGGCAAGTGCAGTATTCTCAAAGCACTTGCTCCGTAAGTTGCGGCGGCGTAGTGTAAATAGGCCAGCGTAAGCCCGCCTAATTCAAATGTGGAAGATGTGGGCGTGTGTTATGTAAATGTTATGTGACCCCACGTAAATGACGCTTTTTACCCAGTGTGCATTGCTCCAAAGTACACCGCAAGGATGTATTGGTTTTGACGTGAAGTAAATTATGTCCAGCCCCATTCACGGACGACTTACGCAAACGACGTAAAATATTCCAAATTCGACTCGGGACCGCCGTCCATACTTAACATTGGTACGCCGCATGTACGCCTCATATAGCAGGGGTAACTTTACGCCGGGAAAAGCCTAACGTAAACGGCGTATCTGTACTGCGTCGGCCGGGCGTACGTTTGTGAATTTGCGTATCTAGCTGATTTACATATTTCTAGGCGTAAATCAGCGTACACGCCCCTAGCGGCCAGTGTAAATATGCAGTTAAGCTATGACGGCGTAACAGACTTACGCCGGTCGGATCTAATACAAATCTATGCGTAACTGATTCTAAGAATCAGGCGCATAGATACGACGGCTCGGGCGCAGAGACACGCCGGCGTAACTGGAGATACGCCGGCGTAACTCGTTTGAGAATCCGGGCCTTACTGTCTACTCTAGAACAAGCTTGCAACCATTAAATCGGAATGTGTTATGTTTTTACTTTCAAAAGTTTTAATTCTTTTACTAAATGACAAACATGTTAAACAAAATAATCACAAGGCAGGTGAAATGAACAAAATACAATATATGGAAAGGCAGATCAGAGAAGAAGGATATATAAATATTCAAATGCCAGTAATATGGCAAAAATTGGGTGAATTTCGTCATTCAGAAGGAATGAAACAATACGTGTTTTAGTGATAAAGTAATTTGTATTCAACAAGATTTGGTATATTGAATGGATTATGTGAATAATGTATACTGTAAACAAATCTTGTATAAATGTAAAAGTTTTATATTTTAGAAATTTAATAAAAAAGAAATTGAAAACAAAATAATCACGAGGCAATGAGCCTATCTCTATAAGCAGAGCATGAAAAGACAACAGAAATAGTAAGGCTAGAAATCTTAACACGGTACCTTTATCATAACCTAATTCTCCAACCTCAGATCCCTATCATACCAGATCCAGGATCCCGGTGAGACCTCCCCAGCACCCCAAGTGGGCACATACTGTGCTAGGATAGCCACCCCCGCGACCCTGGAGTGTAATGGTCATCATGGGCCTACCATGAGCTTTATGGATGTAAGAGTGGTATAGGTACCTAGCCTCTATTCCTCCATGGGGGGGGGGGGGGGGCATGAGGAATGTGTTATGTTTTACATATATTTTTTTTTATTATAGTCAGGAAATCAAAAATGAAAAATCTAAATACAGTACATTTTAGTCAAGTAAATATGAATTCTCGCATATGAATTTTATATAGTCTTTTATTCAGCCACAGGTGGCTATTCCCTATAGGACAGCTCAGTCTGATGTTTCAGAGATCATGTTTGAAATTAAATGATTACTGCTGTGCTGTCTCTTAACTAATCTATAGTTTTCGTTTAAAGGAGAACTAAAGCCTCCTATCCTTTACAGCCAAGGAAGCTGCCATCTTAGCCTTTTTTTAATCTGCCACTGCCCTTGTGCTGCACATGATCAGTTATGACACCAGCTAGAGCTTCACCATTCTGGCCAAAATGAGAATCCTGATTGTTTTGCCTAGAATAAAGATCGCGATTCTCGCGCGGTAAAATCTTTCACATTATACAACAAAATTTGGGCTAACTTTACTGGTTAGTTTTTTTTTTTATTCACTAAAGTAATTTTTTTCCAAAAAATTGCATTTGAAAGGCCGCTGTGTAAATACAGTGTGACATAAAATATTGCAACAACCACCATTTTATTCTCTAGGTTATCTACTAAAAAATATATATATATAATGTTTGGGGGGTAATTTTCTAGCAAAAAAAAATATTTGAACTTAAAACCAAAAAGGTTTAGGCCCGGATTCACAAAGACTTACGCCGACGTATCTAATGATACCCCGTGTAAGTCCACGGATGCGCCGTCGTATCTATGCGCCTAATTCACAGTACAAGATACGCCTGAATTTTGGCATTCTACGACCGACGTATCGTCGTCGTATCTTGGGTGCATATTTACGCTGGCCGTTAGGGGCGCTTCCATTGATTTACTCGTCGAATATGTAAATGAGCGAGATACACCGATTCACGAACGTACTTGCAGTGCGCTCAGCCTATCAGCGGCCGCGACGGGACATTGCTGCGGCCGCTGATAGGCTGAGCGCACTGTGAGTCACCGACCTGCAGGAAGTGGAACAGACCGGGACCGGAGAACGGGACGGCGATATCGGAACAACGGGGGATCGTAGGCAGGTAAGTGAAAGTTTATTTTGTATAGTTTTACAGCCCGGGCACAGCGGGGGTTAAAAGTTTTAGCTCAGAGAACTCCTTTAAGTGGTATTTTTTTAAGCCTGGTGGGCCTTACATGTGACAGCATGGGGGGGGGGGGGGGGTTACACCAGAACGCCTACAGGGGACCCCAGAAGAGGAGGATCGGGGTTGCTCTGAGCAAAATCATTGCACAGAGCAGGTGAGTATAACATGTTTGTTATTTTAATAATTAAAAAAAAAAGCTTTACAATCACTTTAAAAGGTAACTAGAGATAAATAGTGTTTTTGCCCCATGCAATTTCCTGCAACAGAAAACATGCTGCATTTTCAGATGCATGGGGTGCCATTAACAATGAATGGCAGCCCTATGTGTCTGCAATAGGGCAGTGCAGTTTGGGTATGAGTGGTTGTTGAAGCTGGAACAGCAAACAGTGTGAGCCTAGCCTTAGGCCAGCCAGAGGAATCAAATCTTGGCTGGTTCATCGATCGACTTCAGTACAACCAGCCTGTCTTTATTTTTTGCATGCGATCACTGCCGCCGGTTATAGCCGCCAGCATTGACCATCGTGTTCAATAGTGCTATAGTATGTATTCTGTCCTGGTGGGAGGAAATAAAATTTGCATAATCTATGGGCTCCACGACCTGGGATCCGACTTGTGTCGTGCGACATGAGAAATTCAATGTAAGTGAATGGAGCCGTCTTAATGCACACTACTGAAGTCGCTCCGCCAGAAAAGGTTCCTGTACTACTTCAAGGCAGCTTGTACCCATTGATTTCAATGGAAGTCGCCTCCAAAGTCAGATTGTGTCTTAAAGCAGAGGTTCACCCTTAGAGAGCACTTTTTAGCCTTAGCTTCCTGCTCGTTTTGTCTAGGGGAATCGGCTATTTGTTTTAAAATATGAGCAGTACATACCCGTTTACGAGATGCATCCTCTCCGTCGCTTCCGGGTATGGGCTGCGGGAATGGGCGTTCCTTCTTGATTGACAGTCTTCCGAGAGGCTTCCGACGGTTGCATCCATCGCGTCACGATTTTCCGAAAGAAGCCGAACGTCGGTGCGCAGGCGCAGTATAGAGCCGCACCGACGTTCGGCTTCTTTCGGCTACGAGTGACGCGATGGATGCGACCGTCGGAAGCCTCTCGGAAGACTGTCAATCAAGAAGGAACGCCCGCTCCCGAAGACCCATACCCGGAAGCGACGGAGAGGATGCATCTCGAAAACGGTAAGTACAGCTCATATTTTAAAACAAATAGCCGATTCCCCTAGACCGAACGAGCAGGAATCTAAGGGGAAATTTTTTTTTTTTAATAAATGGGTGAACTCCCGCTTTAACTGAAGCAACTTTACAGGAAAAGAAAATAGTTTACTCAGGCAAACCCCTCCCACAGAGCTGATTATTCTGTGATTGGCCACAGCCAAAGTCGCCTGTCCTGAAGGCAACTTTAACCACCTGAGGCCCGCGCTATAGCCGAATGACGGCTACAGCGCGGACCTGAAAATTCAACTGGACGTCAATTGACGTCCGCCCCTTTCCTCGTTCCCCGCGCGTGCTCCCGAGCGCGCAGCGGGGAAACTCTGTGCTGGCCGTATCCCTTGAACACAGCCAATCACAGATCGCCGTGAACGGCCAATCGGAGTGGCCGTTCGGTAGGCGATCTGTGCGGCCAATGAGAGATGATCTCATATGTAAACATATGAGATCATTTCTCATTGCCGGCTCTCACAGACAGCGTCCTGTCAGGGAGAGAGGAGACTGATCTGTGTCTCTTGTACATAGAGACACAGATCGGTCACCCCCCCAGTCACCCCACTTCCCCCACAGTTAGAACACTATATAGGACACACATTTAACCCCTTCCTCACCACCTAGTGTTAACCCCTTCAATGCCAGTCACATTTATACAGTAATTAGTGCATATTTATAGCACTGATCGCAGTATAAATGTGAATGGTGTCAAAAGTGTCCGATGTGTCTGCCATAATGTCGCAGTCCCAATAAAAATCGCAGATCGCCGCCATTACTAGTAAAAAAAAAAAATAATAAAAAATATTAATAATTCTGTCCCCTATTTTGTAGGCGCTATAACTTTTGCGCAAACCAGTCGCTTATTGCGATTTTTTTTTTTTTTACCAAAAATATGTAGAAGAATACGTATCGGCCTACACTGAAAAAAAATAGTTTTTTTTAAAAAAAATTGGGATATTTATTATAGCAACAAGTAAAAAATATTGTATTTTTTTTCCAAAATTGTCGTTCTTTTTTGTTTATAGCGCAAAAAATAAAAACCGCAGAGGTGATCAAATACCACCAAAAGAAAGCTCTACTTGTGGGGAAAAAAGGACGTCAATTTTGTTTGGGAGCCACGTCGCACGACCGCGCAATTGTCAGTTAAAGCGACGCAGTGCCGGAAGCTGAAATTTCACCTGGGCAGGAGGGGGGTATATGTGCCCAGTAAGCAAGTGGTTAAGTCATGTTGTAAGTTGCTCCAAGTCGCGCTGAAGTCGCCTTGCCCCTGTGTGAACCGGCACTTAGTGTATATATCGCACTGTTAGCTCATAAAACATGGACACTAGTTTCACTTGCCTAGTTGAAATATCACAGTGAAGCATTTCATGACTCTGCTGTCTGTCATTAGGTTTACCACTAGATCTAAATGACAGATCATTCTGCAGCATGCTGACATTACACTACACACAACTCAAATTAGAAGACATTATAGGATTTGTGTTGTCTGTTCACAGCCGTAGCATACATTTACCAAAGCATCTGTTTATTATAATGACATTCTGGTATATGTGATCACAGTGATGGAGTTCCAACACTTAGCAGTATGTGAATTACCCAAGCTGGAGATGATTAGCCATTCTTTAACATAAAGTGGAACTCCAGGCAAACAGCTAGAATTATACAGTATTATACTACCTGGCAAAGTATTTAAAATTCCGTCCAGCCATTATGATCCTTGGCGCATTGTATAACCAGGCAAACCTATTTCTCAGCTCAGTTTAGCAACTTTCTATGCCACCTCCCCTCTTCTCTTCAACAAGAACCTGGATAGCCAATCAGCGATAAAACCCAAAGGCCTTATTCAGGCTGGGACCGCAAAGCAAGATGATTGCATTGTGGATGTGTGTTGCAATCAGGCGCGGACTGACAACTCATGGGGCCCCCGGGGCAATAGGAGATTATGGGGCCTCCAGTCGATAGGAGATGATGGGGCCCCCAGGCAATAGATTATGGAACCACACAGTGTAAACACACACATACACAGTATGCACACAGAGACACACAATATACACACACAGTATACATACACACAGACACACAATATACACACACAGATTACACATACACACAGAATACACATACACACACTGAAAAGGTACTGGAAAGGCGGGGCAGGTATAATCTTGATATTTTCTTTTTTAAACACAGATTTTTACATACTGTACCCGGTTTTACTGAGGCTGGCAACCCTGATGGACCCCCTAGTGGCATGGGGCCCTCGGGCAGTGCCTGAGTGCCCGAATGGTCAGTCCGCCCCTGGTTGCAATACAAGGTCGATTGCACCCCCACATACATCTACAGTGCACTGCAACACACATACAGTAAAGTGCAACACAACCCACTGTACAGGTTAAAAAAAAAATTCTACTGGACCTGTTTTTGGGTGCAGCACAATGCTCATTTGGCTGTACTTCTCCTAAGAATCACAGTAATGCAACTAGTTCTGCAATCCTGTGACCCATTTTCAGCTGACAGTGGGCTGTAGCCTGCTGCCAGCTGATGTCACAGAGCCAGTCCAGACTCTGGAAAGATCCCAAACCATATGGTCAGCCACCCAAAAGCCTGGATTGGCACCTGGCTCATCCTCTCAGCCATCCACTGAGAGCCTGGAGGTGAAGAGCAGAGAGCCGCTGGCTGACATTACCAGCTCTCTGCCCAGAGCAAAGGGGAGAACTGAGTAATATTTGATCACTCAGGTCTCACTACAGAGCCAGCGGGGCACAGATGCAGCATCAGATCGATGTTGCATTCATCTAGGCGAATATAAATGTTTTTTGTTTTTTTCAGAAAGCCATACTTTGCGTTTAAATTCTTGCCAACTGCCCGCCAGCGGCAGAATGGCTCCCCTGTGCGAATCCCTGTAGCAGTATGGTGGCCGATTTAAGGGGTATAGAGGGTGTGCGCATGCCACCGTGTCACTGAGGAGCCAATGCGTTGCCCGGTGGCGCTGATGTCTGCCGGGCAACCGCAATCGCACCTGACAGAGCCAGAACGGGGATGTGTGTGTGTAAACACACACATCCCTGTCCTGGTAGGGGAGAGGAGACAGATTGTGTGTTCCTAGTATATAGAAACACTGATCGGTCTCCTCCTCCAGTGAGTCCCACCCCCCCCCCCCTACAGTTAGACCACACTGAGAGAACACATTTAACCCCTTGATCGCCCTAGTGTTAACCCCTTCCCTGCCAGTGACATCTATACAGCAATCAGTGACTATTTTTAGCTCGGATTGCTGTATAAATGTCAGTGGTCCCAAAAAACTGTCAAAAGTGTCCGATCTGTCTGCCGCAATGTCGCAGTCCCGATCAAAATCGCAGTAAAAAAATAATAATAATGTATGTAATAATGTAAAAATCCACTATTTTGTAGACGGTATAACTTTTGCGCAAACCAATCAATATACGCTTATTGCGATTTTTTTTTTACCAAAAACATGTAGAAGAATACATATCGGCCTAAACTGAGGAAGAAATTTGTTTTTTTAAATTGGGGATGTTTATTATAGCAAAAAGTAAAAAATATTGTGTTTTTTTTTTTTAATTGTCGGTCTTTTTTTTGGTTATAGCGCAAAGAATAAAAACTGCAGAGGTGATCAAATACCACCAAAATAAAGCTCTATTTGTGGGAAAAAAAAGGGTACAGCGTAACTGTCAGTTAAAGCAAAAAATGGCCCGGGCAGGAAGGGGGTAAATTCTTCCGGGCGGTTAAAGCTATGCACCTAGACCTAAAGCAACTAATTTTGTAAAATAACAAGCTTCTGCTGAGCCTATCAGTGTCCAGATAAACGTAAGGTCATGACCAAATTGATTGATTATCTGCTTTTTTCAGTCAAATAACAGTGTCACGGGGGTTGATTCCATTAAGCTTTTCGTTATAGGCTTTAACAAAAGGTGCTACACTATTGAATAATTCATAATTATTCGTTATGAAAAGATTTAAATGGTTAAGATTTTTCTATCTTGCATTTTAGGTGCAAGATGTGCTACTGTAAGTAAAATCAAAACATAGCAGTAGTACATGGCAGACCCAATACAGACAATCAGGGTGGATAAAAATCAATGATTTAAAAAAAAATCAATGATTTAAAAAAAAATCAATGATTTAAAAAAGTAATAAAAAAAAATAGATTTTTTTTATTATTTTGCAAATTTATTTTAATAAGAAGCTTTTGGAGTAAAAATCTATCTAAAGATAGTTTTCTATTTAACCACTTAAGAACCGAACCTGTTTTTCAGACTCAGTGTCTACAGTTTTTTTGCTAGAAAATTACTTACAACCCCCAAACATTATACATTTTTTTTCTAACGCCCTAGAGAATAAAATGGTGGTCATTGCAATACTTTTTGTCACACCGTATTTGCGCAGCAGTCTTACAAGTGCATTTTTTTGGGAAAAAAATAACTTTTTTGAATTAAAAATTAAGACATCAGTAAAGTTAGCCCAATTTGTTTTATATTGTGAAAGATAATGTTACACCGAGTAAATTGATACCCAACGTGTCACACTTCAAAATTGCGCCTGCTCGTGGAATGGCGTCAAACTTTTACCCTTAAAAATCTCCATAGGCGAAGTTTAAAAAATTCTACAGGTTGCATGTTTTGAGTTACAGAGGAGGTCTAGGGCTAGAATTATTGCTCTCGCTCTAACGACCGTGGTGATACCTCACATGTGTGGTTTGAACACTGTTTTCATATGCGGGCGCTACTCACATATGCGTTCGCTGCGAGCTCGTTGGGACGGGGCGCTTTAAAAAAATAAATAAAAATTGGGTCACTTTTATTCCTATTACAAGGAATGTAAACATCCCTTGTAATAGAAAAAAGAAGACTAAAGTGCAATAAAAAAAAAAAATGTGTAATTTGAAATAATGACAAAAATAAAATGACCCTTTAAAGCAGTGGTTCTCAACCTGGGGGTCGGGACCCCCCTCGGGGGTCAAATGATGATTTGCCAGGGGTCACCAAATCCTGGGCTGTTCATGAAGCCCGCACCTCTTTTGCAGCCACCCAGCAGGGCTGTCCCTGGAGCCCACAGCTGCCTACTCGATCTCTTTGCAGCCACCCATTCAGTTCACAACATGGCTGGGGGGGCAGAGACTTTAGGTCAGCAGACTGGTGAGGAATGTGAAGTGGGAGACAATGAGTAACACTACCTGTGATTATAGTTCCCATTAAAAGTCTCCACTACAGTTCTCAGATCAGCAAATGACCTTGATCAAGAGCACCTATGTTGGCTGATCAGAACTCTCCCACCAGCACTGCCACTCACCCCAACTCTCCCACCAGCACTGACACTCACCCCAACTCTCCCACCAGCACTGACACTCACCCCAACTCTCCCACCAGCACTGACACTCATCCTAACTCTGCAACCAGAACTGCCACTCATCCTAACTCTCCCACCAGCACTGACACTCACCCCAACTCTCCAACCAGAACTGCCACTCATCCTAACTCTCCCACCAGCACTGACACTCACCCCAACTCTCCCACCAGCACTGACACTCACCCCAACTCTCCCACCAGCACTGACACTCACCCCAACTCTCCCACCAGCACTGACACTCACCCCAACTCTCCCACCAGCACTGACACTCACCCCAACTCTCCCACCAGCACTGACACTCACCCCAACTCTCCAACCAGAACTGCCACTCATCCTAACTCTCCCACCAGCACTGACACTCACCCCAACTCTCCCACCAGCACTGACACTCACCCCAACTCTCCCACCAGCACTGCCACTCATCCCAACTCTCCAACCAGAACTGCCACTCATCCCAACTCTCCCACCAGCACTGACACTCACCCCAACTCTCCCACCAGCACTGACACTCACCCCAACTCTCCCACCAGCACTGCCACTCATCCCAACTCTCCAACCAGAACTGCCACTCATCCCAACTCTCCCACCAGCACTGACACTCACCCCAACTCTCCCACCAGCACTGACACTCACTCCAACTCTCCCACCAGCACTGACACTCATCCTAACTCTGCAACCAGAACTGCCACTCATCCTAACTCTCCCACCAGCACTGACACTCACCCCAACTCTCCAACCAGAACTGCCACTCATCCTAACTCTCCCACCAGCACTGCCACTCATCCCAACTCTCCCACCAGCACTGACACTCACCCCAACTCTCCCACCAGCACTGACACTCATCCCAACTCTCCAACCAGAACTGCCACTCATCCCAACTCTCCCACCAGCACTGACACTCACCCCAACTCTCCCACCAGCACTGACACTCACCCCAACTCTCCCACCAGCACTGCCACTCATCCCAACTCTCCAACCAGAACTGCCACTCATCCTAACTCTCCCACCAGCACTGACACTCACCCCAACTCTCCAACCAGAACTGCCACTCATCCTAACTCTCCCACCAGCACTGCCACTCATCCCAACTCTCCCACCAGCACTGACACTCACCCCAACTCTCCCACCAGCACTGCCACTCACCCCAACTCTCCCACCAGCACTGACACTCACCCCAACTCTCCCACCAGCACTGACACTCACCCCAACTCTCCCACCAGCACTGCCACTCATCCCAACTCTCCAACCAGAACTGCCACTCATCCTAACTCTCCCACCAGCACTGACACTCACCCCAACTCTCCCACCAGAACTGCCACTCATCCTAACTCTCCCACCAGCACTGCCACTCATCCTAACTCTCCCACCAGCACTGACACTCACCCCAACTCTCCAACCAGAACTGCCACTCATCCTAACTCTCCCACCAGCACTGCCACTCATCCCAACTCTCCCACCAGCACTGACACTCACCCCAACTCTCCCACCAGCACTGCCACTCACCCCAACTCTCCCACCAGCACTGACACTCACCCCAACTCTCCCACCAGCACTGACACTCACCCCAACTCTCCCACCAGCACTGCCACTCATCCCAACTCTCCAACCAGAACTGCCACTCATCCCAACTCTCCCACCAGCACTGCCACTCACCCCAACTCTCCCACCAGCACTGACACTCACCCCAACTCTCCCACCAGCACTGCCACTCATCCCAACTCTCCAACCAGAACTGCCACTCATCCTAACTCTCCCACCAGCACTGACACTCACCCCAACTCTCCCACCAGAACTGCCACTCATCCTAACTCTCCCACCAGCACTGCCACTCATCCTAACTCTCCCACCAGCACTGACACTCACCCCAACTCTCCAACCAGAACTGCCACTCATCCTAACTCTCCCACCAGCACTGCCACTCATCCCAACTCTCCCACCAGCACTGACACTCACCCCAACTCTCCCACCAGCACTGCCACTCACCCCAACTCTCCCACCAGCACTGACACTCACCCCAACTCTCCCACCAGCACTGACACTCACCCCAACTCTCCCACCAGCACTGCCACTCATCCCAACTCTCCAACCAGAACTGCCACTCATCCCAACTCTCCCACCAGCACTGCCACTCACCCCAACTCTCCCACCAGCACTGCCACTCACCCCAACTCTCCCACCAGCACTGCCACTCATCTTAACTCTCCCACCAGCACTGCCACTCACCCCAACTCTCCCACCAGCACTGCCACTCATCTTAACTCTCCCACCAGCACTGCCACTCATCCCAACTCTCCCACCAGCACTGCCACTCATCTTAACTCTCCCACCAGCACTGCCACTCACCCCAACTCTCCCACCAGCACTGCCACTCATCTTAACTCTCCCACCAGCACTGCCACTCACCCCAACTCTCCCACCTGCACTGCCACTCATCTTAACTCTCCCACCCACAAGGAGTAAGAGAAGGAATAAAAATAGAGAATACATGGAAAGGAAAAGGAGGGGGAACAACAAATAAAAACGGGAAAGAAAGATTGAGAGAGAGCAAGAAAGATGGCTAGATTGAGGGATGGGGGAAAAAGAAGAAATTAGGATAGAGAGATAAAAGGGAAAGAAAGGAGAACAAAGAGTGGTACATACTAAAAATGTACCATAAGAGGTTTTAATACTTCACAAATATAAGGGTTAGGGGAGCAAATTACTTGTTTTGCCTTAAGTGTTGACAACCCACGCTACGAAAATTGTTAGGGGTCCCTACAACTTGGGAAATTTTATCAAGGGGTCACAGCACTAGAAAGGTTGAGAACCACTGCTTTAAAGCCTCTTACACACGACCGAGTTTCTCGGCAAAAACCAGCAAGAAACTTGCTGGGATTTTTTTTTTGCCGAGGAAACCGGTCGTGTGTACATTTTTCGACGAGGAAACTGTCGAGGATCCCGTCAAGCCAAAAAGAGAGCATGTCTTCTTTTTCCTCGACGGGAATGGAGAAACTTGCCTTGTCGAGTTCCTCAAAAGCCTAACAAGGAACTCGACGAGGAAAACGATGTGTTTCGCCTGTCGAGTTCCTCGGTCGTGTACACGAGGCTTAAGACGTATGGGCGGAAGTGACGTTTTGACATCGCTTCCGCTGTGCTATGGTATGGAGACAGGTGGGGGGCAATATCACCCTCACTCGTATCCATACCAAGGAAGGAAAATGACCCGATCGCCTCCACCACTACCGACGGCTCCGGTAAGCGGTGGAGGGCGTGGAAGAGCGGGGCCCTCTCCCGCCGCCGATTAAGGTAATCTTGCAGCGAATCTGCCGCAGAGACCACCATTATCGTTTACAGGACCGCCGCCTGAAGAGATGGATACATTGGTTGTGGCAGCAGCTGCTGCCTTTACTGAGATATCCCATTTCAAAGTAAGGATGTAGATAGTAGTGCAGCGGTCCTTAAGTGGTTAAGATGCATTATTCGTTTTGTTTATTCAGCATGACATGGAACTTAGTTATGTAGCATGAGGCTGCATAATCTGCAATATTAAAATTTTTTGTAAACTCATTCAATGAATCCAAGCTCTGCAAGCTGAGATAACATGCATTACATTTATGCATTCACACAATTTCACAGTAACCATGAGATAAAACAGCAATATTCCTTTAGACCCCTTTCACACGGAAGCGTTTTTACAGCGTTTTAGCGTTAAAAATAGCACTATTAAAACGCTCATAAAACGCTCTCCATGCATCTCAATGGACCCTTTCACACTGAGTCCTGCAAGCAGCATCTTTGGAGCAGCTTTTGGGCGCTGAAAAAAACGCCCCTCTCCATAGAAATTAATTGAAAGCGCTGTAAAAACGCCTTACCCTTTCACACTGAGGCACTGCAAAAACACCCTAAAAAACATTAGGGTCTTAGCAGTGCTTTACCAGCACATTGGGAAAAGTGTCAAAAGTGTCCGATGTGTCCGCTATAATGTCGCAGTCCCGAAAAAAAAAACGCAGATCGCCGCCATTCCTAGTAAAAACAAATAAAAAAAATCATTATGTCCCCTATTTTGTAGGCAATATAACTTTTGCGCAAACCAGGTTATTGCGAATTTTTTTTTTTTTTTACCAAAAATATGTAGAAGAATACGTATCGGCCTAAACTGAGAAAAAAAATATATTTTTTTAAAAAAAATAGGATATTTATTATAGCAAAAAGTAAAAAATATTGTGTTTTTTTTTCAAAATTGACGCTCTTTTTTTGTTTATAGCCCAAAAAAGAAAAACCGCACAGGCGATCAAATACCACCAAAAGAAAGCTCTATTTGTGGGGAAAAAAGGACGCCAATTTTGTTTTGTTTCGCGCAATTGTCAGTTAAAGCGACGCAGTGCCGGAAGCTAAAATCTCGTCTGGGCAGGAAGGGGGTGTATGTGCACAGTAGGCAAGTGGTTAAGATAAAAAAAATAATTCCTTTACAAACCCTTTAATTTGGCGCATTCATTGCACCAAAGTAATGCCTCGTTTCCACTGAGCGGATCGGTTCGGTACGCTATTTTGGGTGTTTCCATTATGAAAGCGTGCCATAAAAGCGAACCGTACCGGACCATTCTGGGTCCTGCTTCAGATGTGGGGCCATAGAAATGGAACGGTTCCATTAGGGCGGACCTACAAATACATCTCACTGATTGGTGGACGCGCTAGGCATTTTTCCTAAATCCTGTATGGTCCCGACGTTCCGATTTGCAGTGGAAACACTCACGAGAATAGACCGGTCCATTCTAAACCGTTCCAAACATACTGACCCGAACCGTTCCGTTCAGTGGAAACAAGGCATTAATGTGGCGCATTGTAGAAGTACGTAAATTTGGTTCCTGGTCTCTGTCAAAACCAAAAGTGTTGCGAATGCTTCATGAATTTGGAGCAATACATTAACAAGAAGAAAGCCACCAGAAAAGTGGCGCAGCTTTAGTCAGTTTCCTCCAATATCTTTGCACATTTATCACAGTCAGCACATTGTGGCTTGGTACATGATAGGACAGTACGTGGCACCATAACACAGTACATACAGTAAGCAAGTGAATTACAAAGGAATGCTTTTGGTATCTTGGGAATATCGGGGCCCTCTGTGATGACAAGCCCCAAGCTACTTTTGGTTATTTCCCACTTCACTGACAGTGAAAACAGCTGCCGGCAGCTGCTACTTGTTTTCTTTCTTTTGCATGAACACATTCACAGCAGCCACACAACATAATAAGAGTAGCAACTGTATAAATGTATCAAGGAAACAAATAAGAGTAGCAACTGTATAAATGTATCAAGGAAACAAATAAGAGTAGCAATTGTATAAATGTATCAAGGAAACAAATAAGAGTAGCAATTGTATAAATGTATCAAGGAAACAAATAAGAGTAGCAATTGTATAAATGTATCAATGAAACAAATAAGAGGTCATTTGTATATTTTCAATAGGCCATCTCGTCAAGCTTGTTTTCATGGTCAGGGTGCAAGCTTTACATACAGAGACCCCGCCATTGCGTCCATCTACATATGCCAAAGCAACTGTTCATTACCAGTGACTTGCTGCGACTAAGTGACACAAATTTTACAATAAGCCCCCTGTGGATAAACTGAAATTATGATTGATGGGACAAATGCCCTTACAGCAACAGGTTTCTTGGAAAATCAGAAGCACTTCTAGAAATTGGTGCCGAAGATAAAGAGTTAAGTATGTTACGTGTATTAATGAGTTTGTCTGGACAGACTCAATAAAAGAAAAGTAACAAGTTGAGCTGACAGTGCTGCTAAAATTACACAGGTCCTACGGTCTAATGACGGAACAACTGAGTCCCCTGGACAAACACTGCACTGTACAAACACGCTTTATTTACGCACAACTGCAAATCACCCCCCAGGTTCAGATCTATTTATTATCTCCTTAAAGTGGAGGTTCACCCGAAAAGTTAATTTTTAAGATTAGATTGATGCTCATTTTGTCTAGGGGAATCGGGTAGTTTTTTTTTAATCGAAGCAGTACTTACCGTTTTAGAAAGCGATCTTCTCCGCCGCTTCCGGGTATGGGCTGCGGGACTGGGCGTTCCTATTTGATTGACAGGCTTCCAACGGGCTTCCAACGGTCGCATACATCGCGTCACGATTTTCCGAAAGTAGTCGAACGTCGGTGCGCAGGCGCCGTATAGAGCCGCACCGACGTTCGGCTTCTTTCGGCTACTCGTGACGCGATGTATGCGACCGTCGGAAGCCTGTCAATCAAATAGGAGCACCCAGTCCCGAAGACCATACCCGGAAGCGGCGGAGAAGATCGCTCTCTAAAACGGTAAGTACTGCTTCGATTTAAAAAAAACTACCCGATTCCCCTAGACAAAATGAGCATCAATCTAATCTTAAAAAAAAAAAATTCGGGTGAACTCCCGCTTTAAGAAACAGAAGAAACCTTCATAACTGGCCAAAGGTCTTCGTGTGACCATTTCAGTAGGAACAATCAAACCTTTGCGAATTACAGTATATCTAAATCCAAATCTTTGTTTAGTATTGGATAGAGTAGGAAGGGGGAAAATGTATTTTGGGTTTGTACTGCTGTCTGTGTCTGCAATGGGGAGAAGCACCCTCTCTTTGTATCTTGGTGACCATCATCAAGTGTGGAAAATCCAAAAATTTGAGTTGTACCAGAATAGAATAAGAGAGAAAATCTTCCAAATTCTAGACTTGTTCTGGTGACAACTGGGAATAATATGATTTCCCTGATTTTGGAGAGATTTCCTCTCATTTCCTGTTGTGTCTGCAGGAGAGCAATGCTGCCAAGTGGTACACAGAGGGCAAAAATATCTGACAGGGGTTTTAACTATTCCCTACTCTATCCAAAACGGTATGTACTGTACAGCAGGGGTCTCCAACACTACTGGGCCCCAGCCTGTTTCCCGGCGGGGCGCAAAGTCTGCGCTATCTGAGGTGTGGCGGGGAGCAGAGAGATCGCCGCCATCACCACACTTCCGCCCACACAGCCTCGCCACACTTCTGCCCACACAGCCCTGCCGCTACACTGTTAGGGGTGAAGCAGGTGAGCAGAGAGATGACATCATCTCCCACCGCCCGCCCGCATCACCGCTGTTCTCTCTCACGCGGAACTCACTGTGCTTAGTGACAATTTGCATCTAGGAGGCAGGAGACAGTGGCATGTGCAATCTGCATCTGCTGGGATGTGGCAATCATCTGGTCAAGTGACTGTGGTAATCTACTTCTAGTGGCATGTGGCAAGTAACTGTGGCAATCTGCATCTGGTGGCATGTGGCAAGTGACTGTGACAATCTACATCTGGTGGCAATCTGTATCTGGTAGCATGTGACTGTGGCAATCTGCATCTGGTGGCATGGGGCAATCTGCATCTGGTGGCATGTGGCAAGTGACTGTGGCAATCTACATCTGGTGGCAATCTGTATCTGGTAGCATGTGACTGTGGCAATCTGCATCTGGTGGCATGGGGCAATCTGCATCTGGTGGCATGTGGAAAGTGACTGTGGCAATCTGCACCTGGTGGCATGTGACTGTGGCATGTGGCAATCTGCATCTGGTAGCAGGCGATGTGGCAAGTGGCAATCTGGTGACAGGCACTGTGGCAAGCTGCATCTGGTGGCAGATTCGGCATTATGGTGAGTTTAACTATCTAATTTTATATTACAATATAATAATAAAAATAATGCGCTTCAATCATCCTGACACCATATTAAAGTGGAGGTTCACCCAAAAACTCAATTTTTAACCTTAGATTGGGCCTAATTACGGGAAGCAGAATCGGGGGTTTTGGTTAAAATCAATGCAGTACTTACCTTTTTTGAGATAGATGTTCTCCCGCCGCTTCCGGGTATGGTCTTTGGGACTGGGCGTTCCTACTTGATTGACAGCCGTCCGACCGTCGCATACAGCGCGTCACCAGTTTCCGAAAAGTAGCCGAACGTCGGTGCGCAGGCGCCGTATAGCGCCGCACCGACGGTCGGCAACTCGTGACGCGATGTATGCGACTGTCGGAAGGCTGTCAATCAAATAGGAACGCCCAGTCCCAAAGACCATACCCGGAAGCGGCGGGAGAACATCTATCTCAAAAAAGGTAAGTACTGCATTGATTTTAACCAAAACACCCGATTCTGCTTCCCGTAATTAGGCCCAATCTAATGTTAAAAAAAAAATGCATCGTCACCCAGACCCCCCCCCCCCCCCCCCCCCGCCCATTCGCAATTTTCATCCACAATGCCGGTCCCCAGTGCCAAAAAGGTTGGGGACCACTGCTGTACAGGATATATTTATACAATCATATCTAGTTCTTATTGATTCCATGGGATTGCCAGGTCTTTCTTGAACCCTCCTCAATTGGTCAGGTTGAGTACCAGCATATAGAATGTGACAACAAATGGGCATTGCCATTTTGTACATAAACACACACTAGGGCCAGTTTAGTGAACGTCACAGCGAGCATGCTGACTAACCCCCAGCTAGAATGGCTCAGATGATGGGGGCAAGCTTACTGAGAAGAAAAAGGAAGTGAGAAATTCAGACAAAGAAAAAAACATTTAGAAGGGAAATGGAAGGAAAAGGTAAGTGAACCAACAATGCACTAGCTTAAAGGAACCTATTTAGAAAAAAAAACAAAAAACCTTTACAGCCCCTTTAAATAAAAGCTAGAACAGGAGTTTTAATTCATCCAAAACTAGAAAAAAAAAAACGAGTTTGACTACACACTTTAAATAATGATTTTCAAGTAAAGTGTCATTGTAATAGTAAGCTAAAACAGAAAAAAAAAACTTCTGTTCTTTCTACCACTTATATTTTGTTAAAATGTGAAATGTTTAATGGCTTTGAATGTTTGACAGCAAGTACAAGATCTAAGAACGTCTAGTGCACCTGGGCATTGTAACCAAGATCAAACACAGGAGACACCCACTGCTCATACAACTTCACTACTCTATGGGTGAAATAATGCATTGTTCTCACTGAATGTCACAAGGCTCTCATAACATGATAAACCACCCAGGTTATACATTCACCAAGATGTTTTTTTATCTGTGGTAAGCTCATCCAAAGTTACATTGAAACACAGTTGCCAACTGTCCCGATTTTCCACAGAAAGCCTTGGTATTGTAAAACCCAAGAGCTTTCGATTTATCAGTTCATGCATTCCAGGTGCATAAAAAAGCATTTGATGTCTTATAGTTTGTTATCTTTGAAAAACAGTCATAGCCTGTGTAGAAAAAAACATTCTACCTTCTAGTATCATGAAATGAAGGACCCTTGCTCTTTGTGTGGAAGCAGCAGTTACTCTGAAGAGGCCCGGCATGGCTTTTGTTCTGTCATGCCTCGTACACACGACCGGTTTTCCCAGCAGGAAAACTGCCATGAGGGCTTTTGGCCGGGAATCCCGGCCGTATGTATGCTTCATCGCAGTTTTCCCGACAGGAAAACTGCGGGGAAAAAAAGAGAACGTGTTTTCTTTTTTCGCCCCGGGATTCCCAGCAGACTTTTTCCCGTTGGGGAAAACCGGTCTTGTTTATGCTTTTCCGAGGAAAAAAAAAAAAAAAAAACATGCTCAGAATCAAGTTTGAGACGGGAGCGCTCGTTCTGGTAAAACTAGCGTTCGGAGTGGAGATAGCACATTCATCACGCTGAAAATGTTTGCATTGTTTAATTTAATGCATTCTTTTCTTCTTTATAATGCTACAATAATGAACTTGTTTTTCTGCTGATATTCACACAGAGTTATGACAAACTAGTTTCTTTATTATTTCTCAGGATCTCATGAATAATCTTTTGTTTTTGAAAGCCAGATCTCCATAATAATGTTTTTTTTTTTTTTTTATTGTAATTTTTTATTAAATATTTTAATCAAGATCGACATTTTTGTGTATTTTTTCAATTAATTTCTACTGATCTCCATATATATTTCTATACGTTTTGTGTGTCAAGTTACCACAACAACATTATTATCTTTTATTTTTTACCCTCAAGGAGGGTGTTGGTGTCCCTTGTTAATTACACATTGTATTTTTTAAATTTACCTGCCTACTCACAAACAAACTGTCATATTTGAAGGAAAATTCATAGTCAAGTATTAACTGTAAAAATAAATTCCATTTATTTTGGCTCATAAAGAAAATAAAGAGGAAGGCAATGCTGGAGAACCTGCTGCAATTTGTTCAGCCTTGGGAGCCCAGGGCACACATCAAATAATAGAAAACTAAAATTGTGAGCTTGAGAAGCACATACTATTGGGAGCACAATCTGGTCCTGGACTACCAGAGATCAGGAACAGCAGCAGATGACATATATGTCCCCAGTGGTATAATGATCCCCAGAGCCTGGGGGGAGATGCCTGTTGAGAACTTGAGTTCCTGCAGACTTCTCCCAGTAGCCAGGTATCTCAACGTGGCGACTAGAGTTTGCTCGGCAGTGATAGCTTCCTGCATGACAGTGTCCTGCCTCCTGATGTAGGGGGACACCAAAGCCAACAGACGATGAAAAAACGGGTTCCATCATCTGGAGAAAATTCCTGTAATCATCAGGGTTATTCTCCTGGATCTCCCGCAGCAGAGGCATATGACAGAATGGGTCACGCTAGAGCAACCAATTATTCATCCATGAACTCCTCCTCACCCTGTTCATGGACTGGACTTGGGTTAAAGCATAAACCCCCAAACCAAACCCCTGCACAGCACAAAGTCTACGACGAGTATGCACCCACAACATGGCTAGAAAACGGTCGGCTGGTCAGAACGAACTAACAGAACGCACTGAAGAACAGCAAGGCCTATGAAGAACGACCTGAAAATCTGAAACGAGTGGAAAAGAATGCACTGAAAAAACTGATACAAACTCACTACACGCACTGAAAGACAGATACGATCCCACAAGCACCTACTGAACAGCAGAAAACTATGTGGAAAGCACGAAGACTGAAAAGTGCTAATCGTCCCTCACCAAACTTTTACTAACACGAGGATCAGCAAAAGCAGCCCAAAGGGTGGCGCCGTTTGAATGGAACTTCCTTCACTCAATGCAATGAGCTTCCTTCACTCAATGCAACAAAACGTGAACATTATCACAACGCTTCAGAACATGAAGGTGCAAATGGCCCCAAAGCTTACTAAAGCATACTTTTAGTTCTCCCCCATGTTGTCCTTTTTGTCTAATCACAGAGAAATGTGCATAGGACATCCCTGCTCGATGCACATATATATTGTATTTATATAAAAAAGTGAGGTTTTCCTTAGACCCGAGCGCAACATAATGTGAAAATAGATAGCTGGCAATTTATTAATCTGAATGTGATAATTTATTGATGAAGGTCGAGTACAGAAGTCCTACTAGTTAAGCACAGAGACTTACGCGTTTCGGCACACAGCATTAGTCATAGCCGTAATGTATCTATAGTAGTAATACACATATTTTAAGAGAAAGGCTTCATGTATTCTATGTATGTAACCAGTAAATATAAATTCTATAAATGTTTTGCTCTTCATAGTGTTGTGTCATCTGTGGAGTCAGAACATTGCTTTTGATAATAACAGAATGCACGTGTAGATATTAAAGGCAGCAATTTGACTCAAACCAAAGCCAGCTGATCCAGCAGTCTAATGTTTGTTTTCTATTGATCTTCTTTCATGGTCTTTTCTTTCTTCACTACAGAAATGTGGAAGTACATTCTTTTAAAAGTCTGAATTACAGTTGGTTTGAAATACATAAAGGCTTGTTCTAACTCAATGCAAATGTGAATGGCAATCAATGATCCCAGGCGTCTTTGAAGAGTGATACATCACAGCTAAGGCAACCAAAGCCACTTCAACTCCAAAGTGTTTTTGCCAGTTCAGTTGCCTCTTCATCGGGGAATCTGACAAAGGTGTTTGTAGTCGGATTTGCACTTAGTAAAGGGCATTCTTAAGAAAATCCAAAGCAGTTCGGTGACAGTAAAAACATGCAGCCACTAAATACTAAAACTGATTAGCTTTACTCTTACAATTTGAGGTTAAACAGTTGTGGATGAGAAATGATAAATAGTAAGAATATGTTATGGGGGAAATACAGATAATGCTGGGAAAAAATGGTTAAAGTATAACCAAAGGCAAAACTTTTGTTTTGGATAGAGTGGAGCCTACAAGTAAGCCTATAAGAAGGCTTACCTATAAATACAGTGAATATTTCCTAAGCTTGCATTGTTTAAGAGATATTCACACTGCATGCAGCCGTCGGAGTCAGCGGCGCATGCGCTCTGAAGGGATGGTATACCCGTGCTGTCCCTTCAGAGCTCTGTGCCGTGGCCGTGACCCGCAGGCATGCGTGGGAGTGACATCATCATCATTGTGGCTCAACCAATCAGACGGCCAAAGAACATGGACCCAGAGGGAAGATCAGGTAAAGATGGAAGCCCTGTCAGAGGTGACAGTGTGCTGCTGGAGGGCTTCTTTCCAAGGTAAGCATCTCATAATGTGCTAGTATGCGATGCATATTAACACATTATGCCATTGCCTTGCAGGTTTTTTTTTTTTTTAAAGGATGTGGTTTACTGCCGCTTTAAGGTTTTAGAACCACTTTATGCTAGTGTGAAAAAAAAAAATCCTGAAAAGTATATACATATTCTAGGTCTGTGATCAAAAAGGTTTGAAAGCAACAGACAGCGGAGCATCTATCAGCTAGGCTTAGAAAATTAAATGGATAAAAAAATGGTTTAAAGGGGTTGTAAACCCTTGTGTTTTTTCACGTTAATGCATCCTTAATGCATTAGTAAAAAAAACACCTGGCAGTTACCGGTCCCCCAGCCCCCCCCCCATTTTACTTACCTGAGCCACGATTTTCTTCAGCGGGGACCGCGTGGTCCCGGATCTTGATTGGATAGATTGATAGCAGCCATTGGCTCCCGCTGCTGTCAATCAAATCCAATGACGTGGGTGTTGGTGGCGGGCCCGAGACCGGCATTCGTGTCTATGGATACAAATGCTGGACTCAGAAGCGTGCCCGTAAGGTAACCCCCCCAGTGAGGGCTTCTCCTAGAGGGTTATCTGATGCATGGAGGAGCAGCGAGAGCTGACGAGGGCCCCCAGAAGAGGAGGATCGGGGAGACTCTGTGCAAAACGAGCTGCACAGAGGAGGTAGGTATGACATGTTTGTTACTTTTTTTTTTCAAAACGAGCCTTTACAATCACTTTAAAGACGACATTAAAAGAAAGTCATGAGCAGTGATTCATGCTCTTATTCATCTAAAGCTTTCAATACATTGTTCGTTTTTTAATCAGCCAGCAGACTAAAAAAAAACGGATTCCTCCATCCATACAAACAAGGTTGTTAGAGAACCCACCTGCCGGGACATGGTATTCTGACATCTGCACCCACCCAGCAGCTGATCGAGAAAAGTTTTCCTTTTGACAGAAGTTAATCAAGTGATCGACTACTACAGTATGGGGATCACCACACACTGAATAAAATGTGGCCAGTCCATGCTGATCCGGCTGAATTTTCGATCAGTTTATGGTCAGCTTTAGGTTGTTAGCATATCCCTGGGTTCAGTTTTGGGACCATGACTTTGAACCTGTCTAATGGTACTGATTGGGTAACAGTCACTGCCTCCGGCAAAACAGACCTAAAACAGAAAACTTTGTATTAAAGATGGCAGAAAAAAGTAAAAAGGCCAGGTTGAAGCTGTAACCTATAGCTATTGTTTAGATACAGGTGTGTATATAGAAGTTCTAAAGATATATTTGTCTAGAGATTAGTAGTAACCTTCCATTCACCACATGACACAGTTCAAATACAATGGGAAATAAAGAAAAACTTTTCTATAGTTACTAATATAGTAGAGTGAAAACAATTTTGGCTCAGTTTGCAGCAGACATTAAACAGCAGCTGGACCTGTATGCATGAAACAGCTATGAAACAGCTACTTAGAGATTTTTCCCCAACACAATTATTCTACAAACATGCAGGTTCACACTGAGAAAACGTCCATGTTTGTGCCTACAGAGAAAGACGGTGGCAGCTGTATAACAGGAACCTTAGAGACTGCCCAAGAAACGCCATCACAAGCGATCCACTTTTTCTTCAAACAGACTAGGTGGGTGACTATCATATATTATCAGAGTGAAGCTCTCAACAAACACAAGAACATTCTCCAATCCAGCCATAATCTGCCACATTGGATTAAAGCTGAATTCCAGGAATTCCGTGACTTTGTGAAAAACGCAAATACACTATGAGTTAAATCCATGGTGGTGCATGACATCTCCTGAACTTATCTCTATTATTCAAATCTAACAGGTTTATGGCTCTGCCCGAGCATACACTTACACCTGAAGCCGTGAAAGAGGTGAAAGAGGCACCCATTTGCTACCCATTCAGAGAAGCCTTTGTATTTTGTGAATGATTTCACATATTATAAAGGCTTCTGTGATTGGGCAGAGGGGCAGGCATAGCACTTGCAGTGACTCTAATTTTAAAGTTGTTTGGACCTGAAGCATCAGTGCAGAGATCCCAAAAATACAGCAATAGCTTTTTTTTTTTTTAAGGAGTGCAATAAAATAAATAATGTAAATAATAAAGAAAAGCCCAGGAAATATCACGCAGCTCCTTGGACTTAACTCATAGTGTGCCTTCACTTTTTACAAAGGAGCTGAATTCCTGGAATTCAGCTTTAAGGCTGGTACGGTTGCTAATATCGAAGTTACTCTCCTAAACTAGAACCCAATGACCATCATAATCTGTGGTCACCATCAGTAGTGTATTTAGGTTTTGTGCTGCCCTAGGCCTGACTATACTTGTACACTCCCTAATTTAAATATGAACCACCCATTCCTGTCAATACCACACCCCCTTGCTGTTTAAGACCCACCCTGAAATTTTCGAGTGTTGACACTAGTTCTGAGGACCTGGGAGATGGCAATGGATTCCCTTAATTTGCATAGACTTCCTGTTTGGCTATGGGGCAGGAAGTGAAAGGAAAACTCTGCAATGGGACAGGGATGGTAAAAAATAAACTGACAGGGGCGATAACCCCCCCTACTCTATCCAAAATGAAAACAAAAGTATTGCCTATAGTTCAACTTTAAGCATACATTTCTGATAATTTTATGGAGAGGACTAAGATGATAAAACCATGCCAATGGTGCAGCAGAAAACATAGCACAATGAGAAAGGTTAGTGGTCCAGGATGATAGGACAGTCAAAATTTGAAGCGGCACCCCCAGCCCCCCCCCCCCACACACACACAGTTGTGGAGAGCCGATCGCCTGCATACCGGAAGCAGTGCAGCCACCTCTAACAGTGTAGCGCAAGCCGTCTGGGACTCTTTCTGTGCTGCCCTGCAAAGTGCTGCCCTAGGCCTGGGCCTTGGATACAGCGTTGGTCACCATGATGAAGTAGGAATAGACAGTCATGGCACTGAGCTCCTGAAATAGACTGCATTATTTAAAATCATGTTCAAATATTAGCGAGCCGTAGTGCACAATAGGCCTTTGCTACTGGTTTAATCCATACCACATGCAGATGACGTAAGTAAACCCCCTTCAGAAAACAGAAAGTTTGTTGTCTACATAAGGAACAGTTGCTAAAACCCAGCAGAGGCAGCTGTTGTAAGGCTTGTTAGGAAATAAAGGGAAACTTGATCGTTTAATCTTTTCTGTTTTTCTCTCAGACAGAGATTGCAAGTGCCAACTGTTTTAGTCTTTGGGGCCGTCCATATTCAAGTAGGTACTCCAACATTTACCTAAAAAATGGAATGTGTGACAGATACGACCTGACTAGTAAGAGAACAAATGGAACATAATGAACTATAAGCTTCACAATTTGCAAAATGTAGCTTAAAATGAGAACAGTAACAGTAACAAAACAAAAAAGGTTTACGCCGGCGTATCAGTAGATACGCCGTCGTAACTCTGAATCTAAGCCGTTGTACATTTAAGTGTATTCTCAAATTGAGATACACTTAAATGTAGCTAAGATATGACGGCCTGCGCCGTCGTATCTTAGCTGTCTAGTTCCGCTGGCCGCTAGGGGCGTGAACGCTGATTTACGCCTAGAATGCGTAAATCAGCGAGATACGCCTATTCACGAACGTACGCTTGCCCGTCGCAGTAAAGATACGCCGTTTACGTAAGGCGTTTTCAGGCGTAAAGTTAGTCGAACAAAAAGCTGGCCTAGCCAATGTTAAGTATGGACGTCGTTCCCGCGTCAAATTTTAAAATATTTACGTTGTTTGCGTAAGTCATCCGTGAATGGGGCTGGACGTAATTTACGCTCACGTCGAAACCAATAAGTCCTTGCGGCGTACTTTGGAGCAATGCACACTGGTATATGTCCACGGACGGTGCATGCGCCGTTCGTTAAAAAACGTCAATCACGTTGGGTCATGATTTATTTACATAAAACATGCCCACCTCTTCACAATTTGAATTAGGCACGCTTACGCCGGCCCATTTACGATATGCCGCCGTAACTTAGGAGGAAAGTGCTTTGTGAATACAGCACTTGCCTCTCTGACTTACAGCGGCGTAGCGTAAATACGATACGCTACGCCGGCTCAAAAATACGCCGCCCTACGTGAATCCAGCTAAAAGTCATTAGCAATCACTATTTTGAACTGGCAAACTCAGTGATTTTCAGTTCACATTTGCCTCACATTATAGACCGTTTACTTTGTATGGATATGTGAGAGAAAAATGAGGAGTCATGTGTGGTCATTCCTGGTAAATAAACATTTTACATCACAAATAGTCCTATATTACTATCATTCTGGAGTTAAAAAAATGCAGCCTGTACAGCTACATAAAATATATTTATCAGTTTTGCTGCTTTAGTATACGACCCTATACAAGTGTTGGAGGCCTGGGACTCCTTGCTGCATGCTGTAAATCCACTAATCACTAGTATGCGCCATTTAGAGCAGCGAGGACACGCTGGTGATGTAGTGATCAGTGGATGGGACCACGATGCACAACAGGGATCCAATACCGCCAAAAGTGTTTGATTTCTAAAGAATCAAGTGGTGGTACTAGCTTCGCAAGATAACATATGTGGAATAATTAGAATCTTCATGGAGTTTAAATGAATGTTTGTGTCATATAGAGCAAATTTCATCTTTATATCTGTACCAGAATAGGGTTTTCTCAGCAGGGACATAGACAGCAATAAAAAAACATCAGTAAAAGATTTTTTTTACGTACGAAAACCATACTAATGAAATGGAAATTGGACGTTGAGTTCACATCTGACAACAATTTTATAGTCTGCACATCCAGCTTTTGGTTGGACTTGGCCCCTTAGTTCCAGTGAAGGGAATCCTTAAGGACGACGATTTGGACAATTTCATGCTCCCAACTTTGTGAGAACAGTTTGGGGATGGCCCCTTCCTGTCCCAACATGACTGAAAGCAAGGTCCATAGAGACATGGATGAGTGAGTTTGGGGTGGAGGAACTTGACTGGCCTGCCCAGAGTCCTGACCTCCTTTGGGAAGACTGCGAGCCAGGTCTTCTCATCCAACATTAGTGCCTAACCTCGCAAATGCGTTTCTGGAAGAATGGTCGAACACTCCCATAGACACACTCCTAAACCTTGTGGACAGCCTTCCCAGAAGAGTTGAAGCTGTTACAGCTGCAAAAGGTGGGCCAACTAAAAATTGAACACCATGGACTAGGATCAGGGCTCAAGTCCTCCATGATCGCGTGGGAACGAAGTTCCTGCACTTTTTTCACAGCAGGAACGCAGTTCCCTTTGCAGGACTAGAGCAGCCGAGAGCAGCCGAGCCACCCGAGCCAATCCTTCACTAAGCGGCGATGCCCAGCTCGAGTCACTGTCAGGGGCAGGCGAACCTTAGTAATCCTTTGTTACTGGCCGCTTCCTGTATAAGGATTCATCAGGTAGTGTGCGGGTATTCAGTCACTTCCTCGATGCCGCAATGTCTCCTGGGAGCTTTTGTCATTGTTTCCAGGAGACGTTGCGGAGGTCTGCCGCAAGTTATCGCGGGATTTAGAAAGTTCTTTCTAAATCCCGCTACCCGATGAATTCATATACAGGAAGCGGTCAGTAACAAAGGATTACTAAGGTACAGTGGATCGGAAAAAAAAACATGCGGTTTAGTAATTATGCATATGAGCGTATCATTTTATTTTTTTTGGTGGGGGAGTGGATCTTGGGTGAGAGTTCCCACAATTTTTTCCCCAGGACTTGACCCCTGACTAGGATGCCATTAAAGTTTATGTGTGTGTAAAGGCAGACGTCCTAATACTTTTGACAATATAGTGTAAATAACAAATAATGTAGGTTACTTCCAAAACAGTTATCACATTTCCACTTCCACATGGAAGGCAGGATGGGTTTGACAAATGCCCCTGTAGCCCATTATTTAAAGTTTTGAAATATCTACAGCTCTTAGCAGCAATAAAACGGTACGTATTCAAGTAGAGAGGACTTGTTTCTAGTTAAAAATAAGAACAGTGTGAAGTGTTTCAAACAAAGGGGCAGGAGCAGGCACCAGAATATAATTATATGGATAATTAAAATCCACTGCAGCAATAACTGCACTCAGCGGTCTAATGAGAATTTCTTTCCTGTGGAGATCTCCCAAGAATGATTTGCATCATGACATGAATAGAGGGGAGCTGTCTCCTTCCACACTGCTTGGCACAGCTCGGTAACTATCTGCTTTTAAGAAATGCCTAAGAAAAGAAGCCTTTGCTTTAGTCTTGGCTTACACAAGATAGAAGAGTCTCTTGCTTTTATTTACTTGTGGTAAAACTGTTATTTTTTTTTCTTTATACAGTGAGCTCTGTATTGCCACTGTACTGGATTGTCATTGGTGTAAAGAGCGATTTCCACCTGTGTTGTATCACAGTTTACGCCTGGTGCTTCATTTCAGACACGTCAGTGAATACCAGAACTTGGTGGAATGCATGGGAATGATTAGCATGGCTAATGATGAGAAGAAAGATGAAGTTACAGATCACACAACTACTGTTAAAGCAAATGTGCAAAGAGAACTTGAAAATAAATGTTTAAAGCAAACCCGATCTGGCCTAAATAATTTCTAAGGTAATAATACAGTGCCCTTGTGGTCTGCAAACTGATCCCAGAGACCATGAGGAGCCCTTTGGGAACCTAGGCCCAGTTAAAGTGGAGGTTCACCCTAAAAACACATTTTTAACATTAGAGCCAGCATAGTAAGGGCATATACTTTCGGCAGTTTTTTTTATTTTTTTCTCCGTACTTACCTTTATATTCTGATTTGGTCCAGGGCTTCCGCGTTCTGATGACTCCGGGACTGGGCGTTCCTATCCCTGCCTCAGGGTTCCGTTGACTGCGGGACTGGGCGTTCCTACCCTTTGGTTCGATGATTGACGGCTTGTGAAACAGGTGACCTGTCACACAACGCGCATCACCAGATTTCTGGAAATAGCCGAGCTGCGAGTCGGTACTATACGGCGCCTGCGCCCGCCGAGTAGAGCTAACTGCGCAGGCGCCGTATAGTGCCGACTCGCAGCTCGGCTATTTCCCGACATCTGGTGACACGCGTTGAGCGACAGGTCACCTGTTTCACAAGCCATCAATCTTCGAACGGAAGGATAGGAACGCCCAGTTCCGCAGTCATCGGAACCCGGAAGCCCTGGACAAAAACAGAATATAAAGGTATGTACTGGGTGAACCCTCGCTTTAAGGTTGATAGATATAAGCCTGCAACTATGCATTGCTCTGAGTAAGGCAACAGCAGGCAAAACGCATTAGCACTGTTTTACTGGATGTACTTGTGTAGCCAATAAACATTTTTAATGTTTAAGTCCACCAAGTTGCCAGTTTATTTACTTGCCGACCACCCTCAGTAAATATACGTCATTACTTCAACGTTAAATACTGGCGTTATGGCAGCAGGTAGATGCCATAACACCGGTATCAAATTTTATTGCAATTTTAATCGGCGTTGGTCTGTAATGACTCTGCAAATATTCTGGGTTAAGAGGTTTAGTTTTGGATCTCAGCTGCGGAGGATACTCAGGGTTCAACCACCGGTTCACTCTCAATCAATAGTAAGAGTTTGGGGTTTACTCATCACAACCTCCAGTGAGAAAACGGAACTTATAACCAAGGTAGCTTATTAACTCATAAGCTAATTAAGCAGAAAGCATAAGACAGTCTCTTATTATATCTATTGACAGGACAGCATTCAGTTCAGGCAGAGTGGCTGTGTTTGGATGCAAATAATAAACTTATGTTTCAGTACACTAGCGGAGGTGTGTGCATCAAGTGAATTTGGTTTAAAGGAAAATAGACTACTGACTGGAAGTTACTGAGGTTTAAAGTGTACAGTCCTTTTAGTAACAGAGATGAACATATGCAGTAGTCTTTACTATTGTAACATGGTACTTGCGGTTAAGTAGCAGCTGCTGGAGAAGGTTTCCAGGTAGTTAGTTTGTGATGTCCAGATTGCAGGGATTTCTGTAGAGCTGCTTGGTCAGCTAAGCTGGCTGGAGCTGAGAAGGTGAGAGAGGGTACCGTGGAGCTGAATCCCAGAGACAGGGTGGATGATAGGGCTGCTGGGCAGACAGGTGCTACAGGGAGAGGCTCCAACAGGCGGTTCCGAATCACAGGTGGCGGCAGGCGTCCAACAACAATATCCGAACACCCTGCCGCCGAACCTGGGGATTTAAATAGCCCGGGCTTGTGAGAGGAACCGGGCGCCGTACGCTGGAACGCACTTCCGCGTTCCAGCGTGAATCGCAGACGTCCGCGCACCGGAAGTGACGCGGACGTCTTAGTGAATGGAGCGCAGCTGTTAGGGAAAGATACAGCTGCGCTCGTAACGAGTGTATTAACGCTAATAGCGTTACATACTCCCCTCCTCAAGGGGGCACCACCGGTGCACCTAGTAAGAGATGGTCTATTAGGGTATCTGTGATGGAATTGTTTAATGAGTCGAGGAGCATGAATATCTGAAGAACATTCCCAAGAATCATCAATGGAGGAATAGCCTTTCCAACGTATCAAATATTGGAGAGAAGAACCTTTTTTCCTAGAATCGAGAATTTTCTCTACTTGGTATTCGGTCTCACCAAGGACTTCAACTGGAGGAGGAGGTTGAGGATCTCTGTTAAGAAATGGGTTAAGTTTGTACGGTTTGATAAGTGAGACGTGGAATGATGGATGAATCTTCCAATCTGGAGGTAATAGTAGTTTGACAGCGTTAGTGTTTATGATCTGAGAGATTGGGAAAGGACCAGTGAATTGACGTCCTAGTTTCTTTGAAGGAATTTTAAGACGTAAATTCCGAGTGGATAGCCAGACTAAATCGCCTATGTTGTATGAGGGAGGTACTGTTCTATGGGAATCATAATATCTCTTTTGTCTTTGTTGTGCAGCCTCAAGGTTAGAACGAAGTATAGTCAGAGTGTTCTTTATGGTTGAAAGATATGGTTCAAGAGCAGGAACATTAATTGGATGGAAAGTAGATGGCATACTGTTGGGATGGAATCCATAGTTGGCGTAAAATGGTGAAAACTGAGAAGAAGAACTGGTGGCGTTGTTATAAGCAAATTCAGCGTGTGGAAGCAGATGAAACCAGTCATCTTGAAGATGTGTACAATAACAACGTAAATACTGTTCGAGTATCTGGTTGACACGTTCCGTTTGACCATTTGTTTGAGGGTGGTAAGCGGTGGACATGCGGTGATCTATTTGTAAGTTTTGACAAAGTGCTTTCCAGAATTTAGAAATAAACTGTGAACCACGATCAGAAATAATCTGGGAAGGCAATCCATGTAGTTTAAGAATGTTGGAAATGAAGGCTTGTGCTGTTTCTTGAGAAGTTGGTAAATTTTTTAGAGGAACGAAGTGAGCCATCTTTGTTAAAAGGTCCACTGAGACCATGATGGTATTAGCTCCGTGAGATCTCGGGAGATCAACAATGAAATCCATGGATATGACGTCCCAAGGTCTATTAGGTATTGGGATGGATGTTAATAATCCATAAGGAGGCTTCCGTGAATGTTTATTGGTGGCACAGATATGACAGGAACTGACATAATCTTGGACTGTCTTTGTTAAATGGGGCCACCAGTAGTCTCTCTTAACAAGCTGGACGGTTTTACTGACTCCTGGATGTCCTGCGAGAGGAGAGTCATGGAGTTGTTTGAGTAGTTTGAGTTGTAACTTTGGTGGGATGTAAATCTTGTTATTGAATGTTAATATCCCGTTAGATTGTTTTAGTATTCCTTTAGGTAATTGGGAACCCTCTTTAGATAGGGTTTGAATGAGTAATTGTTTGAAAGATAAAGTGGTACCGATGAATCGGTGAGATGGGATAATGGATAAAGGGGGAATCTCCATAGATTGGTCTTCATACATGCAGGACAAAGAGTCAGCTTTAATATTTTGTGTACCCGGAAGGTAGGAGATTATGAAATTGAATCTATCAAAAAATAAACTCCATCTAACTTGGCAGGCGGAAAGGGTCTTACATGTTTTTAGATGTTGCAAATTGCGATGGTCTGTGAGGATGGTAATGGGATGTGTGGAACCCTCTAATAGATGTCTCCAGGTAGCCAAGGCATCCCTTATTGCCAGGAGTTCTTTTTCCCCAATTGGGTAGTTCTTTTCAGCTGGCGATAAGGTTCTGGAGTAGAAGGCAACTGGGTGCAAAGGGTCTGATAATGTTGGTCGTTGGGAGAGTACCGCACCCAAAGCAAAAAGCGAGGCATCAACTTCCAGTGTAAAATGATATAGTGGATTAGGCAATTGAAGGATGGGAGCAGAAGTATAACTGACTTTTAGTGTATCAAATGATTCTTGTGCTTCCTTAGTCCAAGAGAAGGGTGATTTTGAACTAGTCAAACTACTAAGTGGTTTCACAATTGATGAAAAATTCTTGATGAACTTCCTATAGTAATTTGAGAATCCAAGGAATCGCTGGAGAGCCTTCCTGGATTGGGGAACCGGCCATGACAATATGCAGTCTACCTTGGTGCTGTCCATCTGAATTCCGTTAGGCGTGATTAGGTAACCGAGGAATGAGATGGTAGTTTGACCGAAAACGCACTTCTCAAGTTTTGCATATAAGCAGTGTGTTCTGAGCCTAGCCAGAACCCAACACACATGCTTATTGTGTTCTTCAGGAGTGTCTGAGTAAATTAAGATGTCATCTAAATAAATCACAACACAAATGTCAAGAAGATCACGAAAAATGTCGTTAATGAACCACTGAAAAGTTGCTGGAGCATTACAAAGCCCGAAGGGCATAACAGTATACTCGAAGAGACCATATCGGGTCTTGAATGCCGTTTTCCATTCGTCCCCCGGACGGATCCTTATCAAATTGTACGCACCCCTGAGGTCTAGTTTTGTATAGATCTTAGCGGTCTGGAGACGTTCAATCAGTTCTGGAATAAGTGGTAGAGGATATCTGTTCTTAATGGTGATATTGTTGAGAGAGCGATAATCAATGATTGGCCGAAGAGATCCATCCTTATTTTTTACAAAGAACATAGCTGCGCTTGCTGGAGAAGTGGAGGGCCTAATAAATCCTTTCTTAAGATTTTCATCTAGGTATCCCTTCAAATGTACAAGCTCTGGTTGTGAAAGAGGGTAAATCCGGGCGGTAGGGATTGGACAGTCAGGAATAAGATCTATAGGACAGTCATAGATCCTGTGGGGAGGAAGTGTATCAGCGTTTGTCTTACTGAAGACATCTGCAAATTCATGTAGGTAAACAGGAAGTTTAACATCGTGAATTTCTGAGAAAGAGATAGAACAAGTAGGATAGCAACTCTCTTTACAATAAGTGGATTGCAAAGAAAGAGAATTTGTGGACCATACGAATGTAGGCTGATGAAGAAGAAGCCAGGGGAGACCCAAAACTATAGAAAACACAGGAGATGAAATAATATCAAAAATGAGGGTCTCAGTATGACCAGTGGCAGAGGTAACTAGAAGAGGAGAAGTTTGAGAGGAGACTGGACCAGAAGAGGAAGTAGAACCATCAATAAAAGTAAGAGACACAGGAGTATGCTTGAACACACAGGGAATTTTATTTGATTCTACAACACTTGAGTCAATGAAGTTGCCGCAGGCTCCGCTATCGACCATGGCTTCAATGGTAATCTTTTCTTGATCCCACTGTAAGGTAAGAGGTATGTAATGACTCTGCAAATATTCTGGGTTAAGAGGTTTAGTTTTGGATCTCAGCTGCGGAGGATACTCAGGGTTCAACCACCGGTTCACTCTCAATCAATAGTAAGAGTTTGGGGTTTACTCATCACAACCTCCAGTGAGAAAATGGAACTTATAACCGAGGTAGCTTATTAACTCATAAGCTAATTAAGCAGAAAGCATAAGACAGTCTCTTATTATATCTATTGACAGGACAGCATTCAGTTCAGGCAGAGTGGCTGTGTTTGGATGCAAATAATAAACTTATGTTTCAGTACACTAGCGGAGGTGTGTGCATCAAGTGAATTTGGTTTAAAGGAAAATAGACTACTGACTGGAAGTTACTGAGGTTTAAAGTGTACAGTCCTTTTAGTAACAGAGATGAACATATGCAGTAGTCTTTACTATTGTAACATGGTACTTGCGGTTAAGTAGCAGCTGCTGGAGAAGGTTTCCAGGTAGTTAGTTTGTGATGTCCAGATTGCAGGGATTTCTGTAGAGCTGCTTGGTCAGCTAAGCTGGCTGGAGCTGAGAAGGTGAGAGAGGGTACCGTGGAGCTGAATCCCAGAGACAGGGTGGATGATAGGGCTGCTGGGCAGACAGGTGCTACAGGGAGAGGCTCCAACAGGCGGTTCCGAATCACAGGTGGCGGCAGGCGTCCAACAACAATATCCGAACACCCTGCCGCCGAACCTGGGGATTTAAATAGCCCGGGCTTGTGAGAGGAACCGGGCGCCGTACGCTGGAACGCACTTCCGCGTTCCAGCGTGAATCGCAGACGTCCGCGCACCAGAAGTGACGCGGACGTCTTAGTGAATGGAGCGCAGCTGTTAGGGAAAGATACAGCTGCGCTCGTAACGAGTGTATTAACGCTAATAGCGTTACATGGTCCTGCGGGCAGATTCGTCACAGGATCACTTTTAGAGGCGGCCTCTGTTTCCCCGCCGCTTCCTGTTAGTTTCCAAGCTTACCGGGGGCCCTTGAGGCGATCCGATAAAGCCATTCGCTGGACAGGAAGTCAAGTGAGGGCAAGATGGCCCCCACTCGTCTCTATGCCCTTGGAGGACTGGACTGACCTCCACTTGTTAGTTTCCGATCTTACCGAGGGCCCTGGAGGCGATCCGATACAGCCATTCGCTGGACAGGAAGTCGAGTGAGGGCAAAATGGCCCCCAATCGTCTCTATGCCCTTGGAGGACTGGACTGACCTCCAACATCACTTCCAGTTCTCGGACATAAACAAATTATTATTTTTTTTAAGTAAAAAAATAAATAAATAAATTCTATTGCTTTTAAAGGTAAATTAGAGATCTGCAATATTTTTGACCCCAGAACTCTCAATAAAGAGGACCTGACATGCTTATTTCTATTACAAGTGATGTTTAAAAAAAAAATTAAAAATATTTCTAGACTACTCCTATTAATCTGAATAGTCTTGAAGTTTGTAACCTTACTTTGCAAAGATTCACACACATTTACTTATTTGAAGTCTGTGACACATATTCAATATGCCTTGTCAGTAGACAATGCTGTGTCACACATTTCACAAAGCCCACCTTATGAACAACAGAGGTGCTGAGAGGAGGAGTATTAGGAGGCAGAGTCAATACAGGAATCACTGCTTGCAGGCAGCAAGGTACCATGGGATATATAGTCCATAGAAACTGAAAGAAAACAGCAGAGAAGAAGCTCCCATGCATGCAGGGAATCGTGTAAGTTGTGGAAAGAGATGGCCAGCAGACAGGCAGCACTTACAGCATGAAAGTTGATTATTCAAGTAAGCTTATACAGTGGAACCTCAGATTACGAGTAACACGGTTAATGAGCGCTTCGCAATACAAGCTTTTTTCAAAATCCTGACTCGGTTTACGAGTGTTGCCTCGCAAAATGAGCAGGATTCAAGCCTCTGCATTTGGCCAGAGGTGCAGGGGCGCCGGTGACACTTGGAGCTGTTCGAAAACACTCAGAGCGGTCTCCTAGTATTTCCGAGTCTCTCCAGTGCCCCCCACCTCTGGCCACATGTGGTATTACATGCAATCAGGGGCGATCCGCCCTATAGGCTCACTATGCAAGCCGCTTAGGGCCCCGCAAAGCTGTGGAGGGCCCCCCAACTTAAGTAGAAGTAATTTTCGGCCCCTCACCCCGCTTCGCTGGCTGCATGGGAGAAGTGGTAAGAAATCAGCACCCCCCGCTTCTCACTTTAACGTAAGATGACATTTCTGTGACACATCATTTTTGGCAGGAGCCCCCGCCCCAGGGAGGTCATCTTCATTTCCATTGACTTCTATGGGGAAACTCGCTTTGATATGCAAGTGCTTTGGATTACAAGCATTCTCCTGAAACTGATTATGCTAATAATCCGAGGCTCCACTGTATTAGGTTGTCAAAAATAACTATTATTTGTATTGCTATTACAACATTGTTGATGTTCCTTCTTCCCTGATGCCATCTCCTCAAAGCTTCCACTTCCTGCCTTTTTTTGGGCGTGTTTATTAGAGCCTGGACCCGCAGGAAGTGGGTTGGAAGATGTGTGCGCCATTGATGAGGTGTTAAGTGAAAAGCATAATGATTAGGTCAAATTTAGGGATCACGATAAGCAGGAAAGTGGGTTCTTAGAATTGGATGCTAGACCCAAGCACTGTCACATAATAGGAGGTCACATGCCCCACCATGCCGGGAAGTCCTGGATATTGTCACTGGTTCTGATGGAGAAAGGAGCAGTAAGGCTCCACTGGCATGCACAGCTGCAGCAGATCCTGTGTGTGCCAGTTTTAGAAAATCAAGCCGCCCCCCCGCCTCTATTGTGTGAGAAATTCTTGGCACTGAAACCTAATGTATCAATAAGCTGTATGCCCTCCCTAGAGTTATTAGGTAGTACTATAGGTAGTGGTTGGGTAGCTGTGATAACTGTTGTGTTTACGTAGGGAAAGAAATGTTCTCTTTTATTACAGACTTTAAACTAAGAACTGCTTTTATTTTGTAGCCAATCATATTCAGATTGTCAGAGTCCATCTGGTATTTTCCAGTGTGAATTTGAATCTAGCAGCTGTTGCTGCAGACAGTTTTATGGGACGCTCAAACTAATTGTAAAAAGAACTGTCTGTGTTTCCCTAAATTACCCAATAAGATTCAGAGCTATAGCTCTTTTGCAGTGCAGGCTATCACTTTAAATGCTGACAAATGATGCCTAATGCAGCATTCACATATGTGTATTTGTGTTTCTGTTACAACACTAGGAAGCCAATTAACCAAATGATATTTTTTTTCCACTTTTAAAAACCGAGATGCGCCATCATTCAAGCAATAACTCACAGAAAGGCAGCAAGTCAGACATAGAATTGCAGGAAAGTAATATGATGCTATTTAGGATACCCAGCCTTTGATATGCACATTTAAATAAGGTATTAGCTGGTCCTAATATATAAATGTCAGTAAATGTTTACATTACCATCATGTTTATCTGCACCTGTCAGGAACTATAAGACAGGCGGAGATGGATAATGCAGTTAATATCACACCTTTAATAAAATAGCAAAAAATAACACAGTTTAGGAATGTATTTAAACACTGAAGCCACGGTTTGGATGCCAGAGCGGGTAATCAGATGAGGCGGGGTCAGGAAGCCAGAAGTCAGTGTAGTAAGGAGCAAAAACAGGAACAGGTATTGGGAGAAAAGTCAGCCGGGCCAAGTTATACACAGGAACACACTAGAGATCATAGACCACACAAGGGCATGACGAAAATGAGTAAAGCTGTTTAAATAGCCAAAAGGGGCTGGCTATAGGCTGGACCAATGAGGCAGGTTAATGGTAACCAGCTGAGTTACCGTGGAAACAACGAGTGGGTGGTAATTAACTGACAGATGAGTGTCAGGTCACCTGCGGGACCAAGTGACTGGGAGCGACTGCATAGGTTGTGGACGTAACAGCTGCTGAGGGTCGATGGTTCTGAGAAGCAGCTACACAGGGTCGCAGTCACGGTCCTGGAGAGAAAGCTAAAGCATAAGATTCCCACAGTTACGTCGTTTGCGTAAGTGATTCGTGAATGGCGCTGGACGCCATTCACGTTCACTTTGAAGCAAATTACGTCCTTGCGACGTCATTTACCGCAATGCACGTCGGGAAAGTTTCCCGACAGAGCATGCGCACTACGCTCGGCGCAGGAATGCGCCTAATTTAAATGATCCACGTCCCCTACGGGATCATTTAAATTGCGCGCGCTTACGCCGGGCATTTTGCCAGAGCGCCCACGCAATTTACGGAGCTCCTGCTCCGTGAATCAAGGGTAGCGCTGGTAATTTGCGGAGGCGCAGCGGCAAAACAGTGCGCTGCGCCTCCGTAAAAACTGCGCAAATCTACCTGAATCTACCCCATTGTTAAAATATATATATGTGATCTGTTTCATATTGTGATCCAAGTACACTTGCCAGACACAGCCAAGTCATCACCTCTCTGCAGGCATGTAAGCGATACAGCCTGATTAGAGACCTGCCCCAGCCCGTAACAGTACAACAAAGCAGTATTAGCACACTATGCTCTCTCCTCCTGTAAGCATGCTTAGATTTTTAGACTAAAAACACTGTGGTTAATTTACTAAAACTGGAGAGTCCAAAAATAGCTTCTAAGTTGTTCAGCTTGCTCAGTTAAGCATTGAGAAAAAAAAAAATGGAAGCTGATTGGTTTCTATGGAAGTTGCACCAGATTTTGCACTCTCCAGTTTTAGTAAATCAACTCCACTGTGTCAAGTTTTAATTAGTTAAAGTGGTTGTAAACCCTTAGGCCCCGTACACACGTCCGAGAAACTCGACGGGCAAAACACATCGTTTTGCTCGTCGAGTTCCTTGTGAAGCCGCCGAGGATCTCGGCGAGCCAAGTTTCCTCATTGACTAACGAGGAAATAGAGAACATGTTCTCCATTTGGCTCGACGAGTTCCTCGTCGGTTTCCTCGGCCAAAAGTGTAAAGGGTTTCTCGGCAGAATACGTCTCCCATCGAGTTTCTGGCTGAATTCTGGCGAGAAACTCGGTCGTGTGTACGGGGCCTTACACATCACTTTGATCTACAGGTAAGCCTAGATTATGGCTTACCTGTAGGTGCATAAAAAATATCGCCTTAACCTACATGGTTAAGGAGATATTTCCAAGAAAGACGGCACCGATGCGCCGTAGACAACGGCGCACAGGCGCACTGAGCGTGCCGCTACTAACGGCGATCATGCCATTAATGGTGGCTCCCGTGTGCATGCCAGTCACAGCGCTGGAGCATCGATACTCCGGGTATCATGGCCGGAACAGACGAGGTGTCCGAGGACCCCTGCGGGGGCTTCGTTCTCAGGTAAGTAATTCATAAAGCCATAAGCTCATTATGCCTTTGTCTTGCAGGGATTTTTTTTTCTTTTAGGAGAGGGTTTACTTTCTCTTTAAAGACCTTAAAGCAGGGGTGTCAAACTCAATTTCATCGTGGGCCGCATCAGCATTATGATTGCCCTCAAAAGGGCCGGTTGTATCTGTAAGATTAGATGTCCAGCGCATCCCCTCCCCTTTACATTAGATGTCAATAGCCCCCCCACCATCAGAAGTTCAGTCCCCCCACTCTCCCTTACATCACAGTGCACCCCCTTTCCTTATGCTGCTGCTGGGAAGAAACTGGATGCATTGCTAGAAAGCAGAAAGTAGGGGTCTAGAGTAGGAATGGAGGAGGGCTGGAGCTCTCCTGCTGCTGCAGGAGAGGTGCGAGGGCCACATGAAATGGCCTGGAGGGCCGAATTCGGCCCGCGGGCCTTGTGTTTGCCACCTCTGCCTTAAAGGGGCACTAAAGGAATTTTTTTTTTAGCTAAATAGCTTCCTTTACCTTACTGCAGTCCTGGTTTCATGTCCTCATTGTTCGTTTTTGCTCTGATGTTGCTGTAATCCTTCTCTGTTCTGAAAACTTCCTGGTTGTCTGTATCCTGATGAAAAAAGTCATGGGAGCTTCTCTCTGTGGTCACTAATCAAGGAGGTGTGATTACTGTGTGTCTAAAACCCCTCAACACCAATCAGCTTAGTTTTACAAACCATCACTGCCCTGTATTGGCTCTGTGTCTCTGTACATCACATAAGCGGTAAACAGCATGCAAAAACGAAACTGAAACTGTAGGTACATTATATGATTGATTTTTATCTATTTTAAATGATTTTTTAAAATGAACCAGTTACCTATCATGTCTCTATACCCTGTAAACAGTCATTTCAGCAAAAAAAAATGTTTCCTTTACAACTCCTTTAATTAGTTGAAGTGTTGATCTCTCCCTCCAAGTGTGCTGCTGTGCAGGAGATTAGAGGAGGCTAATATCAAGAACGATTCAAGTACTTATGTAAAAATACTTTTACATGTTTTTAATACATAGCTGAATTAAACTGTGTTTTTTAACATCTGTGTACAGTTCAACTTTAACAATCACAAACATTTTCGCAATCTCTATAAGAGGCACAAATCAGCGAAGAGTCACAGAGAAATACTCCAAAACATATGTTAAACATATTTTGTGACCTATAAAATAAGGCATACTTGTAACCCCCCTGGAGACCTCAGGCTAGCTTAAACTATAGCCCTATATATAAGCAACCTTGTCAGCCAACCATTAATGATGCTTCTTTTATATAGCTGTCACTTCAATTGTATTGTCCATCCATTGCTTGCCATTGAGGCTCAATAAGAAACGCTTAAGGAAAAACTGCATTCAGGACATTCATAGTAAGATCTATATTTTACCGCCTGTATTTAAGGGGTACAATCATAGATAAAGCAGACTGAGCAATCAACTAGCTGGATAACAATTTGGTATTTAAAGGAAAACACCAACATAAAGTTTTATCTGGGGGGAGTGTGCAGAGTTGGGTGTCTAATGTGCCACTGTGGCCCTAATCCATCATTTTGTAAACTAAATGCACTGATCTAAATTCAAAATCCTTGTGCTGTCTACTGGCTGCACTTTGACCCATGCACACTTTTATGTGATGACTGTCAGTATACAGGGGCGGATTGACCATTCAGCCACTCGGGCACTGCCCGAGGGCCCCATGCTACTAGGGGGCCCCATTAGGGTTGCCAGTCTCAGTAAAACCAGGGACAGTATGTAAAAATCTTATTTTTTTTTAACATCTGTCCCTAAAAATGTCCCTTACCGACATCCTTTTGGTCTAAAAATCCAAAGATTATAGCTGCCCGCGCCTCTCCAGTACCTTTTCAGTGTGTGTGTATGTGTATTCTGTGTGTATGTATACTGCGTGTGTATACTGTGTATGCATACTGTATGCATGTGTGTGTATACTGTGTGGCCCCATAATCTTTTGCCTGGGGGCCCCATAATCTCCTATTGCCCGGGGGCCCCATAATCTCCTGTTGCCCGGGGCCCCATGAGTTGTCAGTCTGCCCCTGTCAGTATGACAAGTATACAGACATCAGGCTGCAGCAGGACTTGAAATACATTAGAAGACCAGGGGCACAAACAAGTGTGACATTGCCACGTACAATCCCACCATATATAACATATTTCTGGAAAAATATTATAGGATTATGAATAATTTTAAAGAGGATCTTCACTGCATCTGAGCACCACAAAACACGATTTAAAGCATCCATCCATGTCTCTATGCTATATTTTGTTGAGAAATCACTTTGAAACCCCCCCTAGCATTTCTGGCCATAACCATCTTTAGTAAGGGTAAATGGTTCATGTAGCATTTACTTCCTAGAATCCATCTGGCCTTAGCTCACACATGCATGCAGGAGAGTGTGTTTAGCTGAGAAAACTCCTCCTCCTTTCCTCCCCTCCTGAAGATTCCCAGTATGACCTCATTTGTCAAAACAAGAAACCAGGAAGTAACTGACGAAATTGAGAAAAAAAAAGTTTAAAACCAGTAAATATGATATACTTTCCTATCTATTTACTAAAGCTAGCATACTAGCATACTAGCTCATTATGCCTTTTTCTTGCAGGGGGTATTTTTATTAATTTTTTGTTTGGTGGGTTTACTTCCTCTTTAAAAAATGCTGTTCAGTCTAATTCAAAAGTATATTTCTGTAAAACATGGAGCTAAATTCAAAGAATATAACCTATTGGTATTTCCAGGAAAATAGTTACAATTTGCAAAGTCATTCAACCAGTGAATCTGCATGTACCTTTGTTGTTTTGGGCCAAAACGATTATTCTTTTACAATGAGTAGTAGTGAAATGCCATATTATGGAGCTGGGGAACCCAAGAAATACATATGTCTTAGTAACAAGATACAATGTAACAATACATAAGTACACTAGAGAGAAATAGCAAATAAATGTAACCATTGGTCCATCCTAATTAGGCCCCTTTTACACCTGCAGACCGTATGTCCGATTTTTTATCCATCCGTTTGCGGATGAAAAAGGGACATACATTGGTCCCTATGAGATTGCGGGTGTCAGGGATGAACATCCGCTGACACCCGATCTCGTCCGCCTCCACAATGATCCGATTCTGCAGACGGAAGAAACCCCTATTTTTCTATCCGTCTGCGGATCGGATGAACACGGACATACGGTTCGTGTTCATCCGATCCCCCCATAGGGGAGAGCGGGAAAAAGACAGGGCGGTCCCTGCAAAATGTGCGGGGACCGCCCTGTCATCCGCCGCCTCAGCGGGGATCAACGGAGCGATCCCCGCTGAGCATACGTAGAAAAGAAGAGGGGTTTGGGATTTTAAATGAGGTATGCATGGTTTTCCATCTCTTATTGCTTCCCATTATTTGGGTGTTATGCTAAAATGTACATATTATACTTGTGTCCTTCTGCAGATCTTACCCCAATACGCATCCGCCCCTTAAGATTGGCTATAAGGCTCGATTCATACCTATGCATGTTGCTTTTGAGCGTTTTTGCAATGCTTTTTGCGGTGCTTGCTGCGTTTTTTGACGTGCATTTTTACCGCGTTTTTACCGCGATTTGCGCTTTTTTTTGCCAGTAATTTTTATTTGTTTACATTTCCTTTAACAACCAGCTATGAACAGGTTGAAAAAAAAAAATGCAAGTCGCGGCAAAATCACGGCAAAATGCGTTTTGGATGCAGGTTCATTGAATTCTATTGCATGCAAAACGCTGCTTTTTGCTGGAAAAAAAGTCCCCGACCCTTTCCAAAAATGCAGATGCACAAAAAGCATTGATGTGAACATGTTCCATAGGAAACCATGTTAAAAAATTTCCTTGCATTTCAGCAAAATGCACCAAAAAAAGCATTAGTGTGAATGGAGCCTGATGCCTAGTACACACGAGAGGATTTATCCGCGGAAACGGTCCGGGGGACCGTTTCCGCGGATAAATCCTCTGGCGGATTTTGATCTCATGGTTGTACTAACCATCCACGCGGTGACGAGGCCGCGCCGTCGTCGCGACGATGACGCGGCGACGTGCACGGCCCTGGAAGTTCAATGCTTCCACGCATGCGTCAAAGTGATTCGACGCATGCGAGGGATGGCGGCCGCTCGGACATGTACAGTAAGTCTGTACAGACGACCGAACATGTCCGACAGGTTTCCAGCGGACATGTTTCTTAGCATGCTAAGAAATTTTTGTCTGCTGGGAAACGGTCTGCTGGACAAATGTCCGCTGGAAAATAATACGCTAGGCCCTACACACGACCGAACTTGTCCGCTGAAAAGAGCCCGCGGACCAGTTTCAGCGGACATGTTCGGTCGTGTGTACGGGGCCTAAGAAATAAGGCTTAATGACTCAACTATACACAAAAACATAGGAACTTCCAGAAACCAGTGGGACCTGAGTGCACCCATCTACTGTCTGGAGAAGTCTGGTCAGAAGTGGTCTTCATGGAAGAATTGTGGCCATCCCTCATAGAAACAAGGCTCAACGACTCAACTATACACAAAAATATAGGAACTGGGGTGCAGAAAAATGGCAGCAAGTGCTCTGGACTGATGAGTCAAAATGTGAAATAATTGGTTGGAGCAGAAGGCAGTTCATTCACCAAAGGGCTGGAGAGTGGTGCAATAATGAGTTTCTGCAGGAAACAGTGAAACATGGTGGAGGTTGCAAATTTTGGGCTGCATTTCCGAAAATGAAGTTTTGTCAGGATCAATGATGTCCTCAATGCTGAGAAATACAGATAGATATTTATCCATCATGCCATACCATCAGGGAGGCATGTGATTGGCCCCAAATGTATTCTGTAGCAGGACAACGACCCCAAACATACAGTCAATGGGCCATATTCTTGAATAAAGTAGGCGGGCGGCGCGTAAGCCATTTACACTCCGCCGCCCCAACCTACAGGAGCAAGTGCTGTATTCCCCAAACACTTGCTCCGTAGTTTGGGGCGGCGTAGTGTATTTGGCCCGGCGTATCCCCGCGTAAATCCAAGGGGGCGGCTTCTATTTAAATTAAGCGCGCCCCCGATTCGAACAAACTGCGCATGCGCCGGGCTTAAAATAGCCCAGTGCGCATGCTCCAGTTCTCGGCGTAAAACGTCAATGACGCCGACGTGTGCGTCATTGACGTAAAGTCGTATTCAAGAACGACTTAGTAAAACGACGTACCCGACGGGAAAACACGACGCGGACCCGACGCCATACTTAACATGGCCTACGTGGGACTGGCGTAAGGTTACCCCTCATATAGCAGGGGTAACCTTACGCCTATGCAAACGACGTAAGCGACGGTTACGCGACGCAAATTAGTTGGGGAATCGGCGTATCAGGCTCATTTGCATAAACAAATGAGACCTGAACGTAAACGCCACTTAGCGGCCGGCGGAGTAATTACATTTAAGATCCGACAGTGTAAGTGACTTACACATGTCGGATCTTCAGCGTATCTATGCGAAAATGATTCTAAGAATCACTCGCATAGATACACTGGCCAAAAAAGAGAGATACGATGGAGTATCCTGAGATACTCCTTCGTAACTTTACTCAGAATATGGCCCAATATCACTAAGTACTATCTTCAGCATAAAGAAGAACAAGGTATCCTGGAAGTGATGGTTTGGCCCCTGCAGAGCCCTGATCTCAATAACAAGGAGCCTGTCTGCGATTATATGAAGGGTTTGACGCAGGCTACATTCACAGAAGATCTATGGTAAGTTCTTCAAGATGTTTGGAACAGCCATGCCAAATTCCTTCAAAAACCGCGTGCAAGTGTACCTAGAAGAATCAACGCTGTTTTGAAAGCAAAGGGTGGTCACACCAAATATTGAACAGATTCGGCTTTCTCTTCTGTTCATTTATTTTCCATTTTGTTAATTGATAAAAAAAAAAAAAAAAAATAACTATTAATGCTTCTATTTCTAAAAGCATTCTTAATTTAGAAAAAAAATTCACAACTGCCTAAAACGTTAACCTTTGCAGAGTAGTGTAGGTGACATGAACGCTTCTGCTAGGCCATCCTTATAGCTGATATTGTATTATCTGTGTGAAGAACTGTATCCTATATTGCCAGACATTTTCATTATTTTGCAGCGCTTGTGTTTAGTGGAAAAGCTGATTTAACAGGTATACTTTTTCAAAGTGACTGCTGACAAAGCAAATATAGGCTGAGATTGGAAGAGCATGCATGGCTGCTCCTAAATCTCATGCTTTCACAGGTTAATGTATAAAGCAGGGCGCACCGAATCTCCTTCAAAATCATGACTAATTTACTTGTAAAATGATCCGGATGGAAGAACATTATGGACTTTCCAATGATTAAATTCCATTTATTTTCAAAAGTAAAAAAAAAAAAAAAATGACATTCTTTAACAATTACATGCTAAGTAAATCAAATTTTGCTACTGCCATTTCCAGATAATCTCCAAGTGTGTGAAAGCCAGACTGAATGCTTCTCCATTAAATCTGGGTTTACACATAAGAATAGGAAGAGATAATATTGGAGGATGGTCACTACAGGAGGATGTAACACTATGAACTCTTTGCAACCTCTATGAGCTGCAAAAAAAAAAAAAAAAAAAACGTATTACAGAAGACTGCTGAGCAATATGACATGATGTGCTACTACCTGTGATCCATGGAACTGCACTTACAGTATGTATGTGACCAGAGCCGGTGCTACCACTAGGCAGGGCGCCCTGCCACTGGTGTTCCTACTCTCTTGTCTCTGCAGCAAGCAACTAAGTCTCAGCATCAGCAGACAGTCGCCACTCTGTTCGCACATATAGGTAGATTCACAAAGAGTTAGGCCGGCTTATCAGCAGATAAGCCGACCTAACTCAGAATCTACGCCGACTTATGTTTAAGTGCATTCTCAATCAGAGATACGCTTAAACATATCTAAGATACGACGGCTTGCGCCGTCCTTTCTTAGGTTGCAATATTTCGGATGGCCGCTAGGTGGCGCTTCCATTGCGGTCGGCGTAGAATATACAAATTAGTATATACGCCGATTCACGAACGTACGCCCGGCCGACACAGTACTTTTACGCCGTTTACGTAAGAGATGGGTCGCGTAAAGTTAGAGCTAGGCCCTAGTTGGTATAGTAATGTTAAGTATGGCCACCGTTCCCGCGTTGAAATTCGAACTTTTTACGTCGTTTGCGTAAGTCGTCCGTGAATCGGGATTTACGTCGTTTACGTCCACGTCGAAATCAATAGGCCCGTGCGGCGTACTTAGCCGCAATGCACACTGGGAAATGTAGGCGCCTGGCGCATGCGCAGTTCTAAAAAAAACGTCAAAAACGTAAGGTCAAGCTCCATTGACATAAAACACGCCCCCTTACACACATTTGAATTAGGCACCCTTACGCCCGCCCGCTTTAGGCTACGCCGCCGTAACTTAGCAGGCAAGTACATTGTGAATCATGTACTTGCCTAGCTAACTTACGGCGGCGTAGCCTAAACACGCTAAGCTACGCCGCCGCAAGTTTAAACCATTGTACCTGAATCTACCTAATAGTGTCAGAGGCGCAGCGACGGCGGAGGACTGTGTCTGTGTCCCGACTCCCGAATGAATGTAAGCAAGCAAACATTCATTAATGGGCACTGGTAGGCTGCATTGATGGGTGCTGGTAGACTGCATTGATGGGTTCCCGGTAGGCTGCATTTGATGGGCGCTAGTGAGGCTGTATTTGATATGCACTTCATTAAAAAGTCGGGTTATACATGATCAGGGCAAAAGGGGGTGGAGTCAGGGGTGGAGCCAACTGGGGGTGGCAAAATGAGGTTTCGCCTAGGGTGTCAAAAATACTTGCACCAGCCCTGTATGTGACAGTATGGGTATCATGGACCTGATCTGTTTTCTAAACACAACCTCTGATCACATGGCCACTGGTCTGCGGTGGGAGGAAGCAGTGCCAATTCGCCAATCCAGTAACATTACACTGTTTATGTATTTTTTTCATTTTTTGTTAGAACTTTATTGAATGTCACAAGTTTATTATAAAAAACGATTGCACTTACAAAAAAGTGGTTAAAACATGCGTGAAATAATGTGGCTGCCCAAATGCGGTGACGTCAGCACGAATTGTACATCCTTAGCAGATCCTCCGTGTTGTTGGAACTGCATGCATGCGCAGCGGGCTCTGTCTCTTTCTAGCCAAGCCCAGCCACTGCAGCTGGAGATGGAGATATGCACACAGTTTGAATGGCCTTGAGAATTTTCTAGGGGTGCACATATGTAGTGTTCTGCAAATGGCAGGATGGAGGGGGATCGAGAGGCCAGTGGTTTTTGCACAGACATACTCCCGCAGCTACATGTGTAATGGGGGCAGGTGCAGCATTTGAAAAAGGAGTTCCGGTATGTGGCTTTTTGGCAAATGTTGCTGAAGTTGAACTTACACTTTAAAAGAGAAGTTTGGGGTCCCCCGCCAGCTCTAAGGCTGAGAACTGAGCAATCGAACACCGTCTTTTGGTCCCTTTGTTTGTGTCATTTGGAGAAATTGAGCCCCATCTTTGGTGTCATTGGGAGGAACTCTGCCCCCTATTGGTGTCAGTGGGGGGAATAATACCCCACTGTTGGTATTAATGACTATCAAAATAGTGCCCCAAGGGCCGCAGAACAGCAAGCAAAGGGCAGCGACTGGTGCCCAGGCCGCAGTTTGGAGACCACTGCTCTAGGGAGCTCAGTGAGGAGAGCTGAGAGATGATTGGAGGGAAGGGAACACCCCCCTTCACACAGCGCACAGGAACAAAGCTGAGTCTGTCAATCACAGGCTGTGTGTTGGAGCTCCCTTCCCTTGTCACCTTTTTACCTATTCAGAAGTGACTCATGCTGATAGCAGAGGAGCGAAGCACCAGACAGAAATGATACTTAGTGCTTTTAATTGAGACACCTACACACTATAGAAGGCTATGCTTTGTTTACAGTATATTTCATGTCTGGGGTTTACAACCACTTTAATAAAGATCAGCTACAGTAGCCAATCAGCTATCAGCTCTTAGTTGCAGCTAAAATCTAATTAGTTGATGTGGGTTATTTCCCTTTGCACTCTGTTATTAAAGCCCAAAGTGTTTCTCCTCAAAGAAACGTTGTACAACCATTTCTATATTCCCAGAGATCAGGCTTGGCACTTTCAGCCACAAAGAACCCCTCCCTGACAACAGAAAATTACTTACAGCAGTGGAGACATCAAATTAATGATTCCCCATGGAAAATAAGATCAATGTACAAATGGTGTGAAGTAGTTACATCACAGCTCATGTAAAGTTCCCTGGAAGAGTTTCCAGGACCTAAAATGAAACATATAGCATGGCACATAATGGTCTCTAATTCATCCCCACCATCATCACATCACCATGCTGTTCAACTGTAGGTGACGTATACACCCAAAAAAATATATATATTTTAGAGCAGCCATTCTCCACTACCTTGAGCTGTGCCTGCTTAGTTCCAGAGCTAACTCCACTTGGCACAACCAGCAGCATGGTGCCAATGATCCTTTTGGCCTGGTTTACAAAGGTGTACTACAGCGTACACCCGTTTGAGGGCTGTGTTTGTCCTTTCCTACTAAAAGGGATCATTTTTCATCCAGAGTTGAGATTTAGGCTCCATGCACACTGAAGCTCATAAACTGTAGTTTATTGGCGTTTTTGGCTTTTTTTTTAAAGGCCCATAAACTGCACTCAATGTTAGCCTATGGCCCAGATTCACAAAGCACTTACGCCGGCGTATCTCGAGATACGCCACGTAAGTGTAAATATGCGCCATCGTATCTATGCGCCGGACTCTGAAACCAAGATACGCCTGAAAATAGGCTTCACCCGACCAACGTAAGTTTCCTACGCCGGCGTATCGTGGGCGCATATTTACGCTGGCCGCAAGTGGCGCTCCCATTGATTTCCTATTCAAATATGGAAATGAGGGAGATACGTCGATTTACGAACGTACTTGCGCCCGGCGCATAATATACGCGGTTTGCGTAAGTCGTACATCCGACGTAAAGTTATTCCCCATATATGAGGAGCAACTCATGCTAAGGTATGGACCAGGGAACACAACCGTCGTATTTTACGTCGTTTACGTAGTACATGAATAGGGCTGGGCGTAGGTTACGTTCACGTCGTAGGCAGTGATCCGTCGTATCTTAGGGAGTAGTTCCGACGTGATTCTGAGAATGCGCACTGGGATACGTCCACAGGACGGCGCATGCGCCGTTCGTTTTAAGTACTTGTATGGCACTCGGCCCATCATTTGCATGGGGTCACGCCTCATTAGCATGGCTCACGCCCACTTCCACTTACGACGGCTTACGCCAAGGGAACCCAGCGCAGTTTGGAGTTTGGGAGGCAAGTACTTCGTGAATTCGGTGCTTGCCTCTCTGCGCTGCTTCGGCGTAGCGTATATTAGATACGCTACGCCGGCATATATATATGCGCCGATGTATGTGAATCCGGGCCTATGTGTCTACATGGATGTTTTTTAGTGTTAATGAGCAGTGGAGATTATGGGCTTTTTTCTGAACGCCAGAAATTTGCGCTCAAAGTGCAGTTTTTCGGCGGGAAATAATGATAAAAAACGCAAAACGCCAGAAAAAAATTAATAAACGGTCAAAAACGCTGCTCACCAGCGTTTTTTGCGCTTTTTATATCCACTGAAAAACGCTAATAAACGTTTGCAAAAACGCAAAAAAACTTTGAAAGGCTCCCTGCAAAACTACTGGCATTTTTTATAGCTTTTTTTTTTAGCTCCCAGTGTGCATGGAGCCTAAAGTAAAAGCTACCAAAGCTATTTAGAAAACAATATTTCAGTATTTAAAAATAAAGCATGTCATAACACATGAAGGTATGGATAATAACAAAGCAGAAATGACAACAAATAAAGGGTACACATGGCTTGCTGCCATTTGGCAGGCACATTGTATAATCTTAGTGTGACATCCCTAGTTCCTTCTTGACGTAGAATAGGGGTTTCCCGACCTTCTACACAAAGGGCCAGTTTACTGTCCTTCAGGCTTTAAAGGGACCAGACTGTGCCCAGTGGGCATAGACAATGCTACATCATTGGTTTTATTGGGAGGACTAGCACCCCATCGATGGTGTCAGTAGGGGTAAGAGCGCCCTATTGTTTGTGTCAGTGGAAGGAATAATGCCCCATCGATAGTGTCAGTAGGAGGAAGAGTGCCCCATTGTTGGTGTCAGTGGAAGGAATGGTGACCCATCTATGATGTCAGCGGGAGGAATAGTGCCCCATCAGTGGTGTCAGTGGGAGGAATAGTGCCCTATGAATAGTGTCAGTGGGAGAAATGGTGCCCCATCGATGGTGTCAGCTGGTGGATAAGTACCGTGAGCATAGGCGTGCACACAGGGTGTGATTGGGTACACCCTAATCACCCTGTGAGACGCAGATTTCCCCTGCTGAATACTCCTACTACTGCAGTAGCGGAGGCTTCAGAGAAATAAACTGGGGAATCTCTGTCCTCAGTCACATTCTCTGCTATTTAACCAAAGCCTTTTAATGGGGCTCCTAACAAATTGTAAAAAAAAAAAAAGGATTTTTTTTGTTATATATATATATAAATAATAAAATTGTAAAAAATAACAATATAAGATGGTAAAAACTACTGACACCAATTTCATCTCTACTGACACCATCCACTGCTCTAGTGCTAATTTGTGTTTGAACTTTGGGGTGACTACCCTAATGCAATAGGCTGCACACATCTATGACCCCAAGGGCCAGAGAAAGGAAAGCAAAGGGCCAAATATGGCCCCTGGGCCACAGTTAGGATACCACTGACAGAAGATAAGACGGTAAAGGGAGATAAGCAGACTAATCTCACATTCTATAGTGTGTACAGAATGAAAATTGGATTTAAACAAAAACATTTGGCATGAGGTAATGATAACATGAGGTAAAGTTTATCTTGTGGCAGCGGTGAGGCAGCTGATATGAGTGTCACATTATGTGAAGAGCTCTTTTCAAGGGTCAAGACCTATATTCACGTTCTATATCTGCCTTCTTTATTGTAGACATTTGGTTCCTTCCCTGCAATGTTCTACTATTACTACTCCCTCCTAGTAGTCCCCGCTATGACACTAATTACACAGCCGAAGGAAACCTAATGTATTTTACACCTGCTTCTCCACAGTGGGTGTTTCTAATTTACTTTCCATGTCTTGCTCAAGACTTCCCATGTTTTTGCCAAAATAGAAAAAAAAGACAGCAGTGTGGCCGGTCAGTTGGAGGCTTTCCATGGAGGAATCTCCAGCTGTCAGCCAGCAGGTGTAAACACAAACAAAGTCCAGTCAGCTCATTCAGCGTATACAGAACGATCGTCCGGGTTTACTTGTTATGCCTAAGAAAAGTTACACAGATTTATCATATATAAGCTACCCATACACATGGGCATGTGTGATTTTTTTTTTTACGTAACTCTTGCAACTTTGCATGACACGAGGAATCCCATCCTTTCCTATAGTGCCTAGTACCTGTGCAATTTTCCCTTGTCTGTTTTTGAAAATGCTTCTTTTGGTGCGACCAGGCGCAATTTGGGCCTCTTCAAATTGCATAAAAAATGTATGTATATCCACTTTCTTGTGTTTTGATGCATCTTTTGGAATAAAAACAGGCTCCCCTGGCAGCTTCTACTCTACATAGGCTGCAGAGAGGATGGAGAGACAAGGCCGCAGAATGCTGAATGTCAAGGCCTTTATCCACCGCCTGGTCAGCGTGAGGCCATTGATGTATGATCCCATCCAACACCAACACAAAGATCACAGCAAGCGTCATATGGCATGGGAGGAAATCGCCCATGGACTGTTGGAGGATTTGGATGTTTTACCCCCTTCTTTATTTTAAATTACGGTAATAACTGCTACGCCTGCCATAAACATCGGCACAGCGGCCATGACACAAGACTGCAGTGCAACAACACAGGTAAAAACAGACAGAGAAATCAGGAAGCTTAAAAGGTCGACAATGCCTAACGATGTCACAGGAAATATTGCTTGGCACTGGCCAAAACAAAAATGCACAAACCATAAAAATGTATGAAAACGCACAAAAAACACATGAAAAATGCATGAAAACCGCAGCTGGGCTGATTGTTTTTTGTTTTCATTTTTGGAGTGGGGCTCACAAAAGATTTTTAGTTGGCTTACAAATTCACAGAATGGCAGTCACATGCTTATTTCTGAAGTATCATTATAAAATATTGATGAACTGGACAAACATATCTAAACCCCCTCGTTGATATTTGCCCAACACTGGTACCCTGAGATACTTTTATTCTTCATGTTGTTTTAATATATCATTATAAAATAATTGTGGGGGAAATTAGATGCCAGGTATTGATAACCTAAAGCAGCCAATAGAGGCACCATCTGACTGCCCTTAGGCAACGTATTTGAATGCCTGGCCCTACCAAATGTTTGCGTATATGCTTGTGGAGATGAATGGGCGAGGTAGGTACAGAAATCCTACAAGCAGACCCAACACAAGCTTGCTTTGGGGAAAACAATGGTGATCAGACCATGTTTTCTAATCTGTTTGATCATTTTCTCAGCAGCTCAAAATAACTGACAACATTGACTTGATGCCTACATGAACTTCAAAGGTACTTCAGTTTACAGCAGCAGTGACTGTGACCAGCATGTATGAGGGCTAAAGTTATCCACAGATATTAGACGCAGAAATACGCCATATTGCCATTTTCTTTCTCTGTGCTATACAAAAAAATGTGAAGGCCTCAAGCTGGATAAAAAGCTAACTCTCTTAGTGAACCCCAATGCTCCCCATCAGGGGTGCCTGTACATTTTGTGTGTTTTTATGTAGGATTGATAGTTTGTCTAATATCAGATAAGTAGTCGATGTGCCAGAATGATTTTCCTTTCATAAAGGGTACTTAAGGGACCCATTTACGCCATATGCATTCAGTTGCAATGGGCAGTACAGTATTGACCAATGCAGCCCCAACACAAAGTATACAAAGTAATTTGCCGTATGTTACTGTTTCAGCTTACATCAATGTGCTGCATTGTTGTGAACTGAAAAAAATAGGACTGGATGCAATTTTATGCAGTGAAGCACTACACTGCATTACAACATAATAAAGTGCATTAAGTTGAATGAAACATCATAAAATAAAGTTAACATAATGGTAAACAGTGCAATGACTTGTAACAAAGTATTGCTATGCCCCCACACAATGAACACAAGTGGGTGTGAGTTATACACAGTGTGAATAGCTCCTAAAGGAATCATATAAAAGTGGAAAATGCCGTTGTTGACTTCTTATTCTAAAAATACTATTTGCCTGGCTGTGGTGCTGACCTTTCCCAATCTGTACACTTGTTCTGGCTTAGGGACTCAGAAGCCGGAAGGTCAGTATAAGAGCCAGGCAAATAACAATGAACTCTTAAAGGATAAGTACCCAAGGCTGTACTTCTCCCATGGATCACAAAAAGCGGGCTGAAGTCTGCTGTCGGCTGACATCACAGAGCCGGTCCAGGCTCAGGAAAGATTGCGACATATGGTCTGTACCAGCACCCGACTCAGGCTCTCTGAGAGCCTGAGCCAAGCGCTTCCACCCATCCACAGCCCAGCACTCCGATGAGCGTGGGGGGGGCAGAGCATAAAGCTGCGACTGACAGTTACCAGCTCTCTGCTCAGGGAGCTCTAAGAACCAAGCGATCGGCGGGGTTTGAGCGCTCTGTTCTCAGTGTTAGAGCCGGCGGAGGACAGATGCAGCATTGGACTGATGCTGCATCCAGCTACAGTTAGTTAGTATGATTCTAAAAAATAAAAAAACATTCCCATTTAAGCCGGTCATAGTCGTGTGACTTTCTTGCAATCACAAGATGCAGGAAGGAAAATTACTCAATTCCCCCAGCGACACAGATGTTGAATGCCTCCAGCAAAGCTATTGATTATTGCTAGTGGTTTATACCCACTGGCAATAATCTCATGAAAAATCTGACATGACGATTGTACTCAAGTTGATCGATCAATCAGACTGCCCATGCATGGTTTAGAATCTTCTGCTGAACAGGTCGAGATTAGAACTATCTATGACCAGATTTAGGGTCACCATACACAAGGAGATCTCAGGGAGTCTCAGGGAGTGTAAGAGGACACAGGGCCACACAATTGGATTGGAGGAGAAGCTGTTTAATCCTAAACCACACAGGGGGGTTTTCACATAAGGATGTGGAACTCTTCCACAATTGGTGGTGTCAGCGGGAAGTATGGATATTTTTAAGAGACTGTTGGACGTGCATCTTAAAGAACACAACATACAGGGATTAGGGAAATTAATATAGACACTGACACTCATAGGTTGAACTGGATGGACTATTGTCTTTAATCAAGCTTACCTATTATGTAACTATGAGATTGTACAATCGGATCCTTTATTGCGCATAAGGCCTCGTACAGACGACCGGATCTATCCGCTGGGATTGATCCGCAGATCAGTTCCAGCGGACAATCCTGGTCGTCTGTACGGCCTAGCGGATATTTATCCGCGGAGATTCGTCGGGCCGATCGATTTCAAGCGGATAGAAATTTCTTAGCATGCTAAGAAATCTATCCGCTTGAATCGTTTCCAGCGGATTGATCCGGTCGTCTGTACAGACTCACCGGATCAATCCGTCCGCTCCCCTCCCTCACATGCGTCGTAATGATTCGACGCATGCGTGGAAGTACTTACCTTCCAGCGTCGCACACGTCGCCGCGTCATCGTCGCGTCATTCCGCGTCATTCCGCGCGGATTTTGATCCGATGGTGTGTACAAGCCATCGGATCAAAATCCGGAGGAGGAATCTCTGCTGGAAACGGTCCGGCGGACCGTTTCCAGCGGAGATCCCCTCGTCTGTACGAGGCCTTAGGCAGTCAATTCACTTCAATGGGCTGCCCTCCTGCTCCTTTCAGATCAATGATATTCACACGTTTTTTCAAGGTACGTTTTGCCATGATTTCCACGCGATTCTGTCGTACGACAATTACAGCAAAATCGCACTGTACTTGGGGTGCCATTAAGAATGATGTTGCGCTTTGCAGGTTGTATGCATGAATTTAAAAGAAATTTGTGAACAAAGCCTTATGCCGTGTACACACGATCGGTCAAACCGATGAGAACGGTCTGATGGACCGTTCTCATCGGACCAAACCGATCGTGTGTGGGCCCCATCGGTCAGTTATCTTTCGGTCCAAAAATTTAGAACTTGCTTTAAAATTCAACCGATGGACGCCTACCCGATAGGTCAAAACCGATGGTTAGTACACAAAAGCATTGGTTAAAAACCTGCGCATGTTCAGAATCAAGTCGACGCATGCTTGGAAGCATTGAACTTCAGTTTTCTCTGCACGTCGTTGTGTTTTACGTCACCGCGTTGGACTTGATCGGTTTTTTAACTGATGGTGTGTAGGCACATCAGACCATCAGTCAGCTTCATCGGTTAACCGATGAGAACGGTCCTTCGGACCGTTCTCTTCAGATGGACTGATCGTGTGTACACGGCCTTAGAGATAAATGTAAATTTCCACCATTTTTTTTTTTGTTATTGTGTTACAGTATATTATTGCTATAGTTTATTTCACATTGCATTTGTCTAGCATACGCTGCGCATGTACTTTAGGTGGAGAAAATCGTTAAATATTTACTCATTCCTAAACAACCAATTAGAAGTCCTTTTCTATCAGCAGTTTACCGCTTACTGATTAATATACATATTTTTTTTTTTTTTTTGTGAGTAAACAGCAATGTCTGTAAATATAGAGATCAATTATAAAAGAGGCAAATACTCAAAAGAGTGCAAAAGCCATCCAAACAAAGTACAGTAAAAGCTGGGATCTTTATCTTACAGAATATTCATTTCACCAATGTTCATTTGTATCATCTTCTCACAAAACCCACATTCAACCTGGTGTCTTCTCTTCTTACACACCAATCTACTTCCAATGATGTCTGCATACAAGGAGCACAATCCGATCTTTGATGAGCAGTCACAAAAGTAAACCAGACACACAAAAGAAGCTCTTCAGACAACAGTAACCAATAAAGAACGTTCATCCTTTCTGGTCTCAAAGTGGCGTTCCATCAGACTTTATGGGGGGATTGTAATGTAAATATCAGTGCATTTTCCATGCGCCAAATCAACAATGCCGTTACACCAGTTCTGTGTGTTGTTGCACCGGCCACACTAAATCACTTTAAAGCTCAGCACACACGTCACAATTTGATTGTACAATCTCCTTTAGATCTTCCAACAACTATGTAGTACAAGGGTCTGCCTGGATACAAATGGACTGGCTAACGTAGGTAGGTCCCCATAGTACATAGTTTTGGTAAGGGCCAGTTCACACCATAGAAACGCAGTCTGGATGCTTTTCTGCATGCACATTTTTGCTGTGTTTTGGTGCGTTTTTGATGCAGTCCAGTACTTTCCCCCCCCCCCTTGTTTTTTCTTAACCTTAAATAAGAAAATGTGTGTTCCAGTGCATTTTTGGTGTGTTCTTGTGTGTTCCAGTGCGTTTTTGGCGCGTTCTTGTGTGTTCCAGTGCGTTTTTGGCGCGTTCTTGTGTGTTCCAGTGCGTTTTTGGCGCGTTCTTGTGTGTTCCAGTGTGTCTTTGGCGCGTTCTTGTGTGTTCCAGTGCGTTTTTGGCGTGTTCTTGTGTGTTCCAGTGCGTTTTTGGCGCGTTCTTGTGTGTTCCAGTGCGTTTTTAGCGTGTTCTTGTGTGTTCCAGTGCGTTTTTTATGCATTTTACAGTGTCCCAGTACAATCCAGGACAAAAAAAAAAGCAGCATGTTTTACTTTTTTTTCTGAAAACTGGAACGCACTGAAACTGCAGGCACTGGTGTGAACTATGCCATTGAAAACCATATAACCGACTTTTTTTGATGCAGAGAAAAAAAAACGCACTGGACTGCATGTGGTGTGAATTGGCCCTAAATCTAAAGTTGATTGTACTAAGACGGTACAGTCAGGTTGTGAAGTGAAAAGTTGGCCCTAAAGAAGAAGAATCTGATTGTAAAGAATAATTAAGGGCTCATTCACATTTGTCATCGTCGCCCCTCCACAGTGGATCACTTTTCAGAGGGTTGTTGACAGGCATCTTGGAGGTGAAAATTTGCCTCCGCGCCACCTGTTTTAACCCTGAGAAATTTGCATGGGTTGCAGCGTGGCCCTATTCACTTGAATGGGCTGCGTTCGGTGGTGGTATTGCCCATCCAGTGAGACATGGAGCAGAATTTTTGCCGAGGCATGCGTACAACCCTGCAGGGCCCCCGTTGTAGCTAAAGGGGTGCAGTTCATTCGCCATTTTTACGCCCCCTCTGGTCATCCATGTGAATGAGCCCTAAAAGTGATATGAGACAGTTCCTGGTAATGTCCGATAGCGTGCGCCAAACTAAATAAGCACTTTTGCCAATGTTCAAAATAAATAATTTATTTTTGTTTTTGTTTACCGAAGTCGCAAAATTAGCATAACAAGCAGGAGCGGACGGCGGAGAGAGGGGTCTGTGGGCGGACAGTACGCCACTACCAGGGAACAACTTTACAACACTTTTAATAATTTAACACATAAAGCGTGCATATGGAAATCAGTGCGTTTTTTCTCCCTGCGCCAATCTTTCTTAATCCTTATTTACAGCCCACCGATCTTTACATGGACATGGGCTAAGAATTGTGGCTGAGCCAAGGAAGACTCATCTATCACATTCACACCAATCAATGCATCACATTAGCAGAAGAGGTATGTCAGCACATCAGTAATCATTACCAATAGAGGTAAGTGCCAATCATCCATCCAGCTAGAAGAGGGAATGCAAGTCTATGGATCACCCCTACAAGTTTCCACAATCCACCCCAATCAGGTTTATCACTCAGTAATAAGAAGATTCTATGATCATAAGGCATGCACAATACAAGATCTGCCTCCCAGCCTGCTCAGGAAACTTTCTCCTACTTTCAAGAGTCTTACCTGGATGATTCTGATGACTCTCCTCCCTTGCTCTGGATCCTGAAGATCCCACAAAAGTTCTCCAAATTTTCATCAACTCTCAATCATAATAGTTAGGCGATGCAATGCTTAGAGGAGGGTCCTGTAGCTGGCTTGTCTCCTGCTGATCCTAGGCAGTGGCGATGTATTGTGCAGCCCCCTCCAGAGCTCAGCCTTGCTCAGTGTCTCCTCTGACTGCTGTCACTGCAGCCCCATTCACAGCTCAGGGGGCGGGGACCTGCCATTGTCAGAGCTGGCTATGGGATCGCTTCTTCTTCCCCTATTGTCTGCTATTGGAGACTGCAAGCTTTGCTTGTTCTAGGATTTCTGGACACAAACTTACTACTACTAGCCTGAAGTATAGCAGAGCTTAACCACTTAAGGACCAGGGCATTTTTTGCCTCGTTTTAACAATTGCGCGGTCGTGCGACGCTGTACACAAACAAAATGTATGTCCTTTCTTTTGGCGGTATTTCATCACCTCTGCGTTTTTTTTTTTTTTTTGCACTATAAACAAAAAAAAAGCCATCAATTTTGAAAAAAATATATATATATTTTTTTACTTTTTGCTATAATAAATATCAAAAAAAAATATTTCTTCATCATCATAGGCCAATATGTATTCTTCTACACAGGGCCGATCTGCCCTAAAGGCTCACTATGCAAGCCGCTTAGGGCCCCGCAAAGCTGCGGAGGGCCCTCCAAACTACTACAGAAAACGCCTGGTGAGAAGTCATTTTCGGCCCCGCATCTCAACTCGCTGGCTGCATGGAAGAAGAGGTAAGAAGTTAGCAACCCCCTGCTTCTCACTTTAAAGGGGAGGTTCACCCTATAAAAAAATTCTAACACTACATCCAGCCCAGTTCTGCATATAAAATTACACTGACCTTTTTTTTTTTTTTTTTGCCTTAGATAGCGTTTAGCCTTAGAATTCGGGAGTGGGCGTTCCTATTGACATGCCAATTGATTGACATGCTAAACGACGGCGCACACAGCGCGTCACGACTTCCCGAAGGAAGCTCGGGTCGGCTCGGCTCAATTCGGCGCCTGCACACCGGTGCCGAATAGAGCCGAGCCGACTCGAGCTTCTTTCGGGAAGTCGTGACGCGCTGTGTGCGCCGTCATTTAGCATGTCAATCAATTGGCATGTCAATAGGAACGCCCACTCCCGCGGGATTCCCTACCCGGAAGCCGCGGTGAATTCTAAGGCTCAGTGTAATTTTATATGCAGAACTGGGCTGGATGTAGTGTTAGAAATTTTTTATAGGGTGAACCTCCCCTTTAATGTAAGATGTCATTTCCGACAGCAGAACACCCCCCCTCCTCCCCCTTCTCAACTTTAATAACTTTAATCACTTTAATGTGACATGTCATTTTAGGCAAGCCCCCCCCCCCACCCCTGCTTCTCAACTTTTAATGTCACATGTCATTTTGCTTAGGGCCCCAGGGAGGTCAGGATTGGCACTGCTTCTACATGTCTTTGGTAAAAAAAAAAAAAAAAAAAAAAAAATCACAATAAGCGTATATTGATGGGTTTGCGCAAAAGTTATAGGGCCAGATTCTCAGAGACTTACGTCGGTGTATCAGTAGATACGCCGTCGTAAGTTCGTATGTGCGCCGTCGTAAATTTAAGCGTATTCTGGAAACCAGATACGCTTAAATTAGGCTAAGATACGAGCGGCGTAAGTCTCCTACGCCGTCGTATCTTAGGGTGCATATTTACGCTGGCCGCTAGGTGGCGCTTCCATTGAGTTCGGCGTAGAATATGCAAATGACTAGATACGCCGATTCACGAACGTACGTGCGCCCGTAGCAATTAGTTACGCCGTTTACGTTAGAGATACGCCGGCGTAAAGATAAAGCTGGTCTCTAGGCGGCGCATCCCATGCAAAGTATGGACGTCGGAACAAGCGTATCTTTTTACGTTGTTTGCGTAAGTCGTACGCGAATAGGGCTGTGCGTAAATTACGTTCACGTCACAGGCATTGAGCCGACGTATCTTTGGGCGTAAATACGACGTGATACTGAGCATGCGCACGCATGCGCCGTTCGTTCGGCCATGCATCTACATGGGGTCAAGCCTCATTTAAATACAACACGCCCCCTACAGCCTACTTTGAATTACGCGCGCTTACGCCGGCCCATTTACGCTACGCCGCCGTAACTTAGGAGGCAAGTGCTTTGTGAATACAGCACTTGCCTCTCTAAGTTGCGGCAGCGTAGCGTAAATACGGTACGCTACGCCCGCGCAACGTAGATCGGCCGTACATGAGTCTAGGCCATAGAGTTTACAAAATAGGGGATAGATTTATGGCATGTTTATTATTATTTGTTTTACTAGTAATGGTAGTGATCAGCGATTTTTAGCAGGACTGCGACATTGCAGCAACAGATCGGACACTTTTGACACTTTTTTGGGACCATTGGCATTTATACAGCGATCAGGGCTATAAAAATGCACTGATTACTGTATAAATGACACTGGCAGGGAAGGGGTTAACACTAGTGGTGATCAAGGGGTTAAATGTGTTCCCTGGGGGGTGTTTCTAAAGCCTTGTACACACGATCGGATGTGTGATGGCAGGCTGTTGTCGGAAAATTCAACCGTTTGTGCGCTCCATTGGACAAATGTTGTCGGATTTTCCACGGACAAATGTGGGATAGCCTGCTTTAAAAATGTCTGCCATCAAGTGTGTGTTGTCGGATGCGCAGAAGCAATGCTCATCATAACAGAACATTAGCAGAAGCTGCCCAAAGGGGGGCACTAAAGAGCAGAAAAAAACACTAGTAACAGACTAGTTTGTTTACATTGACAGATCCCTGTTCTGGCTCTCTATGGAGCGATCACTTGTGGCCAGCGGACACGCGCATTGGCTTGCCCGCTGTGCAGCCGCCTGTTATAGCTCTTAAAAGAGCCAATGTACAGCTACGGCGATTTGCGGGAATGAGCTGACCTGCTGCTGTATAATGACGTCGGCATGTGGTTAAAACTGAAGTCTGACCACAAAAACTTTCATATCTATGTATCCCACAGTAGCCACATATTATATAAATCCACTGTGAGTCGCGTACGCGTGTGCAAACCCAGATATTCCAATAAAAATATCACTGTCCACCCTCTACAGGCTGCTTGCATAAAATGACAGGAAGAGGCGAAGACCAGACCAATCATCCCGCACAAGGAGAGGGAGCAGTGTGGCTGAATTGCGCTCCTGTGCCCCCCCTGGGGTGCGCACCCGGGAATATCCGTGACCGCCGGGTCCTCACGGATCACGGTAAATGGCCGATGACAGCAGCCATTTACCACGTGATCGCTTGTAAACAAGCCGGCGCATGCCCGGCTTAGCTCTTCCCCTCTCTGTACTGATTGGTACAGTGTGAGCTAAGAGGGGAGAGATCGGGTGCAGTGGGCTGGATCTGTAGTGCCCACAGTGCTGCTCTGTGACAATTCCTGCACTCATTCATCCATCCAAACTGAGCCATCTTCATTCATCCCCATCCATCCTCATTCATGCTCAAGTCATCCCAATCCATACTGAGCCATCCTCATTCATGCTCAGTCATCCCATCCATATTCAGCCATCCTCATTCATGCTCAGTCATCCCATCCATATTCAGCCATCCTCATTCATGCTCAGTCATCCCATCCATATTCAACTATCCTCATTCATGCTCAGTCATCCCATCCATATTCAGCCATCCTCATTCATGCTCAGTCATCCCATCCATATTCAACTATCCTCATTCATGCTCAGTCATCCCATCCATATTCAACTATCCTCATTCATGCTTAGTCATCCCCATCCATACTGAGCCATCCTCATTCATGCTCAGTCATCCCATCCATATTCAGCCATCCTCATTCATGCTCAGTCATCCCATCCATATTCAACTATCCTCATTCATGCTCAGTCATCCCATCCATATTCAGCCATCCTCATTCATGCTCAGTCATCCCATCCATATTCAACTATCCTCATTCATGCTCAGTCATCCCATCCATATTCAACTATCCTCATTCATGCTTAGTCATCCCCATCCATACTGAGCCATCCTCATTCATGCTCAGTCATCCCATCCATATTCAACTATCCTCATTCATGCTTAGTCATCCCCATTCATACTCAGCCACCCCTATTCAATGCTCAGCCATCCCCATCCATAATCAGCCATCCTCATTCATGCTCAGTCATCCCCATCCATACTGAGCCATCCTCATTCATGCTCAGTCATCCCATCCATATTCAGCCATCCTCATTCATGCTCAGTCATCCCATCCATATTCAACTATCCTCATTCATGCTCAGTCATCCCCATCCATACTGAGCCATCCTCATTCATGCTCAGTCATCCCCATCCATACTGAGCCATCCTCATTCATGCTCAGTCATCCCATCCATATTCAACTATCCTCATTCATGCTCAGTCATCCCCATCCATACTGAGCCATCCTCATTCATGCTCAGTCATCCCATCCATATTCAACTATCCTCATTCATGCTCAGTCATCCCCATGCATACTGAACCATCCTCATTCATGCTTAGTCATCCCCATCCATACTGAGCCATCCTCATTCATGCTCAGTCATCCCATCCATATTCAACTATCCTCATTCATGCTCAGTCATCCCCATCCATACTGAGCCATCCTCATTCATGCTCAGTCATCCCATCCATATTCAACTATCCTCATTCATGCTCAGTCATCCCCATCCATACTGAGCCATCCTCATTCATGCTCAGTCATCCCATCCATATTCAACTATCCTCATTCATGCTCAGTCATCCCCATCCATACTGAGCCATCCTCATTCATGCTCAGTCATCCCATCCATATTCAACTATCCTCATTCATGCTCAGTCATCCCCATCCATACTGAGCCATCCTCATTCATGCTCAGTCATCCCATCCATATTCAACCATCCTCATTTATGCTTAGTCATCCCCATCCATTCTCAGCCATCCTCATTCATGCTCAGTCATCCCCATTCATACTCAGCCACCCCCATTCATGCTCAGTCATCCCCATGCATACTGAGCCATCCTCATTCATGCTCAGTCATCCCATCCATATTCAACTATCCTCATTTATGCTTAGTCATCCCCATCCATACTGAGCCATCCTCATTCATGCTCAGTCATCCCATCCATATTCAACTATCCTCATTCATGCTCAGTCATCCCCATTCATACTCAGCCACCCCTATTCAATGCTCAGCCATCCCCATCCATAATCAGCCATCCTCATTCATGCTCAGTCATCCCATCCATATTCAACTATCCTCATTCATGCTCAGTCATCCCCATCCATACTGAGCCATCCTCATTCATGCTCAGTCATCCCATCCATATTCAACTATCCTCATTCATGCTTAGTCATCCCCATCCATACTGAGCCATCCTCATTCATGCTCAGTCATCCCATCCATATTCAACTATCCTCATTCATGCTCAGTCATCCCCATCCATACTGAGCCATCCTCATTCATGCTCAGTCATCCCATCCATATTCAACTATCCTCATTCATGCTCGGTCATCCCCATCCATACTGAGCCATCCTCATTCATGCTCAGTCATCCCATCCATATTCAACTATCCTCATTCATGCTTAGTCATCCCCATCCATACTGAGCCATCCTCATTCATGCTCAGTCATCCCATCCATATTCAACTATCCTCATTCATGCTTAGTCATCCCCATTCATACTCAGCCACCCCTATTCAATGCTCAGCCATCCCCATCCATAATCAGCCATCCTCATTCATGCTCAGTCATCCCCATCCATACTGAGCCATCCTCATTCATGCTTAGTCATCCTCATTCATGCTCGGTCATCCCCATCCATACTGAGCCATCCTCATTCATGCTTAGTCATCCCCATCCATACTGAGCCATCCTCATTCATGCTCAGTTATCCCATCCATATTCAACCATCCTCATTTATGCTTAGTCATCCCCATCCATTCTCAGCCATCCTCATTCATGCTCAGTCATCCCCATTCATACTCAGCCACCCCCATAATGCTCAGCCATCCCCATCCATACTCCGCCATCCTCATTAATGCTCAGTCATCCCCATCCATACTCATTCATGCTCATCCATCCCTACCCACAGCTCATCCATCCCTACCCACAGCTCATCCATCCCCATCCACGGCTCATCCATCCACATTCATAGCGCAGCCTTTCCATGGCTCATCCAATCCCATTCATGGCTCATTTATGCCTCATTCATGCTCATCCATGCCTCATCCATGCCACATCAGTTCTCATCTATGCCACATCCATGCCACTACAGTGCCCATCAGTGCGACTACAGTGCCTCACAAAAGTGTAATAGGTAGTCAAATTAGATTTTAAATGTATGCCCCTAATTATGATTGGCTGCGAATGAAGCCTCTTTGGCTACGATGCTCATGAATCAGAATTTCTGGTGCCACTTCTGAACCAATGAAAGTAGTCCATTTGTGTGATTGGCGGGGATGGGTAGAGAAGGAAAATCAAGACTCCCATTAATTTTCGCTCTCTGCGTGGCTCCCTGAAAGCATGGTAACATAAAGTCTGTCGGTGTATTGTATTTCCATTTCCCTTTACTTTCGTTGTGTGTAATTTAAATTATCTTTGTCCATTGGCAAAACTGTATTTGTAACATCATGGCTTCTATGTATTTGTATCATCTACTTTATATCTGGTAATATCTGATTATTCTAAAGTTTATTTTCTGTATGAATTAGATCTTTGTATTTTAGCACCATTATTGTTTCCTTATTGATTTCATGGGTTATATCTGCAACCGCATTGGTTGATTCTTATATAGACAAGGTTTTATTCACTTATATTGTATATCTTTAAGCGTAAAAGTGAGGTAGGTAGAAATTGCCATTACAGGCCAGCCCATCACCTTTACCCCCAGCTTCTTTAGCAAGGCAGTAGTAGTCTAAAGCCCTGTACACACGATCGGTTTGTCTGATGAAAACGTACCGATTGACTGTTTTTATCGGACAAACCGATCGTGTGTGGGCCCCATCGGTTTGTTTTCCATCTGTGAAAAAAAATAGAACATGTTTTAAAATTTTCCTATGGATAAAAATACGATAGAAAAAAAGGATTGTCTGTGTGGAACTCCATAGGAGAAAAATCCATGCATGCTCAGAATCAAGTCGACGCATACTCGGAAGCATTGAACTTAATTTTTCTCAGCACGTCGTAGTGTTTTACATCACCCCGTTGGAAACGGTTGGATTTTTGACTGATGTTTTGTAGGCAAGACTGATAAAAGTCAGCTTCATCGGATATTCGACGAAAAAATCCATCGGATAAGATTCCATCAGATATCCGATCGTGTGTACAGGGCATTAGAGGTGTGTTTGGGGTCGTTATCATATTGGAATACTGCCCTGCGGCCTGCGTCACAGTACATGTTGGCATTCATGGATCCCTCAATGAACTGTAGCTTCCCAATGCCGGTAGCACTCATGCAGCTCCAGACCAGACACTCTCACCACTATTCTTGACTGTAGGCAAGACACACTTGTCTTTGTACTCACAAGGGATGAGCTTTATGTTCGAGTCGAACATGAGTTTGACTCGAGCATTGGCTGTTGGCCCGCTCGGCGAACAGTGAACGATTTGGGGTGTTCGCCGCAAATTCAAAAAGCCATGGAACACTGTTAAAAGTCTATGGAGAAATCAAAAGTGTTCATTTTAAAGGTTAATATGCAAGTTATTGTCATAAAAAGTCCCCATGTATCAATGCAGAAAAAAGTTTTAAAAACAGTGTTTTTTTGGGAGCAGTGATTTTAATAATGCTTAAAGTGAAACAATAAAAGTTAAATATTCCTTTAAATTTCGTACCTAGGGAGTATGTATAGTATGCCTGTAAAGTAGCGCATGTTTCCCGTGTTTAGAACTGTCCCTGCACAATGTAATTTCTAAAGGAAAAAAGTAATTTAAAGCTACTCGCGGCTATTCATGAATTGTCGGGTCCCAGCAATACAGATCAAAGTAATTTTTTTTTTAAATGGCGTGGGGTTCCCCCAAAAATGCATACCAGACCCTTATCCGAGCACGCAACTTGGCAGGCTGCAGGAAAAGAGGGGGGGACGAGAGAGCGCTCCCCCCTCCAGGCCACATGCCCTCAACATGGGGAGGATGTCTCCATGTTGATGGGGACAAGGTCCTCATTCCCACAACCCTTGCCCGGTGGTTATGGGGGTCTGAGGGCGCCCCCTTTAACAAAGGGGAACTCTAGATCTCGCCCCCCCCCTATGTGAATTGGTAACGGGTACCCCTACCATTTCACTAAGATTTTATAAATTAAAAAAAAACACAGACACAGATGGACAAGTCCTTTATTTAAAAAAATAAAATAAAAATTTTAGCGATGTAATCCAGTCTCTCGATGTCCAACGATGATCCATTCACCAGCGACACTGCAGTCTCCACTCATTCTCCAGCGAGGCACGAACCCCCATGATGCGTAAGAGGGGGCGGGGTCACCTGTCCACATCTTTGGGTAACCCCCTGTGGCTAGGGGTTACCCAATGACGTGGACGGGTGAACCCGCCCTGTGAAGTCATCCGTCCACGTCATTAGGTAACCCCTACTTAGCCGCCGGGGGTTACCCAATGACTTGGAAGGGTGACCCCGCCCCCTCTTACGCGTCATGGGGGTTTTGTTACTTGCTGGAGAATGAGTGGAGACTGCAGCATTGCTGGAGAATGGATCATCGAGATATCGAGAGATGGGATTACATCGCTGGAATTTATTTATATTTTTAAATACAGGACTTGTCCAGCTGTGTCTGTGTGTTTTTAATTTTTTTTTACACTATCTTTGTGAAATTTCGATAAGCCCCCCGCCCGCAGACCCCCACAACCACTGGACAAGGGCTGTGGGGATGAGGCCCTTGTCCCCATCAACATGGGGACATCCTCCCCATGTTGAGGGCATGTGGCCTGGTACGGTTCAGGGGGGGCACTCTCTCATCCCCCCTCTCTTTTCCTGCGGCCTGCCAGGTTGCCTGCTCGGATAAGGGTCTGGTATGGATTTTTGGGGGAACACCAGGCCATTTTTATTTTTTTTGGTGCGGGGTTCCCCTTAAAATCCATACCAGACATGAAGGGTCTGGTATGGATTTTTGGGGGGAACCCCACGTAATTTTTTTTTAAATGCCGCGGGTTCCCCTTAATATCCATACCACACCTGAAGGGCCTGATATGGAATTTGGGGGAGACCACCATGCTTTTTTTTATTTTGTTTTGGTTCTGGGTTCTCCTTAATATTCATACCAGACCCAAAGGGCCTGGTAATGGACTGGGGGGGGGGACCCCTGCCATTTTTTTCAATGACTTTGATCTGTTTTGCCGGGACCGACAATTCATTAATAGCCATGAGTTTTAAATGACTTTTTTTCCTTTAGAAATTACATTTTGTGCAGGGACAATTCTAAACACGTGAAACATGTGCGACTTTACAGGCATACTATACACACCCCCCAGGTACGAAATTTAAAGGAATATTTCACTTTTATTGTTTCACTTTAAGCATTATTAAAATCACTGCTCCCGAAAAAACTGACGTTTTTAAAACTTTTTTTTGCATTGATACATGGGGACATGGGGCAGGACCCAGGTCTCCAAACACTTTTTATGACAAAAACTTGCACATTAACCTTTAAAATGATTTTTCATGTTCGTGTCCCATAAACTTTAACGGTGTTCGCGTGTTCAAACAATTTTTTTGCCTGTTCTGGTGCGAACCGAACCGGGGGGTGTTCGGCTCATCCCTACTCCTCACCTGGTTGCCGCCAAACCTGCTTGACACCATCTGAACTAAATAAGTTTATCTTGGTCTCATAAGATCACAGAACATGGTTCCAGTAATCCATATCCTTAGTCCGCTTGTCTTCAGCAAACTTTTTGCAGGCTTTCTTGTGCATCATCTTTAGAAGGAGCTACCTTCTAGGACGATAGCGATGCAGACCAAAATGATGCAGTGTGCGGCGTATGGTCTGAGCACTGACAGGCTGACCCCCCACCCTTTCAACCTCTGTAGCAATGCTGGTAGCAGTCATACATCTATTTCCCAAAGACAACCTCTGGATATGATGCTGAGCACGTGCACTCAACTTCTTTGGTCGACCATGGCGAAGCCTGTTCTGAGTGGAACCCGTCCTGTTAAACCTCTGTATGGTCTTGGCCTCCACACTGCAGTTCAGTTTCAGGGTCTTGGCAATCTTCTTATAGCCTAGGCTATCTTTATGTAGAGAAACAATTCCTTTTTTCAGATCCTGAGAGAGTTATTTGCCATGAGGTGTCATGTGGAACTTCCAGTGACCAGTATGAGAGAGTGAGAGCGATAACTCCAAATTTAACACACCTGCTCCCCATTCACACCTGAGACCTTGTAACACTACTGAGTCACATGACACCGGGAAGGGAAAATGGCCAATTGGGCCCAATTTGGACATTTTCACTTAGGGGTGTACTCACTTTAGTTGCCAGCGGTTTAGACATTAATGGCTATGTGTTGTACAAGGTCTACACTCACTACTTTACTTTTGTAGCAAAGTGTAATTTCTTCAGTGTAGTCACATGAAAAGATATAATAAAATATTTACAAAAATGTGAGGGATGTACTCACTCTTGTGAGATACTGTATATTTATAATCCAAAAGAGAGAGCACAATGAAGGTTTTATTTTAATGTTTCGAAGAGGCACAAGACTGTCTTCCTCAGGACAACAAACAAGTGAAGCAACACAACATATACACCCTTAAACCCCTCCCGTCATTGTTTCCCACATGTCATCATGGAGGAGTGTAGGGACTCCAGTGGCAACCTGTGAAGCTCTGGAGAACTCCATGCCCAAGAGGGTTCAGAAGGAAAAAGCAGCTGCTTTTGGACTATACATCCCACCATTGTTACTGGCCCGCTGATCTTGCTGGATGATGCAAGTGATGAGCTTTACACTATATGCTTGACTCATTACTTGTTTGTGAGTATACATTTTTATCCTTTGTACATTAAAGGGTTGCAAGGGTAATGTGAAAGTCTGGTGCACCTCTGTTCTTTTTTCCTTTTTAGAGTCTCTTCTGGGTTCCCCCTGACCTGTTATGAGTGTCAGCACATCTGACGTGGTGGCTTGATTAGTGAAGACTGTTTCATTCCGATCCTCTACCGAACGGCTATCTCTCAGGCCTCGTACACAAGACCGAACATGTCTGCTGAAACTGGTCTGCGGACCAGTTTCCGCGGACATGTTCGGTCATCTGTAAGGCCGACCGGACAATTTTCCGGCGGATCGGACAGGTTTCCAGCGGACAAATGTTTCTTAGCATGCTAAGAAACATGTCCGCTGGAAGCCTGTCCGTCGGACATGTTCGGTCGTCTGTACGACTCACCGGACATGTCCGCTCGGCCGAAGGCCCTCGCATGCGTCAAAGTGATTCGACGCATGCGTGGAAGCATTGACCTTCCAGGGTCGGGCACGTCGCTGCGTCATCGTCGCGGCGACGGAGCGGCCACGTCACCGCATTCGCTGTCCACGGGAAATTTGGTCTGATGGTGTGTACAGCCATCAGACCAAAATCCGCCAGCGGACATGTCCGATGAAAACGGTCCACGGACCGTTTTCATCGGACATGTCCCGTCGTGTGTACGAGGCCTCAAGTGCAGGAGTTTTTGTTTTTTCTTTATATTGACCAAGAGGGTTAAGGCATTGCTGGAAAATAATTGTGGCCACACAAAATATTGACACTTTTGTACTCTCTTTTGTTGCCAGCGGTGTGTGTTGAGTTATTTTGAGGGGACATTGTAGCAAAGCGTCATTTCTTCAGTGTTGTCACATGAAAAGATAGAATAAAATATTTAGAAAAATGTGAGGGGTGTACTCACTTTTGTGAGATACTGTATATGTGTATTTTATGTTCCTAGAACACCTGAGGGTACTTCCTGCATGTTGGGTCTCTGTATGTGGCCACGCTGTTTTTAGGGTGAACCCCCGCTTTAAGATTAAATGGGTCCAATGAGGGCTTTTTAAGTATGGGGCTGACAAGTGCATGTTTTTAGAGAGTTGGGGAGGATGCCAGAAGAGAGGGAGAGAGTGAAGATGTGGTTTAGAGAGTGTAGAATAGAGTCAGAAGGTGAACGTAGCATTTGCGAGGGAACGGAATCCAGAGGGCAGGTGGTAAAATGGGCGTTAGTCAGGGGTCAAGTCCTGGGGAAAAAAGTGTGGGAACTCCCACCCAAGATCCACTCCCCCACTAAAAAAAATAAATGATACGCTCATATGCATAATTACTAAACCGCATGTTTTTCTTTAAGCAAGTTCGTTCTAAATCCCACGATAACTCGCGGCAGACCTCCGCAATGTCTCCTGGGAGCTTTTGTCATGCTTCTTTCTAAATCCCACGATAACTCGCGGCAGACCTCCGCAATGTCTCCTGGGAACAATGACAAAAGCTCCCAGGAGACATTGCGGGATCGAGGAAGTGACGGAATACCCGCACACTACCCGATGAATCCATATACAGGAAGCAGCCAGTAACATAAAGGATTACTAAGGTTCGCCTGCCCCTGACAGTGACTCAAGCTGGGCGTCGCCGCTTAGTGAAGGATTGGCTCGGGTGGCTCGGCTGCTCTAGTCCTGCAAAGGGAACTTGGTTCCTGCTGAGAAAAAAGTGCAGGAACTCCGTTCCCACGCGTTCCCGCAGGACTTGAGCCCTGGCGTTAGTAAGTAATTTAGCAACCTTATCTATAGCGGTGGGGTTGAAAGAAAGAAGTAAAGATAGCACCTGTGGGCATGAAGTGTAATGCATGGAGGGTATTCATAGGTTCTATTGTCTATCCACCAAGTACATGACTACTATGAACAAATGATCTATGAACAATGCTATGTGTATAACAATTTACTGCAGTCAAGACAAGTATTACATCTTAAATGACACTAGCAATGCAACTGAACTGCAAATGAGTGATGTGATAATGAGACCATGTATAGAATCACTGTAACTGAGTATGAGTACATGTTTGGCATACAGAAATGTTTCTTGTGTCTGATCTTCAAATTTTCCATTAAGAAAAGTGGATGATCTTTTCACGGCACATGTGTTTGATGGAATACTATATAAATTGGTAGCAGTTGTTGCTGAAGGATGTGTCCCTTAGCAATTTTGGTCACCTAATAAAGCCTTCCAAATTACTTTGGCAGTAATATGTAAGTGGGGTGTTGGTGGTGTCCGCTTTCATTTTGACATGTTTGTCTGTGAAGGTAATTTCTCCTCAATACAGGAGGTAACCCTTATCCATTAATGGACTTGGTGGTCATTAATAATAACCATTTCTTGTTGACCAACTTGAAATGAAAACCTGTAGTAGCTCAAAATCAACCCTGTGGTAGCACATATGTATGGAACTTCACTCACCATACAAACATGATTATCAAACATAAGAAAAAGACATTTAACCACTTCCCGACGGCCGTACTACTATATACAGCCGCAGGGTGGTTCTACTTCTCTGGGGCGCCGTCATTTGACATCCGCCCCTTTCCGTGTTCCCCACGCGCGCTCCCGAGCGCGCAGCGGGGAACTTCTGTGCTGGCCTTGTCCCTTGGACACAGCCAATCACAGATCGCCGTGAACGGCCAATCGGAGTGGCCTTTTGCTAGGCGATCTGTGCGGCCAATGAGAGATGATCTCATATGTTTACATATGAGATCATTTCTCATTGCCGGCTCTCACAGACAGCGGTGCTGTCAGGGAGAGAGGAGACCGATCTGTGTCTCTTGTACATAGGGACACAGATCGGTCACCTCCCCCAGTCACCCCCCTTCCCCCACAGTTAGAACACTATATAGGGAATACATTTAACCCCTTCCTCACCCCTAGTGTTAACCCCTTCCCTGCCAGTCACATTTATACAGTAATTAGTGCATATTTATAGCACTGATCGCAGTATAAATGTGAATGGTGCCAAAAATGTGTCAAAAGTGTCCGATGTGTCCGCCATAATGTCGCAGTCGCAATTAAAAAATGTTTTTTTATTTTTTTTTCAAAATTGTCGCTCTATTTTTGTTTATAGCGCGAAAAATAAAAACCGCAGAGGTGATCAAATACCACCAAAAGAAAGCTCTATTTGTGGGGAAAAAAGGACGTCAAATTTGTTTGGGAGCCACGTCGCACGACCGCGCAATTGTCAGTTAAAGCCGAATCGCAAAAAGTCCTATGGGCGGGAAGGGGGTTTAAGTGCCCAGTAAGGAAGTGGTTAAAAAAACATCATACATACATTAGCATTGAAGCTATGAAAACAAAAGGACCATCTCTGGACAGGTGGTGCAATTCCACCCAAGTTGCAGGAGTTTTGAAAATGCTGTAGTACAGCTGGGATAATATAGACCCAAGATAAGAGTGACCCAAGTGTTAAATCAAGGTTGAACTGATATTCAAAAAGGGAGGATGAATGAAGTCAAACCACAGAAGTGGAAGCTATAAGATGATATCAATGGTTCTCCCGATCTGCATTGGAAAACTGTGGACAAGTAGATGATTGTATTAGGGTAGAAGGTAGCTGTAAAGAAATGGGGGTGCATTTCTGGGTTACAGTGGTCAAGAGGGTGTGTGCAAGTGGAATGGTAATGAATATAATGCCGCGTACACACGATCATTTTTCAGCCTGAAAAAAAAACTTTGTTTTTCAGCATGTCGAAAAAACAACGTTTTCCCAACTTCATAATTTGAACGATGTTGCCTACACACCATCGTTTTAAAAAAATGATCTAGCAAAGCGCGGTGACGTACAACACGTACGACGGCACTATAAAGGGTAAGTTCCATTCAGATGGCGCCACCCTTGGGGCTGATTTAGCTGATTCCGTATTAGTAAAAGACGATTCGAGCTTTTTTGTCTGTTACAGCGTGATGAATGTGCTTACTCCATTTACCAGAACAAGCGCTTCTGTCTCATAACTTGCTTCTGAGCATGCACAGGTTTTTTACGTTGTTTTATCCCACACGATAATTTTTTACAACCCGAAAAACGACATTGTTTAAAACGACGTTAAAAAATGCAGCATGTTCGAATTTTTTTTTTTTTACGTTTTTCAGAACCTGAAAAATAATGTGAAGCCCACACACGATCATTTTAAATGACGTTTTTGAAAAACAATGTTTTTTCCATGCTGAAAAATGATCGTGTGTACGCGGCATTAGTGTCCAATAAAGTAATGTATGGCTCACTGGAACCATACGAACATAGTCCTCCTTGACCTCCCTCTTACTGTACCAATCAGAGTCCCTATGAAGACCCGCTCTTACACCCCAAATAGAACAGCAAAGTGAAGACGTAATCCTTTCCAGAAAGTAATAGTCCTTTGCTAAGATTGGTAAATGTAATGATACTTATTAGCTTGTGATCAAGTCCACAGGTCCAGGATCCCGGGGTAAGTTCCCCCCTTGTCTATGAATACAGAAGTCTTGCAAAGTACGTAGAACCATATATGGGTCAAAAGCATGTATGGCCAAGATAGATTTTTGGTAGCTTACTTTAGTTTTGTTTAGTGACATGTATGGCATCGGCATGACATGTATGGCTCCCCTGCTCTCTCAATAAGCATTTAAATGGAAGTTTAATAAATGTGGTAGGATTATGATGCATGACAGACCACTGTCTAGTGTCTGTAGGTACCTGAACTTATTGGCCCGGATTCACATACATCGGCGCATATTTAGGCGGGCGTAGCGTATCTAATATACGCTACGCTGACGCAGCGCACAGAGGCAAGCACTGGATTCACAAAGCACTTGCTCCCACTCGCTCTTAAAGATACGCTGGGTTTCCTCGGCGTAAGCCAGCGTAGGTGGAAGTGGGCGTGAGCCATGCTAATGAGGCGTGACCCCATGCAAATGATGGGCCGAGCGCCAGAAAGATACGAATCGCCAACTGCGCATGCGCCGTCCCGTAGATGCATCCCAGTGCGCATGCTCAGAATCACGTCGAAACAACTGCCTAAGATACGTCGAATCACTGCCTACGACTTGAACGTAACCTACGCCTAGTCATATTCACGTACAAGGTAAACGACAAAAGATACGACGGCTTGTGTTCCCTGGTCCATATCTTTGCATGATTTGCCCCTCCTATATGGGGAATAACTTTATGCCGGACGTACGACTTATACATACCGCATATTACGCTGGGTTACCATTTGAATAGCAGTACCAAGGAGAAGATTTGGAAAGGGGATTTTGTAGAAATCCTCTCGCTCTTGCCTGCTAATAAAGATCTCCCGGTCAGAACAGACAGGAGAGGGGAGGAGAGGGGTGAAGAAGATAGGCGCAAGGCAGTCTCTAGGTCGTTCAATAACTGGCTACAGGCCTTTTGTATTTATGCAGGAGTGTTGGCTGAGAAACACCCAGATAAGTGCGGGGGGCTTTTTCAGCACCTGGACCATATTCTGGAGGCATACAAAAATTTTGGGGGCCGAGGATGGTTTTTCTATGATGAATCATTCCGACAGAAATTAGCCATTCACCCGACTCTTAGATGGGGAATGAAAGATGTGGGTTTGTGGCTGAACTTAATTCTACCTCAGAGGCAGGTGGCACCTAGGCAACCAGCAGTCACCTTGGCCACGGCAGCTTTCAGAAAAGGCTGCTGCTTTGCCTTTAACCTCCTGAGACCCGCGCTATAGTCAAATGATGGCTACAGCGCGGATCTCAAAATCCAACTAGACGTCAATTGACGTCCGCCCCTTTGGGCGTTCTGTGTTGGCCGTGTCCCTTGGACACAGCCAATTACAGATCGCCGCGAACGGCCAATCAGAGTGGCCGTTTGCAATGCGATCTGTGCGGCCAATGAGAGATGATCTCATATGTAAACATATGAGATCATCTGTCATTGCCGGCTCACACAGAGACAGCGTCCTGTCTCTGGAGAGGAGACCGATCTGTGTCCCTTGTACATAGAGACACAGATCGGTCACCCCCCCAGTCACCCCCCCCCACCTACAGTTAGAACACTATATAGGGAACATATTTAACCCCTTCCTCACCCCCTAGTGTTAACCCCTTCAATGCCAGTCACATTTATACAGTAATTAGTGAATATTTATAGCACTGATTGCAGTATAAATATGAATGGTGCAAAAAATGTGTCAAAAGTGTCCGATGAGTCCGCCATAACGTCGCAGTCCCAATAAAAATTGCAGATCGCCGCCATTTCTAGTAAAAAAAATAAATAATAAAAAATAATAATTCTGTCCCCTATTTTGTAGGCGCTATAACTTTTGCGCTTATTGCAATTTTTTTTTTTTACCAAAAATATGTAGAAGAATACGTATCGGCCTAAACTGATAAAAATAAATGTTTTTTTTTTTTTAAATTGGGCTATTTATTATAGCAACAAGTAAAAAATATTGTATTTTTTTTCAAAATTGTCGCACTTTTTGGTTTATAGCGCAAAAAATAAAAACCGCACAGGCGATCAAATACCACCAAAAGAAAGCTCTACTTGTGGGGAAAAAGGACATCAATTTTGTTTGGGAGCCACGTCGCACGACCGCGCAATTGTCAGTTAAAACGACGTAGTGCCGGAAGCTGAAATTTCACCTGGGCAGGAGGGGGGTATATGTGCCCAGTAAGCAAGTGGTTAATGATAGCCAGTGTCGCTGGAATAATGCATGTAAATATAGGCACGAGTGTTCGATTTGCGCAGGGATGTACCCAGCGGTGAAATGCTTTAAGAGGAATGCAGTGGCAGGCCCTAGTCAGCCGCAACATATTTTTCCTAAAAGCCTGCACGCCAGTGAGGCTGGAAAAAATGCGCCCATGGCTGGACTTTTACCCAAGCAAGGAGAAGGCGGGTTTACTCATTGAAGGTTTTGGGCAACGGTTTCCATTACCCCCCTTTTTAGGTTTGGGTTGTAAAATGGTGGATAATTTGAGGTCAGTGGCGCAATTCCCCCAGGTAGTTAGGGACAAGCTTAGTAAATAACTGAAGGAAGGGAGGATTGCAGGGCCATTTGAGCAACCCCCCTTTGAGAATTTTCGTATTTCCCCTTTGGGGGTAGTTCCTAAAAGGGAGCCTAACGAGTTTAGGATTATACATCATTTGTCCTTCCCCAAAGGGGACTCATTGAATGATGACATAGATGACTGGCTATGCTCTGTATCCTATGCTACTTTTGAGGAGGCGGTGGTCAAGATCAGGAGGTTCGGTGCAGGGGCATTATTGGCTAAGGCTGATATCAAATCAGCATTTAGGCTATTGCCCGTCTCCCTGGCTGCCTTTAATTCCTTAGGCTTTCATTTTGAGGGTAGTTATTTCTTTGACAGGTGCCTACCAATAGGCTGTTCCTTGTCTTGCGCTTACTTTGAGTCGTTTTCTACCTTTTTGCATTGGGTACTGAGCGTTAAGTCTGAGTCGGAAAGTATAGTACACTATCTGGACGATTTCTTGTTTGTAGGTCCGGCGGAGTCGGGGAGCTGTGCGGCGTTGTTGGAGGTTTTTCAGGAGTTTGGTGTTCCCTTGGCGGAGGAGAAAACTTGTTTACCTAGCACAACATTGGAATTCCTAGGTATCGAAATTGATACCTGCAGGCTGAAATTTCGCTTGCCATTGTCAAAATTGGCTAAATTGAAGTTTTTGATCGCATCAGTCTTGCGAAAAAAAAAAGGTTCAACTAAAGGAGATGTAGTCGCTTTTGGGGCTTCTGGCCTTTGCATGCAGAATCATGCCAGTTGGCAGAATTTTTTCCCGACGACTCTACATGGCCACAGCTGGATTGAAATCTCCGCTGGACCATGTGAGGATAACGTTGCCCATTAAGGAGGATTTACTGGTCTGGTCCAGTTTTCTTGACATTTATCATGGGAAGTCCTTTTTTCAAGACGAATTTGTAGTGGCGAGTGATTTTCGCTTATTCACAGATGCAGCCGGCTCCAAAGGTTTTGGTGTCATTTGGAGGATGCACTGGTGTTGTGCAGCTTGGCCGGAGGCCTGGGTGAGCGCTGGCGCCACTAGGAATGTTGTATTGTTGGAGTTGTTCCCAATATTAGTGGCACTGGAGTTATGGGGTGCTGAGTTTGCTAACAAGCGGATCCTGGTAGAGACATAATAAAGGAGTGCTGTATGCAGTGAACTGCCTGTCTTCCAGCTCTTGGTGGGTAGTGAAAATATTGAGGCAGGTGGTTTTAGATGTCTCAAGTTTAATGTGTGATTGAAAGCGAAGTATACCCCTGGGTGTTTAAATAACATCGCCGACTCTCTTTCTCGCTTTCAGGGGGTACGCTTTCGAGCTTTACTTCCAGAGGCGGATGCGGAAGGTACTCCTTGTCCGGCCCACTTGTGGGACCTGATCTGAGTATAGTGACTGATGCCATTAGGGGCTCCTTGGCCCCCAAGACTTGGGCAAGCTACTCGGCAGCCTGGAATAGCTGGTTAGCCTTCACTAGCAAGGTTGAAGGTTTAGAATATAATAGGCCCTCTGAGGGTGCTATCCTAGCTTTTTTGGCCAGTTTAATGAGGCAACATTTTTCCAGCAGCCATGTGTCAAAAATGTTGGCCGGAGTTTCCTTTTTCTTCCGTTTGTTAGGCCTAAGAGCTTGTTCTTCTTACTTCTCCGTAAAGCAAGCATTGAAAGGATACAAGAGGGCGAATTTTATATCAGATGACAGAAGACCAATCTCTCTGGACATACTCAGGGGCTTGTGTAAGGTTTCTGCAGCTGTATGTTTTTCTTCGTATGAAATTTTACTTTTTAGAATGGCATTCGTGCTCGCATTTTCTGGAGCCTTTCGTATCTCAGAATTGGTTCCAAATAGCAAGAAAGGGGGCTCGGGATCCTTTTCAAGCAGGTTCTGGTGGATCATGCAGGGGTGCACATATGGTTACAGCAGTCTAAAACAGATCAGCTCGGTAAGGCTAGGTGGGTTCATCTTAAAGAGCATGTGGAGAGTTCCCTATGCCCGGTAACATTGGTTAAACAGTTTCTAGAGTTCAGGCCCAGTGAACAGTTGAACTTTCAATTAACAAGGTTATGTCAAGTTTGGCCTGTGCCATCTATTTTAGTGATTCATTTGGGAGGGAATGATTTAGGCAAGATTAAGACTTTGGATTTGATATTCACGATTAAGAATGATTTGCAACGTTTTTGTACCACATTCCCAGATACAATTTAAATTTTTTATGAAATAGTGCCTCGTCTTTCATGGCTCTCCTCGACACAGCGGAGAGTCATGGAAAAAATGAGGAAGAGAGTCAACAGGGCTCTGGAGAAGTTTATGCTTCAGGTTGGGGGGGTGTCTTATTGACACGTGGATTTAGAAAGGGGTTATCCTGGGCTCTATAGGCAGAATGGCATCCATTTATCTGAAGTGGGCATTGACATATTTAACGTAGGCTTGCAAAATGCTATAGAGAAGGCCGCGACGCTTGGGGTGGGCCGTGCTTGATGTTCAAGTCCGGCTTGTGGGGACTTTATTATATTGAAAAACATTCTACTGCTCGAGTTCTAAAAACTGAGCAGGTAGTAATATGTCATTGATGATTTATTGAAGTTTGATGTGAATAAAGTTTATGGATTATTATTTTATTATTATTATTATTATTATTATTATTATTATTGACTTATTATTATTTTTGAAAAACCAATAAAGGTGTCGCAGCCAAGTTTTTGCCAGTTAAGAATGTTTTGTGTTTTATTAATTATTGTATCTGGGTATTTTCTGGGGGGGGGTATGTGGGGCCTGCAGGCTCATGCAAAAGGGGTCACATTATGGGGCCACTTTCTTGTGACTGCAGCCCCCTCCTAGTTATGTAGCAGGTGTTAGTGGGTAAGGGTTAAAAATTAGTAGCAGCTGTGTTAGCTATGCAGGGAAGAGCGCTGCTGGAGGAGCCAATAGGGTTCCAGGGAATGATCTGGAAGTAGGGTAATTGTATATTTAAGGGTCTGCAGGTGTGGGGCTCTTCCTCTTTTGCTGTGACAACTGATCAAACCTGAACTCCCTCCCCCCGCCCCAGTCGCGATCACTTTTGTGTGGTGGGTCACACTGGAATCCAGGGGGGACTTTATTATATTGAAAAACATTCTACTGCTCGAGTTCTAAAAACTGAGCAGGTAGTAATATGTCATTGATGATTTATTGAAGTTTGATGTGAATAAAGTTTATGGATTATTATTTTTTTATTATTATTATTATTATTATTATTGACTTATTATTATTTTTGAAAAACCAATAAAGGTGTCGCGGCCAAGTTTTTGCCAGTTAGGAATGTTTTGTGTTTTATTAATTATTGTATCTGGGTATTTTCTGGGTGGGTATGTGGGGCCTGCAGGCTCAACAGGAAGTGAGAAATTCAAACAAAGAAAAAAAAAACATTTAGAAGGGAAATGGAAAGAAAATGTTAGTGAACCAACAATGCACAAGCTTAAAGGAACCTATTTAGAAAATAAAAGATGAACCTTTACAACCCCTTTAAATCCTAATTTCACCTTCCCCATTGACTTTAGTGCAATTAGCCAAAATAGGGAAACTTTGCTGAAATCTGATAAACACAGAATTTTCATGGAAGTGAAAACTCTCAATTTCGCTTATACCTAATGATGAATATTACACAGTGTCGCTTATACCTAATGATGAATATTGTACAGTGTCACTTATACCTAATGATGAATATTGTACAGTGTCGCTTATACCTATTGATGAATATTGCACAGTGTCGCTTATACCTAATGATGAATATTGCAGTGTCGCTTATACCTAATGATGAATATTGCACAGTGTCGCTTATACCTAATGATGAATATTGCACAGTGTCGCTTATACCTAATGATGAATATTGCAGTGTCGCTTATACCTAATGATGAATATTGCACAGTGTCGCTTATACCTAATGATGAATATTGCACAGTGTCGCTTATACCTAATGATGAATATTGCAGTGTCGCTTATACCTAATGATGAATATTGCACAGTGTCGCTTATACCTAATGATGAATATTGCACAGTGTCGCTTATACCTAATGATGAATATTGCAGTGTCGCTTATACCTAATGATGAATATTGCAGTGTCGCTTATACCTAATGATGAATATTGCACAGTGTCGCTTATACCTAATGATGAATATTGCACAGTGTCGCTTATACCTAATGATGAATATTGCAGTGTCGCTTATACCTAATGATGAATATTGCACAGTGTCGCTTATACCTAATGATGAATATTGCAGTGTCGCTTATACCTAATGATGAATATTGCACAGTGTCGCTTATACCTAATGATGAATATTGCACAGTGTCGCTTATACCTAATGATGAATATTGCAGTGTCGCTTATACCTACAGTAATGATGAATATTGCACAGTGTCGCTTATACCTAATGATGAATATTGTACAGTGTCGCTTTTACCTAATGATGAATATTGCACAGTGTCGCTTGTACCTAATGATGAATATTGCAGTGTCGCTTATACCTAATGATGAATATTGCAGTGTCGCTTATACCTAATGATGAATATTGCAGTGTCGCTTATACCTAATGATGAATATTGCACAGTGTCGCTTATACCTAATGATGAATATTGCACAGTGTCGCTTATACCTAATGATGAATATTGCAGTGTCGCTTATACCTACAGTAATGATGAATATTGCACAGTGTCGCTTATACCTAATGATGAATATTGTACAGTGTCGCTTTTACCTAATGATGAATATTGCACAGTGTCGCTTGTACCTAATGATGAATATTGCAGTGTCGCTTATACCCAATGATGAATATTGCACAGTGTCGCTTGTACCTAATGATGAATATTGCAGTGTCGCTTATACCCAATGATGAATATTGCACAGTGTCGCTTGTACCTAATGATGATTATTGCAGTGTCGCTTATACCTAATGATGAATATTGCACAGTGTTGCTTATACCTATTGATGAATATTGCACAGTGTGCATTACCATACCTAAGGTATTGTGCAAGTGTCTTCTTCAGTGTGCTAAAACTGTTTCTAACTTGCAACGGCACAATGTAAACTTTTTCTGTTCTGCTTTTTACTTTCTTCTTTCCATATAGAATGCTAGCTTATTAATGCACTATAAATTAATTAAATAACACTATAAAACTCAAAAATCCTCTCCAGTTGTATTGTTGAGCTGATGGAGTCTTACAAATGTGTCACCTATTTAGGTCTGCTCAATCACGCATGTGGTGTCACTTTGCATTTTCTTGCAAACAGCTCCCTCTGGTGTTCATATGTCCCATCTGTGATGTGTGAATTTCCCAGTATTACTGTAACAAGCAATATACAGTTAATAAGACAACTAGGAAAAAGGCAGGAGCAACCAATTAGAATAGATTTTATATTGCTGACTCTTAACATTACCTTATTAAGTAAACCTTTTAGAATATTTTGTGTTCATTTTGTTATAACTGATTGCTGCCGTCTCAGCTGCCACTTGCCATTGTCAGGTCTGTATCTTACTGCTTGTACTAACACGGTGCTACAATGCCACGCCATCCTATTCAACAACACACCAGTACAAGATTGGTTTCTTTTACTGTTTTATTAAATACATCTGCTTGTGCACTAGGGTTTACCCCTAAGTCAAAGTGAGCCTGAAAAAAGTTTTACCATGATCACAGAAGCTGCGCCCCCCCCCCCCCCCCCAATATACATATACTCTCATGCTAAGCACAAGTGAGATCGTTGCCACATCTACAGGCATATCAACTTCCATATACAGCTTTTTGCCCCATAACAACTGCTTCTAATATTTTTAACAAAGTGTAATAGAGTTAGGCAGTGTTAAAGTCATACTAATCCCAGGAGGAAAGAGAAAGGCGCATCTAAGTGCAGTGGTTAAAAGGTTTATTACAGACACAATGGGATTAAAAACACCTACAAGATAGGAGGAGGTCATAGGCATATCTTGATTTGTCCTCATGTGGATCTCTGTAATCCTCGTCTGTCTGGGGGAGACTTGACATTCAACATCGAATGTACTTAACATTTCTCATCCAACATTGAATGTACGTAACTTTTTCCATTCAACATTGAATGTACCGAACAATTTCCATTCAACATCGAATGTACTTAACATTGGCCATTCAATATCAAATATACTCAACATTTTACATCAAATGTACTTGACTCCGTCTATCACCACACACATTAAGGCACAACGAAGCACCTTTGGTTATAACCTATCCCCCATATATATATATATATATATATATATATATATATATATATACACATGTATGGACAGGTACTCATATGTACCTGCCTTTTTCCCACTCAACATTGAATGTCCCAAACTCTTCCCATTCAACATCAAATGTACTTGACAATTTCACTCTCCATTCAGCATCGAACGTACTTGACATTTAACATCCAATGTAATTAACATTTGCCATTCAATATCGAATGTACTTAACATTTGCCATTCAACATGAAATGTACTCAATATTTTTTTTTTTTACATTGCATATACTTGACTTGACGTAGTAACTTTGGTTGTAATATATTTCCCCTATATGTATGTACGGACAGGTACCGTATTTATCGGGGTATTGCGCGCTCCGGCGTATAGCGCGCACCCCTAAAGTGGACCCGCATTCCTGTAAAAAAAACATTTTAGTACTTACAGTTTTGGTGTCTTGCGCGGCGTCCATCGGCGGCCTCGTCGGGTCCGTCGTCCGTCTGCGGCTTCGGTGGTGTCCTCCTCGTTGGGTCAGTGTCCTTCTGCGGTGTCCTCCCCGCTCGATCCCCGCTTCCCGCGCTGAGTTTGAACTACTGCGCCGGCATATACCGAGCGCAGTACACTCGTGTATAGTCGGGCTCCTCTCGCGGTCACATCCTGTACGTCCAGGACGTGACTGCGAGAGGAGCCGAGCCTGCCCGACTATACACGAGTGTACTGCGCTCGGTATATGCCGGCGCAGTAGTTCAAACTCGGCACGGAAAGCAGGTATCGGCGTATATCGCGCACCCACGATTTTGCCCTGAATTTCAGGGCAAAAAAGTGCGCGGTATACGCCGATAAATACGGTATATATATGTGTACGCATGCACGCCTCCATCTCATTATACTGTTAAATTGTGCTAATCCTGCTCTAACCCTGTCTGTTCCTTACAGGACCATCAAGACCAGACGCACACTAAATCTAATGTGCTGAATATGTCCAGTCACATGACTCTGGCCCTTTATGAAGGCTGGGTTCGCATCCTAAGGAATTGGATGTGGGTTTGCTTGCATCCAATTTACATAGCAGGAGATTGTAACTGTCTCTCTATGGAGCCACTTCACATACCTCCGGGGTGGCTGCGGAGCGCACTACACAAAGGCTGTGCGTCTTTGGCTCTGTTTCAGGGTTTGGCCCTGATTCTTCCCTGGACAGGAGAATGGGGGCGCACAGCATTCCTGTGCGATCCGCAGAGGTCCATACAGTGAACTTGGTGTTGAATTATTCACTTTACGGTCATCACTGAGGACAAGGGGGCACTCTTTACGTCTAGAGGAAAAGAGATTTCACCTCCAAATACGGAAAGGTTTTTTCACAGTAAGAGCTGTGAAAATGTGGAACAGACTCCCTCCAGAGGTGGTTCTGGCCAGCTCAGTAGATTGCTTTAAGAAAGGTCTGGATTCTTTCCTAAATGTACAGAATATAACTGAGTACTAAGATTTGTAGGTATAGTTGATCCAGGGTAAATCCGATTGCCTCTCGGGGGATCAGGAAGGAATTTTTTCCCCTGCTGTAGCAAATTGGATCATGCTCCGCTGGGGTTTTTTGCCTTCCTCTGGATCAACTGTGGGTATGGAGTTGGGTGTATAGGATTTTACTGTGTTTTTTTATTTTGTTTTTTGTGGTTGAACTGGATGGACTTGTGTCTTTTTTCAACCTGACTAACTATGTAACTATGTAAAACCAAGCCAAAACCAACATCCATCAACAGGTCTACACTCCGCTTCTCTCTTCCCCCAGCCTATCAGCAGATACCAACCCCCCCACCTCTCTCCTCACCCCTCCCCCACACCTCTCATAAGCTTGTCGAGCCAGCATGGGTGTAGGTCTGACGAAGGAGCTGTGCATGCTCCGAAACGCGTTACCGCCCACCAACTTCACCCGGTGGCACATAAGCCGCGTTCCAGCTTGGTTGCAGAACCCGGGCTGGCTCATTGCATCTTCACCTCCTCGCCATTCCAGGTCACCAGGTACTCTTACAGCTGCAGGATGGCTCTCTCTCCCCCTCCCCCCACCCAGACAGACAAGGATTACAACGAGGATTTATCATAATATGCCTATGACCTCCTACTATCTTGTAATTGTTTTTAATCCCATTGTGCCTGTAATAAATATTTTAACTAAGGCACTTAGGCCCCGTACACACGAGAGGATATCCGCTGGAAACGGTCCGCCGCACCGTTTCCAGCGGATAAATCCGCGGCGACGTGCGCGACACTGGAAGGTAAATACTTCCACGCATGCGTCTAATCATTACGACGCATGAGGAGGAGGGGAGCGGACGGACTGATCCGGTGAGTCTGTACAGACGACCGGATCAGTCCGCTGGACTGGATCCCAGCAGATAGATTTTGCAGCATGCTACAAAATTTTTATCCGCTGGGAATCCGTCGGCTGGATTTTTATCCGCCGGGAAATGTCCGCTCGAACGTACACACGACCGGATCTATCTGCTGGAACTGATCCGCGGATCAATCCCAGCGCATAGATCCGGTCGTCTGTACGAGGCCTTAGAGGCGCCTTTCTCTTTTCTTTATGACCCTTCAGAGCTGCTTCTTCTCTACAAAGAGCTGCTTTAAGTTCAGTGCCATCTCTCCACTACTACTAAGGACCAGATGCCCAGCCGCCTCAGAGCGCCCTCATCACTCTCTCCTTTCTACTAATCTCAGGACCCTGCATTCACTATATCTGGTCTCCCACAGCACACAGAACATGGAAATTATTTTAGTAAATATAAACTGCTAAAGACCTTTTCTGATCAGCAGTTAGAGCAGTCTTGTGACTTCTATCAGTGTCTGGTTAAAGCTTGTAGGAGGTATTTTCATTCTCATCTGACTGTCCTATGAGGCTGCAGGAACCCTAGCCCTCTGTCTGGACAGTGCTTATTGGCCTTGTGCTGATCACATGCACCCTCCCAAAAAAAAAAAAATCCCTCTAGCAATACACGCCAAACTGAGCATGTGCAGAGTGCCCCCAAGTCTCTGTTCTATCAGGAGATGGTTTGGGGACTGTGGAAGAAGGGGAGAATCAGAGAAGATAGGATGAAACAGACTTTTTAAACAATGCAGATGATGAACCCCTTAGGTTCTGCAATGAGTTGCCGCTACTGTGCCCCATCAATTGACACCACTGTGCCCCATCAATTGCCGCTACTGTGCCCTATCAAATGCTGCCAGTGTGCATCCCCCACCCGGCACTTACCTGTCTCGACGCTGTCCTCCACACTCCGAGTCCTCGATGTCTTCTCCCATCCTCTTCCCATCCTCTGTTATGATAGGCATCCAATCACAGAGTCTGTGGCTTCAGCCAATCAGGTGACAGGTAACAAGACCCGAGCACCTGATTGGCTGAGAAGGGGGTCAGTGTTAGGAAAGTGATTTATTTGCAATGCATGAATCTATCTATGGTGATAGAGGGGTGACAGGAGAGAGGGGGCATTGCTCCTGCGCCCTTTATGGAGGCACCGCCACTAGGGTGACCACGTGTCCCGGATTGCCCGGGACAGTCCCGTATTTTGCAGGTCTGTCCCGGGTCCCGGGCACCTTCATTCCAGGACAATACAGTGTCCCAGAATGAAACTGACACAGCCAACACCCCAGGCTGATTTCATGCCCCCAAAAAAGGCTGCGGTGCCGCACCGCCACTTTACTCAGTACTTGTCCTGGCCGGCCAAGATGGTCACCCTATCTGAGAGGTGTCCGTTTTACCTTGTTTCGCCGCTGGCTCTGCCCTGCAGTGATTGGACACAAGAGGAGGGATGTATGAATTCTCCAATTACAAGCAGGGGGCAGGGATTGTGCCTCTCCATTCCTGCTCCGCCGGAGTTCGGTCAGAAGCTGATCACAGCTGGACACCAGGCTCCCCTCCCTCAGCCATCACACACAGGGGACAGCATGTCAGTCAGTGGCATGGCCACAAAGCCAACCAGGTGAGACCATGACCGTGCGTGACTCCTCTCCCTCCTCCGTTCCGTTATTCAACACAAAGTACGGACACTGGTATCATCACTGTCTTCCCTTCATCCATGGGGGGTTCTGTGATTGGAACGAGGGATGTGTAATATGGGGGGTTCTGTAATTAGAGGGGGGATGTGTAATATGGGGGGTTCTGTCATTGGAAGGGAATGTGTGATATGGGGAGGCTCTGTCATTGGAGGGGGGGATGTGTGATATGTGGGGGGGGGGGGGCTCTAATCACTGCAGGGCAGTGTAGAGCTAGCGTTGGAACAAGGTAAAATGGATCTCGACCGGCCAGGACAAGTACTGTCAGTGAGTAAAGTGACCTTTTTTCGGGGCGTGATTGGTGCTTGTGGGTAGAGTGCGCACCTGCCTACCCGGGTGTGCTGTAATTCGTTACAGCACAAGCTGATTTTTGGGTGGGGGGTGTCCCTGAATGGCAGTTTGGAAATGTGGTCGCCCTAACCTCCACTGGGATAGAGTACAGGAGGATTAGAACCCCTGTCAGTTTTTTTTTACTCTCTGTGCCTCCGTTAAAGCGGGAGTTCACCCGAATTTTTTTTTTTAACATTAGATTGATGCTCATAATCGGGTATTTTTTTTAAAATTGAAGCAGTACTTACCATTTTAGAGAGTGATCTTCTCCGCCGCTTCCGGGTATGGTCTTCGGGACTGGGCGTTCCTATTTGATTGACAGGCTTCCGACGGTCGCATACATCGCGTCACGAGTAGCCGAAAGAAGCCGAACGTCGGTGCGGCTCTATACGGCGCCTGCGCACCGACGTTCGGCTACTTTCGGAAAATCGTGACGTGATGTATGCGACCGTCGGAAGCCTGTCAATCAAATAGGAACGCCCAGTCCCGCAGCCCATACCCGGAAGCGGCGGAGAAGATCGCTCTCTAAAACGGTAAGTACTGCTTCGATTGTAAAAAAAACACACGATTCCCCTTGACAAAATGAGCCTCAATCTAATGTTAAAAAAAAAGGTTTTTGGGTGAACCTCCACTTTAACCACTTAAGCCCCGGACCAATATGCTGCCTAAAGACCCAAGGAGTTTTTACAGTTCGGGACTGCGTCGTTTTAACAGACAATTGCGCGGTCGTGCGACGTGGCTCCCAAACAAAATTGGCGTCCTTTTTTCCCCACAAATAGAGCTTTCTTTTGGTGGTATTTGATCACCTCTGCGGTTTTTATTTTTTGCGCTATAAACAAAAATAGAGCGACAATTTTGAAAAAAATGCAATATTTTTTTATTTTTGCTATAATAAATATCCCCCAAAAACATATATAAAAACATTTTTTTCCTCAGTTTAGGCCGATACGTATTCTTCTACCTATTTTTGGGGAAAAAAATCGCAATAATCGTTTATCGGTTGGTTTGCGCAAAATTTATAGCGTTTACAAAATAGGGGATAGTTTTATTGCATTTTTATTTTTTTTTATTTTTTACTACTAATGGCGGCGATCAGCGATTTTTTTCGTGACTGCGACATTATGGCGGACACTTCGGACAATTTTGACACATTTTTAGGACCATTGTCATTTTCACAGCAAAAAATGCATTTAAATTGCATTCTTTATTGTGAAAATGACAGTTGCAGTTTGGGAGTTAAACACAGGGGGCGCTGTAACATTTAGGGTTCACTTTGTGTGTGTTTACAACTGTAGGGGGGTGTGGCTGTAGGTCTGACATCATCATCATCATCTGACATCATCGATCGAGTCTCCCTAATAAAAGGGATCACTCGATCGATGCGCCGCCATAGTGAAGCACGGGGAAGCCGTGTTTACATACGGCTCTCCCCGTTCTTCAGCTCCGGGGAGCGATCGCGACGGGGCGGCTATAAACGAATAGCCGCGCCGTCGCCCCGGATCGCTCCCCGAGGCTTACGGACCGCCGCATGTACCGGGGGGGGGGTGGTCCTGATCGGACCCCCGACCCACGTCAAGCAGAGGACGTATAGGTACGTGCATGTGCCTGTCCGTGCCATTCTGCTGACGTATATTTACATGAGGCGGTCCTTAAGTGGTTAAGGAGATTCCCCTCTCTATTTGTCCTGTTTACCATTATCATTGAAAGTCAAAGTAAAAGAAAAATCAAAATTGGGTTGTCCCCAGAAAAGTAATAGAGGGGAAATCTTCCAATGGGGATGCTAGTTCTTGTGACCTGGGGGTCCCCAAGTAATAACCTCAATTTGGAGGGATTTCCTCTCATTTCCTGTTTGTCAATGGGACAAGAAGTGAAGGAAACTCTCCCTAATGGGACACAGATGGGAAAAAAACATCTGACAGGGGTTATAGCCCTACTTCACTCTATCCAAAATAAAAACAAGTTTTTTCTATAGCTCTACTTTAAACCAATACTTTCCTGTTCAGTGCTTTTGGGAATGTTTTTTCTTTTTTGGAGCGTGTGAAAATGTTGAAATCCTTGACAGGTTTTTATTGCTTTCTATTTGTCCTGGTAACCGTTGTCATCAGGACAGAAAGTGAAGGACAGTCCAAAATTTTACAGTTGTAACCAGAACAGGAGATGAAGGGAAATCTTTCAATAATATGATCTGTCATCGATTTTCTGCTTATTTTGGTGTTTCCTCTCTAGGACAGCAAATGAAGAAAAAGTCCCCTAAGGAGACACACAGCAACAAAAAAAACTAGCAGCAGTTTTAATCATTCCAAACTCTTTGTAAAACTCCAAGTAACATGTTCTGAAGTTACTTTGATGTTACTAGTAAACAAGCAGAACTTTGCTACCATTGTAGGTCGATAAAAAAGGATGCAGACAATGGCCTGGAAAATCAAAGGAAAAAAAAAAATCATAGAAGTGTAAAATGTTAGGAAATGATCTGTGAACTTGTGAAGGCACAAACTTTTTTTTAACCTAAAAATAAAAGTAATCACATCTAAAAAGTCAGAAGTCCTTAAACTAAAATTTCCAGAACCCAAAGAGAGAACAACACCATTAAATTTAAACTGTAGTCAAACAGCTAAAAATAAATACAGTGGAACCTCGGATTGCGAGTAACGTGGTTAACGAGCGTTTCGCAATACGTGCGCTGTATTTAAAGAAATCCTAGTGTCCGAGTGTTTTCCCGCAAAACGAGCAGGATTCAGGCCAAAACGGTGTGCAGTACCGCGTTTGGCCTGAAGTGGGGGCGCCGGAGCCGTTCGCAAATGCACGGAAAGGCCCAAGGACAGCTCAGCTGACCTCGGCAAACCTCTGGTTTGCCAAGGTCAGCAGAGGTGTCATTGGGCCTTTCCGACTGTTTCCGAGGCTCTCTGGTGCTCCCCCCCCCCCCACCTGGCCGCATGTGGTATTGCAGGCCATTGAAGTCAATGCAGAACAAATTATTTTAGTTTCCATTGACTTCAATAGGGAAACCCGCATTGATATGCGAGTAGTTTGGATTACGAGCATTCTCCTGGAACGGATTATGCTCGTAATCCGAGGTTCCACTGTAAATGCTAAAATGCATATAAGGCAGCTGTTTTAGCTGTCAAAGAGTTATTGTTTTATGCATTCCTGAGATTTACACAACCTTACTACAAGGGGCAGTCAGGCAGATAATACCACTTTCCCTGTACAATAGTGCCATCCCTCCACCTCCCAGTCTGTTGATTGGGCAGTGAAAGAGCAGTAGCAGAATGACAAGGTCTGTCCACTGCTTACTTTTGTTCTCTCCTGCTTTCAGCATGTTTCTTGTCAGCAGAGGTGAGTGCAGCCTATTGCATTAGGGCGTGCACCCCAAAGCTTAAACACACATGCCTTACTATGCAGCCCCAGCTGCACAGGGAAGTGAATGAATGGACACTGTGAGCAAGTGTGTTCACTGTGTTCATTTAAAGGAAGGGGCTGGTAAATTACATTATTACCATCCCCTTCCCCTGCTCTCTATCCTAAAACATCCCTTGCAGCAGCCGGGGGGGGGGGGGGGCAGGAGCACTGTGGGTTGGGAAGAGGGGGCAAACAAGGGGTGCCTGGGCACCAGGGAGTATCGGCACCACACAGTAATTAGGGGTGCCCAGGATCAACTGGCACACCCCTTGTGCACAGCTATGCTTGTCAGCACATTTGCATGCAGTACACCAGATTGGCTTAAAGTCCTGCTTCTCCCTCTGCCTGTCTGAGTACTGATGTACAGGGGATTGTAAGAGGCTGATATCAAATAAAGTTCAAATGATTTACACTGCTTTCATTTGAAAAATGCATTTAATGATGTAGTAATGAACGAAGAGATCAACTTGTATCTTTTATATATGTTGGGAATTAACCAAGCTCATCAGATTGTCTGGTATACAAACCTAACCAATGAGAAGCTGGGATGGTCATACTGACCACCTGCCCACCCTGTGCTCCATCACTCCTTCATCATTTAAACTGTATAAAATACAAGGTCCAGGCATGAAAAAATAAAACAATACCTGAGCCATGTATGCCTTGAGCTCAGGGTGGGGAGTGAAGAGCAAAGAGAACACAGGACAGTGCCCATGCTCACATTTCAAAAACACCTGGCTGCCAAGCAACCATGTCAATGTGTTCTCCTTATTTTCCCTTATATCCCTGTGTTAAGCCCAAAGCATATATGACTGGGGTTCTTCAGTAAGCTCTGGTCATTCCTCAAGTCTATCCCACATTTGACTGAACTTTCCAGCAGTCTACCCTTAGAATATATGTGGACCCTCGCCTTGTAAAACAACCCATTCAGTTTAAAATAGAAATGCAAAGGTAAAGCATTTGTGTAAATATATATATATATATATATATATATATATATATATATATATATATATATATATATACAATTTTGCCAAAAGTATTGGGACGCCTCCAATGCCCTTTACATTGGGAGGGGCTAAAGAGGCATGGATAAACAAAATGCAGGTTTTGAATATGTGCTAGGGGGTACTTTGGGACAGGAGAGGACTTGTGCTAGAAGGTGGGGTAGGATCTTCTCATCCAAAGCGCCCCCCAGTACATATCCTCCTACTCTCGACCCCCCAAATTACTCCTCAACATGTACACCCTTTTTTACCTGCACCCTCCACTATCCTTCCTGGCCACTGTGTGCCCCTCCATATAATAAACTCACTGCAGCCCTCACATTAGTACGGCTCACGCAGTAGCGTCACTCCTCTCCGCCTCCTCCTCCTGTCTGTGTACAATGTCCTAGCCAAGGTGGAGGAGGCATCCACTCTGCAGTGTGTATAGGCAGCCGGACCGTCCAGAAGAGATGCTGGCTGCCACAGAGGAGCCAAAAACAGCATGTGGAACCCCGGACACTGGTGCAAAGCAGACGTCTCCAATGCCCTTTACATTGGAAGGGGCTAAAGAGGCATGGATAAACAGAATCCAGGTTTTGAATATGTGCTAGGGGGTACTTTGGGACAGGAGAGGACTTGTGCTAGAAGAAGGGTTAAGATCTTCCCATCAAAAGCGCACCCAGTACATGTCATTCTACTCTCGACCCCCCAAATTACTCCTCCACGTGTACACCCTTTTTTACCTGCCCCCTTCGCTATCCTTCCTGGCCACTGTGTGCCCCTCCCCTGTAGCTCTCTATTTATAATAAACTCACTGCAGCCCTCACATCAGTACGGATCACACATTAGTGTCCCTCCTCCCCGCCTCCTCCTCCTGTCTGTGTACAATGTCCTAGCTAAGGAGGAGAAGGCATCCACTCTGCAGTGTGTACAGGCAACTGGACTGTCCAGGAGAGATGCTGGCTGCCACAGAGGAGCCAATAACAGCATGTGGAACCCCGGACACTGGTGCGAAGCAGATGTCTCCAATGCCCACACCAGCGCACCCCTGCCAGACCAGTGACACCTTTTTACAGGGCTCGGCCTACCCTTGGTGTCACTTACCCCGGTCCACACCCCCATAGCGACGCCATTGTTTGGGACATTTGTGCACTTCCACCCCTGCGGTTAATTTTAACCATTTCACCAGCCTGTCCTGCAGTTGATTTCAACCATTCTACTAGCCTGCACTGCAGTGGACTTCAGCCATTCTTCCAAATTAGGCCATTCATCAGAGCAAGACCATCATAAGTGTAACATCAATCCGACGCATCAGACCATCAGGTCCATTGATAGCAGTATTTGTTCTGCGTTATAAATAAAGTTTCATACAAAGCTACCCTTCTCCCAAAATCATTGGCTGGTTAGCAGGTGGCACAGCATGAAATTAAATTCACCTATTTTTGTAGCCTCACGAATACCAACAAAGTTTGCTTCACCCATCTATGTTGTATTAGTTATGAATTGTCTGTATACCATCCTATCCTGGAAATGTATTCTTTTTCAGTCGTTGGATACCTTTTCATACTTTGTTATACAACAGGAATTCCAGTTCTATTCCTGGACCATAAAATAAGATTTCTTCAGTTCTGTTTTCTGATTCTACAAGTCTTTGTTTGTTTAATAGTTCTTTAGAATGTTCAACCCGAATTCTAATATGTTCTCTTCATCGTTCCCAACCAGCGTCATCCTCAGCCAAAACCATTTCTTTACTCCAATGACTTCTTCAAAAATGTTTAAGTTCTTTCCTCTCAAACACGTATTTTATTCCCCAGAGCATTTTCCTTTCTTTTTGGCATTTCCTTGCTTCTGCATATTTTATTTACAATTCTTTTTTCAAAAAATCCATCTATACTTGCTCTTGTTTTCCTCTAACATTATAGGCTTGCAATTTTTCTTTCTTCAATTGTCTTTCTAAACTCCTCATCAAACCAATTTTTCTTCCATTGTAAAGTTTCTCAGCCAAGACTTATTTTTCCTGAAAATGTTATTATTACTTTTTATTTCTTTTTCCATCTTACCTCAATTTCTTTTTGATTATCTACATTTTCTGTTTGCACTTTACACGATCTTAATACTTTCTTCTTGATATCTCTGCGTTACACTTCCATCCGCATTTAACAGATCTTTACTTTCTCTCATTTCCTTATCTTCATAAATTATATTTTTGTCTGCATTTAATAAGTGCCATAAAATGGTTTGAATCGCAATCAGCTCAACACCCATTTTAGACAGTGATGATTTCTGTTCTGTGGATTCTGGGCCATATTCTTAAACAAGTTACGCCGGCGTATCAGCAGATACGCCTACGTAAGTCCGTTTCCTATGTTTAAGTGTATTCTCAAACTGAGATACACTTAAACATGCCTAAGATACGACGGCTTGCGCCGTTGTATCTTCGGCTGCAATATTTACGCTGACCGTTAGGTGACGGTCAGCGTAGAATATGCAAATGACTAGTCACGCCGATTCTCTAACGTACGCTTGCCCGCCATAGTGTTTTAACGTCGTTTCCGTAAGCGATACGCGGCGTAAAGATAAAGATGCCCCCTAGGTGGCGTACTCAATGTTAAGTATGGCCGTTGATCCCGCGTCGAAATTTCAAAATTTAACGTCGTTTGCGTAAGTCGTCCGTGAATGGCGCTGGACGCCATTTACGTTACAGTCAAAACAAATGACGTCCGTGAGACGTCATTTAGCGCAATGCACGTCGGGTAATTTACCCGACGGAGCATGCGCATTACGATTGGCGCGGGAGCGCGCCTAATTTAAATGATCCACGCCCCCTGCCAGGATCATTTGAATTAGGATGGCTTGCGCGGGTGGACTTTACGCGACGCCGCCGCAAGTTTACAGGTAAGTGGTTTGTGAATCAGGCACTTGCCACTTAAACTTGCGGCGGAGTAACGTAAAGTACATACGTTCCGCCGCCTTAGATGTATAAGAATATGGCCCTCTGTCATTAAGATATAGACCTGTCTAATGTTATCTTTGTCTATCAGTTTATATGTATGTACATTTGTGTAAACTTTTACATTCAAAATACACACAATTTATCATCATGTATGTGTTCTGTGCAAAATCGTTTACTTTTTGAAAACAATGGACCAGATTCACATAGGTTAGCGGATCTTTAGATCCGCGTAACCTATCTGATTTAAGATCCGCCGCCGCAAGTTTTTGAGGCAAGTGGTTAATTCACAAAGCACTTACCTCAAAACTTGCGGCTGCGTATCGTAAATCCCCCGGCGGAATTCAAATTCCGCGGCTAGGGGGCGTGTAGTATTTAAATCAGGCGCATTCCTGCGCCGATCGAACAGCGAATGCGCCGTCCGCAAATTTACCCAGCGTGCATTGCGCTAAATGACGTTGCAAGGACATCATTGGTTTCGACGTGAATGTAAATGGCGTCCAGCCCCATTCACGGACGAGTTACGCAAACAACGTAAATTTTTTAAATTGCAACGCGGGAACGACGGCCATACTTAACATTGGCTGCGCCTCATAGACCCAGGGGTAACTATCCGCCGGAAAAAGCCGAACACAAACGACGTAAAAAAAAAAGTGCCGGGCGGTCATTCGTTTCTGAATCGGCGTATCTCCTCATTTGCATATTCGTCGCGTAAATAAACCGAAACGCCACCTAGCGGACAGCCTGGAATTGCAGCCTAAGATCCGACGGTGTAACACAGTTACACCTGTCGGATCTTCAGGATATCTATGCGTAACTGATTCTATGAATCAGTCAAATAGATACGACCGGCAGAACTCCGAGATACACCGCCGTATCTCTTTGTGAATCTGGCCCAATATTGTTAGTTTATCCACCCCTTTCACGACTCCCAGAAGGGACAGTGTGAACCACTGGGCATCTCTTTTTCTGCTTTTCCTTGTTTTCACATTTGTGAGGGTCATGCGATCACCTATATCATGGCAATTCCGATTTCGGAATGGTTTGATTTTGGACATTTTTGGACATTTTTGAACTGTGAGCGTGTTTGACCTTTCCACCCAAATTTATGGGGGGGTTTTGTGTCTTTTTTTGGTAACAACCTGGATTCTGCTTTCGGATATATACAGTAAGTGTGTCATTCCTCCTGAGAAAGCGAGTGCTGTCTCACGAAACACGTTGAGATCCAATACACAAGCATATTTTCCATGGATTACCAGTCAGGTTATAATTCATGTAACTATCTATATTTCATGCACATAACATTTTGAAATGCAACATTTTAAGTGTGCAAGCTTTTAAGATATTGCTTTTGAATAAAAGGGAATTTTTATTAACTTTTTGTGTCTCTCAAAGTTCCTTGGGCACCCTTGTTTTGTATTTCAGTATAATAATAGGGACTGAGACACATTCATGCCTTACAAACACTAGTCATCATATATGATTAATATTGTTAGTTTATATGTTAATTTTCCATTTTTAGGTCTCATTCACAGAGGTGTACTTTCATACACCCATACAAAGCACTGTCTTTACCCGTTATGGGATGCACAAGTGTTCTGTACATCTGCGTGCAGGCAGTCCCATTCATGCCTATTGGGACGCAGCAGCTGCACTGACAAAATGTAACCGTTCTGGTGAATGGAGTGAACCACAACTGCGGTTAGCAAGGATTTTAATGCTCTTCTTTATGTGAGAATTCAGTAATGGGCCCCAGGCATCACTCCACACAAACAGGAGTTTGAGGGTTCTCTACATCATCTCTCTCTCACATAAAGATAGGCGTTGAGCTACTAAGGATGGACGCATTACAACATGCGACCAGAGCTTAGCGTTTAAAACTATAGTATACACTTTAAAGATTCCAATGCACCTCTATATGCAAGTGATTATCAGTACGGGACCCCAGGCGTCATTCCCAGTAAACAGGAGTTTGGGGGTTCTCTACATCATATCACTTAAACATATAGAGATGTATTAGGCCACTAAGAGAGATGGTATGAAATACCATCAACCCCTAGCATAGAAAAGTTAAACACACAGACCCACCTCCTGTCAGCGGTGAGGAGACCAATGTGTGTTCCCAGTACAGAGGAACACACATTGGTCTCCTCCCCTTGAGAGTCCCCTCCCCCCTACAGTTATAACACACCTTAGGGAACATATTAACCCCTTCAACACCCCCTAGTGGTTAACCCCTTCCCTGCGTTGACAGTAAAAAATACTAGTAAAAAAAATTATAAAATAAAAATGCCATAAATCTATCACCTATTTTGTAGAGGCTATGGGCCAGATTCAGGTACAAATGCGGCGGCGTAACATATGTCATTTACGTTACACCACCGCAAGTTTTCAGCGCAAGTGCTTGATTCACAAAGCACTTGCCTGTAAACTTGCAGCGGCGTAGCGTAAAGCCGTCCGGCGCAAGCCCGCCTAATTCAAATGGGGCGTGTATCATTTAAATTAGGCGCGTTCCCGCGCCGAACGTACTGCGCATGCTCCGTTTTGAATTTTCCCGCCGTGCTTTGCGCGAAATGACGTTGCACCGATGTAATTTTTTGAACGGCGACGTGCGTTACGTCCTTTCCTATTCCCGGACGTCTTACGCAAAAAAATAATAATTTAAAATTCGACGCGGGAACGACGGCCATACTTTAACATGGGCTGTCTATTTTTACACCACCTAAATAGCAATCGCAACTTTACGACGGGAAAAGCCGACTAGCGACGATGTAAGAGAATGCGACGAATGCACGTACCTTCGTGGATCGCCGTTAACAGCTAATTAGCATACCCGACGCGGAAAACGACGCAAACTCCACCCAGCGGGCGCCGAAGTATTGCATCCTAAGATCCGAAGGCGTACGAAGCCGTACGCCTGTCAGATCTTAGCCAAATGCCGTTGTATCTTTGTTTGAGAATTCAAAATAAAGATACGACGCGGCAAATTTGAAAGTACGCCGGAGTATCAGCAGATACTCCGGCATACTTTTTCTGTGAATCTGGCCCTATAACTTTTGCACAAACCAATGAATATACGATTATTGCGATTTTTTTTTTTTTACCAAAAATATGTAGAAGAATACGGATCGGCCTAAACTGAGGAAAAAATATGTATCTTTTTTTTTTTTCGACGCAACTTTATTGACCCGTCGCAATCCACAAAGCCCGGCGTAACGTAATTTCGCGCTATGCACGTCGGGAAAATGACGTCACGAGCATGCGCAGTACGGCCGGCGCGGGAGCGAGCCTCATTTAAATGGGAATCGCCCCCATGAAATGAGGAACGCCTTGCGCCGGCGGAATTTAAGTTACACGGCCAGAAATTTCTAGGTAAGTGCTTTGTGGATCGGGCACTTAGGTAGAAATTTTAAGGCAGTGTAACTTAAATTAGAATTTCGCCGTTACGCCGGGTCTTTGTGGATTTGGCCCATATTTTTTTTAAATTGTCGCTCTTCTTTTGTTTATAGCGCAAAAAATAAAAAACGCAGAGATGATCAAATACCACCAAAAGAAAGCTCTATTTGTGGGGGAAAAAAACATAAAGATTTAGTTTGGGTACAGTTTTGCATTGCAATTCAAAGTGTAACAGCGCTGAAAACTAAAAATTGGTCTGGGCAGGAAGGGGGTGAAAATGCCCTGTATGGAAGCGGTTAAGGATTGATATTTTCTTTGAATTGTTTTTGGAATATGCACATGTTTGTTTCAATTAATTTACAAAGCTTTTAGCGTGACTATATTTTTTCCTAATTTGACCACTGTTTGATGTTGCACAGCAAGTCGCAGCTTTACATTAGCTTTACCCGCATTTTTGTCACCCCGTGGCCACACGGGTTTGTTTTTTTGTATATTAGTGCAGTTTTCCCCCCTTTTTTTCTACATGTATTGCTGAGGGGACTCTTGTAAGAAGGAGTAGTGAGCGCAAGCAGGGGACTCCAGAACTATCACATACCTGGTTGGTGAGCCTGACGTGCAGAGGAATGCCTCTCGTACAGCTCTGGCTCGAGGGCCACTGATGGTAAGGCAGCAGCTTCTGGAGCACAGCGGGGTAAAAGCGCCTAGGATCAGTCCAGTAGTCTGTGGGGTAGTAGACAGGAACCCACAGGAAGGAAGTCAGGATTGGCTGATTGCATCAGATGAGACAGCAGACATGCTGGCAGGGCTTGGCTGATGACAGACTGTGGATGCACAACAGGAAGCCGGAGCCTGAAGATGCTGAGCTAGACTGAAGGAGATTTAGCAGGCTGGAGGAGCTGGAAGCAGGGTCGGCTGAGCCGGGTCAGTAACAGGTGGGCAGATCAGGCATAAACGGCAGGCAGTAGCGTAGTCGGGACACATGCAACAGATGCAGGATCAAACAGGAGCATCAGTCAGGCACAGAATCGGGGGTGAAGCCAGGGGTCAAAGCAGGTAGCAGACAGAAGGATTGGGGAAAAGAGGGGCAATGGGGAAGGAAGGGGACAAAACCAAGGAAGGGGGAAGGGAGGGGGAGAGAGAGAAAGGGGGAGAACATGGAGGGGTAAGAAAAGGGGGGCAGGGGAGTGGGTGCTAAAAACCATGTGTAAGGGGAAGGTACCTGTATTTGTGAATAACAGAGGGAAGGGGTCCTCAGGAAAGGGATCCAGCCAGAGCTGGTGCTTGAACAGCATAGTGGTAGAAAGAAGCAAGGGCACTGCTTAGTGCATAAGTGGAGGGCAAAAACAATCGCACTTGGAGCTTCAAATTATAGCCAGGGTAACCTAGATACATGGGGGAAGAAAGGGTTAATCCTCTAAATACACAGGCCGGTTGAAGGGCTAGGGTGTAGTAAAAGAGATCAATATAGGTAAAGAGGGGGTACAACTTACTGTCCACTGGGTAAAGTGACAGAAATCCCGGAACCTGGCGTCTTCCCACTTCCCAACCCTTTTTTCGGTTTTCTCACTTCGCATCGTCACCGCCCTCACTATTTCACCTTTTCCATTGATTCATCACCAATTTGTGCACCTCCCTCTGGAGTTCAATTTGCCATATCATTTCTACGGTTACTTTATATCCCCTTTCTTTTGGATACTTTGCCTAGATTCCAAGTCCATCCACACACATGTCCCCCTTGGTCGCCATAGGAGACCTCACCTGGTAACTCCTGCCCCCGTGGACTGTGAGTGTCGTGGGTAAGCAGCTCAACCCTTGTTGTTCCCCCCCCCCCCCCCATATATTATATCTTCATGTCAGGCTTGATTGCATCTCTTTGTCTGTCACCTGTCCATTTACTGTTTGTTAATTCATTGCAGATTGTTCTCCTGAGGAAGCGGCAATGGCCGCAAAACTAGTAGAGACACCCCCAGTGACCCCTATTCCCATTGTGACCTTCCCCTCCCTAGGGGTTGATTACTGTGGTGATACACATGGATCGTCACTATTTTAAATTGCATCTTTGTTTGTATTTTATTGGTTGTGCTAATAAAATTTATACTTTTCTTTATACGTGCAATTTTTACAATTGTTTACCGTACCGCAATAGTCCAATTGCCCAAAACCCCCTCTTTTTGTTTGGTTTTTGGTTTGGGTCCAAAATCCAATCTCTATTCAATTCTGATTCCTGGATGATGGTACTTTTAACTTATCTTATACTATATGTATTTTTTAGAGGCCAATTCTATATCATACTGGCACGTGATGATATATACCACGTTCAAAATGATGTGGTCATTTTTAAATCCAGAAAGTGAATTTCTTCCTTGCTCATTTAATATCGTTATTATTAAGACCAAATATAAATGCATTCAAGGGGGCAGATCCACGTACCTAAGATACACTACGCCGCCGTAACTTTGTGCTGTTTCTTCGAATCCTGAAAGAATTTGCGCCGTAAGTTACGGCGGCGTAGTGTGTCTTTGGCGGCGTAATGGTGCGCTATTCAAATATCTGTGATGGGTGCGTGTTTTATGTTAATACATCGTGACCCGACGTAAACAACGTTTTTTTTAACTGCGCATGCGCCGTCCGTGGGGGTATCCCAGTCCGCATGCTCGAAATTAACCCGGAACAAGCCAATGCTAACGACGGTGACGTCATTCTACGCAAATCCCTATTTGTGAACGACTTACGCAAACGACGTATAAAATTCGAAATGGTACGCGGGAATGACGGCCATACTTAACATTGAGTACGCCTCATAACAGCAGCTTTAACTATACACCGGAAAAAGCCGAACGCAAACGACGTAAACAAAATGCGCGGGCTGGTCGTACGTTCGTGGATCGCTAGAATAGCTAATTTGCATACTCGACGCGGAATTCGAAACACCACCTAGCGGCCGCCGAAAAATTGCAGCTTAGATCCGACGGCGTACTAAGACGTACGCCTGTCGGATCTAGCCAAGATGCCGTCGTATCTTGTTTTGAGGATACAAAACAAAGATACGACGCGCAAAATTTGAAATTACGCGGCGTATCAAGAGATACGCCTGCGTAATATCTTTGTGGATCTGCCCCAAAGAATCTAGATCACCATCCCATCACTTGTCTATTTGTTCACTGCAAAAGTACCTTAAGATGCCCCCCTCCTTCTCCTAAGTTTGCCATGCACTGCTTGAATTTTGAGCCATGAGTGGCCCTATCGGCACCCCAACCTGCCCCCCCGCACTCAAAAAGCAGTACATTTTTTAATAGACCTTTGTCAGGGAGCCATCTAAAAATTCTCAGCCGAACAGTGCAGATGCAAACACCATTCTGATATTCTGCAGTTGCTATTAAATAAAATAGCTGGCAGGCTCTTAGCTAACGTTACTCTGGGCCATATTCTTAAACAAGTTACGTAGGCGTATCAACAGATACGCCTACGTAAGTCCCTTTCCTATGTTTAAGTGTATTCTCAAACTGAGATACACTTAAACATGCCTAAGATACACCAGCCTGCGCCGTTGTATCTTAGGCTGCAATATTTACGCTGACCGCTAGGTGGCGGTCAGCGTAGAATATGCAAATGACTACTCACGCCGATTCTCGAACGTACGCTTGCCCGCCGTAGTGTTTTAACGTCGTTTCCGTAAGCGATACGCGGCGTAAAGATAAAGATGCCCCCTAGGTGGCGTAGTCAATGTTAAGTATGGCCGTCGATCCCGCGTCGAAATTTCAAAATTGAACGTCGTTTACGTAAGTCGTCCGTGAATGGCGCTGGACGCCATTTACGTTACAGTCAAAACAAATGACGTCCGTGAGACGTCATTTAGCGCAATGCAAGTCGGGTAATTTACCCGACGGAGCATGCGCATTACGATCGGCGCGGGAGCGCGCCTAATTTAAATGATCCACGCCCCCTGCCTGGATCATTTGAATTAGGATGGCTTACACGGGTGGACTTTACGCGATGCCGCCGCAAGTTCACAGGTAAGTGGTTTGGGAATCCGGCACTTGCCACTTAAACTTGCGGCGGCGTAACGTAAAGTACATACGTTCCGCCGCCTGAAATGTATGAGAATATGGCCCTCTATCTCTACTGTTTAGCATGGATGGGGGAATTGATGGATTTCACTATCGATTTTGAGAGGCTGAACAAGAGAAATTCCAAGCATGTATGGCCAGCTCTAGTCTGAATGTTGCTAATCATGTGATGATAGGAGGCTGATATAAAGATAGGGTTGGGTATTATTCATGCATGACTATTCACCTTTGCAGAAGAAGAAAAAATAAAAATAAAATTAAGAAAAACTGAACAGGACATGTTACACTTACAAAAACATAATGTAACATGATTACAGAAAAAGGAACAGTAAGTGGAAGTGAACATTGCTGCATATAGCCCAGTTCAAAATTCAAACATTAATTTCAGATCCTTGTGTCAGTAAACCAATAAAATCCACAAAAAAAGGCTCCCTATTACATTTCCCTATCTATATTTCTATTGTTATTTTCTATAGAGTTTCAGTCCGAATAATTTACTTATTGATCCTGACAATAACTTCCATGTTGATCCTGCCAATTACTTCCACTTCCTTGTTTCAGGTGGCAACAATCTGCAGGATGATCTAACCTTTGCAGTGTTGACACCCCAATATACTTGCTCCCCTTTCTTTTTTCTAAAAAGAAAAAAAGCCGTATCTACACACGCTATGCCCTGTCCCTTCCTTCTCTCATCCCCCTACATCACAGACAGCAACAGTTCTATTGGGCTCCATCACTCTCAGGATTTCAAAAATGTTTTTTTTTACTAGTTGTAAGTGACTTTTTTTTACCATATATTAAAAAAAAATTGTAGCCTGCTGTTCATTGCGTCCCTTGTATACTCTATGTCCCCGTACACACGTCCGAGAAACTCGACGGGCAAAACTCATCGTTTTGCTCGTCGAGTTCCTTGTGAAGCCGCAGAGGGTCTCGGCGAGCCAAGTTTCCTCATTGACTAACGAGGAAATAGAGAACATGTTCTCTATTTGGCTCGATGAGTTCCTCGTCGGTTTCCTCGGCCAAAAGTGTACACACGACCGGCAGAATACGGCTCCGATCGAGTTTCTGGCTGAATTCTGCCGAGAAACTCGGTCGTGTGTACGGGGTCTAAGGGGTGAGATTGGAAAGGGAGTTTTGGTTTCATCCACCTTTATTTATTGTTATATATGTGTAGCGGCCTGCTACTTTCTAGCCGGCGCTGCTTTAGATTTAGAGGGTAGTCTGAGAGTTAGTTGACTCAGACTGTATGATTTTTCACTAAATTTGGGCCTCTGTTCCAGCCATGGCTGTACTGTGAGTGACCACTATTGTTGTCTGGGGTGTTGTTACCATTTCAGGCCGAGGGTGGCAGCAGTCAGGTCAAGGTGTTTTTGGTGTTCCCCTTCAGCAGCCAATCAGAGGGAGTTGATCGTCCCGCTGTGTATGCTGGGGAGGAGTACTTAAGGGACAGACGTCATTAGTTCGGGGTCGTCTTTGCCGATCCTAGTCTGTCGTCCCGACCCCCCCCCCCCCCGTGTGTGGCCCTCCTGGACGGGGGTGCGTGTTAAAGTGTTCCTGGCTCCGGGACCACGTTGGTCCGGGGTTGTGATCTACTAAGTTGGCCCGGTAGTCAGACTGGGTCTACGATCACAGAGTGGTCCTGTGCTGTCCGTTCTGAGGGAGGAAGCCACTCGATAAATAAACTGTATTGGAGAGCACCGAGCAAGAGGCTGGTATCTCAGGAGAGGCCTTGAACTTCATCGAAGGACGCACTATTACTGAAAGGCTGAATGATGTCAGTTCTGAATTCACATTTATTCAAGAGAGATCCGGGTGCTTAATCCTGTACTGAGAGGATTTTGGACTGACTATATCTCCACTTTGAGAAGGTTTGTGACAGAGACTTTACCAAAGTTTCCGTGCGCCATTTCGGCTGATAGGTTAGTGAGAGAGGCCTATCCGGGTGCGCAATACCCACTTTGGCTAGAGTGGTGACGAAAGCTACGTTGCTGAAAGCAGGAGTGTTTCCCAACAAAAGTTATAACCTGAACCTACTACCTATTACCCTTCCACCTCTTCAACTACTACTTTTATTCTTTTACCACGTTTGGTAAATAAAGCAAAGAAAAAGAAGCCTAAGTGTGGACATTGGCCCAGATTCTCAAAGGGCTTACGATGGCGCAACGCCATGTACGCCGTCGTAAGTCCTAATCTGGGCCGTCGTATCTATGCGACTGATTCTTAGAATCAGTTACGCATAGATATCCATTAGTACCGACAGGCGTAAGGCTCTTAAGCTATCGGATCTTAAATGCATTTTTTTTCGCCGCTAGGTGTCGCCTCCGTCGTTTTCCCCGTCGAGTATGCAAATTAGCTAGATACGCGAATTCCCGAACGTACGCACGGCCGACGCAGTGAAGTTACGACGTTTACCTTAGGTTTGCGCTGCGTAAAGTTGCCCCTGCTATATGAGGGGCAACCAATGTTAAGTATGGCCGTCATTCCCGCGTCGAAATTTGAAAATTTACGTTGTTTGCGTAAGTCGTCCGTGAATGGGGCTGGACGCCATTTACATTCACGTCAAAACCAATGACGTCCTTGCGACATCATTTGGAGCAATGCACCCTGGGATATTTTCCGGACGGCGCATGCGCAGTACGTTCGTCACAGGAATGCGCTTAATTTAAATGCTCTACGCCCCCTACCCGGCTAATTTGAATTACGCGGGCTTGCGCCGGGTGATTTACGCTACGCCGCCGCAACTTTACAGGCAAGTGCTTTGTGAATAAAGCACTTGCCTGTAAAACTTGTGGCAGCGTAACGTAAATGACATACGTTACGCTGCCGCAGAGATACACCGGATATACGAGAATCTGGCCCTTTGAACTTTTTCCCTCAACTCTCATCTGATACCCTAGACGGCGAAGAAATAGAGGTAACATGCCGCCCAAAACAATCCAGCAGCTCCTTCGGGGGTAGTGCTTAATATGACATTACAAAACCATATCTTATGTAAAAATGATGTGTACTTTTTCATTATCCTTGACCTTATATTTGTTTTAGAATCAAATATGTTGTTTGTCCCCTCTTTGGAATTGAATTGCACCAGGACTCTCTTGCTATATGCAAACAGTGGTTGTAGATATTTAATATCCTTGTTATAAGATTAAAAAATAGCCGCTTCTCCTTCTCTCTCTCTCCCGCGGCTGTTGGCTAAAAAGCTATACAGGGAGATCAGTGTTCACAGCTGTTCCCCGCCGCACTGATCATTCTCGGCTGCTTCCTGTGTGCTCTTCCTCCAGCCCCATTTGTGTCCTTCTCCTCCCTCACTGTTCTCCGTCGGCCCGCTCCGCGTTCTCATCTGCCCCTCTCTCCTTGTCCCCCACAGCCGACTTCTCTCCTCTCCTCTCCCACTAGGTGTGGGGGGGGGGGGGGGATCTGTCAGGATGGAGAGTGGAGCAAGGGGCTGATAAATATGTCATTTACCGACCCCTTCCAGTTAAAAATTGGACACAGGGAGCTAGATCGCTCCTGTATCCTGTGATAACTGAGAAGAGTAAACTGTGCTTTAGTTTATGAATGGAGAGGAGCCTCTGTCTCCTGTTCATTCATCTTCAGTGCTGAGAAAGGGACTGGGGAATCTGTGTCCTCAGATCCTTCCTCTTTCTTAAAGGGGAGATGTCAGGGGTCTGTTTAGACCGCTGATATCTCACCAAAGCCCCTAAAAAATGTATTAAAAAAAACGAATTCTAAAAAATTCAAGTGTAAAAAACAAATATATAAAATAAAAAACTACTGACACAACTCCCCGCTGCCCTACCAACGCTATCCACTCCCCAACTCCCTCCACCCAAAATTAAATTGTAAAAAAATCAATATGTAAAAATAAAAAACTACTGACACCGTCAACTGCCACATATCCCCCACTCCCTTCCCCCAAAGCACCGTTAAAAAATATTGAAAAAGTTATTGCAGGTGTGGAGCGCCACCTCCCTGAAATGAGTTTGCCACCTCCCTGAAATTAGTTTTTGCAGGTTCGGGTGTCTGCATCAGTGAGGCCATTCTGTGCCCATCAGTGATGCAAGTCCGTGCTGCCCATCTGTGCCACCTATCATTGCCTCCTCGTCAGTGCCACCTCATCAGTGCCCATCAGGGCAGCCTATCACTACCCATCAGTGCAGCCTCATTAGCACAAATCAGTGAAGGAGATAATGTACTTATTTACCAAATTTTCTGACCGAGAAGAAAAACTTTTTTTTTTTTCACAATTTTTTTTTTTTTTTTTTTTTAATAAATAAATAAAACTGCGGTGAGTAGATACCACCAAAATAAAGCTCTATTTGTGGGGAAAAAAAATAATAAAAAATGTATTTAGGTACAGTGTTGCATGACCGCACAAACAAGCTGAAAATTGGCCTGGGCAGGAAGGGACTGAAAGTGCTCAGCAGGCAAGTGGTTAAATTGGTTGTGCAGCTTGTGGCAGAGGTTTCTGTGCTAGCTGTTCATTCCCAGTATAGAGACCGAGCTGTCAAAGACAGCTCTCAGTCTGTATTAAATCCTGCACTTGACCTCAGAGTTCGGGCCTATTCAGTTTTTTTTATACTGTAAGACCTCTTGCACACAGCAGCTTTTTTTTTTACCAAGCTAAAATACATTTCATCAATTGTACGTAATTAAGGTACGTAAACAAAACCGTGCAGTCTTCAGTAGAAAAAATAAAAATAAAAAAAAGTTTCATATGTGTTTGGGTTTAAAGGGATGAGGTGGCAACCCTAAAAGGGGGGGGGAATCTGATGGGAACCCTAATGTTAAGGGGGGCTTTCATGTGAACCCTAAAGTTAAGGGGGTCTCTGATCTGGACCCTAATGTAAGGGGGTACTCTGATTTAAGGGGTACTGTGATGGGAATCTTGATGTAGGGGGTACTCTAAAGGTGACCCTGATGTAAGGGATACTCTGATTTAGGGGGTACTGTGATGGGGATCTTGATGTAAGGGGGTACTTTGATGGGGACCATGATGTAAGGGGTACTCTGATGTAAGGGGGGTACTCTGATGGGGACCATGATGTAAAGGGGGACTCTGATAGGGATCCTGATGTAAGGGGTACTCTGATGTAAGGGGGTACTCTGACGGGGACTCTGATGTAAGGGGGTACTGTGATGGGGATCTTGATGTAGGGGGGTACTCTGATGGTGACCCTGATGTAAGGGGGTACTCTGATTTGGGGGGTACTGTGATGGAGATCTTGAGGTAAGGGGGTACTCTGATGGAGGCCCTGATGTAAGGGGATACTCTGCTTTGGGGGGGTACTGTGATGGGGACCTTGATGTTAGGGGGTACTCTGATGGGAACCCTGATGTAAGGGGTTCTCTGATTTAGGGGGGTACTGTGATGAGGATCTTGATGTAAGGAGGTACTCTGATGGGAACCCTGATGTAAGGGGGTACTATGATGGGGACCCTGATGTAAGGGGGTACTCTGATGGGGACCATGATGTAAGGGGGTACTCTGATGATGGGGACCATAATGTAAGGGGGTACTGTGATGGGGATCTTGATGTCAGGGGGTACTCTGATGGGGACCCTGATGTAAGGGGGTACTCTGATGGGGACCCTGATGTAAGGGGGTACTCTGATGGGGACCCTGATGTAATGGGGTACTCTGATGGGGACCCTGATGTAGGGGGGTACTCTGATGGGGACCATGATGTGAGGGGGTAATCTTATGGGGACTGTGATGTAAAGGGGACTATGAGAAAGGTGCAGACTGAATTTATTTTTCTTCAACCTTTAGCGATGGTTCACCTGAATTTTGTTTTTTAAAAGCCAGCAGCTTTTGACTTTTAAAAAATGGACGCTTTCGGCTTTTCTCGCCACCATCCTCGGTGAGGGAATCGGGAAGTGAAGCGCTGCGGCTTCACTGCCCGGTTCCCTACTGTGCATGCGCGAGTTGCGCTGCGCCTTTCCCACTGGTCCCTGTTGTGTTATGGGAGCCGAGTGTTTCCCAGAACACAACAGGGGGTTGGGGCATGGGGGTGATGTGGAGGGGCCCAGACTATACCAGGAAGTGGTGCAAATACCTGTTTTATACAGGTATCTGCACCCCCTCCCCCCTGAAAGGTGTCAAATGTGACACCGGAGGGGTGGTTTGGGTGAACTTCCGCTTTAAAGACTTTTTCTTTTGTAATAGATCAGGTTTGCTAAATTTTTGGCTGATGATTGAATATTTGTAAAATATACAATGTGGCTCTTGTACTGAAAATTTTGGCGATGGTAAATGCTGGCTCGTTTCGCACATGGATTCTGTCAGTGTAACCATATCGCCACTAGAGGGCAGTGTGACATTAGCTGCGGTCCCAGGAAGTGAAAGTCGTGGGAGACGTCTCTATAGTGAGGAAAGAGGTGGGTGACACACGTGTGTTGTCTGTACTTCGTGTGTCTGTTTATGTTTCATTTGTACTGTTTACTACAAGTTATTGCCTCTTCCCTGATACAATGACAATGTATGTCTTCCAATTGCTATAAAACATGTCAGTATAATGATCACTCAGGGACTGGTTCAGGTATTGGTGTTTCTGTGTGGACAGGTTTATACTGACACTCACCATACAGCAGTATACAAGGACAAAGCTCATCTTTTTGTGCAGCTGGAGCTGTCCTGTGATGGGATGGTCGGGTGAGCAGGATGAGGGCTCATTCACCCGGGTGCAGAGATTTGTGCACCATAAAAAAACATGTATCTGTACCCGGCCGGGACTGACCGCTGTTTACACCGTCTGTAGAATGATGGACAGCCTGTGCCTGCATGCTGGGAATTATATTATATATATATATATATATATATATATATATATATATATATAATATGAGTGTTTACCTGCATGTGGGGATGGATATGCCCTCCAGGACCAAGTTTGCGTACAGGTCCGCTCATACATCCTTACCCAGGTAAGCGCTTGGATATGCCAGCGTACAGCTGCAGCCTGCCTTTGGTCTGTGCAGGTGGCTGCGGAGATCAACGTGTTTTTTTTTTACAGTGTATGGCTCTCTCTGCTTGTGTAACTATGCCCTTAACCACTTAAGACCCGGACCTTTAGGCAGCTAAAGGACCCGGACAGTTTTTGCGATTCGGCACTGCATCGCTTTAACTGACAATTGCGTCGTACGATGTTGCTCCCAAACAAAATTGGCGTCCTTTTTCCCCCACAAATAGAGCTTTCTCTTGGTGGTATTTGATCACCTCTGCGGTTTTTATTTTTTGCGCTAAAAAAAAAAATAGAGTGACAATTTTGAAAAAATTACATTTACAAAATAGGGGATAGTTTTATTGCATTTTTATTAATATATATATATTTTTTTTTTACTACTAATGGCGGCGATCAGTGATTTTTTTTTCGTGACTGCGACATTATGGCGGACAATTTTGACACATTTTTGGGACCATTGTCATTTTCACAGCAAAAAATTCAATTTTTTACTGTGAAAATGACAATTGCAGTTTTGGAGTTAACCACAAGGGGGCGCTGAAGGGGTGACCTCATGTGTGTTTACAACTGTAGGGGGGGTGTGGCTGTAGGTCTGATGTCATCGATTGTGTTTCCCTATAAAAGGGAACACACGATCAATGATGGCGCCACAGTGAAGAACGCGGAAGCTGTGTTTACACACAGCTCTCCCCGTTCTTCAGCTCCGGGGACCAATCGCGGGACTCCAGCAGCGATCGGGTCCCGCGGTCACGTTCACGCGACCCACGGCTGGGCACTTAAAGAGGACGTACGTGCTTGTGCCCAGCCGTGCCATTCTGGCGACGTAAATGTGCAGGAGGCGGTCTTTAAGTGGTTAAAGCAGAACTAAACTTTCTGAAATACTCCTTTTACCTTGCAGTGAGGCAGCAGTTACACCCCTCACTAGCCACTGTCATCTTCTACCCGATTACTTCTGGGTGCTTGGATTTTAGCCCATCGATTGGTCAGTGGTGGAATGACATCATTCCACACATGCACATGGGTGTTAGTCTTTTTTTTTTTTGCAGTACAGCTGCAGTGTGCTGAGAATGCATGCTGAGCTGCACATACACACCCCAGTGAGTAGGCAGGTAAGTGATTGTTATTGCAGAAGATATATTGCATGTCTCTTATGCAATGCAGAGCAGCTTGCTCACAATTATTTAAACTCCACCTTTTGGAACATGTTCCACCCATATTTGGGGAAACGCATGTAGCACATTCCAGCTCCTACCACCTCTCCCTCCCCTTCCCCCTGTAACAGTAGACAGGGGGTGTTCTCCCCACACTCGCTGTCACAATAAAAAAACACATCATAGCTATGCAGGGCTTTACCCACACGGCTACGTCATTCATTCAGTTTCCAAGTACCGTAATCTACTGGGGCAGATGGCTTGTAGTTCTGAATGACCGGTGAGGGCGCTGATGAGCGCCCTTGTAGTTCATTTAAAAGCTCTGCAGCTTTCAAACTTGACAGCCCTGTGGAGGTATGGGCTGAAAGCTGCAGGGATTGTCTGCAGAAGCCTGACATTGTACCACTGATCACGAGTGCAATGCTTTCCAGACTCCTGCAGGGAAAATAATACATGTGCACATTTTTATTTTTCTGCAAAAATATGTTTTTATTCTAAAAAGGTAAGCTTATCTTTTAATACTTAAGTTTAGTACAACTTTAAAAGGGTTTATAAACCAAGAATACAATGTAATACACTGCTCAAAAAAATTTGAGGAACACTTTTGAATCAGAACTCCTGGGATATTGATCTGGTCAGTTAAATAGCAGAGGGGGAGGGGTGTTTACAGAGGGGGTTGTTAATCAGTTTCAGCTGCTTTGCTGTTAATTGAAATGAACAGGTGCACTAGATGGGCAACAATGAGACAACCTCCAAAACAGGAATGTTTTTTCAGGTGGAGGTGTCTGACATTTTTTTTCCCTACTCATCTATTCTGACTTTTTCACTAGTTTTGCATTTGGCTAGGGTCAGTGTCACTACTCGTAGCACAAGGCGATACTTGGACCCTATAAAGGTTGCACTGGCAGTCCAACTCCTCCAGGATGGCACATCAATACGTGACATTGCCAGAAGGTTTGCCGTGTCTCCCAGCACAGTCTCAAGAGCATGGAGGAGATTCCAGGAGACAGGCAGTTACTCTAGGAGAGCTGGACAGAGCCGTAGAAGGTCCTTAACCCAGCGTTTGACAAATTTGCTTAGAATCTAGGAGCCAGAAAACGCGCCCTGTCCCGCCGAGCTTTCGCGCAGAAGCGAACGCATATGCGAGTAGCGCCCGCATATTTAAACCACTAATGTGAGGTATCACCGCGATTGGTAGAATAAGAGCAATAATTCTAGCCCTATACCATCTCTGTTACTCAAAACATGCAACCTTTAGAATTTTTTAAACGTCGCCTATGGAGATTTTAAAGGGTAAAAGTTTGTCGCCATTCCACAAGCGGACTCCATTTTGAAGTGTGACATGTTGGGTATCAATTTGTTTGGCCGTAACATTATCCTTGACAATATAAAAAAAATTGGGATAACTTTACTGTTGTCTTATTTTTGAATGAAAAAAAGTGTATTTTTTCCCCAAAAAAAGTGCACTTGTAAGACCGCTGTGCATATACGGTGTGACAGAAAGTATTGCAACAACCGCCATTTTATTCTCTAGGGTGTTTGTCGAGCCCTGCCTTAACCCATCAGCAGGTCCGGTATCTGCTCATTTTTGCAAGGAGGAACAGGATGAGCACTGTCAGAGCCCTACAAAATGACCTCCAGCAGGCCAGTGGTATGAATGTCTCTGACCAAACAGTCAGAAACAGACTTCATGGGGGTGGCCTGAGGGCCAAACATCCCCTAGTGTGCTCTGTGACGGACACTGTGGAGCTCGATTGGCAATTTCCATTGAACATCAGAATTGTGAGGTCCACCACTGGTGCCCCATGCTTTTTACAGATGAGAGCAGGTTCACCCTGAGCATATGTGACAGACGTGAAAGGGTCTGGAGAAGCCGCGGAGAACTTTATGCTGCCCGTAACATCGTTCATCATGACCAGTTTGGTGGTTGATCAGTGATGGTCTGGGGAGGCATATCCATGGAGGGGCGCACAGACCTCTACAGGCTACACAATGGCACCCTGACAACCATTAGGTATCGGGACAAAATCCTTGGACCCATTGTCCGACCCTACGCTGGTGCAGTGGGTCCTGAGTTCCTCCTGGTGCACGACAATGCCCGGCCTCATGTGGCGAGAGCATGCAGCCAGTTCCTGGAGGATGAAGAAATTGATACCATTGAATGGCCCCCACACTCACCTGACCTAAATCCAAAAGAACACCTCTGGGACATTATGTTTTAGTCCATCCAGTGCCACCAGGTTGCACCTCAGTCTGTTCAGGAGCTCAGTGATGCTCTGGTCCAGATCTGGGAGGAAATACCCTTTTACTTTTCCTCTAGAAATGATGGAAATAAAACACTTCCTATCTCCTTTCATTTCTACACTTGGGGCTAGTTTACACTTGCTTCAATACAAGGCTGCAGACACGCCTTGCTAAAGCTCTCTGAACGCCAGTCAGAGCTCCTGTTACTAAATAAAATATGTGAAGGATGTCAGTGTAAATCTCCCTGCTTGGTTAAATTGTGGGTTAGATGGATTCATGTGTCACAAGCTATTGACATGTTAATGACCCTTCCTCAGCCAGCTCCCTAGTTCAAATGGTAATTGATTTATTGTGTGTGGGAAGGAGACCAGCCTTACTGTTTACAATGATTAGATAAGTGGCTCATGTTAATTATTCTGATTGCTTCATTGTGGTCAGGCTGTTACACCTAGTAATTAACTCCGCTGATGTCTTTATCTAAAGAAACGTGTCTGCAGGGTCGGCTCCGACTTGTCTCCTATAATCTGTATGGGAAACCCCACTGTGTGAGGGGGGCGTTCCTAACAGGCTGTAACCACATATAAGCTGAGTTTTTGTGTCAATAAAGTGTCTTGTTCTAGCAGTAAGCTTGTCTCATGTGTGGCTTTCTGGGCGATTCCAGGGATATCCCTCCTCGTGGAATATTGGGGTGATTGTCGTTATGGGAAGAAGGGAACGTTGACGGGGATATCATACCGATACCGTCACAATTGGTTGGTAGCAGCGGGATCTTCCCTTCTATTCCCCTTCACACCCGGATTCCAAGCAGACACTGGAAGAACTACTGGAAGTTCGTGGAAGGATCGCTAGCAACAAAACCAAGCGGGTCATCATAGCAGAATTAATGGAGCTAGACCAGGAGAACGGGATTGCAGCAACGCCAGCAGTACAAGAGATGGAGACACCAGTGATTCAGGAGGAGTCACCAACCAACAAGCTAATGAGAGAGAAGCTAGCGTGGTTCGGCCCGAACCCAACGCCGGATGTGGTTCTGAAAGTGATGGACCTGTTAGCGGAGGAGGCTAAACAAATAAGGGACGCAGAGCTACAGTTAAAACTGGCAGCAGTCCAACAAGCAGCCGCACCTTCTACGAACAGTGAGTACAGCACAGCAGACGCAAGGAAGATTCCGTTTAGCGCTTTTAAAGCTTTTGATGAAAAGGACTGTGAGATTGATAACTACCTGGCGGATTTTGAGCGACAATGTAACCTGCACCGAATAGCTAGAAGAGAGTGGGTTGCAATATTGTCAGGCAAACTGTCAGGCAAAGCTTCTGATGCTTTCCGGACCGTGCCAGATCAGGATATCCATAGCTACGCCCGGGTTAAAGAAGCGCTCCTGGCTCGTTATGCAGTAACCCCAGAGTCCCACCGACAGAAGTTCAGGGACTCGCGCAAAACCACGAAAGACTCTTACGCAGAATGGGCATGCCAGCTGTCCCTGTCGGCCTCTAACTGGGTTAACAGCAGCCAGGCCACCACCGCAGAGGACATTTTGCAACTAATGCTCCTGGAGCAATTTTACAATCACATCCAGACGGATGTCAAAGATTGGGTGAGAGATCGCAGGCCCATGACTCTACCAGAGGCCGCGAAGTTGGCGGATGAATATGCGGATACTCGCAAGACAAACCAGGTCACACCACGGGTACAACCTCCACAACCAACGGCGCCCTCACACCCACCAGCCGCTAGATACCAACCGCCTAACAGACCGATGACATCTAGCCCTCGCTACCCACGCCAGGAGGACAACGAACAACGCTGCTTCCGGTGCAAACAGTTGGGTCACTTCAAGCAGAATTGCCCCATGAACGACAACACCAGGTCAAATTGGTCTCAACCGGGGTACCGCCCACCAGCAGCAGCCCATTGTGTAGACTCGGCTTGGGATCCCCAGGAGCTGGGTCAGGAAGAACCATTGGGCACCCCTTACGAAGCCCTCATGGTACAATCTGTTATTACGGACAACAGGGAACACCATTGTCAGCTGGTCATGGGCGACCGCCATGAGCCGGAGGGGCCTTGGAGGGAGCTGGGCAGAAAGAGGCACCGCCAGCTACCCTCCAAGAAGAAGAGGTCCTGGAAGTCATATAACCAGCGGACCTGGGAGGAGAAGAAGCGACTGGAGGAGATGGAATCGCAGCGGGCGCCCCAGATGCAGGCCGAGATGTTCGCCAAGGGCCCACCGGTGGCCCCTTACACCACCACCCAGTTCCTGATGATGAAGGACCACGTGGAGAGCCTGCAGGACATGAGCAAGCAGGATCTGATCCGTGAGTACATAGAGCTGGAGGAGTGCATAAGCCGCATGGAGGAGGAGAACAACCACCTGAGGTCACAGCGGGCTGACCCCCCCAGGCTCCATGAACTGGAGATGGAGCTGGAGAAGCTCAAAGAGGAGAACCGGCGGCTGCGGAGGGAGCAGGGGGTGGCTGACCTTATGGGGCTCTGAGTCCCCTCTCCCCCCCCCCGCACCAGTGCTACAGCATTTCAACAAATATAACTTTTTCTTTTTATGAATCTCCTGTGATTGTCACTTCAGAGCCATAACCTGCCCCCTCCCATAGCGGGACACCTAGACGGCGGCGCACAGACCCATTCGCTGTCTTCACACTGACTTCTGGTGACTTTGCAGATCGCACAAAGACTTGGGGACTGACCGGCGTGTGATCTGACGACCCGGTGGCATACCTGAGTCGGAAGCAGTTACCAATGGAGGTCAGTCACGCCAAACGGAGTTAACCTCGGACTAAAAGCTCTGAACCCGTCAACCCTACTGGACCAGGGAAGGTCCAACCGGGTTTGCCGGAGCAGGGAGAAAAAGGGGGGCCATTGTGAAGGATGTCAGTGTAAATCTCCCTGCTTGGTTAAATTGTGGGTTAGATGGATTCATGTGTCACAAGCTATTGACATGTTAATGACCCTTCCTCAGCCAGCTCCCTAGTTCAAATGGTAATTGATTTATTGTGTGTGGGAAGGAGACCAGCCTTACTGTTTACAATGATTAGATAAGTGGCTCATGTTAATTATTCTGATTGCTTCATTGTGGTCAGGCTGTTACACCTAGTAATTAACTCCGCTGATGTCTTTATCTAAAGAAACGTGTCTGCAGGGTCGGCTCCGACTTGTCTCCTATAATCTGTATGGGAAACCCCACTGTGTGAGGGGGGCGTTCCTAACAGGCTGTAACCACATATAAGCTGAGTTTTTGTGTCAATAAAGTGTCTTGTTCTAGCAGTAAGCTTGTCTCATGTGTGGCTTTCTGGGCGATTGCAGGGATATCCCTCCTCGTGGAATATTGGGGTGATTGTCGTTATGGGAAGAAGGGAACGTTGACGGGGATATCATACCGATACCGTCACAAAATAGTTGGCTTACAGTCCTGTTTACACCTTGCTTTTTGCTTGGTGCTTTAGGTAAGGCTTCAAGCGAGCTTTGTCATAGACTTCTATAGAGACTTTGAAGCACCACTAAAGCTACATGGGTTATAATTTTTGAAGCACAGCAAAAGCAAGGTGTAAACAGGACTGTAAGCTAAACATTTTATTTAGTGACATGAGCTTTTACTGGCATTCAGAGAGCTTTAACCCTCTGGGCAGTATTCCCGAGTCTGACTCGGGGTTACATTTTTGTGCTGCGATCGGTAACCCCCCGAGTCAGACTCGGGCTCGCCTTGCAGCATTCACAGGCAGTGTTTACTTACCTTGTCCCTGGATCCTGCGACACTGCCGCGCTGTGTGAGTGAGCGGTGTCTCCTTGCTCGATTCACAGTGCCTGTGTGCCGCCGAGCTCCGTTCCCTGCGACGTTACGATGCATGGGGACGGAGAACGGCGCCAAATTCCAAAAAGTAAACAAACACATTACATACAGTATACTGTAATCTTATAGATTACAGTACTGTATGTAAAAAATACACACCCCCCTTGTCCCTAGTGGTCTGTCCTGTGTCCTACATGTTCTTTTATATAGTGAAAACTGTTCTTTCTGCCTGCAGAGTGTAGATTGTCCATAGCAACCAAAAGTGTCCCTTTATGTCAAAAATGGTTTTAGAGCAGCTAGAAAACAGCGATAATAAATTATAATCACTTGCAGAATTGTGCGATAGCGATTTGTGGGGAAATTCGTCATAAAAAAATAAAAGTAATGACAGCGACAATTCTGCAACTGAGCAAATTTCAGTGATTTTGATTTGATTACATTATTGAATAATTTTTATTAGAATTATATTATTATTTGTTATAATTATTTATTATATTATGAATGAATGAATGAATGAATGAAAAACTTATATAGCGCGGCACATGCGAACTGAATCGCCTCTGGGCGCTTGTTGTTAGTGTCTCATGCCTTTCAGAAAAGCAGGGTTTTGATCTGCCTTCTGAAAGACAGGTGGTTTTGCTCCAACCGAATGCTGGTTGGTAAAGCATTCCAAAGCCTGGGGCCCTGGAAAGCAAACCTTCTTTCTCCTTTGGACTTGTATTCGGTTATAGGAACCTTGACCAGATTTTGGTCGGTGGAACGCAGAATGCGGCTGCAATTGTGCGGTTTGATCTTGTCGCATAGATATCTAGGAGCCTTCCCATGGATGCACTTATGTGTCAGGCAGAGTGCTTTAAATGCAATTCTGTCTTTCACTGGCAGCCAGTGAAGGGATCTCAGTGAAGGTGAGATTGATTCCCAAGATTTTTTCCCAGTCACCAGTCTAGCGGCCGTATTCTGTACGACTTGGAGACGAGCGATTTGGTACTTGGGTAGCCCGAGGTAAAGGGCATTTGCATAGTCCAGTCTGGAATTCACGATAGATCCCACCACGACTGCTACGTCTTCTTTGGGAATAAATGGAATCAGTCTGCGTAGTAGGCGCATCAAATGGTGCGCCCCGCTGACTACTGACCCTATTTGTGCGTCCATTGTCATGAAGGTGTCAAACGTGACTCCCAGACTTTTGACTTTGGAGCTAGGGGCGATGATTTGTCCCAGGATGGGAGATGGTGTCCAGTTTGTTGTCGGTGATTTCTTCCGACTGGCATCGAAGATAAAGAGTTCTGTTTTAGCACTATTGAGTTTGAGATAACTCTTAGTCATCCAGTTTTCTATTGAAGAGAGACAGTTCTCTAAACTTAGATGATGATCCTTTTTGTGGCAGATGCGAAAATACAACTGCGTGTCGTCTGCATAAGAGTGATAAAGTAGTTCATGGCTACTGATAATATCAAAGAGAGGACGAAGATAGATATTAAACAGCACTGGTGATAAGGGGGATCCTTGGGGGACCCCACATGTCACCGTGCGTTTTTCTGACGTGAAGGATCCCAGTTTCACTGTTTGTGATCGGTTTCCTAGAAAAGAGGAGAACCATGGTAAGGCATCTTCTGAGACTCCGGCGACTTCTGTTAGTCGTCTCAGTAGCAGTCCATGGTCTACTGTGTCAAAAGCAGCGCTTAGGTCCAGCAGAACCAGGAGAGATGATTCTCCTTCGTCTGCGGCCTCGAGCGCATCGTCCCATATTTTCAGTAAGGCCGTTTCTGTCCCGTGTCCGGGACGGAACCCGGATTGAAATGGATCGAGTAGGTTGTGGGTGTCCAGATGCTGTTGCAGCTGATTTACCACCACTTTCTCCATTATCTTGGACAGAGCATTTAGACTTGTTATGGGACGGCGGTGAGTTGGGTCCATAGGATCCAAATTAGGTTTTTTCAAGATCGGCAGGATTGTGCCCTCTTTCAGCAGGGAAGGCACTATGCCTTCCTTAAATGACTGATTTATAAGCTGCGTGATCGGAGGCGCCAGGATGTCGGCACATTCCTTCAGTAGCTTGGTGGGAATGATGTCATTCGGTGCTGTGCTGTCGCGCAGCAGGCCAATGAATTTTTTTTGTTGTATCGATGGAGATGGGTTCCAAAGTGAACTTAGTTGATTGTAGAGGCGTTCGGTCGTTGTTTTGATTGAAGACGGGGCTGAGTGGAGTATTGTTTTGCCGAATACTTACCCGAATTTTCTCAATTTTGTCGATGAAGAAATCCGATAGTTCATTGCAGAACTCTTGGGTGTCTGAAGTGGGGACTTCTAGACATCCAGGATTCATGGTCTGGGTGACCATCCTGAAGAGTTCGCGAGGGCGATTCAGTGCGCTGTTAATCACCCTGGAGAAGTGAAGTTTTTTGGCTTTGAAAATTTCCTTGTGATAGCGCGTAGTTACTGCTTTGTAGATGTTGAGGTGGTCTTCTGACGGACTTCTTTTCCAGGAGGCTTCCGCCCTTCTGCGCTCTTGCTTCAATAGCGACAGTTGGTTATTGAACCAGCTGGACTTATTTTCCCGGCTGCGAAGTTTGCGCTTTGGTGCTGCTAAGTCGGCTGACTGTAGCAGAGCTGCATTAATGGCATCCAAAGTATCTGAGGCTGCTAACTGAGGAGGAATAGCCCCAATTCGGTTTCCCAGGGTAGATCTGAAGAGTTCCGAGTGGAGCTTCCTCTGAGATCTAGCCCAGTGTATTGTCACCGGCTTGGGTACTTTCATGACTAATGGAGTTCTGGGGATTATGAAGCTGATTGCATGGTGGTCTGTCCATGGCAAAGGTTCATTTCCCACAATATTAATTTTCAGATTTTGTCTGAAAATTAGGTCGAGTGTGTGACCTGAAGCATGCGTTGGTCCGCGTATAAGTTGTTGAAGTCCAAATCCTTCCAGGTGGTTGATGCAGGCATCCGCGATGGGATCCTGTGAGGAGTTAGCCCACAAATTGAAATCCCAGAGCAGCAAAAGATGATTACCGCTAAGGGTGTAGGTGGAGATGAACTCCGTTAATGCTGATATCAACTGCGATTTGGGCCCAGGGGGCCTATAGCAGAGGAGAATATGAACGGTCTCCTGAGAATGAGCTTGAAGTTGAAGCGTAAGGGTTTCCATGAAAGGAAGAGGATTTTGAAGGACCGGTTTAGTGATTGCAATATGCGACTTATGAATCACCGCCAGTCCTCCTCCCCTTTGCCCTATTCTATTTTCCGTTAAGATGCGATAGTTTGCTGGCACCAGTTCTCCGAGAATGGTGTTGCAATCGTCTGACAGCCAACTTTCCGTGATAAAGAGGCAGTCTAGATCGTATTGTAGTAAGAAATCATGGATTTCTGATCGGTGTTTAACTGCTGATCTAGTGTTAAGCAAAGCACATGATATGTGCTTGAGCTGTGTTGAATGATTGAAATATTTGATCGATCGATCGATGATCGAACCTCAAAAGTTGATCTGATTTTAAGGTTATTGTGGTGGCGGCAGGCAATGTAGTAGCGAATTGTCTCAGACCCCAAATGGTTTCTGCAGAGTAACGCAACTTAACCATTGTTGCCAGTCACCAAGGGCTGGGGTGCGGGCGTAGGGTGAGAGAGGATTCGAGAATCCTAGCTCAAGGGAAAATGGGATTTTATTTTTTTTTTGGTCCAGAGGAAGGCAAAAAACCCTGGGCAAGCTGGCCAATGTGCTGCGGCAGGGAAAAAATTCCTTCCTGATCCCTAAAGGCGATAATAATTTATAATTTTGTTTTTAAAAAAATGTCATACCCGGGATGCCTACTAGACTCTTGTTTGGTCAGATTTAAGTGAGTTATTCCTAAAAATTACAGGCCTACAGTATAAAACGCCAAATTTCCTTGCAAATAATGGTACCGCTTTCAGCACCTAAAATCTGAAATAATCATACCGCCAGGGACGTTAACAAAGCCTGTCCAAATCCTTGTTTTGAAGCAAGTGTAAACTAGCCGATAATGTGTGTTGAAGCCAAACAGAGTGTAAATGAGCCCTTGTTCCTTCATTGTATCTATGGAAGGAGCCATGGTTAGTACTAGAAATGAGCTCCAGCGTTCTCCAGACTTATCGCCAGCCTAACTCCAAGCTCACACTTTCTTTTACTTCTGTGAGCTGCAGGTCATTCCTGCTCCACAGCTGTGGGGGAGGGAATAACTCAGAGCTCATTGGTGTAAAAAAAGACTGTGAATTTGGAGTTCTGCTAGAGGTAAGTTCGGAGAACACCTGAGCTGATCTCTAGTTGTCAGCAATGCTGAGCTTTAAACATGTCTGTCTTTGTTCATCTCTAATATATGTTGGATTAATAAATACCGGTACATTATTTTTACACAATGAAGATTCCGTTCTTTGTGCTTTTTTTTCAGCTCACAGGAAGTGACACAGACACTCTGATTCTGACAAGATCACCAGGTATTTTCTGTACTTGCTAAAAGTGCTCTTAGCTTGAAAAAGAAAACGTATGCCCCTTTCACACAGGAGATATTTATTTATTTACCGTATTTCAGGTACTTGTATAGCGCCGCCAATTTACGCAGCGCTGTACATATACATTGTACATTCACATCCGGTCTGATCAGTGAGGAATCCATGAACATACTTTTGCGACATCCATGTCAGTCCAGTGTTGATTGCATTCATAAACCAGAGTTTTCTGGACCCTTGTTGGATCTTTGGGCAGCCGGATGTAAACTGACTTGCATACATTTACATTAGACCCCCTGTGATTCAAAATGGAAAGGAAGTAGACCTTTGTTTCCTGACTTGTACAGACTTGGAAGTAGGTGGATGTAAACAGATGCTTATTCATTTACATCATATACTTACATGGCACTTCTGATAAGGCCTGCCTGAAAGACTTACAGGCCGACCTGATCGAACCACACGTGTGAAATAATGCACATTCCCCATTTCCTCCCGCTAATTTTAATACTTAAAGTGGAAAAAAGGCTAAAAACAAGTGGTGTTAAAATTTCCTCCTCCTACCTGTTCTGCATAGTCTTTATCAGAATGGATTTGATTTAAATCACTAGTAAACAGGCTTGATTTAAATCATAATTTTTAAAGAGCAACTGTCATCTCTGTCCCCCAGTGGCTCCTCCTCTGACCCGCTGTTGACTCACTGACAGTCCCATTCACTTCAGGCTGCATTCACACCTGAGTGTTTCAAAGTTGCGTGGTTTTTACTGCGTTTATGCCGCGATTTTGTTCAGGTCACCAATGTAAAAAGCAGAAAAATGCCTGTAATCTGCCCCAAAGAAGCAAATTTTCTGTTTTGAGCTTAGGGCGTTTTTCAGGCATTTTGCTTTAGGTGACAAAACGCTCAGATGTGAACAGGTGCCATTGAAATAAATGGGATTTTGCTTATTGGGCGTTTTTTCAGGCATATTAGGAGTGTTTTTTTGAAAACGCTCAGGTGTAAATGCAGCCTTAAAGCGGGGGTTCACCCTTAGAGGGCACTTTTTAGCCTTAGATTCCTGCTCGTTTTGTCTAGGGGAATCGGCTATTTGTTTTAAAATATGAGCATTACTTACCCGTTTACGAGATGCATCCTCTCCGTCGCTTCCGGGTATGGGCTGCGGGAATGGGCGTTCCTTCTTGATTGACAGTCTTACGAGAGGCTTCCGACGGTCGCATCCATCGCGTCACGATTTTCCGAAAGAAGCCGAACGTCGGTGCGCTGGCGCAGTATAGAGCCGCACCGACGTTCGGCTTCTTTCGGCTACGAGTGACGCGATGGATGCGACCGTCGGAAGCCTCTCGGAAGACTGTCAATCAAGAAGGAATGCCCGCTCCCGAAGACCCATACCCGGAAGCGACGGAGAAGATGCATCTCGAAAACGGGTAAGTACGGATCATATTTTAATACAAATAGCCGATTCCCCTAGACCGAACGAGCATCCATCTAAGGCAGTGTTTCTCAATTCCAGTCCTCAGGCCCCCCCAACAGGTCAGGTTTTCAGGATTTCCCTCAGATGAAAAGGCTGTGGTGATTACTAAGGCAGTGAAACTGATCAAATCACCTGTGCAAAATAATGGAAATCCTGAAAACCTGACCTGTTGGGGGGGGCCTGAGGACTGGAATTGAGAAACACTGATCTAAGGGGACAAGGGCAAAAATTTAATAAATGGGTGAACTCCCGCTTTAATGTTTTGGCTGGTGATGCGGCAGTGACACAACAAGGTGAGAGACGTAGCAGCAGCAGGTGAGTGGATCCCCGCTAACAGGTGCTGCCATGATGGATCTGAAATGAAGTGCTCTTGTACGGACATATTCCTGCTGGTTATTAGAATCTTTAAAATTTGCAAACAAATTGAAGGTTTCCTATTTAGAATAATAAGCTGTCAGGTTAGTAAATTGGTGAACCGATTCAATCATACAGTTTGTAGTGTACATAGATTTACAAAACAATGGGCTAAAGGAATATTCCTGAACTTTGTTTTTTTCTCATGGTTACGGTGAAATTATGTGAATGCATCAATGTTATTTCATCTTGCAGAGCTTGGATTCATTGAATGAGTTTATCAAAAGTTTAAATATTGCCGAATATACAGCCTCATGCTACATAACTAAGCTCCATTTCATGCTGAATAGACTAAATGATTAATGTATCTTAAAGGGGTTGTAAAGGTAAAAAATGTTTTTCCTAAATAGCTTCCTTTACCTTAGTGCAGTCCTCCTTCACTTACCTCCATCCTTACATTTTGCTTTTAAATGTCCTTATTTCTTCTGAGAAATCCTCACTTCCTGTTCTTCTGTCTGTAACTTCACACAGTAATGCAAGGCTTTATCCCTGGTGTGGAGTGTTGTGCTCGCCCCCTCCCTTGGACTACAGTAGAGTCAGGACGCTCTCTACGTTGCAGATAAAGGAGCTGTGTTTTAGTGGGAGTCCTGACTCTCCTGTAGTCCAAGGGAGGGGGCGAGCACGACACTCCACACCATGGAGAAAGCCTTGCATTACTGTGTGTAGTTACAGACATAAGAACAGGAAGTGAGGGTTTCTCAGAAGAAATAAGGACATTTAAAAGCAAAATCAAATGGTGAGGTAAGTGAAGGAGGACTGCACTAAGGTGAAGGAAAACCTTTTTTTACCTTTACAACCCCTTTAAATAGAAAACGATTTTTGGATAGATCTTTACTCAAAAAGCCTTTTATGAAATATTTTTTTTTTTTTAAATCATTGATTTTTATCCACCCTGGTCTTTATTAAAAAGATCAGTGGAAATACCTTTTATTTTTATCTGCTCCCCTGCAGTCATGTGATTTAGAACCTCTGGTCCCCTGTTGCAGAGAGCACTTGACAATGGAATTCCCAGAGCCATGATGTCACCTGCTGGCTCCCATTGCCCTCCCATTGTTGGTGCTCCCTCCCCGTCACTCTGGCCACCCCACTCTGACACAGGGGAGCTTGAGCAGATATAAAGGCTATGCAGCAAATGTTTTAAACACCACTCATAGTAAAGGTGGCCATAGGAGGTTCTAATCTTGTCTGGTTGAGCAGGGGCAGGCTGTTTGTACCCAAGTTGATCAACTTGGGTACAACCAGCCTGTCGCGTTTTTCATGCGAATACTGCCAGAGGCTATAGCCACAAGCAATAATTAGTGTGTGTTCTCCCGGGCCAGGACAGCTCTCTCCACCAGGAGAACATAATGGCTCCATGGGAGGGATTCCACCATAAACCCTGACTGTTGATGGGGGAATCAAGCAACTTTTTTTGATGGCTTTATGCGTGGCCGGCTTAATGTGGAACATTAGTCAGAAAAGTAAGTTCTGCTAGATCAGTTCAGGCTGGCCCATTTTGCAGGTATAGCTATGTAAATAATTAAAAATAAGTGTCTATACTGTTCAACCTGCTCTACACATGCTCAGTTGATCTTGATTTTTAGTCACTGCTGAATTTGTAGAGGCTAATCTGCTGAAAGCCTTAAAGTGAAATGAAACCCTTATATCCTTTCAGCCAAGGAAGCTGCCTCTGTTTGATCTGCAACTGCCATGGCGCTGCAGATGTGACATCTGCCATTTGATGGTTTGGCAGTTTGGTTGAGAACACAAGTAAATGTAACTGTTAAAAATCCTGGCATTCACGGAATGTAGCTGTTTTTTTTTTTTTAAACAATTAAATCGATGGGTTTAGTTCCACTTCATGATTTACTGCTGGTCAGGGCTCTGGGCGTCAGCAAAATAGCCTCCAGCAAGAATAAACAAGAGCAATGCTGGAGGACATTTACAGCACACGCTATTTTTTGTAGCATAATTATTCATGTGGAATGTAAGTTCCTTGCTAAAGAACATTTTTTTCATCAAATTGTTATGGGTAAATTTCCACTTTAAGCCTGTCATGGTCATACGAGAATTTATTCTCATCTACCATTCCACGCAGTACTACACACTCTGGGCTGTATAAGACCAATCATGCCTTAACTTCTGCTCAATACTTTGCAGATTCTCTGCATGTAGAGGGGTGCTTATTTCTCTTTACAGGTGTTGGGGGCAGTTTTCTCAGCCTTGTAAGAAACCAGTCCTGGCTGGATGTTGATTTCTGGGTGGTGTGGTTTGCAGTGTGTTTACATGGAATAAAAAGACAGGAGCGGGTATAGCACTGGCTAGTCATGGCTCCAGCTTCACCACTGGGAAATAAAACAGGATGTGGTGCCACACATTCGTGATGCTTAAGGGAAGAGGCTGAAATTAGGCTTTGATCATCTGAGTGTGCATAGGTGAGATAATCACCTTGGGGCTTGCAAGATTTTGGTAAGGGGGTTTGTATGGGCATCTTTCATGTGGGACATGCTCCTTGGGACTGTAATTGTGAATGATTGTGCCACAGCTCTAGACTGAAGTCAAGACAAGGGACTTGCAGACCTTGTGTGTGCTTGAAAATATGCTATTTTTAATCTTATCTTCGCAGGTATGAATTATCTACTAAAAATAAATCTTGTGCTAAGGGCCCTTTCACACGTACAGATCCCGTGAGGATCCTTACCTTTAATACCTGCTTGCTCAGCGGGGATCCCTCCGTTGATCCCAGCTGAGCCAGCAGATGACAGGGTGGTCCCCGCACACTGTGCATGGACTGCCCTGTCAGATCTCCGCTCTCCTCTATGGGGGGATCGGATGAACACGGAGCGTCTGTCTGTGTTCATCCGATCCGCAGACGGGTGGAAAAAAAAGTTTTGCCTATAGTTCTACTTTAATGTAATCTTCTACAAAGTGGTGGTATAAGCGGCTGGCTATGGAAACGCTGGTTTGACTCCTGCCCATCCATGTTCTGGATTCTTCTCTTACAAGCGCTGCTAGACCTCTTATAATTTGTGGCCTAGGTTTGTGCTAAGTGGCTGTAAATGTCACTGGTGGCTTAGTGCACATAGGTGTTTATGGAAGAGGGATCTTTTGTGATATTCAGTTATCATTTTCTCTCTGATTGAGGGCACTTGTTCACGTGAAGGACTTTTTTCTATGGGACTTTTTTATGAATTGTTCATTTTTATATTTATTCACGGTATTTCATGCACTTGATGTTTTTCATTATTTCTGTGTTCATATATGCACATTTTAAGTATTTATTTAGTTTGTGATATGCACATGATCTAAATTCATATTCATTTTGATAACGCAACACAGATTCTTGGTTTATTTTGTATGCACTGTTATTTTGTAAATACTGTTTATTTATTTAGTAAATTTCGGCATTAAAGTCCCAATAAAAGATGTCCCTGTAAAAAAGAAAGGATATACTTCCCTTTTCTTCTCCAGGAAATGCCACTATTTTGAAGACCTCAATCTCCTGGTCCTGGGGATTTGTTCTCAATAAAATAATGTTTGGTGGTGCAGGCAACAAGAGAGGCAAGTATTTACTCTCTTCTTTACAGGCACATCTTTTATTTGGACTGTCAGGTTGACAACAGAGTATTTTAAAGCCCAACTTTAAAGCAGCAACTTGGCATGCCTAGCTATGATGTCAGACTGGCTTCCTCCCCTCTCCTGCAACCATCCAACAGGAGGGCCACTTCACAACGACCTCTTGTCTCGGCTCTGTGCACTTTCCCAAGACAAGTGGCGGCAAGAGCAATGCAGAAGGAAAAGGTATCATGTCAACTGCAGGGGGGAGGCACCCAGTCCAACCTCATAGCTAGGATTTGGAAGCACCTAACAACATGGGGCAGAGTACTACATGTACTTTGTCCCATGAGGGGGCCGCAGCGTGGCGATCGGGAATCAGGCATGTCCCTCAGGACACAGCCCCTCCTCAATCAGGGTAAAGAGCCAATGACATTGGCTTTTTACCAATCACAGCCGGTTACTTTGAAGAAGATTGCTGTGCGCGCTCCCAGGGACGTGCAGCGTAGCGATTCTGAAATAGATTTTTTTTGTTTACTTTATTTTTCCCTGATGAGTTACTTGAAAGCATTGTGGATCAAAAACATATTTTTGCCTGTCGATATATAGAAAACAACCCCAGCTAAAGCTATGCCCACCCTTTCGAATGGAGACCCAGTGGAGGAGCTTAGATTGTTTTTAGGCCCTACGCTCAACATGGGGCTTACAAAAAAAAAAAATTAGGTGCATGCATATTGGTCTACCTACCCCATCCACCACATACCAATTTTTTCAGCTGTGATGTCCAGGTCCCGCTATGACATGATAATGCGCTTCCGGTATTTCAGTGATAACTCGTAATCCCCCCCCCCCACAAAATCATCCCGACTTTTATAAAGTGTAAAAAAATTGCCCCCTAATTGTTTTTTTTTTGTTTTTTTAATAAGAGGTTTGCCAAACGTTATATCACTGACCAGAACATCTCTGTGGACAAATTCCTGGTCCATTTTACAGGCCGGCTGGGATTCAAGCAGTAAATCCCCAGTAAGAGGGCCAGGTACGGATTGAAGCTCAGCAAGCTAACCTGTGAAAGGTCCACTGGATATGTACATGCCTTTCACGTGTGCAAAGGCAAAGACTCCCGGGTCCAGCCCCTTGAGTGTCCAACGTACATGGGAATAAGCAGGAAAATTGGCTGGGAGTTGGCATTTCCACTCGGGGTATCACATTTACATGGACAATTATTATACCAGTTTTCCCTTTTTCGTCACCTATACCCCATAGTCTAAATCGCTGGTATGTTTGCAGCTGAATCCGCCCAGAATTGAATATTGAACGTGTTTAATTCCCCATAGTCTAAATTGCTGGTATGTTTGCAGCTGAATCCGCCCAGAATTGAATATTGAACGTGTTTAATTCCCCATAGTCTAAATTGCTGGTATGTTTGCAGCTGAATCCGCCCAGAATTGAATATTGAACGTGTTTTAATTCCCCATAGTCTAAATTGCTGGTATGTTTGCAGCTGAAGTAACGCCATCTTTAATTGCAATAATGGAAAGTTTTTTGCTTATGCCTTTTGCTTAACAATCTGTAGACTATCCACATACCTTGCTTTTGTTTTTGTTTCCTCCCTTTGCTTTACCCCTAAATTATGGCCTTTCCTTATCTCTATTAGCTGTCCACTTGCAAATCTGTTTCTTAAGTGAGAATTCTGCTCTGCATAGCCAGCCATTTTATTACCTTCCTAATTAGTAATTGGAAGAACCCCCCCCCCCCCCATTCCTAACAGTATATATCTAACCATCTCTTGGGAAAGGCACGTTTGCCTAGGGGTGGCACGTTTGCAAATGGGGTTCTTTCCCAAAGTGGGGGGATTTATCTAAGTGGTAGCACTTCTGAGCCTGCACTTCAGCGAATACACAAAGCGTAGGAAGAGAAAAAAATAGAGATTTGTTAGACAGGTAACCTTGTTCACACTCTCTGCTCTTCCTCCCCCTTCTAAAATGCACTGTCTACCACTCCTTCTGACAGCTGCATCTTCAATCCTTAAACTGTCTTTCCTTCATCCCTCTTCTCCACCCCACACCTTGTATATATCACCCTCACTTCTGTCCTCCCCTTATTACTGCGCTCACCAACTCTGGCTAATTCTAAATTTACACGCCCAATACTCCAAACCACTGGGGAATGTCCCCTCATATAAATCACATTCCCACATTACCTCCCTCACCCTTTTGCTTCTCCTATCCTCTGGTGATGTATCACCAAACCCTGGGCCTCCTAACCGTGCTCAACACACCCATTACCCTACACCCTCTGGCTGCAGCCGCAATGCACACAATCTAGTTCCCATTACTCTTCTTTCCAAGACCAGACTCCCTTTCTCTTGCGCCCTCCACGTAACCTCTCCAACTATCCTTACCCCCTATCTGATCACTACCTTATTAACTTCACTCTCTCCTTCTCCTCCACCTCCTCTCCACCCAAACGCCTAACGGTCTCTCGTAGAAACCTTCACCATATCAACCCTTCTCTTCTATACTCTGCGACTGACCACCTCTATGACAAAATCGCACCCCTGTCCTGCACTGACCTAGCCACTTCTGTCTACAACACTTCACTTTTAGCATCACTGGACAGACTGGCCCCCCTCACTACACGCAGAATAAGGCCCTGCCCCCTTCAACCCTGGCAAACAGATGATACCAGAAGTCTGAAAAAACACAGCCGTGCTCTTGAGCGCCAGTGGGGCAAGAGCAAGTCCAAGGAAGACTTTGTCCAGTATAAATCTGCCCTCCAAAAATACAATTCCAGTCTCCTCACTGCCAAGCAGACCTATTTCATCACCCTCATTCAAAACTTATCATCCCGTCCCCGTCAACTCTTCTCTACCTTCAACTCTCTACTTCGTCCCCCACTGCCTCCACCCACCAACTCACTCACTGCCCAGGAGATCGCCAATCACTTCAAACAGAAGATTGATACAATTCGCATGGAGATCTCTACTGTTCAGATACCCTCCACACTTCCCACCTCATGCCCACAGGTACAATCTGTACTTCCCTCTTTCAACCCCACCACTATAGACGAGGTCGCTAATTTACTTGCCAACGTCCATCTTACCACCTGCGCTCTGGATCCTGTTCCCTCGCAAATGCTACGTTCACCCTCTGACTCTATTCTACACTCTCTAACCCACATCTTCAATCTCTCCCTCTCTTCTGGCATCTTCCCTAACTCTTTGAAACATGCACTAGTCAGCCCCATACTTAAAAAGCCCTCACTGGACCCATCCAATCTTGACAACCTACGTCCCATCTCCTTGCTCCCCTTTTTATCCAAACTCCTTGAACGTCTAGTCTATAACCGACTGAGCGTCCACCTTGCTGATAATAACCCTCTTGATCCCTTTCAGTCTGGATTTCGTCCTCAACATTCCACAGAAACTGCTCTCCTAAAACTTACAAACGATATACTAACGGCCAAAACTAAGGGACACTATTCTGTGCTCCTACTCCTGGACCTCTCTGCCGCCTTCGATACGGTTGACCACCCCCTCCTCCTCAAAAAACTCCACACCTTTGGTCTCCGTGACTGTACTCTTCGCTGGTTCTCTACTTACTTATCCAACCGTACCTTTAGCGTTACTTACAATTCTACTTCCTCCTCTCCTCTTCCTTTCTCTGTTGGGGTCCCCCAAGGCTCTGTTCTTGGACCTCTCCTATTCTCAATCTACACCGCCTCCCTGGGTCAGCTGATAGCCTCCCACGGCTTCCAATACCACCTCTACGCTGACGACACTCAAATCTATTTCTCTACCCCTCAACTCACTCCTTCATTTTCCTCACGTATCACTAATTTACTATCAGATATATCACTTTGGATGTCGCACCACTTCCTCAAACTCAATCTATCTAAAACGGAACTTATCATTTTCCCTCCCCCACGTGCCTCTTCTCCTGATCTCTCTGTCATAATTAATGGCACAACTATTAGCCCATCCTCACATGTCAAGGTCCTAGGAGTAGTCCTGGACTCTGAACTGTCCTTTAAACCTCACGTTCAATCACTGTCCAAATCTTGCCGCCTCAACCTTCGCAACATCTCCAAAATACGCCCCTTTCTAACCAATGACACCACAAAGCTCATAATTCACTCCCTGGTCATCTCTCGCCTCGATTACTGCAACTCCCTCCTCATTGGCTTACCTCTGCATACTCTAACCCCCCTTCAGTCCATCATGAATGCTGCTGCCAGACTGATCCACCTTACCAACCGCTCTGTCTCTGCTTCCCCTCTCTGTCAATCCCTCCATTGGCTTCCACTCACCCAAAGAATTAAATTCAAACTACTAACTACTACCTACAAAGCCATCCACAACTCTGCCCCTAGCTACATCACTGACCTAGTCTCTAAATACCAACCTAATCGTTCTCTTCGCTCTTCTCAAGACCTCCTACTCTCTAGCTCTCTCATCACCTGCTCCCATGCTCGTCTCCAGGACTTCTCCAGAGCCTCTCCAAGCCTATGGAACTCCTTACCCCAATCTATCCGCCTATCTCCTTCTCTATTAGCTTTTAGAGGATCCCTGAAAACCCTCCTCTTCAGAGAAGCCTATCCTACCCACACCTAACAACTGTATTTGCATTTGAGTCCATCTGATCATCCCCCACAGCTACTACCCTTTGTTCCACTTGACCCTCCCTTCTAGATTGTAAGCTCTAACGAGCAGGGCCCTCTGATCCCTCCTGTATTGAATTGTATTGTGACTGTACTGTCTTCCCTGATGTAAAGCGCTGCGCAAACTGTTGGCGCTATATAAATCCTGTATAATAATAATAATAATAATAATACCTTCAGAAAACTTTGGCCTGTGGTACATCAAGAAAAAATAGAAATGGCTTACCACAGCGTCTAGTTATCACAAGGCTACAAAGGGGGAAATCGACAAGCCTGAGGAACGAGGAAGTGTTGGCTGTGAAGTGGAGGGATAGGAAAGATGTGTACATCATGTCCACCACCCACAATGACACCTCGGTGGAACTTCACAGAAGATCCGGTCCCCTTTAAAAGCCTTGCTATATCCAATGTAAGAGTGAGAACCCCTGTCTCAGAGAAAACAAGGGTAAAATGGACACAGGATCCTCAAAGAGACAGTTTGAGAATTTCCAGCAGAAATTGTGAGCAGAAAAAAGCTACGTTTTAAGTTTTTCTCTGGATTTTGTAAGTCTGGATTGGGGCTGAAAACTTGAAGACTTCAAAGAGCATTGGGAGGGATGGAGTCTTCAGTCTTGTGTTCGGGCTTTCCAGAAGTTCTACAGGTTGTGTGTGTGTCCAGGTGAACACACCCATTATAAGGCAGAGCTGAGCATAGCTCGGAGAATGTGGGAAAGGAGTTGGTGTTGGAGTAGTTGCTGCAGACAGGAGGGAAGTGTGCTACCGTTTAAAAACCCAGGCAATAACCTTGAGATGGCGCTCCATGTGGGAGAGGTTACAGGTTGGTGGACTGAGAGAGTTGGGCCAGCTGAGAGAGTCGGGGAGACCATAGTTGAGACAATTGGAAGAGAGAGTCCTGGGGACCAGAGGGAACCGTGAGTCTTAGAGGAGTGTGAAATCCTGGAGTGTCAGGAGAGCATCTTCCTAGAGGCCAGGTGGGGGCCTGTGCAGCAAGGTACTGCACCCAAGGCTGAGTGAGCCTTAAGAGCCAGATGGCTTGGCATTTTTAATTTATTGTATTTCTGTTGGAGAAGAACCCCTGTGAGGGCAATCCATGTGTATATGAACTTTCATGTTTGCTACCTTGAATAAAAGTAGGCTACCACGCCCTTAAACTGAAGTTCCTGTTGGCTGTGAACTCACTGAAAACACATCTATCACTGAGCTAGACATCCCCCGATATCACACCACGAATACAACAAGTTAATGGGGGAGGGGGATTATTTAAAGGATCAAATGCTGCAACCCTATCTAACCACACGAAAGTCCCTCTTCTGGTATAAAATGTACTTCTTCCATTTGGCCAATTTTAATGGATACGTCATACCTCAATTTTTTTTGAAGATATTGTCACTGCCCTGATCTATCAGCAAGGATCCCCCCAGAAAGCATTCTCTCTGATTGTGTCAGCGGACTGCATGAGCGACATTTTCCTGACAATATTCCACCATCAGAAACCGGAAGGAGACACCCAAAAAATGTCAGTTGTGCAGCAAAAGAGGAGTTGGGAAAGACCCCAGTTTCCACTGTGCCCAATGTCTCTTCCAACCTGGCCTATGCATCAGAGAAGGCTTCAGACACTATCAAACGCTCGTAAACTATTAGCCCAAATTTCTAATAGACTGCCATTTCCCCATTTTTGATCTCTGTGCTGATTATTTCCCTGGTGCCTCAACCAACTATATGCCTGCTTTCCATGTGAACTGACCCTTGCCTGTTTATCGACTATGCCTCTGCCTACCGTCTGTATTGTTTATTTGCCATGTTTCTGCCTTTCACGTGAACTGACCCTGGACTGTATTGACTATGCCTCTGCCTACCGTCTTCTGCTTTTTACCCACACTGACCTCGGCCTGTTGACCATGTTTTTGCCTGCCACTTGGACGGATATTTCACCCTGCTACACAGGGGTCTCACATATGTCAGCGGCTCCAGAATAGTCTTCTGAGTTGAGAAAAACGGTTTTTGGTTTTCTTTGTTTTGTAATTTCCAGAACAGAGTCTGGAGTCCAGAGGCTTCAAAGCGATTTGGGTGGGAGAAGCCTCTACCCCTGTCCGCATTCTTTCCTGACTGAGGCCCTAAACTTTATAGTCCTGCTTGCTGCCTGGACTAATACTTTGGCTGTGCTGACAATATTTCTGGCTGCACTGACCCAGGATTATATATGTGTCAAGCCTTGACTAATACTTTGGCTGTGCTGACCATAGCTCTGCCTGTTGCCTGTACTAACTATGGATGATTCTTACGCTGCTGCTGACTACATCCCTGCCTGCTACCTGGACCAATGGTTTGGCTGTGCTGACAATATCTCTACCTGTACTGACTATGGACAGTATTGCTGCCTGTTTTGCTGTCGCTGTCCACGCTCCTGCCTGCTGTCTGGACCAATGGTCTCCTCTGTGGACCACTACTCTACTAAAACCGCAGGTAATCTTTTGTTTACCTTTTGCTCTGCAGAATTTATTTTGGTTTGTAATTGGTATGTACAGTACATGCTATGTTTTAGAAATAAGAAGGGCTTTCAACAATGTAATAGGTTGACAGGAATTTATGTGTGTAATTTATATCCCTAGAACACCTGGAAGTGCTACTTGGATGTTGTGCCTCTCTATGTGGCGAGTCTGTGTAAAAGTCTCACATGTGATATCGCCATACTCAAGAGGAGTAGTAGAATATTAGAAATATCTTATAATTTGACACTTTTGTGTAAATGTGTTTTTTCACTTTTTTTCCACATTTTCCAAAAACTTCTGGAAAAAAATGAACCATTCAAAAGACTCATTATGCACTTTAGATTATACGTTGTGGTGTTTGCTTTTCAAAATAGGGTAATTTTTTGGGTGTTTCCATTATCCTGGTGCTCCAGGGCCTTTAAAAGTGTGATAGGTCATCATTAAATTAGATGTCATTTATGCTCCCAGAGCACCTGGAGGTGCTGCTTCAGTGGTCTTAATCTTACTAGTGTCGTGACCCCTTAATAAAATTTCCCAAATTGTGGAGACAGTAAAATTATTTTCGTAGTGCAGGTTGTCGGCACAAAAGGCAAGACAAATCATTTGCGCCCCTAACCCATGGACGTTTAGTGCTCCCTGAGTGCCTTTCATTCATACAGTATTAAAACCCCTTCTGGTACATTTTAGGATGTACCACTCTTTTTTTCTTTGTTCTCCTTTCTTTCCCTTTTGTCTCGCTCTATCCTAATCTCTTTTTTTTTTTCCATCCCTGTCTCTAGCCGTCTTTCTTGTTCTTTTCTCTTATTCTTTCTCTCCCTTTTTCTTTGTTCCTCCCCCTCTTTTCCTCTCCCTTCCATGTATTCTCAATTTTTATTCCTTCTCTTACGCCTTGGTGGGGGGAATGGGATTAGTGACAATGCTGTGAGGAGTTCTGATCAGCCAACTTAGGTGCTCCTGAGGTCATCTGAGAACTGTAGTGGGGACTTTTAATAAGAAACTATAATCACAGGTAGTGTTACTCACTGTGTCTCTGGCTTCACTGTGTCTCCGACTTTGTGGTGTCTCGTAGTAGTGACACTAATGCCAAAATCAGGAGATGGGGTCTCCTCCAGCCCTTCCCTCTTCACATTCCTCACCAGTCAGACCTCTAGTCTCTGCCCCCCCAGCCATGCCATGAACTTAATGGGCAGCTGCGACAAGGCTGAGAGAGCAGGCTTCAGGAACAGCCCAAGATTCGATGACCCCTGGCTCATGTTGAGCCTCTGTATGTGGCCAGACTGTGTAAAAGTCTCAAATGTGGTATCGCTTTACTCAAGAGGAGTATCAGAATGTATTTTGGGGTGTAATTGCAAGTATGCATGTGCTGTGTGAGACCACTAACTTGTTAATTTTGCAATTTTGTGCAAAAAAAAAATCTTAATTTTTTCAAGAATTGTGGGGAAAAAATTACAACTTAAAAAAACTCACCATGCCCCTTATTAAATTTCTTGGATTGTCTACTTTCCGAAAAGGGGTAATTTGGGGGGTATTTGTTCTGTCCTGGCTTGTCTCAAGAAATGAGATTGGCCTAAATAATAGACTAAATAATATCCACTAATTTGGGTTATTTTTATCAAAAATATGTAGCATTTTTTTTTTCAAAATGTTCGCTCTTTTTTCACTTATATTGCAAAAAAATAAAAGAACAGCGATGATTAAATACCACCAAAAGAACTCTCTATTTGTGAGGAAAAAACATTATAAAAAATTTGTTTGGGTACAGTGTAGCATGACTGAGTAATTGTCATTCAAAATGTGAGAGTGCTGAAAGCTGAAAATTGGTCTGGGCAGGAAGGGTGCCCTGGTCTGGGAAGGAAGGGTGCCCTGTATTGAAGTAGTTAAGCAGACTTGTAAACACAGTTACTGATTCATTCCAATGAAGGCTGGATCTCGTCCCCTCTCATCTGATCCATTCTCTTATGAAGAAATTGAAAGAAAATATACCTCCATTAACCTTCAGGTCTCAGTGGACACATTGGATGTTCTGGATGACGTTTGCACTTATGTAAACCTGCACAATGACAGTCAGCATTTTGCAATAGCAAATGTAAAAACTGACTTGTTCTTATCTTACACTACCATTACCCTTCACACAAAGACATTTTTCACCAATGTGCGTAGGAATGTAACATCAAAAAGGGGAACAAGCTCTCACAGATTGTAAGGTGAACTTTGATTTGGACTTTCCCACTTCACCGTGTGGTATCCTAGCTCTAAACTAATAATTGTATTTTGTGGGTAAAGCAGAACTTTAGAATCTCAATCAAAAACAAATTATTTATACTCCTAATGCAGTTAGCCATGCTAAATATGAATAGGATCGGGAAGGTACAGTATATTTTATTAGCTTGTTTTCAAATTATTATTTTTTGTTTCTTTTATTCAGTTGGTTCCTGTCCTAGGCCAAAATGATGTTCTACATCCCAGGAGTCTTCATGGGCATGTTATTCTTTTCATCTGGAGGAGGGGATTTCTCAGCCAAGCATGCCTGAGCTAAGGGCAAATGGATGCCAGGAAGTAAATGCTAGATTAATAATCTGCCCTTACTTGAGTTGGATGCAACTAGAAAAGCTAGAGGGAAAAGGGGGGGGGGTGCTTCAAAGTGAATTTACAAACAAAATAAAGCACAGAGACATGAATGGATGGTTGAGTTTGCTTTGGATATTAAAAATTAATTGTATGTAGCCCCACCATTTCATATTCCTGATATGTGCCTGTTGTACCATGTACATGTGTTTAAAAGTATCCTGTTATTTTTGTATTTTTTCTTTTGTGTGTGTAGCGCTACCCCCGAAGGAGCCGCTAGTTGTTATTGGGATCGGTGTATTAAGTTACCTCACAATGTTGTCTAGGGGTGTAGTTGATGAGCATAGCAGCATAGAGCGAATGTCCAGTCAATGAAGGAAGGTTTTCAAATGCTTTATTTCAGGCCCAACATAGCCAACATCAACATGGAATAGGAAGGAAAGGTTGATGAAGCGATAGAGAACTTTGCAGTATCAGGCCTGGATATGGACAAGAGCAATCCTGCTCTCAGTAGTACAGTAGTAGTAGTCACAGTTCGTCGCCACTCCAGCCAGAGTGGGTGAAGTGCCCCCGAACAGACTTCTGCCACAAGCCTGGCAGCCGAAGTGTCACTTTGTGTTGCTGGGAGGAACAGGCCTCTGCCACAGGCCTGGCTCTAGGGCCTCTGCCACAGGCCTATTAATTAGATTATTAGATTGATTAGCTGATTAGATTGAGCGGATCCTCCCAGTAGATTAGAGTAGGGTCATCGAATGACAGTTGAAGTGTACCTGTCAATGTCCCGGTCACCAGATCCCCGATGGTTCGTTAAAGCCCTGTTGGATCACCTGCCTTCGGGTTCTCCTCAAGCCGATCCCCCAATCGAGCGGCACCCAGCCTGGGATCTTCTTAGTAAAGCGGGGGACCAAGCAAGTCACTGGGGCCCCTCTCAGCAACATAGAACTCCGCGTAGCATTGGACCCCAGCCTGGAAGGCCATCGCCGGGGTCCGTTGGATGTGCGCACCCTAAAGGTGGGTGCTGCACCTGGAAACCGTGGGAAGAACCAATAAAAATGGCGTCTGCCACAGATATACCCTCCTCCAGCATGCCCCGCGAGGGAAAACTCCTCCAATTGGCTGCTGGGGAAAACTGGCTCTGCCAGAACCCCTCTAGCGTTGGGTTTTCTGTCTTAACAAAGCCCTGGGGCGTGAACAAGTAAGTGAAGGTCCTTGGCGAACTTGGTTCCTCAAGGGACCTTCCTTGTTAGTTGATGTGTTTTTTTGTCTGTCAGGAATATTCATTGCCTGAAGGGATGCCTATACCAGTGAAACTTTGAATTGAATTTCAGTTTTAGTTTGGTGACATTTGTTGTAATGTTGGTGGTTGACCACTGGAGCGTGCTCAACCCATTTTGAATGTCTATCTGAGGCTTACCTTGATGCGGCAAGAGTATGCAGTGTGGAGGAAGGTTTTTGTTTTCAACCTCTAGTTCCACTGCTCCTTGTCTTGTCACAGGTGGCCTGGTTTCCCTCACTGTGTGGCTCACAGCTCACGAGGTCCCAGTGGTTTCCCCCCTCCTCCCCCTCGTTCCTCTCCTCAGCGAGCGGTCCAGCGGCACCGTCGTGCACGGGCCCTACTGAACAACAAGGAACGAGTTACGAAGGTGGGCGGAGCTTGGTGTGATGACATTCCAGTCTGCCGGCTCATCCTGCGCATGTGCAGCATATAGTCTGCCTTAAAAACGGTCTCTGAGAGACGCTCTGGCATTTGGATGCATTTAGGAGCGTGAGGCTGGCGTTTTGTGACTGTGGCAGAGTGTAAAGTGGTTTGGCATACAACAGGCAGTGATACAGGCATTCCCAAGACACATTGACTTTGCACCTAACTGACCCTGTAATAGCAGCCTGTACGCTGGTCTATAGTTCAGTGGTAGGTGCGTTTTTGGCTGTGAGTGCCTCGGCTTTTGTGCTTGGGACCATGCCTTCTAAGGGCTCTGGGTCTAAAAATCCTAAGAAGCCGAAAGGTTCGCCATTGGGCTCTGAGGATCTAGGTCATGCCTCCGCTGTACCTTCCTCCTCTGATAAGTCAGAGGTGTTGCCCAGGGTGATCTTTTTCTTCCTCCTAAAAACAATTCTATTTGATATCCTATGGAGGAAGAGTTCTCCAAAAAGTGGAGTATTCCTATGGTGGATGCTGCTATCTCCTGTGTGAACAAAACTCTGACGTGTCCAGTAGACAATGTGCAGATGTTATTAAGGATCCTACAAACAAAAGATTGGAAACATTATTAAAAACTTCCTTTGCTACAGCTGGTGCGGTAGCCCAGCCTGCAGTGGCTGCTATAGGCCCTGTCAAGCCCTGAAGGATTGCTGGTTTTTTTTTGCCTTCCTCTGGATCAACTGTGGGTATGGAGTTGGGTGTATGGGATTGTATTGTGTTTTTTATTTTGTTTGTTTATTTTTTTGTGGTTGAACTGGATGGACTTTTGTCTTTTTTCAACCTGACTAACTATTAGATGAAGCAGGTTTTGAAAGATATTCCTGCTCAGCAAGCTCGCGATCTGACCGACTTGCCTAAGGCGTTATGTTTCGCGGTAGATGCAATTTAAGGATTCAATCCATCAGGCCTCCCGCCTTACCCTCCTATTGGTACACATGCGTAGGCTACTATGGTTAAAAAAACTAGTCAGCCGAGACACCTTGTAAAAAACTCCTGGCTGGCTTCCCGTTTCATGGGGAGCGATTGTTTGGAGAGAATTTGGATATTCAAAGAATCTCGAATGGAAAAAGTTCTCTCTTGCCAGTCAAAAAGAGATTTAGAGGCCCTTCCTTTAAACGGTCCATCTCTCCAGTCCCGGGGACTTGGGCCTCTAAACAGTTCCGACGGTCTTCCTGGTCAAATCCAGGAGGGAACGTTTAGGGGTAGAGCCAGGGCCACAAAAAAACCTGGAATCGCAAGCCTGGTAAACCAGCCCCTAAGTCGACATTTTGAAGGTTCGCCCCCACTCGCTCAGGTGGGGAGGAGGCTTCGGTTGTTCTCAGGGACTTGACAGGAGGGGATTCAGGACAGTTGGGCCCTCTCCACAGTGTCCCTGGGGTACAAACTGGAGCTACTGGGATTTCCTCTCCCTCGCTTTCTAGCATCAAGCGTTCCCAAAGAACCCAGTAAAAAGAAACTCTCTTTTTATGGCATTAGATCGACTGTTGTCCCAAGGGGTGATCATGGAGGTACCGGTAGAGGAGCAAGGTTTGGGTTTTTACTCAAACCTCTTTACAGTCCCAAAGCCAAACGGAGACGTCAGGCCGATACTGGATCTCAAAGGTCTAAACCAGTTTCTAATTGTTCGGTCTTTTTGTATGGAATCCATTCGGTCAGTAGCCTCCTCCCTGCAGGGGGGAGAACTGTTAGCGTCCATCAACATCAAGGACGCATATTTACACATTCAAATTTTTCCTGCCTATCAGAAGCTTCTGCGCTTCGTGGTAGAGCAGCGTCATTACCAGTTTGTGGCCTTACCCTTCGGGCTAGCCACTGCACCTCGGGTGTTCACAAAGGTCTTGGCCCCCCTATTGGCCAATTTAAGAACTCAAGGAGTGTTGATAATGGCCTAATTGGACGATCTACTGTTGATAGATCACTCGGTTGCCAGCCTAAACCTAGCTGTGCACAAAACAGTCAAGTATCTGGAGTCGCTAGGTTGGGTCCTCAACCTAGACAAATCAGCCTTACAACCAGTGAAAAGACTAGAGTATTTAGGCCTGCTCATAGATGCAGACCAAAGAAAGATATTTTTGCCTCAAAGATCTCTTCCTTAACTACTTGCCGACCTGCCGCCGTCGTTTTACGGCGGCAGGTTGGCTCCCCTGCGCGAGAGCCCGTAGCTCTACGTCGGGTCTCTCGCAGGCCACTAGGGGCGCCCGTTTGCCCAATTCCATTCAAGGAAGTTACAGAACGCCATCCTAACCGCTTGGAACAAAAAGGTCCAAGCCTTATGCCGCGTACACACCATCACTTTATGTGATCGAAAAAAAGACGTTTTTCAACGCAAAGGTGGACAATTTTGTATCCCGGACAAGGGACACGCTTGCAAGACGGATGCGCTAGTGTTTCCATGGGATCAGTTCTCCCTAATCTATACGTTCCCCCCCGTTACAGTTGTTGCCACGACTCCTTCGCAGGGTCAGGTTAGAGGGGAAACCAGTGATCCTAGTAGCTCTAGCATGGCCCCGGAGATCTTGGTACGCAGAAATTTCTTTCAACGGCCACTAGCTATGCATTCGCTGGTCAAATCCCTTTTACAAGGGGTGACTTGGATCAATCCCCCAGTTAAGCCCCCCTTATGTCCATGGGACTTAAATCTGGTCCTATCAGCGCTGCAAAGGCAGCCCTTTGAACCCTTACCTCACATTTCCTTAGTCCTGACCAGGAAGTTGCTTTTCCTGGTAGCCATATCCTCGGCAAGAAGGGTATCAGAGTTTGCGGCTCTTTACAAGAAAGAGCCATACCTGATTCTTCATAAGGATAGAGTGGTTTTACGTCCTCATCCGGCCTTTCTTCCCAAGGTCGTGTCAAGTTTTCATTTTACCAGAATGTGGTTCTCCCTTCTTTTTTCCTGAACCCAGTTCTGCGGAGGAAAAATCATTACATTCCTTGGATGTAGTGAGGGCAGTCAGGATTTATCTTAAAGTTACTGCTCAGATTCGGAAAACTGAGGTTCTGTTTATTCTGATGGAAGGCCCCAAAAGGGGTCAGGCAGCGTCAAAATCTACTATTTCAAAGTGGATCCAACAGGTCAACGCACTCTACAAGAGCAGTTAGTGCTTCTTGGGCAGTTCATCACCAAGCCTCTATGGCTCAAATCTGTAAGGCCGCAACATGGTCTTCAGTACACACATTCACTAAACTCTATCAGTTGGATGTAAGAGGACATGAGGATACCGCATTTGGGCACAGTGTGCTGCAGGCTGCAGTATAGATTCTCACGTCTAATGGCGCCCGGCTTTGTTTATGGTGTCTCCCCCCCCCCCCCCTCATTTGGCATTGCTTTAGCACATCCCACATAGTAATTACTATGTCCCTCTGTGTCCCCGTGATGTACCTGTAAAATCCTTTTCTTGGAGTACATCACCGGACACAGAGCTCCCGCTCCTCTTGTTTGGGGATATTGGGACACTTATTGCTTTGCTACAAAAACTGAGGTTCTCCCGGTGTGGGAGGGGTTATATAGGGGAGGGGACTTCCTGTCTTGGGTGTGCCAGTGTCCATCACCTGAAGGTAGGCTCTATAACCTACATAGTAATTACTATGTCACTCTGTCTCCAAGAAAAATAATTTTACAGGTAAGCTGTTATAAAAATCCTATTATTTGTAAATGTAACATTTTTATGAGAAAATTATGATGAGGCAAAATAACAAAAGTAGTTCAAATATCCTATGCATTTTCAGTATGACAGCATAATTGTGCTGTGAGACAAACGCTCCAAGAGTCTGCGGCCTACTTTTTTCTTGAATAACAAATGTGGGGGATCATACTAACCGGACCTAAATCTCAGCACATTATACTAACATTTTTTTGTGTTTACTTGGGCAAGTCGATTTTCCTATTGTCATCTTGTGACCACATGTAATGTCAGCATTCTGGAGAAAGGTAGCAGCTTATTTGTGGTAATAATCGCGCTCACTTGTTTTTAGGGCAAAGAGAAATACAGCAGCGTTTCCTGATTAGCTTTGAGCAGTCGCGTGCAGTGTTACAGTGCTTCATGCACAGTGATAGAGAGGGAGGATTTTACAACTGACATTATAAAAATCTATGGCAAGGACTATAAATTGTATATTGCCTGTTACTCGGGCTTAATGGGAAATGTAGTTTTCCAGGACAGGCCTGTTAAAGCTTATGAACAAAGAATAAGAATTACAAACCAGACTGAATCTATGTGGATTTGCTTGGATGCACGCAAATGCACAGAACAGTGAGTGTAATGCATTCTGAAACTATCTGAACTGTATTATTATTTTTTATTAATATGGGATAAAAAGCTTCAACAGTTTGCACAGCACTTTACAAAATAAAGGTAGACAATACAGTTTTAATACAATTCAAGACGATAGGAAAAGAAGGGACATGCTTGTGGAAGCTTACAATCTAAAGGGCACGCGTGACAAAAGGTAGTAACTGTTGGGGGATGATTTGATGCGGAAGGTAAAAATGTGGCCTCCCTGAATAGATTTGTTTTCAGGGATCACGAACAATAGGCGATAGCAGGAGAGATTTGGTTAGGTAGTTCTAGAGCAGTGGTTCTCAACCTGGGAGTCGGGACCACCTCGGGGGTCAAATGATGATTTGTCAGGGGTCACCGAATCTTGGGCTGTTCCTAAAGCCCTCAGCACTCTCAGCCTTTTCGCAGCCGCCTAGCAGGGCAGTCCCTGGAGCCTGTGGCTGTCCATTCAGTTCACGACATGGCTGTGGGGCAGACAGAGACTAGAGGTCAGCTGACTGGTGATAAATGTGAAGTGTGAGGGGCTGGAGGAGACCCTATCTCCTGATTTCGGCATAGGTGTCACTGCTGCTAGACACTACAGAGCTGGAGACACATTGAGTAACACTACCTATGATTAAAGTTGCCATTTAAAGTGCCCACTACAGTTCTCAGATCAGCAGGTGACCTTTCCCAAGTTGGCTGATCAGAACTCCCCGCCAGTACTGTCACTCATCTCCCCCAAAAGGAGTAAGAGAATGAATAAAAATAGAGAATACATGGAAGGGAGAGGAAAAGAGGGAGAGAAAGAACAGGAAAGATGGCTAGAGAGAGAGATGGGGGGGACAGGACAAGAAATTAAGATAGAGGGATAAAAGGGAAAGAAAGGAGAACATAGAGAGAGTGGTACATCCTAAAAGGTAACAGAAGGGGTTTTAATACTGTACAAGTGGAAGGGACTCAGGAAGCCCTAAATGTCCATGGGTTAGGGGCACAAATTACTTGTCTTATCTTGGGTGCTGACAACCCGGGCTACGAAAATACTGTTAGGGGTCCCCACAACCTGGGAAATTTTATCAAGGGGTCACAACACTATTAAGGTTGACAACCACTGTTCTAGAGGAATTTGGGAACTTGTAGAGAAGTCATGGAGGCAATCATGGGAGGAGGTCATGACTGCACTGGAGAGCAGTAGGTCTTGGAAGGAGCGAAGAGGTCTGTTTAGGTGACACTTTGAAATGTTGTGGGTAACAGGGTTTAGGGACGAGTTATGGATGTTGTCAGTGGAGTGATTGGCAGAAAGGGTCGGTAAATTCTAAGCCGTTGATAAAGTAGATAGGTCATGCAGCAGCCTTTGTGAAAGACTAAAGAAGGGATAGCCAAAGTTAAGGTAGGACAATAAGGAGGGAGTTGCGGTAGCCAAGGCAAGAGAGAATGAGAAAGTGAATAAATCTCTTGGTGGTGCCATTGGGTAAAGGTGGCAAGATTTAGACTGGCTTTCAGTCTATTTTATTTATTTCACTTAATGTTGGACCATGTTTTCATAATTTTTTTATATATATAATACACACACGTTTATATTCATATATTTATTGCAGTTTTTGCGCACTTGCATATCAACAATTCATTGTTATGTTTTATTTCCAACACAGATCAGCACCGTATTTATGAACAACTCCACATTCACACATTGGCCCGGATTCACAAAGCACTTGCGCCTTACGCGCCGTAAGTGCAAATATGCGCCGTCGTATCTGTGCGCCGGACCCACATACTAAGATACGCCTAAAAACAGGCTTCATCCCACCGACGTAACTTGCCTACGCCGGCGTAGAGTGGGAGCATATGGCGTTCTGATTGATTTTCTATTCAAATATGCAAATGAGGGGGATACGGCGATTCACGAACGTACGTGCGCCCGACGCAAGTGCGCGTAAGTTATATACGTACGTCGTAAAGTTATGCCCCATAAAGGAGGTGTAACTCGGCAGCATCCATGCAAAGGGCTGCACCAGGGAACACAAGCCGGCGTATTTTACGTAGTTTACGTTGGACGTGAATATGGCTGAGCGTAGGTTACGTTCACGCCGTAGGCAGTGATCCGACGTATCTTAGGGAGTAGTTCCGACGTGATTCTGAGCATGCGCACTGGGATGCGTCCACGGGACGGCGCATGCGCCGTTCGTTATACGTATCTGTCTGACACTCAGCCCATCATTTGCATGGGGTCACGCCTCATTTGCATGGCTCACGCCCACTTCCACCTACGCCGGCTTACGCCTAGGAAACCCAGAGCACTGGCTTTGTGAATTCAGTGCTTGCCTCTCTGCGCTGCGTCGACGTAGCGTAACTTATTTGCGCTACGGCGGCGTAATATGCGCCCGCTCTCTGTGAATCCGGGCCATTGTCTCCACATTTTCATTTATATTTATTTAATAGCACTTTATATTTGCAGTATATTTATATATATATATATTTATTATTGCATTTCTTTGTATGTTTTTACATACACTTATAAAGTTTATATTATAAAATGTGTTTTAGGTTAGAATGTCAAATACACGTGTGTTTTTGATTGTGCAGATGCTGTTCTGACCATGGGTTGTCAGTTTAAATCGGGTATATAATTTTCTAATGCTGTGCAGACCAGCTCTAATTGGTTTGGATGCATTCAAAGTTTTCTATTTAAATCCTTTTAGATCCTCACATAACCCAGCTATGACTAAGCATCTATCCATGTCAAACATGTTAGCTTTTTTGTCCCCTATGTCCACTTTCTACCATTGATAGCAGTGTTGCATGAATTTTTGGATGTTATACAGCTTTGGATTTTATCGTTTGTTAATTTTGTTTCAATAAATCGCCTATCAAAATGCAGCAGTCCAGTAACATTTCTTTTTTCCACTGGCTTTCAGTAGGTTATGAATTCATTCTACAAAAAAAGGTAAGCTAAAAGGGATAAGAGTCTAGTGTGAAAATATATATATAGTATATATCTATATGTGTGTGTGTGTGTGTGTAATATATAATACACATTTGTGCTCATGAGTTTACATACCCTGGCAGAATTTATGATTTCTTGGCCATTTTCAGAGAATATGAATGACACAAAAACTTTTCTTTCACTTATGGTTAGTGTTTGGCTGAAGCCATTTATTATCAATCAACTGTTTACTCTTTTTAAATCATAATGGCAACAGAAACTACCCAAATGACCCTGATCAAAGTTTACATACCTCCGCTCTTAATATCGTGTACTGCCCCCTTTAACATCAATGACAGCTAGAAGTCTTTTGTGGTATCTGTGGATGAGGCTCTTTATCTTCTCAGATGGTAAAGCTGCCCATTCCTCTTGGCAAAAAGCCTCCAGTTCCTGTAAATTCTTGGGCTGTCTTGCATGAACTGCACATTTTGATATCTCCCCAGAGTGGCTCAATTATATTAACCCTTTCACGCCGAGCGTACGCATATATGCGTCCTCGGCTTTCAGGGGTTGTACCGGGATGATGCCTGCAGCCGCAGGCATCATCTCGGTACCGTTGTTTAGAGCGGGCGATCGGCTTTCCAAACAGAACAACCGATGCGGCTAAAAGCCGCTCGGTTGTTATGCCGGAGGAGCGGGAGGGGACATCCCCCCCCTCCCGCCGCCTCTCGCCGCTCTGACCGGGCCTCCCGTCCCACCGGGAGACCCGATCCACGATCCGGCGCCTCCAGCGTCTCGGCGCGCTCTGAAACAAAGCCGTAAACGGCTTTGATTCAGTGTCCGCATTGAAACCACGGAAGCGGCGTCATGACGTCACTTCCGGGTTTCTCGGCTGCCTATGGCGCCGGATTTAAAAAAGTACACAGTATTCAGAATCGCCGTTTTCGGCGATCTGAATACTTTGAAGTGCAAAGGAGGGCTCGGAGGTCTTTTAGACCCCCGATCCCTCCATAAAGAGTACCTGTCACGACCTATTGCTGTCACAAGGGATGTTTACATTCCTTGTGACAGCAATAAAAGTGATCAAAATGTAAAAAAAAAAAAAAAAAAAATGTAATATTAGAAAAAATAAATAAATAAATAAGAAAACAAAAAAAAAAATTTTTAAAGCGCCCCCCTCCCCGCGAGCTTGCGCAGCAAAGAAAGCGCATACGGAAGTCGCGCCCGCATATGAAAACGGTGTTCAAATAACACATGTGAGGTATCGCCGCGATCGTAAGAGCGAGAGCAATAATTATAGCACTAGGCCTACTCTGTAACTCTAACCTGGTAACCGTAAAAAAAGTTTAAAGCGTCGCCTATGGAGATTCTTAGTTACCGTAGTTTGTCGCCATTCCACGAGTGCGTGCAATTATAAAGCGTGTCATGCTTGGTATCTATTTACTCGGCATAACATCATCTTTCACATTATGCAAAAAAATTGGGCTAATTTTACTTTTTCATTTTTTTAAAATTCATGAAAGTAAATTTTTCCCAAAAAGTTGTGTTTAAAACACCGCCGCACAAATACCGTATGACATAAAATATTGCAACAATCGCCATTTTATTCTCTAGATTCTCTGCTAAAAATATATATATAATGTTTGGGGGTTCTAAGTAATTTTCTAGCCAAAAATATGGATTTTAACTTGTAAACACCAAATGTCATACATAGGCATAGGCATGAAAGGGTTAAGGTCAGGAGACATGAGATGGCCACTCCAAAACCTTCACTTTATTCTCTTGTAGTCAATGACAGGTCACCTTCTGTTTTGGATCATTGTCATGTTGGAATGTCCAAGTATGTCCCATGCGCAGCACCTGGCTGTTGAATGCAAATGTTCCTCTGGTATTTTTTGATAACATACTTCATTCATCTTGCCATGTTTGCGAAATGCATTGGGAGAGCCCACTGTTGCCGTTTATACTTTGACAAGCGCTGTTTTCATCTCCAAATGTAAGTGTTCCTACCTACATTAAAATCCTTAATTTTACACGCTATGTGCCCTTCTCTTTTTTTCTTAAACATATCTCATCTGGTTCTACTGCCCAGCATCTTTTGGGTCATTGCCCATAAGCACCCATTATCAACATACCCTTGTACAGTGGCTTGGTGTGCGAGACGTTGTGTGGGAACTGCAGCAGAGGATCCGGTCTTTACAGTGGTTTATACCATGTCCAGTTGACCCTTTGAACATATGTTCTTTAGGGTTCACTATTTCTGGTAAGCCTCTCATATATTGGTGGTGGCCATCTTCACTTCACTTGTTTCATCTTGGATTGTGGGAGCACCAGCACTTTCATTTATATTGGACTGTTTTCAACATTCACCATTTTTGCATATCAGAGACTTTTTACATGGTTTTGTTAAAGGCATATGTTTATTGATATATTTATTTATACATTGCTGCACATGGTGTTGAGATCACTTGGTGTATTTTCATTTGTTTAGCGCTACACTTTTTATGTTGTTTTGTTTTTACCATCTGTCTATTGTTTTTTCGTAGCTGCTCACCATTTAGGCAGCGCGGAATTTTCAGTATTTGTTACTACTTCATTCATCTTGCCATCAATTTTTACCAAATTTCCTGTGCCTTTTGTATTTCACACATCCCCAAAACATCAGCGATCCACCTCCGTGTTTCACAGTAGGAATGGTGTACCTTTCATCATAGGACTTGTTGACTCCTCTCCAAATGAAGCGTTTATAGTTGTGGCCAAAAAGCTTAATTTTGGTCTCATCACTCCAAATGACTTTGTACCAGAAGGTTTGAGGCTTGCCTCTGTGTGGTTTGGTGTATTGTAAGCGGGTTACTTTGTGGCATTTGCATAGTAATGGCTTTCTTCTGGTGACTCGACCATGCAGACCATGCAGTGCCTCCTTATTGTACATCTTGAAACAGCCACACCACATGTTTTCAGAGTGTCCAGTATTTCACCTGAACTTATTTGTGGAGTTTTCTTTGCATTCCGTAAAATTTTCCACTTCTTGATTAGACTTTAAACACTGTTGATTAGCATTCTCAATTCCTTAGATATCTTTTTATAACCCTTTCCTGTTTTTTACAGTTCAACTACCTTTTTCCACAGATCATTTGACAATTCTTTTGCTTTCCCTATGACTCAGAATCCAGAAACGTCAGTGCAGTACTGGATGAAAGATGCAAGGGTCTGTCGGGAGTCCAGAAACGCATTGACCTTTTATACACACACACTAATTACAAGCAACCAGATCACAGGTGAGGATGGTTACCATTTAAACCCCTTTGTGTCAACTTGTGTGCATGTTATCAGGTCAAAATCACCAGAGTATGTAAACTTTTGATCAGGGTCATTTGGGCAGTTTCTGTTGTCATTATGATTTAAAAAGAGTAAACACAGTTGGATGATAATAAATGGCTTCAGCCAAACCCTAACCATGAGTGAAAGAAATGTTTTTGTGTTATCATTTATATTCTCTGAAAAATGGCCAAGAAATCATACATTTTGCCAGGGTATGTAAACTTATGAGCACAACTGTGTGTGTGCGCATGTATGTATGTGTGTGTGTGTGTGTGTGTGTGTGTGTATATATATATATATATAATATACATATATATATGACCCCGATCAAAAGTTTACATACCCTGGTGTGTATATACATACACAGTTGCCATAAAAAGTATGTGAACCCTTTTGGGATGATATGGATTTCTGCACAAATTGGTCATGAAATGTGATCTGATCTTCATCTAAGTCACAACAATAGACAATCACAGTCTGCTTAAACTAATAACACACAAAGCATTAAATGTTACCATGTTTTTATTGAACACACCATGTAAACATTCACAGTGCAGGTGGAAAAAGTATGTGAACCCCTAGACTAATGACATCTCCAAGAGCTAATTGGAGTGAGGTGTTGGCTAACAATCAATGAGATGAGATTGAAGGTGTTGGTTACAACTGCCATGCCCTATTAAAAACACACACCAGTTCTGTGTTTGCTTTTCACAAAAAGCATTGCCTGATGTGAATGATGCCTCGCACAAAAGAGCTCTCAGAAGACCTACTATTAAGAATTGTTGCCTTGCATAAAGTTTTAAAGGGTTATAAAAGTATCTCCAAAAGCCTTGCTGTTCATCAGTCCACGGTAAGACAAATTGTCTATAAATGGAAAAAGTTCAGCACTGCTGCTACTCTCCCTAGGAGTGGCCATCCTGTAAAGATGACTACAAGAGCACAATGCAGACTGCTCAATGAGGTGAAGAAGAATCCTAGAGTGTCCGTTAAAGACTTACAAAAGTCTTTGGCATATGCTAACATCCCTGTTAGTGAATCTACAATAAGTAAAACACTAAACAAGAATGGATTTCATGGAGGATACCACAGAGGAAGCCACTGCTGTCCAAAAAAAACATTGCTGCACGTTTACAGTTTGCACAAGAGCACCTGGATGTTTCACAGCAGCACTGGCAACATATTCTGTGGACAGATGAAACCAAAGTAGAGTTATTTGGAAGAAACACACAACACTGTGTGAAGAAAAAGAGGCACAACACACCAACATCAAAACCTCATCCCAACTGTAAAGTATGGTGGTGCGGGCATCATGGTTTGGGGCTGCTTTGCTGCGTCAGGGCCTGGACGGATTGCCATCATCGATTGAAAAATGAATTCACAAGTTTGTCAAGACATTTTGCAGGAGAACTTAAGGCCATCTACCCACCAGCTGAAGCTCAACAGAAGATGGGTGTTGCAACAGGACAACGATCCAAAGCATAGAAGTAAATCAACAACAGAATGGCTTAAACAAGAAAATTCGCCTTCTGGAGTGGCCCAGTCAGAGTCCTGACCTCAACCCGATTGAGATGCTGTGGCATGACCTCAAGAAAGCGATTCACACCAGACATCCCAAGAATATTGCTGAACTGAAACAGTTCTGTAAAGAACAATGGTCAAGAATTGTACAATAATAAAAATTGCGCTTATCCAGCTAAATGATTAATGTAAATAAATTAATATATCACAAAAAAAATTGAAAATTGGGAAGGCAGCAGTTCTGGTGCCGAAGCACAAATATAAAGAACAAAGGAGAAAAGGGGGGTTAGAACTGCGCCATGGCACCCAGACTGTGTGTTATAAAGTCAATTTAATAGAATAAACCTCAAAGGGTTAAATGGAAGAAAAGTCAATATATTATCCAGGAGTTCCACGATCCTAATATACGGAATGATGGATTCCACCGTGATGGTCCACACTCTAATACATGTGAAACTCAACTGCCAGAGTCATGAGCAGCTTACCAGATAAATGACTTAAAACGACAGTCGACTGTGACCCAGCCGCGGCCTTTAAGGGGAGGGGGGGGGAATAGCCCCTTCCTGGATATGACACTCACTCCCCAGGGATTACCACAGAACCGCAGAATATGCAAGAGAAGGTCCACCGTGATTCACAGCACACTTTGAGTGAGATCCCACCACCGGTATTAGGAGCAGCTTACCAGAACACCAATCTCAAACAGCAGTCGGCTGTGACCCAGCCGTGGCCTTTGGGGAGATTCCACTCCCTGGTGGGAATCACCACTTGCACCCTCGATAGTTACCAAAGACGTCACCGTACATAGCGTAACTCCGTAGGTTAAGAAGTTTATTAAAAACAATATAAAGGGGTTACTCACATGATATGAAAGTCAAACGAGCATTTAAAATTGCCGGCCGGCATGTATACAGAGCGGAGCCCTTCCTCCAAACGTGATGACGTCACCGCACGTCCTCCCAGACGCGTTTCGTCATTGGACGTTGTCAATGGTGTAAAGTTAGTGCACCATGTAAAAGCAGACCTTTCTGTCCAGCGACGCAATTTTTTTTAAATGTAAAAAAAAAAAAATTCCCGCCGTATCTTTTTTTTTCCCCGACGCAAATTTATTGACCCGTCGCAATCCACAAAGCTCGTCGTAACGTAATTTCGCGCTATGCACGTCGGGAAAATGACGTCACGAGCATGCGCAGTACGGCCGGCGTGGGAGCGCGCCTAATTTAAATGGGAATCGCCCCCATTTGAATAGGAACGCCTTGCGACGGCGGAATTTAAGTTACACAGCCCAAAATTTCTAGGTAAGTGCTTTGTGGATCGGGCACTTAGGTAGAAATTTTAGGGCAGTGTAACTTAAATGTAAAAAATTAAGTTAGGCACGATCTTTGTGGATTTGGCCCATGATGTGTAAATATATATAAATATATATATATGTGCTTATATAGATCCCACAATTCAGTCTTAAGAATCCCCACATGGCAGCCAGCGGTGGGAGTGGATGTCAAATAGTCTAGAATTGTGACAATCAATTTATTTATGTTCATTCTATATATCGTTGCACACACTACATGCCTCATGCAAAGTCCCAACCCCACTACTTTTGTTCTTGTGTAGCCTTTAGGGATGGTGGCATCTTGGTGTTTTTGCTCTAGGTTGAGACAAGTCTCTATCATTTATAGTTTTCTATAACTTAGGGTGGAAGACACCCACTTCTCTGTGACCACCTGTCTCACCTTATTCAATATTGCCTTTATTCATTTTTTGCAAACTTTCTCCTCCTCCTTTTATAATTTTTTATTTTACTTAATTTCATTTAAATACAGTGTTCTCAGCACTAGTAATTTATAGTTGATCATCAGTCAACATACCACTGTCCCATATTTTATTAATTGCCAACAAAATTAAACCCACAACAGATCACCTAGGCGACCTGAGCAGAAGTTTGGCTCCCGCTCCTTTGTCCGCGGTGTCTTGGGGCACATCACAAGTCCCAGAAGGCTGCAGGGCCATTTACAAAGCGCAGTGGGGAACCGGCTGCGAAGCCACAAGGCGTCACAGCTGGCTGCCTACAGTTAGAATGGCAGCAATAGGGACCGAAGAACTAGCCTGGGTGAGGACAGCGCTGGATCCCTGGACAGGTAAATGTATTTTTATTAAAAGTCAGCAGTCAGTATTTGTAGAAGCTGACGTTTATTTTTTGGAAGGGGGAGGGCAGGGCTGAAGAACCTCTTTATTATTATTATTATTATTATTATTATTATTATACCTTATGTAAAATAATAAATCCATCCTAGTGAACTGACCCTTTAGCTAGTTCTAACTACTGAAATGTACCTAGAATGCCTAATGCCTTTTAAAATGACAGAACATCCAAGAACCTTTGAAACCTTGTTCTAATCTTTTTGTTTTTGTTTGTAAGCACTTCTGAGATTTAAACCTCATAAATGGCTGCAGTACAGTTTTCATGATTTGTTTTCAAGCCATGCTGATTTTCGGCAAAGCAAAACAGCAATTTGTCTTTACACAGACTTGAATCTGACAATTTGGATTCACACCCACAGAACTGTTTTTATACAGTGTATTGATTGGTTAGGAACTTGGATTATCAAAGACCCAAAAAGATGGATAAAAAGTCACTCTTGATAGGTTTTCTATATTTAATAATACTTGGATTAGACTAGAATGTGGCACTGCGGTGGTAAATCCCGCTCAGGAGCAGGCTGTGTTAAAGCTGTCATTTGCTGGCATTGTGCCGCGAAGCTGAGTTTGTTACTAATTACCCCTAAACTTCAAGGTTACGGTCGGAATCTACGATGTGTCTCAACTCTGTATGCCAAACCGCCTGTCTCAACTCTACATGAATCAGCGCCTTTATCTTTAATAAGCACTGTGCTTATGTAGTTGAACATTCTGCCTTTTTCCCGCTCTACCCTAACAAAGCAGCGGGTTTAAGAACATTAAAAGGCCATTCTTTTGAAAGCTCACACTTTGGGCTGATTTTAATGCCGCTTGAAGCGACTAACCATATGCCGCACCTTTTGTGCATGTCTGGCTTTTGCTTTCTTTGTCATTTAATGATAGAGTGCTGAGTTAACTATAATGCCTTTTAAAAGGTAAAGAGAAGCCATGGGACATGTATATTGTTCAACAGCCTCACTGGTGACTTTTGTTGCACTGGGATTGGATCAAAATCATGGTTTGTTCTGTTAATCAAGTGTACCTGTCACCTGTACTAGAAAAAAACAGAATTCTTCATTTGATGTCTCATACATGGATCCGTGCCATTTGATGATCTTTGGGAAGCCAGCTTTCAAAGCTGTAGGTAAAATGAATTAAAAAGGAAAAGCACTTAAAAAAGCACATTTTTTAAAGTTAATAATGCCTAGCTTTAAAAAATTCTTCTTTGCATCCATTTGGTCTGGCCATTATTTCTGTTCTACTGTGAAATGTAAAATTTGCTATTCTGAGTCTGCAATTATTTCACTGGTGAGTTTCTATTCTGCTTCCTAAAACATGCTGACCGATGTATGATTGTCTAGCTGCCCAAACACCGCCCCCACCCACATTCAAAAACTGTCAGCTTTAGATTGCATATATGATTTTGTGTCATTCCCTTCTCTATTATTATCAACAACAACAACAGCTAGTACAGGTGCCTCTGTCAGCTTTATGATGTTAACTAGTGTGCAGTGACTAAACAGGAGTTTAAAAAAAAAAGTATTATAGCAAATTGCACGTAGTATAATTTTTAAATAAGTTGGCAAAAAAAATAGTGCTTCTGATTGTTTGCCATAGGTGACTGATCTAAACACTGGTTGCTTTATTCAATAAGTCTGTGCCCTGCAGTCTTGTGTCCTACCTGCCATTTTTATCTGACATATTTCCTTACTTTCTTTGCTAACCTTTCCTTCTGGAAATGCCAGTGGCCTGGCTGTCACACTAATCCTTTGGCGTCAATACTTTGATCACAGTATGCAGATGAGGACTTGTGATTTTTTTAATCTGACCTAGCAGTCAAGCAACTGGTATTTTGAGGAGAAGGTCAGTAGTGACTGCCATATTTATCTCATGACTTTGAAGAATTGTCTTGGAGTGCCATTGTTTGCCTAGCATTTAACAACGCAGTTCATCCTCTTTACATCAGAAATGTAAAGGTAAAAATCTTTTTAAGCAAATTCAGAACGTTCGAAAATGCAGCTTTTTTGTACTGAACTGTGGACCAATTCAGTCCCAGCCCTGCAGTTTTCTGTGAGCTGCAAAACATGGAAAGATTGTATTAAAGACGGCAGCAGCAAAAGATCACAGTGGGAGTGAGACTGAAGATTTTAACCACTTCCATACAGGGCACGTATACACCTTCCCGCCCAAGCCAATTTTCAGCTTGTCGCACTTTGAATGGCAATTGCGCGGTCATGCTACACTGTACCCAAACAAAATTGGCGTCCTTTTTTTCCCACAAATAGAGCTTTCTTTTGGTGGTATTTGATCACCTCTGCGATTTTTTTTTTTTTTTTTGCGCAACAACTAAAAAAAGACAGAAAATTTTGAAAAAAAAATACGTTTTTATTTTTTTCTGTTAATTTTTTTGTAAATAAGTACGTTTTCTCTTTCAATTATGGGCACTGATATGGCGGCACTGATGGGCATCGATGAGATGGCACTGACGGACATCAATGAGGTAGTACTGACGGGCACAGATGAGGTGGCACTGATTGGCGGCGCTTGTATGCGGCACTGATGGGCACACATAGGCGGCACTGATGGGCACACATAGGCGGCACTGATGGGCACACATAGGCGGCACTGATGGGCACACATAGGCGGCACTGATGGGCACACATAGGCGGCACTGATGGGCACACATAGGCGGCACTGATGGGCACACATGGGCGGCACTGATGGGCACACATGGGCGGCACTGATGGGCACTCATGGGCGGCACTGATGGGCACTCATGGGCGGCACTTATGGGTGGCACTGATGGCTACTTATGAGTGGCACAGATGGGCACTGATAGGTGGGCACTGGGCATGGATGGGCACTGTGGGGTGGCACTGATGGACACTGTAGAGTGGCACTGATGGACAATGTGGGGTGGCACTGATGGACACTGGGGCGACACTGATTTACCTATGTTGCCAGTCAGTGCCCATTTGTGGGCACTGGCATCTTTTTTTCTTTTTTTTTTATGCTTTTTTTTTTTTTTTTTTTTTTCAGCCTTTTTTTTTTATCTGCCCTTCCCAGGGTGGGCTTCCCTGGTGTTCCATGTGGCGATCCGAGGGGGGGGGGCTGCGCTGATAAACAGCACAAACCCCCCCTGTCAGGAGAGCCGCCGATCGGCTCTTCTCTACTCGCGTCTGTCAGACGCGAGTGAGGAAGAGCCATCAACGGCTCTTCCTGTTTACATCGTGATCAGCCGTGATTCGACACGGCTAATCACGTGGTAAAGAGTCTCCGTGAGAGACTCTACCGAGATCGGTGTTGCGGGGTGTCAGACCGGGGGCGCGCAGCGGCTAAGAATCCTGAGGACGTCATATGACGTCCAGTCAGGATTCTACAACCACTTTGCCAACGTCAATCTGTCATTGGCGGGCGGCAAGTGGTTAAGCAACACAGCGTTTGAAATCAAAGTGGACACGTTTCATTCATCATAAGTATCCCCCCTGGTGCTGATTTTATTTTTTCCCACTAAATTGAATGTAGCCAGGTGCTGGGCAACAGCAATATGGAGAAGAAGACATTGCCTTTTATTCTTCTACCCCTCTACTGAGATTCTGATGTTATGCTGCACCATGCTCTTTTAGCCAGCAGGAGGAGGAGAGCTAAAGCCAAGCAAGCCCATAGACTTCTATGCAGAGTGCTGAGAATGCAGGGAGTTGTAGTTTGAGATGGCAGTCATATAAAGGCTACACCATAATGGCTACACTACAGATACTAATATATAGTACCCAGTTCCCCCCCTCAAGTCCAGGCCAAATGTGGCACCGGAGGAGGTGGGAGGGAGCAGATAAGCGGAAGTTCCACCTTTGGGTGGCACTCTGCTTTAAGCTTCAATTTTGTTTGTAGATTCTCAGTAAAACCACCTGACAATTTGTTTCTAGGAGACTTAACCACTTAATGACCCCTTCACGTCGATATACGTCGCCAGAATGGCACGGCTGGGTACAAGCACGTACCTGTACGTCTCTCTTTAAGGCCCATCCGTGGGATAGCGAGTGCGCAGCCGGCGGCGTGCTTGCGACCTGGTCCGAAGCTCCGTGACCGCGCCCGTGGGACCTGCGGACCCGATTGCCGCCGGTGTTTCTGCGATCGGTCACCGGAGCTGAAGAACAGGGAGAGGTGTGTGAACACACACCTTCCCTGTTCTTCATTGTGGCAATGTCAGTGATCGTCTGTTCCCTGATATAGGGAAAGACGATAACTGACGTCACACGTCCAGCCCCGCCCCCCTACAGTTAGAAACACGTATGAGGTCACACTTAACACCTTCAGCGCCCCCTAGTGGTTAACTCCTAAACTTGGCATTTTCACAGTATCGGTGCATTTTTATAGCACTTTTTCGCTGTGAAAATGACAATGGTCCCAAAAATGTGTCAAAATTGTCCGATTGTGTCCGCCATAATGTCGCAGTCATGAAAAAAAATGCTGATCGTCGCCATTAGTAACAAAAAAAAATATTAATAAAAATGCCATAAAACTATCCCCTATTTTGTAAACGCTAGACATTTTGCGCAAACCAATCGATAAACGCTTATTGCGATTTTTTTTTAGAAGAATCAGCCTAAACTGAGGCCAATTTTGTTTGGGAGCCACGTCACATGACTGCGCAATTTTCAGTTAAAGCGACGCAGTGCCGAATCACAAAAAGGGGCAAGATTCTTAACCTGCATAATGGTCCGGGTCTTTAGCGGTTAAACTGATGGAGCTAGAACACCTAAAGTTGGATGAAAGCACTTAAAATCCCCAGGTGGACAGGAATCGTGGCGGCCAGATCAAGTGTCCTATTTATTTTTATCTTTATTGATATTCATGTTCTGTGTAATTTATAATTTAAGGCTGCGATGGAATAGATCACATTACTGTTAGGAGCTGTACAGTCATGAGTGCATAGGCATTTTATAGCTGTTCATTGCTACTGAAATGTTGATAAACCCACTGTCGCAGGTATCTTGCAAGATAGTTGTTTGTTTTTGTTTTTTTTATGATGTCATTGTTGCCCTTCAAATTGTGTTCCATACCACGTGCTGCATGTCTGGTTGTCTTTTTTGTAGTTTAATAAAGCATTTGTAAAATGTAATTTCTGTTTACTACTTGTCATTATCAGCCGAGTTTCCATTTTCCAGACTAAAAGGTCTCCCTTTCAGTAATGCACTTACTGCTAGTCCACACTGCTGCATTTTAATGCATTTTTCACCCTCGTTCAAGACATATGGCCTGACATTGCTCAGATGAATAGAAAACTTAGATTATGATGGACGCTTTGTGCAGTTACTAGTTGAGTACCTTTAGTACAGTGGAGGACAACTATGTACTGTCGAGAAAATAGTTGAAGAATGTTTGATATTTGGCTTTTTGGCCTTCTGAGGACAAGTACTGTATACTATGTGTTGATCATAGCAGTGAAAGCAGTTCAAACATATGCTGTCAGTACAGATGACCAGAGCTAGAACTGAAAGGTCATAGTAGGACAACCACCCATGCCAGAAATATATTAGGTAAATCATGGGTACGTCTTTAAAATACAAATACAAAAAACCTTTATGTAGCTGATTAGGATTTTTTCCATATGATCTGCTGTGTCCGTCTATAGGTATATGGCTTTCCAGATAAGCATACTTGTTCTGGATCAATAAAAGTAATATAACCAGGCAGGCACAAACAATTCAACATCAGGTGCAACTAAAATACAACACAAATGCATGTTAGGGAGTTTATTCTACAGTACCATGTCATATGTATGTACGGATCGGGCTTCTTGTTGCTATAAGACCCCTTTCACACTGAGGCAGTTTTCAGACGTTGAAAACTGTCTCCCATTCATTGCAACGGGTGCTTTTACACCCGGGCGGTGCGCTTGTGGGGCGTTTGGAAAAGTCCTGCAAGCAGCATCTTTGAGGCGGGTTGGGAGCGCTGTATACAATGCTGGCAAAATGCCCCTGCCCATTGCAATGAATGGGCAGTGCTTCAGAAGCACTTTTTTGGGGTTAAAAGCACCACGTTTGAGGCAGAAAAGTGACGCAACAGCGGTAAAGCAGCACTTTACTGTGAACGCATATATATATATATATACTCCATATGTCCCCTGCTGCCTCTAAGATCAAGAACCAAATAATTAAATACTACTGATTACTCAATTTTTGGTCTTCAGTGAGTCACTATCAGCCACCGCTGTCTGCCCCTCCAGTGCTCACTGGAGCACTAGGCTGTGGAAGGGGCAGGAGCGGGTGGCTCAGGGGCATGCTGAGAGGCTGAGCCAGCTGCCGATCCAGGCATGCAGGTGGATCCTGACATTAAAGTTGTGATCTCTGTAGAGTCTGGACTGGCTGAATTGTCTGTTGGCTGAATATCGGTCACAGGAGTGCAAAATTATGTGCCCTCCTATAACCTACAGGAGAATTAGGGCCAAAAGAGCTTGAGAAGTAGATTCTCCTTTTTAAATTTGCTAGTCAAGTCCATCTAAATCTGCTAGTACATCTAACACTACCCTCTCCCCAGATTGACATTACTGCAGTTCAAAGGTGCTTCCGATGCTCCTCCACCCCGTGTGGAGGCACCCTAACACAGGAAGTGTGATTGGCTGGATCACCAGCTGTCTCATTTAAAGCGTAACTCCAGTATTTACATTTTTGTGAAAAAAAAATTGCAAATAAAATTAAAAACGAATCTAGTGTATACAATATGGCTTGTGTAGTAATTTGAATTGCATATTATTAAAATTATTTTTCAATTTGCAGCTCTTTAAGTCTCTGTGAAATTCAATGAAATGTGGCAACTTGGAGGTGTTCCTTAGACCCCCGGGAAATGTCAGGACCTGTTTGTGTGATTGGTTTACTGATTTTCCCAGAAGTCTGCACAAGTCACAAGATTACAGGTCACATTCTAGGCATTTACTGCAAGAAAAAAAATCTAGTTTTTGTAAGATTCTCCCGAAGGATTAATCACTTCTAAGGGGATTCAGACACTACGATCTTCCTGGCCATACAGTCCGGTCCATAAATATTGGGACATCGACACAATTGTAATGTTTTTATCTCTATACACCACCACAATGGATTTGAAATTAAACTAACAAGATGTGCTTTAACTGCAGGCTTTCAGCTTTGAGATGCGTTTTTTTTATTTTATTTTTTTGTTATTATGCCATACAAAAAACATTTTTAAACAGGAGAGATTACTCATAGAGAAAAAAAAGGGATACAATCATTTCATTTGGTTTCTAAATATATAAGAAGGCGTAGTAAATAAATCATATATCAAATTCCCATATTGGCATATGTTTTGTATATCCCTTATGGTGAGTAATAATATGTGTTGTTTCCCATACTTTATGGATTAACTGAAATGTTGGAAGCTTTTTCTTCGCATAGAATTGATGAGACACTATCTTCTGTACTAATGGGGATAATTTAAATTCTGTATGGGATCTTGATTATCTACCTCCTCCACCAGTGTTGAAGTTGTGCTGCAATAAAATATAATCTTGAATTAGGGACAGCTATCCCTCCTCCCATCCTTTGCTTGTTGCAGGGTTTCAAGTTTGATACTTGGTTTTCCATGTTTCCATATAAGATCTCTAAAAGTCGCATCTATTGTCCTGAATAGTTTCAATGTCAACCAACCTGGACAGTTGTGCAGTAAATATAGCAGCTGGGGCAACCAAACAATTGTCACCAGATTTTCTCTACCTATAATAGTCAATGGGAATCTGCACCAAGTTTTACCTTGTTGCCTAAATTTATCGACAAGAGGAAGGATATTTTTGTCTATATAATCGTTAATATTTGGAGTGACTATTATCCCCAAGTACTTAAATGATAAAACATACTTCATCTGGTGAGCCTGGCCTGGCTGCTCCAGCTGTACGGGTCAACGGGATCAATATGCATTATTATTGACTTATCCCAGTTGATAGTAAATCCTGAGAATGTACCGTACCTATCTATAAGCAAAGTAACTGTCGAGAGAGAGGTGTGTGTGTCCCCTAGAAACACCAGTGCATCATCTGCAAAGAGTGCTATTTTTTTCCTCCCTCCTACCTCTCTGAAACCCCTCAATTTCTGGGCATTCAGCAGACTTTCAGATTTAATTTGAGGGTATTTACATCCAAATCAGGTGAACTTGTAGACATTTCAACAGTTTGTATATGTGCCTCCCACTTTTTAAGGAACCAAAAGTATTGGGACAATTGGCTGCTCAGCTGTTCCATGGCCAGGTGTGTGTTATTCCCTCATTATCCCATTTACCAGGATCAGATAAAAGGTCCAGAGTTAATTTCAAGTGTGTTATTTGCATTTGGAATCTGTTGCTGTCAACTATCAATATGAGATCAAAAGAGCTGTCACTATCAGTGAAGCAAGACATCATTGGGCTGAAAAAACAAACCCATCAGAGAAAATTCCCCCATTGTTTGTCAGTGAGGGGATAGTGCCCCATCATTGGTATCAGTGGGAGGAATAGTGCCTCACCGTTGCTGTCAGTGGGAGGAATAGTGCTCCATATTTTGTGTCAGTAGGAAGAATAAAGCCCCTATCATTGTCAGTGGGAGGAATAGTGCCCATCATTGGTGTCAGTGGAAGGAATAGTGCCCCATCATTGCTGTCAGTGGGAGGAGTAGTACACCCCATCATTGTCAGTGGGATTAATTGTCCCCCATTGTTGGTGTCAGTGGGAGGAATAGTGCCCCATTGTTGGTGTCAGTGGGAGGAGTAAGGGCCCCATCATTGGTGTCAGTGGGAGGAATAGTGCTCCAAAGGCAAGCAAAGGGATGCAGGAAGGAGACTGCTGTTCTAGGCTGACCTGTTCTGAGGGAAATAAAGGGACGGTCATTGCCGACTTCCTAGTTATCTGGTAGTCATGCTAAGGAAATTCCAAAGGGAAGATCATTATTGGTAGCCTGTATTTGTCGTGAGAATAATAGATGCTGATTTCTCATTCTGCAATTCTAGTTTGCCTTGCTGTTATTTTGACCCTCTTGCCTCAGTATTTTAATATTTGAATAATATAACATATATAATCCCATAACAGCGAGGTAGCTAGCAATTGTATAAGAATATCGGCAATGGCAGCCCCCATATTTCTTTTAGGAAAGGTTTAATTTGATAAACTGATAATCATAAATCCTGTTAGTGTTAGGAAAGATCTTCCTTGCTGGTGCCAGGACAGAAGCATGGTTATTTTTACAGAGCTCTGCTATTTCTTGATTATCTCATAATAAGCCTAAAGTGAGACGTGCTACATCGAGTTGTCTGCAGCAAGGAGTCCAGTTTAGATATAGGGCCAGATTCTCATACATTCGCACTGCTCCTGGGCAGCGTAATATATGAGATCTACGTTACACCGCCGCAGGTCTACAGGTTTACATCCTGATTCTCAGAACACTTACCTGTAAACTTGCGGCGGTGTAGCGTTAGATTGTTCGTCGCAAGCCCGCCCAATTCAAATGGGGAGGGCACCATTTAAATTAGGCGCGCTCCCGCGCCGAGCGTACTGCGCATGCTCCGTCGGGTAAATTACCCGACGTGCATTGCGCTAAATGACGTCGCCCCGACGTCATTTGCCTAGATGTATACGTAAATGGCGTCCAGCGCCATTCACGGACGTCTTACGCAAACGACGTAATTTTTATTGAATTTGACGCGGGAACGACGGCCATCGTTAACATTGGTTGCGCCTGCTAATTAGCAGGGGCAACCTTACGCGTCGGGTACGCTACGCAAACGACGTTAATTCGCTGCGTCGACCTCGCGTATGTTCGGGAATCGCCGTACTTACCTAATTTGCATAGACGACGGGGAAAAGCGACGATGCGACACCTAGCGGCGGGAAAAAAAATTACTTTTAAGATCTGACAGCGTAATAGCCTTACGCTTGTCAGATCTAATGGGTACCTATGCGCAACTGATTCTGAGAATCAGTTGCATAGATACCCGGGGCCAGATGAGGTGTTACGACGGCGCAAATGGTGTTGCGCCGTCGTAACGCCTTTGAGAATCTGGGCCATAGTATAGAAACCCATATGGCTTGATTATAGTTGGATTAAAATTGGACCTTTTATATACAATTATTGAATTTTATAAAGTAATGTTACAAAAGAACTTTGTCACATACTGACAAGGTATAAATATAAAAGCACATCTTGCGGAATATAATTCACAATACATCCAGTGTAGCTACAAAATAGTGTTGCATCCTGTGTTGGTTTTGTTCCTATGAAAGGCTGCAGCAGTTAGAATATTTCTTTCTACTAAGAGGTTTCCTGCTAGGTATCAGATGCTGCAGAAAGCCCCAGTCTATTATTTCATGTTTGATTTCATCCTCACTCAAATTTGCCATTGGGCTTTCTACTCAGACAATGTAATATATTCTAGTCATTTTATGCAGAACATTTCAGAAGCTTTCTGTGCATTTCATTCTAAATGTATGATATGGTAGATAGGAAATGACAGTGGCTATGTTGGGCCCATCCTCCATCGACAAAATAGAAGCTTAGATTGTAAACATCTATTTTGTGAAAATAAAGATAGACCTTCGTAGTCTGCCTGGGAAAGGAAAATGACAACTACGTACAGGAGTAGCTGAGGTTTGATGAAGATTGGGAATAGTGGGGCGGAATATTAAAATATATGAATAGACAACACATTGGAAGATTTACTCTCACCTCTTCTTTTGGTAACAAGTAAAATTGTAGCTTTATTCGCCTTTTCTGTCTCTGCGACAATGGTCACAAACACAATTTGAGGGGTGAACCTTCCCATTGTAAACAAAAAAGTGCCCTAAAAACTTGATAAGGGTCTAATCCTTTCACATTCAATTGAAAAAAAAAATGTCTTTACATCATACTTTAAGACCGTAGCGGCTGGTGCACATACCGACATCAACACCCCCCCCCCCCGTGCCTCCCCCTCCCAAGGCGCCTCGGTACTCACACTGCTCCCTGCTCTCCGCATCGGCTCTCGCTCATTCTCCGAACTGCAATCAGGGCAATCGTTGCATCCATCAGTTCCATCCCTTCCCTCCTCGCTCCAGCTTGTTGAGGAGCTGTTGCCTCTCCTCCCGGCTGAACCAAAAGTGGGTCCTGAGACCCGATTGGCCAGGAGTCCTAAGACTCCTTGGCCAATCGGGTTTTAGAACCTGGTTCCCGATTGGCTGGGAGGAGAAGCAGAAAGACAATCTTATCTATCTTATTATATGAACTTAAACTTTTAGCAGTACTATTTATGGACTATAATATTATCTGTCTTAAATGTGCTCTACTATAGATATAATTCATGAGCACACTGTCTGCACTATCAGTTACTGTAATATTTTTATAAATATGTGGTACCACTACCTTCACAATCCAAAACCAACAGTTGTTTCACAAATATTTCTCTTTTACTCAAACAGCGCTGATACTGACTGGCTTATTAAGATGTTTTTTTCTTTTTAAAGTTATTTTTGCTGAATGCTATAGCATCTGACTTGGCACTGGTCTTAAATTCTTACAGAAGATGTTCCATCTGAGACATTGGTACAAGGCGAGGTTTCCCCTAAAGGAGCTAAAGAGATGCCATGTGACCCAGAAGGAAAAACCCATTCTTACTCTGTTTACTAAGGTGGGTATGACCTGGTATGTGCATTCTGAGAGGTTGGTATTATGAGTTTAAATCACATAAATATGGACACCCCTCTGATTTTGTTTGTATTTTCCCAAACTTTCATTTTTCAGCCATAAGAAAATGCATTTCTGGGGTTATAGTGCAGAATTGTCAGTTTCAGATAAAGAATTGTAAGAAGATGGTGTGGCAATATTTCTGGCGACATTACAAAAAACAACATCCTGGAGTAAATGTGCACAGTAATACCTCGGATTGCGAGTAACTTGGTTAACGAGCGTTTCGCAAGACAAACTATTATTTAAAAAAAAAACCTGACTCGGTTTGCGAGTGTTGTCACATCCTTACTGCTCTGACAGTAAAGAACCCTCTACGCTGATTCAGGTTAGACCGCTTCTCTTCTAATTTCAAAGAATGTCTTTTTAACCACTTAACCCCCGGACCATATTGCTGGTCAAAAACCAGAGTACTTTTTGCGATTCGGCACTGCTTCGCTTTAACTGACAATTGTGCGGTCGTGCGACGTGGCTCCCAAACAAAATTGGCGTATTTTTTTTCCCACAAATAGAGCTTTCTTTTGGTGGTGGTATTTAATCACCTCTGCGGTGTTTAGTTTTTGCGCTATAAACAAAAATAGAGCCACAATTTTGAAAAAAATGAATATTTTTTACTGTAATAAATATCCCCCAAAAATAAATATATAAAAAAACATTTTTTTTCCTCAGTTTAGGCCGATACATATTCTTCTACATATTTTTCGTTAAAAAAAAAATCGCAATAAGCGTTTATTGAATGGTTTGCGCAAAAGTTATAGTGTTTTTTTTTTACTAGTAATGGCAGCGATCAGCAATTGTTTTTCGGTACTGCGACATTATGGCGGACACTTTTGACACATTTTTGGGACCATTGGAATTTTTATAGCGATCAGTGCTATAAAAATGCATTGGATTACTATAAAAATGCCACTGGCAGTGAAGGGGTTAACGCTAGGGGGCAGGGAAGGGGTTAAGTATGTCCCTGGGTGTGTTCTTACTGTGGGGGGGGGGTGGCCTCACTAGGGGAAATCACTGATCTTCTGTTCATACTTTGTTTGAACAGAGGATCAGCATTTCCCCCCCTGACAGGACCGGGTGCTGTGTGTTTACACACACAGGTCCCGGTCCCCGCTCTGTTAACGAGCGATCGTGTGTGCCCGGCGGCAATCGCGTCCGCCGGGCAGGGAGTCGGGGCGAGCGGGGGGGGGGGGCGCGCCTCTGGTTGCCTGCAAGAGAGCCGACGTAGAGCTACGGGCTCTTGCACAGGAGTGCCAACCTGCCGCCGTAGAATGACGGCGGCAGGTCGGCAAGCAGTTAAACTCCCTTTCATTGAATTTTTTTTTTTTACCTATGCTAAGAACAGGATTAAAAACGTGTATGCACTTTAAAAGTAAGATAGGAGGGAGGGCGGGAGGGGAGGGTTGGGATTGATGGATATTTTTAGCTTTTGTAATTAATTTTTTGTATGCACATAAAATGCACTGAGTGTAAAATATGGATTTATATTTTCTGTTTTGTATTTGTATGGAAACAATAAAAAAAAGTATTGAATTAAAAAAGTTAAGGGTGCCAAGAATTTTGCCCAGCCCATTTTTGGAGTTTTGTGTGACATTATGTCCAATTTGCTTTTTTTCTCCATTTTTTTTGTTGTGTTCCAATACACACAAAGGGGATAAACATGTGTATAGCAAAACATGTGTTACTGCAATACTTTTCTGTGAGAAATACTTGATTTTCTGAAAAAAAAAAAAAAATCTGGGGTACCAACAATTTCGACCATGGCTGTAATTTAATCATGAAATGTGGTCCAGTATTTACTATGTGGTTTTTGTTTTACTATATCAATAAATAAATAAAAAGGATAAAGCACTATTGCAAGGTATGATTGCTTTACATAACTCTGACTGGGGTTTTGAAGTAATATCGATAAGGAAGGGGAATTACCAAGAGGACAATTCCAGAGGAATACCCTTTTACAAAGGCACTAATTTATAGGTACGGGCACACCCAGTGGAGGGATCACAGGAATATAAGAATAAGCACTTGGTGGGTGTCGGTGGAGAGATTAATCAATCAATTGTTGTTTATTTTAGGAGGACTGGCACGTTTTACCACAAAGTTGTTCACAAGAACACTATATGGATTGATGTAACATATTGTTTTTTTTTTTCACTTTTAGCTATTTTTGTTTGTATTTTATGCACATGACTACTAATGTAATCATTTTATATATTTATCAAGCGCTGCGCTTATTAAATTCTAACATTTTAATAACATAATTTAAGGAAGTGCGGGCAGCTATGTTCAATTTTAATTTACAGAGCCGCTCACAAGGTTTTATACACATCAAAATATCTTGTGCTTTGTTAGCCTACAACTAGAAATTAGGAGCGAAGTTACTTTTTGGCAGATCAACAAGTGTGTTTCTGTTTTTGCAGGTTCTTTAACCACTTAAGCACTGGCTCATGTACATATATGTCAGCACTTTAAAGATGGATATCTCGGTAACGGCAGCAGCTGCTGCCACAACCGGGATATCCATCTTTTCTGTGGCCGGTCCTGTAAACGATAATGGTGGTCTCTGTGGCGGATTCACCGCGAGATCACCGTTATCGGCAGCGGGAGAGGGCCCCCTTCCTGCCGCTTACCGGAGCCGTCGGTAGCGGCGGAATCAGTCGGGTCCTTCTCCCTCTGTGTCATGGATACGAGTGAGGGCAAGATGGCCCCCACCAGTCTCCATAGCATAGCAGGGTGGAAGCGACATCAAAAGTCACTTCCGCCCATGCGTCTTAAAAGCAAATTTTTTGTTGTCATTTTTTCAAATGATTTTTTTTTTTTTATTATTGCATTTTAGTGTAAATATGAGATCTGAGGTCTTTTTGACCCCAGATCTCATATTTAAGAGGGCCTGTCATGCTTTTTTCTATTTCAAGGGATGTTTACATTCCTTGTAATAGGAATAAAAGTGAGCCATTTTTTTTAAACAGTGTAAAAATAAATAAAATCAAGTAAAATAAATAAGAAAACAACATTTTTTTTTTTTAAAGCTCCCCGTCCCAACGAGCTCGCGCACAGAAGCGCCCGCATATGAAAACGGTGTTCAAACACCACAAGTAAAGTATTGCTGCAATCTTTAGAGTAAGAGCAATAATTCTAGCCCTAGACCACCTCTGTAACTCAAAAGATGCAACCTATAGAATTTTAAACGTCGCCTATGGAGATTTTTAAGGGTAAAAGTTTGACGCCATTCCACGAGCGGGCGCAATTTTGAAACGCGACATGTTGGGTATCATTTTACTCGGCGTAACATTATCTTTTACAAATTTTTAAATTAAAAAAAGTGAATTTTTTCACAAAAAAGTGTGCTTGTAAGACCTCTGCGCAAATACGGTGTGACAAAGTATTGCAATGACCTCCATTTTATTCTCTAGGGTGTTAGAAAAAATATATATAATGTTTGGGTTCTAAGTCATTTTTTAGCAAAAAAACTGTTTTAAACTTGTAAACCCCGAGTCTGAAAAACAGGCTCGGTCCTTAAAGCGGTAGTAAACCCGCACAAAAAAAAACAGGAAAACAAAAACCCTGCAAATGAGCTAGTATGCAGCGCATACTAGCTCATTATGAAATACTTACTTCAGAACGAAGCCCCTGTATCAGAGCCCGGTCCACGCCGAGGGAACCGACATCTTGACCTCGGCGTGTCTTCCGAGTTCGCGTCTCCGGCACTGTGAGTGGCCGGAGCCGCGATGACGTCATTCGCGCAGGAGTTTTCTTCCCGGAAAGGTCCGGAAAAGCTGCCGAACCTCAAGCTGGGGGAATTCAGAGCGCATGCACCGCTGACGTCAGCGGCTGCATGCATAGGGAATACCTCCTAAACCGTACAGGTTCAGGAGATATTATTTTAACTACAGGTAAGCCTTATTATAGGCTTACCTGTAGGTAAAAGTGTAAAATTTGGGTATACAACCGCTTTAAGTGGTTAAAGGGATAACATGTGGAATATGTGCATGTGCTGCAGCATTGTACTGCATATGTTTTTTTCTGCCGTGACACACACTTTAACCCTTCTAATTCCAAACAATATTTATGGCTATCCATAAACAGACAGATTTACAAAATATATTTTTTGCGTGAATATTCTTTCTTAGACAAACATCACTTTAAATTGCCTGTTTCTTCTGACTGCTGTTTGATGGTTAAGGAACAATACTGTGAATTATACTCTTTTGACACCATTAGTCTTGTGCACTCCTTTGTCATATGATCTGTCCAGCCAATCAAAGCACTTTGGGGTGGACCTTCACCCTAAACAAAGTCTCATAATGCTTTTTTTTGTGCCAACACTGTGCAACCTAGGTGAGAATGAGCGAGGGGGCATAATTAGTGCCCACAGCATGGGATTGTGGCTATCCCATTCAACAGTAAGGATATGGAAGGGGTTAATAGGCTTAGAGTCGTGAGGTAGTTTGGGCGGGAAGGTCACGTTTTTAAACAGAGGACACAGGTGTTTTAGAGCGGGAACATCACGTGTACTGCAGGACGCAGACACGTGATGTAAGGGGTATATAAAGCCTTCCCTCACAGAAGCAGGCAGGCACTTTTACCTGACAGGATTGAAGAGCTCCCGGCGAAGATGAGTCTCCTGGCTTCTGAGGCGATGAGGTCGCTGGTGCAGAGGATCCTCGAGAGAGCGGAGACAGAAGGCGGGGAGGAATGGCTGGAGAAATGCCTGTCGGGCATGGAAGAATCGAGGGCGGCAGAGCGAGGCGGAGATATCCGTGAAGCGGCGGTGGACGGCCGTGAAGAAGGTGAAGTATTATCACCGTGTGAGCCGCTCGCGCTCGTTGCACTTTCTCCACCAGCCCGCAGGTCCCAGCGCAACCGCCCACCGGAGCGGCCGGCAACGTCAGAGGAGTCTCGTGAGGTGCCGGGTTTCCGTGTGTCGGAAGAGACCGGGAGTGACGTCAGAGCCGGGGACAGCGGTGCACGGAAGGCAACAAAAAAGCGTAAGAACGCTTCCCCGTCCCCCGGGCGGGGGAGAGGAGGAAAGAACAAGACAACTCCATCCCCGACTAGGGGAGAAAAAGTGTCTTTATTTCCGCAGGTCCCAGGAAGAAGTGCAGCAGGACCGGCAGCTTCGCGTGTCTCCAGGCTGGATCAGCTGGGTACGGCGAGAGCTGACACAAGACAGGACAGTATTTCAAGTCGAGCTTCAGCTGCAACAGGTGCTCCAGCACCCCCTGCTGGTGAGTCATCAGAAGACAGTTTAATTGCAAAATTGTTAAAGAAAATTGACCAGTTAACAGATTCTTTAAAACCTACTACAGTACCTGCCAATTCTCCTGCAAGTGTTTGGAAAGATTTACCTGCAAACACTTGTGAGTTTAGGGAGAGGGGTCAAAGTAATGTACCGGATAATTGTTTTAAGGAGGTTTTACCGTGTGAAATCTCGCCTTTAGGTTTTCACCTGTCCAACACTGTAAAGGAAAAAATCTGGAACAATGAATTCATAGATTTGATGACGTTGCTTCCTAATACAAAAGATTTCACATTGAGAAGCGATAAAAAATCAGAGGATGAGGATAGGCGGCGTACGGCGCCCAGATCCTTCCATAACTGGCTTCAGGCTTATTGTATTTTTTCGGCAGTGTTGGGGGAGAAATTTCCTGAGAAGTGTAGTGGTCTATTCCAGCATCTGGAACACATTTTAGAAGCGTATAAAAATTTTGGCGGGTTCGGCTGGTATAACTACGACGAGTCGTTTCGTCAAAAACTATCAGTTTACAAAAATCTAAAATGGGGAATGAAGGATGTGGGGTTGTGGCTAAACCTCATATTGCCTCAAAGACCAGTTTTTACAAAAAACCAGCCGAACGCTGCACAAAATGTTTCGTCTTCAATGTACAAGAAAGGAATATGCTATGCCTCTAACGAGTCGCAATGCCGCTGGGCGGCGTCGTGCAAGTATAGGCATGAATGTTCCTTTTGTTTCGGGCCCCACCCGGTTGTGAAATGTTTTAAAAGAAATTTCCAACAAAAAGACAATCCCAAAGGAGCGAACTCCAGTGAAGCTGGAAAAAATGGTACCTTGGCTTCTGCTTTACCCCGACAGGGGGAGGGCGGAAGCTTTAATTAAAGGTTTTTCCACGGGTTTTATATTACCCGCTTTTTTGGGTACAGGTTGTGAGACGGTGAACAACTTAAAATCGGTTTTACAGAATAAAGAAGTGGTGAGGAAAAAATTGCTGAAAGAAATAGCGGCGGGTCGCATTGCGGGTCCATTTGTTTCTCCGCCGTTTAAAGACTTTCGGGTATCCCCGTTGGGTCTAATACCTAAAAAAGAACCCAACTCATTCAGGTTAATCCACCATCTCTCTTACCCTAAAGGTAAATCGCTGAATGATGAAATTGATCCCGCGTCGGCTTCAGTGTCTTATGCCACGTTTGAGGACGCCGTACGGCTTATAAAAAGATTTGGGACAGGCGCGTTGTTAGCAAAATCCGACATACAATCGGCTTTTCGGTTATTACCAATTGCACCTGAATCTTTTTGCTCCCTTGGTTTTTGTTTTGAGAATAAATTCTTCTATGATATGTGCCTTCCGATGGGTTGTTCACTGTCTTGCCATTATTTTGAATTATTCGCATCCTTCTTGCAATGGGTGATTAGTTTTGAGTCAGGTAGTGCGGGAATCATCCACTATTTGGATGATTTCCTTTTCATAGGACCTCCGGTTTCGCCCATTTGTAATCTAGTATTAAATCTTTTTCTAATGATTATGGAATACTTCGGTATTCCAATTGCGGCAGAAAAAACTTTCACACCAGTGACAAGGCTGGAATTTTTAGGAATAAGCATTGATACGGAATTATTTCAGTTTCAACTTCCGTTTGAAAAAATTGTGCGCATACAACAGTTAATCTGTTGTCTGTTACGCAGGAAAAAGGTAATTTTAAAGGAATTACAATCGCTTCTCGGGCAATTAGCTTTCGCATCAAGGGTTATGCCGGTAGGCAGAATTTTTTCCAGACGATTGGCGTTGGCGTCGGCAGGTTTAAAATCACCTTTTTCCCATATACGCCTTACCACGGAATTAAAAGACGACCTATTGGTATGGTCCCAATTTTTAGAGGACTATAATGGTCGTACAATGTTCCAGGAGGAATTCATTTTTTCGGCGGATATGCATCTATATACGGACGCCGCGGGTTCATTAGGTTTCGCGGCGATTTGGAAAACACATTGGTGTTGTGGATCTTGGCCTCCTTTTTGGGTACAGTGTAAGGCAACTAAGAATATTGTGCTGTTGGAACTCTTCCCCATAATTGTAGAGTTTGAATTGTGGGGAAGCAGTTTCGCCAACAAGCGAATATTAATACATTCTGACAACAAGGGAGTTTTATTTGCCATAAATTGTTTGTCATCAAAATCAGAACAGGTTATAAAGTTATTGCGTTATTTTGTTTTGTTATGCCTGAAATACAATATTTGGGTAAAGGTAAGACATGTGCCAGGAAAAGAGAATTCAGTGGCTGATTCGTTATCTCGATTTCAGATCTCTCGGTTCAGGAGACTTTTTCCAGACGCGGATTTGGTAGGTTCCAAATGCCCAAGCCACTTATGGGAATTGATCTGACGCCAGTCTTAGATTCCATTAAACAGTCGGTACTTCCTAGGACATGGATGGAGTATTCCATGGCATGGAAGAAATGGTTATTGTTTAATGACAATTTGGGCTGTTCAGGATTGTACCCCTCGGAGAACTCGTTATTAGCCTTTTTGAGTTCATTAATGAAGGGAGGTTTCTCCTTCAATCATATTAATAAGACGATGGTGGGTATTTCTTTTTTCTTTAAAATGAATGGTCTGCCAGTGTGTAATAATTATTTCTCGGTACGTCAAGCTTTGAAGGGATATAAAAAGAAGACATATAGGCCAGATACTCGCAGACCAATCTCTGTCGATATTTTAAAAAAGATTTGCGTTGCTACTGTTACTTTGTGTAGCTCGGATTACGAGGCGCTATTGTTTCAGACGGCGTTTATTTTAATTTTCTTTGCAGCTCTGCGAATTTCTGAGCTGGTCCCCGCAAACAAGCTAGGTGCATCGGGTTTGAAGTTTGGGGAAGTGTTCATAGACAAAGATAAAGTGTGGATTTTTATTAGCAGATCAAAGACTGACGTACAGGGAAAAGGTCACTGGTTAACGCTAAATGCATGCGGTGATCCTATTGTTTGCCCTTTATTGTTTGTATCTAAATATTTGAAGAACAGACCGCAGTGTAAGGGAAGTTTTTTGCTTCATCAAGATCGCCTACCTTTGACGAAATTCCAATTTTCAGCGATATTGCATAAATGCATATCTCATATTGGACTTTCACACTTAAAAATTTCATCGCACTCTTTTAGAATTGGTGCGGCAACCGAGGCAGCAAGAATGGGCCTTGATGATGCTGTGATTAAAAGTTTGGGAAGGTGGGAGTCTAGTAGGTTTAATTTGTATGTTCGCCCTAACCTATTTGTTTAATTTCCAGGTCTGATTATCTGGATATTTGGACATTCGTTTGTGCACTGGGCGCATAAGAGGGCATGTTTGAGATGTTATACGTCTAACTTATCCTTTTCTCCTGATAAATGTCAAATTTGGTGGAAGGGTATTCGAGGTTTGCAGTGGAACAATTTTTCAGTGCAATTTTTCAAGTTGACGGAAAATTGGCCTGCCCCTGACGTTATAATTATACATGGGGGTGGTAATGATGTGGGTAAACAATCCACGTTAGAGTTATTGTTGAAGGTTAAGAATGATTTACATTTAATACATCAGATTTTTCCCAAGGCGAAATTAATTTTTTCAGAAATAGTCCCTAGGTTAGTTTGGTTGTCGGCCGGGAAGCAAAAGAATTTGGAAAAAATAAGACGAAGGTTTAATCATTCTATGGAGAAATTTATGCACAGCTTGGGTGGATTTTCTTATAGACACACAGAGTTAGAAGGGGGGTTTCCGGGCTTATACAGACGAGACGGCGTCCACTTGTCTGATGTAGGCCTGGACATCTTTAACACTGATATCCAAACCATGATTGAGAAGGCTGCGGTGTTGGGGTAGCCTTTTTTGTTTTTTAAACAAAATAGGCTAGGTGGGGACTTTTGTTTAATAATTTATTGATGATACTCGCTCGAGTCCTAAGACTGAGTGAGATTTTTTGAAATATTTGGAAAATAATTTAAGTTTTAAATATTTATTTATTTATTGATCGGATTGAATAAAGATAAGTGTTAATTTATATTTCGATGTTTGTATTATATTTACACCAATAAAGGTGCCGCGGCCCATTTATCACCATCTTTGATGGTCTTGGTTTGGTGTGGTCATTTATTAAGTTAAGAGTTGGTATAGCCTACATTCCCATGAGCGAGGGGGCATAAATAGTGCCCACAGCATGGGATTGTGGCTATCCCATTCAACAGTAAGGATATGGAAGGGGTTAATAGGCTTAGAGTCGTGAGGTAGTTTGGGCGGGAAGGTCACGTTTTTAAACAGAGGACACAGGTGTTTTAGAGCGGGAACATCACGTGTACTGCAGGACGCAGACACGTGATGTAAGGGGTATATAAAGCCTTCCCTCACAGAAGCAGGCAGGCACTTTTACCTGACAGGATTGAAGAGCTCCCCCACCCCCCCCCACCCTGTCGCAGCACCTTTCATGTGGTCTGTCACCCTTGTATCAAGGGGGGACTTTTGTTTAATAATTTATTGATGATACTCGCTCGAGTCCTAAGACTGAGTGAGATTTTTTGAAATATTTGGAAAATAATTTAAGTTTTAAATATTTATTTATTTATTGATCGGATTGAATAAAGATAAGTGTTAATTTATATTTCGATGTTTGTATTATATTTACACCAATAAAGGTGCCGCGGCCCATTTATCACCATCTTTGATGGTCTTGGTTTGGTGTGGTCATTTATTAAGTTAAGAGTTGGTATAGCCTACATTCCCATGACATTTGTGTCACTCCACCCCCATGCTGGATTCTGAACTTGCGCAGATGCACCATAGGGCTTTGGGTTCCACAGAGCTCTGCAACACATTTTTGCATGTAAGGCTTTACCCAGCACATTTGCAAATGTGTGGCTATACCTGTGCATGAGCTAAGACAGCTATTATAGAAGGCTTGAATCTTTGCTGTCTTTGTGCATGCATAGGAAATCTCCTGCAATTTCTCCCCCAGGCAGAGCTCTTCAGTATATCTGTGCACTCGCCATAATGGAGGTGCTTGAGGAGGGTGGGCGGAACAACAAAAAAAAGGGCTGAAGTTCCTCTTTAAAGTGGTTGTAAAGGCATATGTTTTTTTAAATAATAAACATGTTATGCTTATCTGTTCTGACCAACTGCCCCAAGCCTCTTCTAGGGTTCCACGCTGGTCCTCTTGGCTGCTCCTCTGTTTGGTGCACCCCCATAGGAATCTACTTCTTATTGTGGTGTACCTGTAGTCTCACTCCTGAGCCAGTCTATTGATTTCTTCCTCACAGTATTTGATTGACGGCAGCAGGAGCCAATGGCTCCCATTTCTATATCTGTGTCCCTCTGTTTGAAGTGATACATCAATCTGAGAACTGTGCAAATCTGTCAAAGTTGTCTACCCAAGAATAAAGACTCAGGGCCAGATCCTCATAGCGAGTACGCCGGCGTATCTACTGATACGTCGGCGTACTTTCAAATTACCCGCGTTGTATCTTTAGTTTGAATCCTCAAACCAAGATACGACGGCATTTTTTTGCGTAAGTAAAATTTCGAAACGGAGCATGCGCAGTTCAATCGGCGCGGGGCCGCGCTTCATTTGAATGAATCACGCCCCCTACCCGCCGATTTGAATTCCGCCGCCAGAAATACACTACGCCGCCGTAACTTACGGCGCAAAATCTTCCAGGATTCGACTTAAAGCCAGGTAAGATAACACGCGGCGTAGCGTATCTCTGATACGCTGCGCCTATCCAATTCAATGTGGATCTGGCCCTCAGGGTTCACAAACACACAGTAGTAGAACTGTTGCATGGAGCTATCCTGGTACTGAAAAAACAGCATACACAATAGGATATAGAACTGCTGTCAATGATTATTAAAGGATTAACATTACATCCAGACAATTCCCGAGCCGAAATCCCAATTAAAACAGAATATTTGCAAGACTCTAATGGTTCCACTGATCCATAAATGAGAAACTGTGATTAAATGCTAAAAACCAAACTATTCTTATTATCAGATTTGCCAGGTAAACTTATTTGCAAATTGAAGAGTTAGGCAGGTGTCAACAGGTACAATATATAATATTATAGTGTATTTGTTCGTATTTACCACATGGTCATGCAAATATATTATTTTTGTGGCCATAATTGTAAAGAACTCAAGGGGAGGGGGAAAATTCCCCCATTGCTCTTCACGCCTCTCACTAGATGCACCTGTCAGAGCTAGATGAATACCTCACTGGTATTGAGGCACGTTCTAATGTGACAAGAAAAGGAGATTGTCAAAGGAACATCAAACTACTGGGTCTTAATAGCAGGTCTTCTATAGCTCAGTAGGAGCTGGTAATAGTGCATGCTTTTCTTGAAGGAAAACTGCTTGCATGAAGAAGAATTCCCTGACTTTACCGTAAAACTGAAACGTGTCAATTTTTTATTACATAATAAAAAGGGGGAAAATGGTCCTTTAAATTATTTGTTTGGCTACATACAGTGTAAATGTAAAAGAAATTTGCTTGATGTAAGTCTTAACATCTTATCAATGGATGCCAAACTTTCATCATAAAAAAAAAAGTTCCCATCCCACTACTACCACCTCTAGCTAATGTATAGTTTTCATAATAAAAAGTTCCAAAATCTTACCTGAAACTGTGAACACGTGACTGCATCCCAATCCTTTTTTCTTATGATCTATTGTGTGGGAGGGTACTTCTTTGCAGTGGCCATGCACTGCCGGTTGGCTATGAAAATAGTCAATAAAATGGCTCTGTTATTTTACAGCAGTGGTGTTCTAAAGCGACAACATAAAGAATGGCAATAATGTCAGGAGAGTGTGCACTTCTGCTCCATTATAGCTGCTGCTTTTAGCATCCTGGTTTTGGCTGTGGTATTCTCCTTGTCTGTCTGTCCACCTTCTTGTCTGCCAACCTCAAGTACCTGTTTGCTCAGTTCGTACCTGCCAGGCGTGGTAGCCAGGCACCATAGCATTGTGTTTAAGTCCTGGGGGGGGGAAACCAAGGACCGGTAGGTCTGCTTGCCTTGAGAAAAGGGCCTTCTATAGGTGAAGAACACTGTAGTCAGCTAAAGTGCCTAACCACCTGCATTAGGGGTATGTGTGACGAATAAGACCTGTAGGCTGCACAGTTGAGCTTTAAATTCTATATGCATATGGGAGCAGTCATATAAGTGGATTACACAAATTGTTCTTCCTGCTTTGCAGTAGGACACGAGGGTTGTTCTCTACTGCTCCTTCCTACAGTGCCAGTCTATGAGTTGGCAGACATAATTGAAAACAATGCACTTCCTGTGTGGCTTATATGTTAATTGACATTATTACAAAATAAGCATTTAATACAGGGTGAACCCATAACACAATAGCATTGTGGTGAGAGCAGGTCCTGCTCCCCAGACTTCCTGTCCTTATTTAAAATGTCTAGGGGAGCTTTCCCAAGAAATCTCTTTTGACAGAGGAGATAAGGAAAGTTGAAAAAGAACTAAGAGCTCCTGCTGCTGGCTGCATATGAATGTACTGTATATGAAAATGCATATGAAAATGTATGTGAAATTATTTTTTTTTTTTTTCAGTCTCGACTAATAAAAATAATATATAAACAAAATTATGTAAAATCATTTTAACCACTTAACCCCCGGACCATATTGCTGGTCAAAGACCAGAGCACTTTTTGTGATTCGGCACTGCGTCGCTTTAACTGACAATTGCGCGGTCGTGCGACATGGCTCCCAAACAAAATTGGCGTCCTTTTTTCCCCACAAATAGAGCTTTCTTTTGGTGGTATTTTATCACCTCTGCGGTTTTTGCGCTATAAACAAAAATAGAGTGACAATTTTGAAAAAAATAAAAAATGTCTTTCTGCTATAATACATATCCAAAAAAAAAAAAAAAAAAAAAAATATATATATATATATATATAAATGTATTCATCAGTTTAGGCCAATATGTATTCTTCTACATATTTGTGGTTAAAAAAATCACAATAAGCGTGTGTGTATATATATATATATATATTGGTTGGTTTGCGCAAAATTTATCGCATCTACAAACCACAGGATAGATTTAGGGACTTTTATTTATTTTTTATTTGTTTTTACAAGTAATGGTGGCGATCTGCGAAATTTACTATTTTGACACATTTTTGGGACCATTGGCATTTTTATAGCGATCAGTGCTATAAAAATGCATTGGATTACTAAAAAAATGCCACTGGCAGTGAAGGGGTTAACACTAGGGGGCGGGGAAGGGGTTAAGTATGTTCCCTGGGTGTATTCTAACTGTAGGGGGGGTGGCCTCACTAGGGGAAATTACTGATCTTCTGTTCATACATTGTATGAACAGAAGATCAGCATTTCTCTCCCTGACAGGACCAGGAGCTGTGTGTTTACACACACAGCTCCCGGTCCCCGCTCTGTAACGAGCGATCGCGTGTGCCCAGCGGCGATCGCGACCCTAGTGGCCTGCGCGAGAGCCGACGTTATATTACGTGCTCTCGCGCAGGGGAGCCGATCTGCCGCCATAAAACGACGGTGGCTGGTCATCAACCAGTTAAGAATGTAGGGTAAATGGTGCCAAGTGGAATATAGATGTCCCTCTAGTGCAGTGGTCTGCAAACTGTGGCCCGGGGGTTGGATGCTGCCCTTTGCTTGCCATTATCTGGCCCTTGGGACTCTGATACAAGACACTATTTCTCCCACTGACACCAACAATGGGGCATAATTCCTGCTATTGACATCAGCAATGGGGCACTATTTCTCCCATTGACACCGATAGGTTATTTATTCTTCAAACTGACACCAACAATGGGGTACTATTTTTCCCACTGACACCAACAATGGGTCATTATTCCACCCACTAATACCAAAGATGCATTTTTTTTACTCCCCAGTGGCCGCAATTAATGTCTGGCCCCTCTAAAGTGTGAAGGACAGTTAACTGACCCTGTGTTTGGAAACATTGGAAACCCCGGTTAATTAACTTGGTTTTATAATATGCAAGACAACAAACATTTGAGAAACTGTCATGTCATGCAAAACTGTGACAGTCACTAAGGTAAACACTGATTGCATCATAAGTTTGCTGTAAATATCCATGGCAACAAACAAGAAATCAATTTGCCCACCCTAGCCTGATGAAAGCTGATTACTGACTGGCTGGTACAGATCCCGAAATATCACTATTCAGAGCACTGCACAGTACTTTGAAATATAACTTGTATCAATCTCAGTGGTGTCATGTTTCCTGAGAAAAAAAACATACTATTTTGTGTAAATAATAACATAATGGTTACTTGTACAACAATGAAATCTAGCAATATGCACCTTTTGTTGGCAAAGGACTTTAGCTGCGATGACGGCTTTGTATAAACGTACACTGCCAGTAGTAAATCAGATTATGCTCTTTATATCATTCACTGAAGCAAAAACCCTTGTATAATTTCTCTCCTTTTTTATTTTTTATTTTTTCCTCTTTTATACTCTTGTCATATATACACAAGACAAAAAAAATTGGCTCTGCATCTGAATGCATTCTAATCTTCTCTTGACTTATAACTGTAATGGGCTGTAATCAGAGGGAAATAAATCCATTTTTCTGCTGCCTGAGATTGAAATTTAAATAAGCAGAGCCAAATTGGCAGAGCATGACAACATAGTATCAGATGAAAAATGGAGTTTGCAATGCTGACAACCTTTTTATACATCTATAAATAATTTCTATTCTAAAACACTCAATCTCAGAATGACAAACAGCCTCAGAATACCATCTACTTTCTGTTATCAAACAGCCCCATCTCTTCTTTGGAAAGCAAGATGGCTCCTGTTTTTATTTAGAGTTTTGTTTTGGTTGTTAATTTGGGGAGTGGACAGTGCCTGAGATAAATTAACTCCTTTGCGCTTAAGAGTAAAACATATCTTAATGCCTAAGCACCATTTGTTTATTTGATTTATTTATTTTCTCAGGAGTTTATTGAGACAAACAAAGACATACCATCAAACATTGTAGGTTCCAGATAAAACATTGTCATATACAATCAGACATGTCATCACAATCCACCTTTATGAACATTTGTGTACATTTATTGCTTTTTTTGCCCCGTTTCGCCCTCCCCCTTGACTTACACCCAACTCCTTTAGATAGGGGTAGTATAACAGACCAAAATCCAACAGTTATACAGTATGAGCAGAGTCAACTTCTGTGTTAAAGAAGCAGTCTGTCGAGAACCAAATCCACTGGGGAAAGGCCAGAAGTATCTAACCATAGATCAATGAACTTTCCTGGGCTACCTCGGTGCAGGAAAATGTACCTCTCCAGCCACATGGTGTCCCCCATTTGAGTAGTCCATTCTCATAGTATAGGAGGCTCTGTCCCCTTCCTATGCCTGAGAATAAGCTTGTGTGCCTGAAAAAGTGACCTGGCTATGGCTTGTTTAGGGTTGACTTCAACTGAAAGGTCATCTAGAATTTCCAATACACAGGGCTTAGGGTTCATCGGGATATTGACCTAAAATACCCTATTAATTGTGGCGACATCTCCCAACCAATAGAGATGTAGCTTGGGGCAATGAAACAGCAGGTGGATAAGGTCTCTATGGTCCCTAGAGCACCTAGTACACTCAGTTTTCCATTACCCTGGCAAGATTGTATAGCATGGGACTAAGGTGTAACCGTAAGACAATATACAATTGGGACAGACATTGCACCACATTGAGAGCACAGCCGAACCACCTGCAGAGCTTTCTCCCTCCTCAAATGTGCCCACATCACTCTTCCATTTAGGCACCACTCTGGACAGATAGCCTTTCAAGTGCGCCATATAGTGAAAAATAGGGTCGGGGGATTGTACCCACAATACTCCATCTGATTGTGCCCTAACGGCATGATGCAGCTGCACATAGGGAAAATACATTGATTGAGGAAGGCTGAATGCCGCTAAGCGGTCCACTGCAGTCTAAGCGGCTATCTAGTGACATTAGATGAGTTGGCAAAAATAATTTATTTCTGTGCTTGAGTATTTTTTATATACTATATATATATATATATATATATATATATATATATATATTATTGACCTCAGCTATGAATATGCCTCTTAGAAATGCTTTGAAAGCGTCCCAACCGCCAAGAGCAGAGTGATCCCTATTGCTCTGCCAGTAAGAAGAAATCTCGTCTGCAATCCTGTCGTGGCAGTTAAAGGGGTTTAGCCAAAAAGCGTTAAGCATGGAGCCCTTGGTAGGGTCGAAGCATGACTAACATTTAGGTAGACTATTAGGAGGGAGTGGAAATGCCTCTGACTAAGTATTGTATGTCTTGAACTAGAAGTGAAGCAGCCTGAGTGCAGAGGTATAGGTTAATCCTAAACCGAGATAAGTGCGACTAAGAGAAGCACGAGAATTGTTTCTGCTGCGGGTTTTGGCAATGCCATGGATCTATCCACCCCACTTTCTCTAAGTATCAGTAATGTGGTGCGGGGATATTTAGACCCTACTGTAGGGGGGATGTTTGTCCAGAGCAGGATCAAAATAGCCATTAAGGTCTCCCACTAGAATCAAGGTAATGTCATGGTTGCCCAGCTGATCTGTCAAAAGAGTTCTTAGCACTAAGGAGTTAAAAGGAGGCAGTATATATGCTGCAGCAAAAATACAATTAACTTGAAATATTCTACATAACAGGATCACGTATCTCCCTTCTGAATCAATCAATCAATTTTGTCAAATAACTGAAAATCTAAGGATCAGTGTATCAAGACACTCACCCCCCTGGAGTAGTTGGTAGAGGTAGAGTAATACGCCACACCCAGCTAAGAGAACTGCACACACGATAAAGTCTCAGGTACCAGGTGAGTTTCCTGCAGAGCACAAATTGCAGGTAGGTGCTTTCAGCAGTTGTCAGCAGAGAAGAGGGCATAACTCCTCCACCAGTGCCTGAGCTTTCCTGTGCAGTTGCAGAGAGTCTGCCTGCCCCCTTTCCTGTCTCAGCAGTCGACAGCAGAAAGGACAACAACACTCCTCTTACAGATCCTGCACCTGCAAGGGCATCCATATTGCTGATGCGGCCCGCAATGAAATGGAGTTTGACCCCCCCCCCCCCTTGCAGTAGATTGTTTACTCTTTTTGTAGCATTTTGGAATCAAATGATGCTTTGCTTTGGGTGAAATTACAACTCCAGATTATTATTATTAAAGTGGTACTAAACAGAGAAGTGTTTATTGCCATAATTCACTCACATAAATATCATGCCATTGTATTTTTTTGTAAGCCTTGTAAGTACCTTATTCCTGCAACACTGTTATGTGGTCACATGATCTTTTCCTGTTCTTTGGCAATTGCAGTGAAAGATCCTTGGGAGGGGCTTCTATTACTCTGTGGATGTATGCTCTCTACAGTACGAGTGTGTCTGACCACCAGCCCTGATTTGTGCTGTACCAGTAAAAAAAAAAAAAAACTGTTTAAGAAGAGCAATTTAATTTGATTATAAATATCAAATAACTGTTTTAAAGCTAGACATCTTTATTAACCACTTAAGGACTGAAAGATTTTCCCCCTTAATTACCAGGCCATTTTTAGCAATACGGAATTGCGTCGCTTTAACTGCGACGCTGTACCCAAACAAAATTGTCATCCTATTTTTCTCACAAATAGAGCTTTATTTTGGTGGTATTTGATCATCTGTGCGATTTTGAAAAAAAAAAAAACAATATCTTTTACCTTTTGCTATAATAAATATACAAAAAAAAATCTTCATCAGTTTAGGCCAATATGTATTCTTCTACATATTTTTGTTAACAAAAACCCGCAATAAGCGTATATTGATTGGTTTGCACAAAAGTTATAGCGTCTACAGAATAGGAAAAGATTTATGGCATTTTTTTTTTTTACTAGTAATGGTGGTGATCAGCGATTTTTAGCAGGATTGCGGCAGATAGATCATACACTTTTGAATTTTTTTTGGACCTTTGACATTTATACAGCGATCAGTGCTATAAAAATGCACTTATTACTGTATAAATGTCACTGGCAGGGAAGGGGTTAACACCAGGGGCGATCAAGGGTTAAATGTTTTCCCTGGGAGGTGTTTCTAACTGTGGGGTCAGTGTACTGACCGGAGGAGGAGAGAGATCGCTGTTACTAGGAACAGACGATCATTCTCTACTGCTCTGACAGAACGGGTTTCTGTTTGTTTACATTGACAGATCCCCGTTCTGCCTATCTCTGGAGTGATCGCGTGTGGCCGGTGGACATCGTGGCCCCGGCCACACGCATCAGCTCCCCTGCCGTGAATTGGGTGTGCACGTGCACGCCTGTGATAGCTATTTAAAGGGCCGACGTAGTATAATGATGGCGGCTGGTCGGTAAGTGGTTGAGCCTCAAATGTGGATTTTTTTTGTGCATTAATATAGTGTGGGCGGTGTCAGAGATGACTGACCCTAGCTTTCACTTTGTTCAGACTGCATCTTCATCCAAGGCTGTTTTTTTTTGTTTTTTTTTTACTTTACAGGTATTCGCAATTATGTTTGTCATTGTTAATACCGATTTATATTACAATAAAACTTTTTTGTCAGTTTCTTAGTGAATGTAATCAATCAAAATACTATATAGTGCCCCCCTAGTGTTTAGAAATAAGAGGACATGGGGAAAGAGGGAGGGGGTTTTAATTTTATCGTTGTGTATACGCCCACATGTGTGACTATAGTCATGTGGGCTGCACAGATAAGAAAAGGCAAATGAAGGGCCTCAAATGTGGATTTTTTTTGTGCATTAATATAGTGTGGGCGGTGTCAGAGATGACTGACCCTAGCTTTCACTTTGTTCAGACTGCATCTTCATCCAAGGCGGTTTTTTTTTTACTTTACAGGTATTCACAATTATGTTTGTCATTGTTAATACCGATTTATATTACAATAAAACTTTTTTGTCAGTTTCTTAGTGAATGTAATCAATCAAAATACTATATAGTGCCCCCCTAGTGTTTAGAAATAAGAGGACATGGGGAAAGAGGGAGGGGGTTTTAATTTTATCGTTGTGTATACGCCCACATGTGTGACTATAGTCATGTGGGCTGCACAGATAAGAAAAGGCAAATGAAGGGCTTAGAAGGGAACTGAAATTTAAGCATGCTCTGTAGAGGACACCAGCTGGTCTCAGCCTGCAGTGGGGACACAGAAGATGGGAGGGAAAGCTGAAGGCAAGATCAACTACGTATATTTAACGCTACACAAAACAAATGCTTTAGTGGCTTTGTGAGCATGAACACTCGGTTACATAGCATATAGTGAGAGTTTTTAATAGTCTAGGTTTTATGTAACTTTAAATGTTTACCAAAAACTGTTTAAAATAAAAAGCTTACTCTGCAATACTCCTCTCCTCATTAGTACGGTTCTCCGCATTAATGGATTTTTTGCCACAAGATATACTTAGTCTTCTGAGTAAATGACGCCAATTAACTTGGTAGACTGAAGACATTCTGCAAGTGCAGGGCACCATGGCCCACCCCTTGAGGGGGCATCACCTTGGCTCCTTGCACCCGCAGTATAATGGTACAGTATAATGAGCCACCTCCTCCAGGAGAAGATTCGAAGAGGAAGAAGACCCAATGTGTTATGCGCCCGGACTATTGTTTTCTTGAATTTGTTTATATGCCAGCATTATGCAATTATTAAAACTGGATCTTTTTAACTTAACATGAAATTGCTTGCCAAATAAGTGTTTTATGGAGTGGGGGAAGGGATAGAACAGCTTTGAGCTTTTTAACTGGGGGTCATTGCACAGCTTAACAAGGCTTTTGTTTGTCACTTCTAGGATCCGTGTCCTCTTTGTGATGAAGCAAAGGAAACACTTACACCATATATGGAAAGGGTAATGTATTAGCTGCTTACAGCTATGTGTAAAATTTATGAATATACATGAACAAATAATCCAGTCTCCATACCGATCGAGAGGTTTTTTATTTTCCCAAGTTTTTTTTTCAACAATGACATTTTGTAAATGAATGTTCTCACTTGCACAGATACCAGCCTAGTACATGAGGGGTGCTCTCCGCCATTGAAAGAGGGCTTATAAGTTTGTGGTGCCCATCTATAATGATGCACGCCTGTGTGCACCTGAGTATTGGGCACATTTTTTAGGATGAAGGGAGATTTGCCTTCATCTCTGATGGTATGGGGGTGCAGTAGTGTATATGGAATAGGCAGCTTACATATCTGGAAAGGCACCATTAAAACTAAAAGATACATCCAGGTGTTAGGGCAGTATATGCTCAGGCAAGAATGGGAACAACATTCCTCTCCCAAAACTCCAACAATTGGTCTCCTCATTTCCCAGATGTTTACAAGCAGAGGGAATGCTACACAGGTAAACACGGTCCTGTTCCAACTTTTTGGGAATTTGGGCTGTACTTTGGCAGTTTTTTTATTGTCCTGTCCCCTTATTTGAAACATGTTACTGCCATCAATTTCAAAATGATCTTTTTTTTCTTAAAATTATACATTTTCTAATTTAAAAAAATTGATGTGTTTTTTATTTTAAATAAAATATAGGTTTAAGAGATTTCCAAATCATTGCTTTCTCTTTTTATCTAAATTTCATAAAGTAACCCAACTTGTTTGTAATTTGTTTAGTACTTAGTCTCATCTTGTGTTAAGTAGGTTTAAGTCTTAAAGTGATTATAAAGGATTTATTTTTATCAACAAACATATCATACTGGCCCCTGCTCTGTGCACTGGTTTACCTCAGAGCTTCCCCGATTCTCCTTTTCTGGGGCCCCTCGTTGGCACTTCTCTCTCCTTTTGCTTTTCTGAGTGCCCCTACAGCAATGCGCTTGCTATGTGGCAGTCGTGCAGGCCCGCTTCCAGGCCTTGCTGTGTATGTCAATTGACACACACAGCACAGTTTAACCTTTCCCCCCACACTCTCCTAACTGGCTCTGATTGACAACAGCAGGAGCAAATGGCTCCTGCCTATCTCCAGTGAGGAGAGAGAGTCGCTGCTCTCGGGCATAGTGTCCAACCCCATGACTAAGCTCCAAGGAGCAAACCAACACATGGGGGCGTCGCCTGGCAGCCTGGTAGCCCCAGTTGAGGTTGTCACTTTACCACTGAATACCTGCGTGAATGTCTAGCATCGGGGGATTTTCTCCTCTTTTTCTCTAGCTCTTGGGCACAGTGTTGGATCAAGATCAGACTCAGGTAAGTATATAGGGGGCTGGGGAGGGGGGAGGAGCCGCAGACAAGGTTTTTTTAATGCATAGAATGCATTGGGGTAAAAAACATTCTCCCTTTTAGAACCACTTTAAAAATGTTCCTATTGCTCCACCTTAGTGACACACTGAATTCACCCAACTACAAAACTACTGTAGTTAAAAAAAGCGTTTTTGAATTATCTAAGCCACAAAAGTAAAGATTGTGTAAGGGTTTTTTAATTGGAGGGGGGAGGGGTGGAGAAGGGCTTTGGTGTTAGCAGCTACTTTTAAAAGGTAAAGCAAAAACCCCTTTCCATCTAGAATGCATATTTTAGCCAGTGGCTCAGCATAGTCTAAGTGATTCTTTTGCTTTGACATCTTCATCCTTATTACTTGTTTTCCATGAAAGAATACCTTTTACAAGGTTTTAATATTCTCATTGTAGGTATATTAGGTTTAGTATAAATCTTGGAGATAATTGTTTTCAATATCACACAGGTAGTGTAGCAATTGGCAGAAATCAAAGTTGCAGTGTGAAATATATATATATATATATATATATATATATATATATATATATATATATATATATATATATACATATATACATAATTTACATTTCATTTTAATGTGGAAAAACAGTGATTGAATAAGACATTTTTATTGAATTCCACATAATAATAAAATGTAAATTTTAAAAAACCCAAAATCTCAGTGGGACTAATATATTGTATTTGTCAATAAAAATTGCCTGCGTGGATCGAATTCCACATATTCTTCTCTGCTCTAATCATATTTTGTCTTCTTATTGAAACACACATTTCACAGTATGTGATGGCTCAGATTTCTGCACTCAAGTCTCAGTATATTTTGTTTTCCGAGCAGAGACTACGAGAGTAATTTGATATTTTAATGGAAATCAAAAGTCACAGTAAATTATTGGTGATGATTGCTGGAATTGAGGAATTTAGCTTGATCGTTTCCTGACACAAAAAGCTGCCACATTTCTCAACCATTTGATTTGCATTTGGATGTCTTTTAAATTGTATAGATGAAAATGTAGCACAAATGTCAGAGACGGAAGGAATCTATGTGGAATTGGTGCTGAAGAACCTCTGCCATATGTTTATTATCTTTGACCTTAAGTGTATGACGTCAAAGAAACATTGGATTTAATAGAGGTTTAATAAAAAAAATTGTTATGATTTGTATGGGCAGTGTAGTACAGTACTGTCTTAGAGAGTTCATTTACTCTTGATCAATATTACTTGATTGTGCCGAGATGCCTGAGCTGTGACTATAACCTAAACTGAGGCCCTAACACTAGTAATACACATGAGATTAAAGAAGGTTGGATGACCAGATACGATGTGACCACTGAATGTTCATATTTGTTTAAGAAATCGGTGCATGGACATGGCTGTCTTTACAATAGAGTTTAAAGACACATATGATATTGGCCTGATTGCAGAGAAACAATAGTGATGGATTTAGAAAAGCCAGTCTGGCCATTCAGCTATTTCCCTAAGAATGATTGGGAGGATGTGTCTTGCGGTAATCTGAAAGCATTACTATTTTTTGCCAAAATATCCACAAGTAGTAGTGGCGATGTTCAATGATAATCTTATGCAAAATGGAAATTGTGGGTGATCAAATGAGAGTACCAGTTGACAACTTGCTTGAGATATAAGAGTTTCACCTGTGGATTTTTCTCTTCACCTGTGGATATTACAGTTACTAGTTAAAGTGGAACTTCACAAAAAAAAGGAAGTTCCGCTCTTCCTCTTCTTCGACTTTCCTCTCCTAGTTTTGACAGATACCCGCTCCCCACTTCCGCTGGAATCGCCTAGGTGATCCCACCCCATTCCATCCCTGCCTGCACATGCACATCATAGGTCACAAGAGGCTGCAGGACCATTCACACAGGGCTGCGTAGTTAGCAAATGCTCAGAAGGGAGCTGGCTGTGAAGCCACAAGGCTGGTTCCCACACTCGGCATGGTAGCGCTGAGCCCCCAACGACTGATGAAGAACCGGCCTGGGTGAGTACAGTCCTGGACAGATAAGTGTTGTTGTATTATTAAAAGTCAGCAACTACAGTATTTGTAGTTGCTGACTTTAATATTTTTCTAAAGTAACTGTAGTTACTATAATAAGCTAAGATTACAATAAAAAAAAACGGTTATAGATTGATAACAGTTACTTTACACACAATAGCAGCAGGAGGGTGGGGAGCAGATGGGCACTGATTCAATAGATGACAGGCAGGGGGAGAGCAGCGGGATGACAGAGACACGTTAACTGACCATGGGATCAGCAGCCATGATAACCATGGTCAGCACACACTGGGAGACACAGGAACAGGCAGAATCGACTAGGTATTTTACAGTATAGAGAGGAACAAATGACTCCGCACAAGCACTGTGCTGTATATCCTGCTTTAAAGAAACTGGATCTTTTTTTTATAGGGTTACAACCATTTTAATTATTTATTTATTTTTTTGCAAAAAGGAAATAGACAGTTGTACAATTTAATAAAGCAGAACAATCCTGAGAGGTGTACAAAGTGCATAAGTCCATCCAGAAAAGGCAATATGCCATCTCATAGAAATATGTCCAAAACAGAAAAGTCAAATTCAACCTGGCTAAGACTGTATAGTTAAGGCACAAGACATACAGTGAGTATAAAAAGTCTACACACTTAGAATGGCAGGTTTCTGTGATGTAAAAAAAATTAGACAAAGATAAATAATTTCAGAACTTTTTCCACCTTTAATGTGACCTATAAACTGTACAACTCAGTTGAACAACAAACTGAAATCTTATAAGTGGGAGGGAAGTAAAAATTTAAAATGTAATTAATATGGTTGCATAAGTGTGCACACCCTTAAACTAATACTTTGTTTAAGCACATTTTGATCTTATTACAGCACTGAGTCTTTTTGGATATGAGTCTATCAGCATCTTGACTTGGCAATTTTTGCCTACTCTTCTTTGCAAAAACACTCCAAATCTGTCATATTGCGAGGACATCTCCCGTGCACAGCCCTCTTCAGAACACCCCCAGAGATTTCCAATCAAATTCAGGTCTGGGCTCTGGCTGGGCCATTCCAAAACTTTGACCTTCTGGTGATTTGGATGTATGCTTTCGTCATGTTGAAAGATGAAGTTTCTCTTCATCTTCAGTTTTCTAGAAGAAGGCTGAAGGTTTTGTGTCAATATCGACTGGTATTTGAAACTGTTCATAATTCCCTCTACCTTGACTAAGGCCTCGTACAGACGACTGGTTTTCCCGTCTGGAAAACTGCCATGAGAGCTTTTGGCCGGGAAAACCGTCCGTGTGTATGCTCCCATCAGGAAAACTGCCGGAAAAAAAGAGAATCAGCTCTCTTTTTTCCCGCCAGGATTCCCGGTGGTTTTTAACCCGACAGTTTTAGTATGGGAAACACTGTGATGGAGCATACACACGGCCGGGATTCTCGACCAAAGCTCTCATGGCAGTTTTCCTGTCAGGGAACCCGGTCGTGTTTAGGGGGAAAAAGTTACCAAGCAGGTTCTCGGTTTTCCCGGCAGACTTTTTACCGCTGGGAATTCTGTACGTGTGTACGAGGCTTTAGGCCCCTGTTCCATTGAAGAAATACAGCCCCAAAGCATGATGCTGCCACCACCATGCTTCATGGTGGGTATGGTGTTCTTTTGGTGATGTGCAGTGCTGTTTTTGCACTAGACATATGTTTTGGAATTATGGCCAAAAAGTTCAACCTTGGTTTCATTGGACCATAACACATTTTCCCCACATGCTTTTGGGAGACTTCAGATGTGTTTTTGAAAAATTTGGCCTGGCTTGGATGTTTTTCTTGGTAAGAAAAGGCTTCCGTCTTGCCACTCTACATCATATCCCAGACATATGAAGAATACGGAAGATTGATGTCACATGTACCACACAGCCAATACTTGCCAGATATTCCTGAAGGTCTTTTAACGTTGCTGTAGGCCTATTGGGAGTTCCTTGACTAGTTTTCTTCTCGTCTTTTCATCAATTTTGGAGGGACATCCAGTTCATGGTATTGTCACTGTTGTGCCATATTTTCTCCACTCAATGACTTCACTGTGTTCCATGGTATATCTAATGTCTTGGAAATTCTTTTGAGGGAAGATAAGTAAAGATGGGTAAAGGAAGGGGAATAAACAGTAGTAAATACAGTGGGGGAAATAATTATTTGATCTCCTGCTGATTTTGTAAGTTTTCCCACTTACATATGTAGCGCTCACCCCCGAAGGAGCCGCTGGTTATAGAATAGGGATGGCGTGTTACCTCTACGAGCGTCTAGGGGTAGATAGATGAGAGCAGCAATGATGGAATGTCCAAACAGCAGGTGTCTTTCTTGTGCTTTTATTCAGGGAAAACAATAAACTTGAGGTAGATAGATGAAAGATGGGTGAGGAGGAGAATTGCAGATTCAGGCCTAACAGCAACGGAAACAATCCTGCTTCCAACGATACTTTAATTTTGTCGCCACTCCAGCCGGAGTGGGTATAGTGTACCTGGACAGGCCTCTCACACCGACCTGGCAGCCAGGGTATCACTCGGAACCTTGAGAAGTGACACAAGTCTCTGCCACAGACTTGGTAGGAATGAACTTTAGAGTGGAACTTCTGCCACAGGCCCCCTTCTCTGGAATGTAGATAGTGAAGTAAATCTTGCTCAGAAATATTAATGCCCGAATCACCCTCAGGTAGTTTTCTTAGTTTGGGTCACCGACTGACAGGTTGCTGACATCCAACCTCCCAGTGTCCGGTCACCCCGTACCCCGATGAATTGTCGAGGCCCTGTTGGATTGCCTGCCTCTCTTGGCTCTCCTCAGGCTGACTCCTCAGCGAACAGCTATCTCGCTTGGGATCTCTTCTCAGAACTTGGGAACCCAGTAGATCACTGGGGCCCCACCATAGCTTCAGTTGTCCCGGGCCATTGTGGTCCCGGAACCAAGAACACCGCGTAGCATGTGTGCCCCGGTCTGGTAGGCCATATCGCCATGGCCCGTGATGTGTGGTCACCCTGAAGGTGGGTGCCACACCCGGAACAAGAACTGGACTCCCGCCTAATGGCGTCCGCTCCAGAAGTACCCTCCCCAGCATGCCCCGTGAGGGAAAACCCCTCTCGATTGGCTGCTGGCAAGAGGCACTCCAGCCTGAACTCCACTGCCGCCCCGGGGTGGTAAAGCACCTCAGGAACACAGAATGAACCGACAGCACAGCCCAGCTAGAACAGAGGCCCAATTTGCACAAATCACTTGGATGAGAGCTAACTAACTCTGTCATCCCCCTCTACATTTAGAATATCAATCAAAAATCCAGAGAAAACCCACACAATACAAATGTTATAAATTGAGATGCAGTTCAGTGAGTAAAATTTGTAAAAAAAAGTATTTGATCCTACTAACCAACAATAATTCTCCCACATACTGAATACAGTATATTGTACAAAAAATATAAAGTAGGCGCTAATTAAACTACATGCATCCTATAATTGACGTGCTAAGTACCAAAAAAATGCACAAAGTAGTAGCACAAAAAAATCCACAAAGATGCTGTGTAAAAAACGTTTTCATTAATACCAGTGTTCTATCAGTGATAACTTGGTGCATGTACATTCAGACATTAAAATTAATGTGGTAATCACTATTGTGCAGTGCCAAAAACAAAAAAGGCACAGAAAAAATGCACAAAAAAATTCCTGATGAAGCTATACAGTGAAATTCATAGTGAAATGCCGTCGCTATTACCATGGACCGCATTTGATGTCACGTCCATTTGAGCAGTGAGACGCATGCCCAAATCTGGTGGGACTGACAGCGACTTTGGGGTAGATCCACAAAGAAATTACGCCGGCGTATCTATTGATATGCCGGCGTAATTTCAAAATCCCTGCGTCGTATCTTTGTTTTGAATCCTCAAAACAAGATACGATGGCATCTCGGCTAGATCCGACAGGCGTACGTCTTCGTACGCCGTCCGATCTAAGATGCAATTTTTCGGCGGCCGCTAGGTGGCGTTCCCGTCGTAATCCGCATTGAGTATGCAAATGAGCTATTTTTTTTCCGTCGTCTTCTGCATTCGGCTTTTTCCGGCGTATAGTTAAAGCTACTTTACTGAGGCGTACTCAATGCTAAGTATGGCCGTCCTTCCCGCGTACAATTTTGATTTTTTTTTACGTCATTGCGCAGTTCCAAAAAAACTTTGTTTATGTCGGGTCACAACGTATTAACATAAAACATGCCCCCATTAGATCCATTTGAATTCCGCGCCCTTACGCCGCGAGAGATACACTACGCCGCCGTAACTTACAGCGCAAATTCGTTGAGGATTCAAACAAAAGCAAAGTAAGTTACAGCAGCGTAGCGTATCTTACATACGCTGCGCCCGGCGCAGATGTATGTGGATCTGCCCCATTGTCTGTACCATTGTAATGGCAGTGTGTTGGATATTATCCTTTGAACTAAAACGTTTCTACTGGTCGAGCTGGTTCCCGTCTGGACACCCTGACATGTACGCGCATATATTTTTTAATAAAAGGAGCAACTGTGAGCTGGAAAGGAAAAAAATTGGAACCCCATGCTGAGAGATTGTAATAATATCATTACACATGCTTTGTGGTCCAGCAGGCCTTTGGGCTCTGGTGAGGGAGCATTTGCATTATTGGAATCCTATAAAGATGCACGGTGGACTCATTTTAATTAAAGTGCAAGGACTTGGTCACAGTTGAATAAGGACTTCAATCTGCATATTTTTACAGCACTTTTCATCTTTGATATGTAAATGCACTAAGCTATCACTTATAGAACACTAATATTTAGAATTTTTTCACAGCACCTTTAAGAAACTTTGTGTGCGATTTTTTTTTTTTTTTTTTTTGTGTGCATTTTTTTTTGTGCGTTTTTAGTTTTTTTGGCCTTGTACAATAGTGATTACCACATTGTTTTATTTTTTTAATTTATATGCTTAGTTATCACTGATAGAACACTGGTATTAACGAAAAAGGTTTTTACACAGCATCTTTGTGGCATTTTTGTGCAACTTTTTTGTGCATTTTTTGTTGTTTTAGGTATTGCACAATAGTGATTATCACAGTGAGTGTAATCTTTAATACTTGGCACATGTCAATTTTAGGATGCATTTAGTTTAATTGGTGCCTATTTTATATTTTTTGTATGATTAGTGTGATTTACACTTAAAGGGGCAGCTGTCACACAGATTTACAAAGGGTTGGCGTCTTTTATATTTTGGAATAATTGGATACAGTATGTGCTCATGTGGTACACAGATTAGCCCTGTCAATTTAACAAGGTGCTCCTAACCACAACTCATTATGTGTATAAAAGACATCTGTCCACAGAATATCTTAATTCCTTTCAAACCTCACTATCATGGGCAAGATCAAAGAGCTGTCAAAGGAACAAGATTGTAGACCTGCACAAGGCTTTAATGTGCTACAAGACCATCAGCAAGAAGCTTGGTGAAAAGAAGACAACTGTTGGAGAAATAATTTGTAAATGGAAGAAATACAATACAAAATAACCATCAATCGCCCCCAGTCTGACTATTCCTGCAAAATTTCACCTCATGGGGTAAGAATGATCATGAGAAAGGTGAGGGATTAGCCCAGAACTACACAGGAGGAGTATTGTAATTGGTCTTAAGGCAGTTGAAACTACAGTCACAAAACAAACCATTGGTAACACAATACGGCGCAGTGCCTGCGAGGACCCCCTCAAGAAGGCACATGTACAGGCCCATCTGAAGTTTGCCAATAACATCTAAATGATTCCAAGAAGGATTGCGAGAAAGTGCTGTGGTCAAATGAGACCAAAATTGAGCTCTTGGGCATTAACTTGACTCGTCTGGTTTTGAGGAAGAAAAATGCTGACTATGGCCCTAATAACACCATTCCTACAGTCAAGCACAGGGGGTTGAAACATTATACTTTGGGGCTGTTTCTCTGCTTAAGGTATAGGCCGACTTTGCCACATTGAGGGGCCAACGGTCAGGGCCCATGTATTGTAAAATTTTGCATGGGAACCTTTTTCCCAGAACAGGTCTTTTAGCATGACAATGACCCAAAACATACTGCCAAGGCAACAAAGGAGTAGCTCAAGAAGAAGTACATTAAGGTCACGGGGTGGCCTAGCCAGTCTCCAGACCTTAATCCTGTACATAAGTTATGGAGGGAGCTGAAACTTCGAGTTGCCAGGCGACAGCCAAGAAACTTTATGGATTTTGAGAAGATCTGTAAAGAGGAGTGTACCAAAATCCCTTCTGAGATATGTGCAAACCTGGTAACCAACTACAAGAAACGTCTTACCCCTGTGCATACCATCAAGGGTTTCTCCACAATTATTTTACTCACTGAACTGCAACTCAATTTATAACATTTGTATCATGTGTTTTTGTTGGTTGCTATTCTGTCTCTATCATTTAAAATACACCTATGACAAAAATTATAGACCCCTAACTACTTGCCGACCAGCCGCCACAGTTATACAGCGGCAGGTCGGCTCGGCTGCACGAGATCACGTAGCTATACGTCATCTCACGTTCCAGGCAATAGGGGCGCGTGCGCCCGGCGGGCACCCGCGATCGCTCGTTACAGAGCAAAAACCGGGAGCTGTGTGTGTAAACACACATCTCCCGGTCCTGTCGGGGAGAAATTACGGATCGTCTGTTCATACAATGTATGAACAGCGATCAGTCATTTCCCCTAGTCAGTCCCACCCCCCCTTCAGTTAGAACACACACAGGGAACATAATTAACCCCTTCCTCGCCCCCTAGTGTTAACCCCTTCCCTGCCAGTGGCATTTTTATAGTAATCCAATGCATTTTTATAGCACTGATCGCTATAAAAATGCCAATGTTAATAAAAATGCCATAAAACTATCCCCTATTTTGTAAACGCTATAACTTTTGTGCAAACCAATCAATAAACGCTTATTGCGATTTTTTTTTACGAAAAATATGTAGAAGAATACGTATCGGCCTAAACTGAGGAAACAAATATTTTTTTAATATATTTTTGGGGATATTTATTATAGCAAAGATTAAAAAATAATTATTTTTTTTCAAAATTGTCACTCTATTTTTGTTTATAGCGCAAAAAATAAAAACAGCAGAGGTGATCAAATACCACCAAAAGAAAGCTCTATTTGTGGGAAAAAAAGGATGCCAATTTTGTTTGGGAGCCACGTCGCATGACTGCGCAATTGTCAGTTAAAGCAATGTAGTGCCGAATCGCAAAAAGGGGCCCGGTCATTGACCAGCAATATGGTCCGGGGCTGAAGTGGTTCATTTCTATGTAAGTGAGCAGACTTACAAAAAAATTAGTTTTTTTCCCCACTGTATTAATGGGTTATGTGGTTGAGAGGAGAGTACACCACCAGAGGTGGGACCCGAGTACAATTATAACATAATCAAAGCTACTCAAGAGGCTGATAAGAATGTCTGATAGGCTGACGAGTATATAACGTCAGCCCAATAGAACCAGATACTTAATATTAGATACTCTAAGTACAGTGTTATTGAAAACCATTAAAGGTGTCAATTGTGGTGGCATGCATTAGACATACAGTAAAATAAAAGAACATTTTATGAAGGCTTTTGAAAGAATCACTTACAGTAATCGGGCTACGCAGTGGTAAATAAGCAAACTAAAATGTGTCTTTATGAGCTTCAGAAGTACATGTCAGTGGCAGGGTTTTTCCCATATGCTAAAAATATGGCAACCAGATACGGCTTTAAAACTTTCAAGACAAGAAAACAAAAAACACTAACCAAACTCCGCCAATACATCTCTGGTTGTATTGCATTTATGGAGCAGTAGCGTGTAAGAACACTGGCTATAACAAGCAGAAAGGACAAAGTAGGGGCTCCTCCTTAATAAAAATTGTAAGCCGAAAACCTCCATTCAGAGACCCGTAAATCCAAACCTAGTATACTGTTTTTTCAGTCTTTGTGCATGCTTTTAATGCCAGAACAAAATACATAGACCACCTGGGAATTTAGCAGCTGAATACAATCACTAAACCTGGAGGCGTTTGGCTTAATATATGGTAAGAAGGTAAATGGGACCATTTTATAGCTATGGTTAACCCTTTTCTCTGGTCCTGTGATGGCACATTCTGCAATACATTTTCCACTGACGTCAGAGATTACAGAATGTTCAGCAGGATTTTGCTGTAATTGAAGAGCAGAAGTTGGAACAGTGAAATATTGTATGAAATCACAGCTCAGAAAAACACTGGCCCAGACTGAGCTATTCCAAGTTCAGTTTACTTTGTCCCAAATTTCAATATAGCTTATAAAACATCTTATGGTATAGCAGGCATGCACACTGGCTTTGCTAAAATATACAAATATCCAGGTGCATTGACAACTGCTCAAGTGGATGAGGGCTGCCAATGAGACATCAGGAGAACCACATGTGGGGTGGGGAGTGCTGTGCCATGGCAAATTAATACAATGCAACCATGGGTAAGAAAGTACAGTATCTCCATGGGAGATAAAAGGCATACAGAAGTCATGGAGCAGCCAACCAGTGGACATAATGGACCACAGCATAATGATGCTATTGTGCCTATATGTAAACACTGCTAGGTAAAGAAAATGTGAAAAATTCCTTATACCATTAGGGAACCTATATTAACCCTTTAGAAGATGTGCTGATAAACAAAAAAAATGTTTTGTTTTTTATTTTAGTGCAACATAATGTCCTTATTGGAAGTAAACAAATCCAATTGCCAAGTGCTGAGTGATTCTAAAAGTGCTTTGTGCTCTTGTTGTATGCCGTGATCACTGCAATCCGTGCTCTTATACACCCCGCACTCACCAACTTTTTCACCCCTTCTTAGGGTCTGGTGCCTTCACAGTATAGGCCACTGTGTAGCCCTCTGGCCGTTACTCGTCCCCCTGCGCTGATGATGTTAGTCCAGTAATAGCTCATACATAGGAGAGAAAGGAGCCCCAGATAGTGTAGTATAGTTTTATACTTTAAATAAACAAAAAATGGGTACTCACATGTAGACAAAAACAGTATGGCATATAATGTGGATAACAGTCTGATGCCTGGAAACGATGTGACGTTCGTAGCGTGTTCTACCGGTTTTGTTGTGTAACTTCATCTGGAACACGCTGAGCGTCACTTTCACTTCCTTTTTATAGCAGACCGTGACCTGTCTTCCACCATTTTGGGTGTGATATTGAAGACTGGAGCCTGAAATATATCGCCCACCATTTTGGGTAGGTTTTTGAAGACAGAAGACCACAAATAGTCAGGCAGCGGCCATGTTTGGTGGGATTTTGGAGACATAAGTCTTACTCCCTATAATTAAATTGTTAGTATTAGCCTGTCGGCCGTTTAAATTATTGGAGACACAGATCAATACAAGGTTGTAAAACATGCTATGCGTTACTGGAATCTTATAACGTCTAATCCCCAGGTCACGATGTGCTATATTAAGACGGATAACAACAAGCTAAAAAAATTGGTCAAAATTAGGTTAAAAAAATTTGTTAAAAAAATATTAAATACAGTATATATGTGCCATGGTAATGCACTAATCCTATTATGTTCCTACATCAATTAAGGCGAAAATAAACCAGGAATAAAGACTATGCATGAATCAATAAAATTAAATGTGGTGATATATTTTAAATAAAAATAAATATGAACAAGGAATATTCCTACTATCCAAATACCCCCTACCATTTGTGTGATTACATTGGAAGTGTCTTGGGTGGAAGATAATTATAAAACCTAATAAAATGGGAATTAGGAAAAAAAGAATAAGTGTTAAAACAAATTTTTTCTAACAAATTCCTAACAAATTGGTTAGGAAACAGTTAAGATCTAGATCTATGTTCATGCCTGAGGGCTGGAGAGTGTCTAGCTGAAAAATCCATCGGGTCTCATTCTGAGATACTTTAACCACTTACTTACTGGGCACATATACCCCCCTCCTGCCCAGGTGAAATTTCAGCTTCCGGCACTGCGTCGCTTTAACTGACAATTGCGCAGTCGTGCGATGTGGCTCCCAAACAAAATTGACGTACTTTTTTCCCACAAATAGAGCTTTCCTTTGGTGGTATTTGATCACCTCTGCGGTTTTAATTTTTTGCGCTATAAACAAAAAAAGAGCGGCAATTTTGAAAAAAAAATCAATATTTTTTACTTGTTGCTATAATAAATAGCCCAATTAAAAAAAAAAATGTTTTCTCAGTCTAGGCCGATACGTATTCTTCTACATATTTTTGGTAACAAAAAAAAAAAATCGCAATAAGCGACTGGTTTGCGCAAAAGTTATAGCGCCTACAAAATAGGGGACAGAATTATTTTTTTTTCTATTTTTTTTTTTTTTTTTTACTAGTAATGCCGGCGATCTGCAATTTTTATTGGGACAGCGACATTATGACACATTTTTGGCACCATTCACATTTATACTGCGATCAGTGCTATAAATATGCACTAATTACTGTTTAAATGTGACTGGCAGGGAAGGGGTTAACACTAGGGGCGAGGAAGGGGTTAAATGTGTACCCTGCATAGTGTTTCTAACTGTGGGGGAAGGGGACTGACTGGGAGAGGTGACCGATCTGTGTCCCTATGTACAAGGGACACAGCATCTCCCTGACAGGATGTGGATCTGTGTGTAACCGCCGATCGCGGGTGCCTGGCGGACATCGCGGCCGCCAGGCACGCGCATCGGCATCTCAGTGATGCGGTGGGCACACACGCGCCCCCCAGTGGCTGGAGGCCGGAGCCCGTATATAGACGGCCTCTTGGCAATTGGGATCCACACTGTGGCCGTACAAAGTCGTACGACCGGCAGCTAGTGGTTAATCTTTTTATTTTCCACTCTCCAATGTCCCTTAATCTTAACAATTCCATAGAAGATCATACATGTGGGGTCCCGGTTGTGGTAATCTCTGAAATGTCTGCAAACACTGTGTTTGTTAAACCCGTTTTTGATATTGGTTATGTGTTCCCGTATTCTGATGTGTAACTCTCTTGTGGTTCTGCCCACATATTGCTTCCGGCATGGACATTCAATGACATAAGTTACATGGGTGCTTTTACATTTAATCATTTTGTTTATGTTATGTTCAGATCCATTAGCTAAAGAGGTGATCATTGTCCATCTGTACATAAAGAGCCGTCCAATCAACTTTTTTGCTGCATTTGGTTGAATCTGGGCTGATCGTATATCTCTAAACACTGCAGAATTAATTTGTCTGCTTCTATCACGTCATCAATAAACACCAATGACCCAGTGCCACTGGAAGCCATGCATGCCCATGCCATCACACTGCCTTCACCATGTTTTACAGATGACATTGTGTGCTTTGGATCATGAGCTCTGTTCCACGCCTTCTCCACACTTTTTTCTTCCTGTCATTCTGGTACAGATTAATCTTAATTTCATCCATCCAAAGAATGCTTTTCCAGAACTGGTCTGGCTTTTTTAGATGTTTTTTGGCAAAGTCTAATCTGGCTTTACTATTCTTCAGGCCTATGAATGGTTTTCACCTGGTGGTGAGCCCTGTGTATTTGCACTCATGAAGTCTTCTCTTGATTGTAGACTTTGACAATTATATGCCCACCCCCTGGAGAGTGTCCTTCACTTGTCTGGATGTTGTGAATAATTTTTTCTTTACCATAGAGAGGATCCTGCGATCATTCACCACTGTTTTCTTATGTGGACGTCCATGCCTATTTATGTTGCTGAGCCCCACCAGTGCATTCTTTTCCTCAGGATTGACCAAACTGTGGATTTGGCCACTCCTAATGTTGCTGCTATCTGATGCATTTGTTTCGTTTTGAAGGTTTACAATGGCCTGTTTTACTTGCGTGGACAGCTCCTTTTGAAAACATGATTTAGATTCACAGCAAAAGATTCCAAATGCAAATACCACACTTAGAATCAACTCCAGACATTTTACCTGCTTAATTGATGAATAAATAATGGAGTAGCCCAAACCTGGCCATGAAACAGCTGTTGATTAAATTGTCCAATTACTCTTGGTCCCTTGAAAATGGGGGGTGGCTATTCTTAAGAGCTGTAATTCCTAAACTTTTACTCCGAATTGGATGTACATACCCTCAAATTAAACCTGGGAGTGTGCACTTTCAGCCCATATCCATTATATAACTATAGCTTGAATACATTTTGTTAAATACCTGAAAAAATTGTGCCTGTGTCCAAATATATATGGACCTAACTGTATTCAACAATTAAAGGAGAAGTAAAAGCCAAAACTCGTTTGGCTGTACTTCTCCTGTGGATCACAGGAGTGCAATTTGTTGTGCACTCCTGTGACTCGAAGCCTGCTGATGTCACAGAGCCGGTCCAGGCTGGGGAAAGATCACAACCATATCTGCCCAGAAGCCTGGACCAGCACCTGGAGAGCTGCTGAGAGCCTGGACCAGTCGCTCCTGCCCCCTCCACAGCTCAGCACTAGCAGTCATCAGCTTTCTGAGAACTGAGCAATCAGCGATGTTGATTGCTTGGTTCTCAGTCTTTTTTTTTTAACAGAGATGTTTTATTGAGAAAACAAATCAGGTTTACATTGTCACAGATAAATATAGGTACAGTCAAATACAAAAGAAAAGTTACAGGACCGCCTCAGGAACTTAGAGCAGGATAAAATTACTAAGTGTAATACCATAGCAGGGGGAAAAACATCATATCCCGCACCCAGCCAACCCTCCCCCGAACCCCAAGGGAGAAGACATATATTCATACCAGGATTCATACTCAGCCCCCGCCCCCCCAAGGGTCACCTGAGGGAAAAGAAGTGGGAATAGGATAAAAACAGGCACCCCTCGGAGGGGGGGGGGGAAAGGGGCAGGGGGGGAGAGCGCAAAGCAGAGCGGGTGAAAATCACATGTCACTGATCACATAAAACATCACCAAGTATTCAGGTACAGCATATTATTCGGACCAAAACCAAACCTTAACCCCTGGCATCAATCCATCCAGACCACACCTTGTCAAACTTTGCTGGGCACTGTCTACTTTCATAAGTGATCCTGTAAAGTGGTAGAACGTTGTTGATAGTCTGGGTCCTTGGTTCTCAGTCTTAGAGCCAGAATTGGACCGATGCTGCATCCACCTAGGTAGTAAAAAATCTTGAACGTTTCTTATAAGCCCAATGTGGGTAAAACGTGTCAGAGGGGTGTATCCAATGGGCTGGAATCTAAACTGAAGCCCGTCTTTCATTTACCTTACATTGGAGTTGAATACAGTGTGCGGCGGTACCTGCATGCCATATTAACCACTTAATCACCGCCTCATAGCCAAATTACGGCTACAGGGCAGTTCCTTAACTCTGGGAGGACGTCCATGGACGTCCTCCCAGAATCGCGCTCCCGAATCGCGGTAAATTACAGCTGATAGCGGCTGTTTACCACGTGATCGCTCCGTCCAATGACAGATCGATCACATGTAAACAAACCGGCGTCATTTGATGACACCGGTTCCTCCCTCCTCTCTCTGTACCGATTGGTACAGTGTGAGAGGAGAGAGCGGGTGTCAGCAGTGCTGTGGGCTGGATCTGTGACTATTGCAGTCACAGATCCAGCCATCCCTGCAATACCCTGTGCAATACTCTACAATACCCCTGCGCAGTACTCTGCAATACCCCCTGCGCAGTACTCTGCAATACCCCCTGCGCAGTACTCTGCAATACCCCCTGCGCAGTACTCTGCAATACCCCCATGCGCAATACTCTGCAATACCCCCTGCGCAATACTCTGCAATACCCCCTGCGCAATACTCTGCAATACCCCCGCACAATACTCTGCAATACCCCCGCACAATACTCTGCAATACCCATACTCTGCAATACCCCCTGCGCAGTACTCTGCAATACCCCCTGCGCAGTACTCTGCAATACCCCCTGCGCAATACTCTGCAATACCCCCTGCGCAATACTCTGCAATACCCCCTGCGCAATACTCTGCAATATCCCCTGAGCAATACTCTGCAATACCCCCTGCGCAGTACTCTGCAATACCCCCTGCGCAATACTCTGCAATACCCCCTGCGCAATACTCTGCAATACCCCCTGCGCAATACTCTGCAATACCCCCTGCGCAATACTCTGCAATACCCCCGAACAATTTTCAGATATTGGCACCATAGCTTGTGGATGCTATAACTTTCATAAAGACCAAATAATATTCACCAATTTGTACTTATTTTTACCAAAGATATGTAGCAGTATAAATTCTGGCCAAAATGTATGAAGAAAAATTACAAATTTGATAAATTGTATAACAGAAACAAAGAAAAATTCATTTTTTTACAGGATTTTCAGTATTTTTTTATTTTATAGCGCAAAAAAAAACAAACAACGGTGATTGAATACCACCAAAAGAAAGCTCCATTTGTTGGAAAAAAAGGACAACAATTTCATTTGGGTACAGTGTTGTATGATTGAGTAATTGTCATTCAAAATGTGAGAGCACCGAAAGCTTAAAATTGGTCTGGTTATTAAGGGGGTTTAAGTGCCCAGTGGTCAAGTGGTTAAGGAAAATATCTGTTGATGTTTCTAGAATTGCTGTGCCCTTGCCATTTTCTGTGACCTGAAAAAAAAGCACAAAGAACAATATCTGTATTGTGTAAACTGCTAGTCCCATCCATCCACCATGTAATAGATATAAACAAAGGCAGAAATGTTTTAATTCTAGCCTGCATGCCAACTATGACTGCCCCATAGATACAGTGGAAAACAGACACAAAGGGACAGGAAGTTTGATATTTGCAATATTACCAGATGAAAAATAAAGGAAAAAGACTGAGAAAAAGAAAACGCATACATCTACTACTACTAAGTACTGATAGGTTGCAATACATTTTCGATTTTGGGTTTAGATATGCTTCAAGCCAACTAATGGAGTACAAAGAAATAAAAATGCAGCTTTGTTCTGTTTAGAATAATATGTTGGCACATAAATAGCACATAAAAACAAAGTAATGGGGCTTCTAGGTTCATAGCTGGATTGCTTTCTTTTGCATAACACCCAAAAGATTTGCTTCTTGCTTGTTCTCTTGCTAACTATGGAATTCCAAGGTTATCATACTATAATAAGACACACAAGCTGCAGTGTCTCTTCAGCCTAGGAACAAAACATTTATAGTCAGCAGCTACTAAAAACTGTACCTGCTGACTGTTTAATAAAATGACACTTACAGGTGCAACTCAAGAAATTTGAATATCATTAAAAAGTTTATTTCAGTAATTTAATTAAAAAAGTGAAACTCATATTATATATACCGGTAGATGCATTACAGACAGAGTGATCTATTTCAAGCATTTCTTTCTTTTCATTTTGATGATTATGACTTACAGCCGGGCACCTGCGATCGCTCATGACAGAATGAGAACCGGGATCTGTGTGTGTAAATACAAATCCTGGTTCTCTCAGTAGAGAGGAGACTGATCGTGTGTACGAAGTATGAACAACGATCTGTCATCTCTACTAGTCAGTCTTATCCCACACACAGTTAGAACACACTTGAGGGGACACATTTAACCCCTTGATCACCCCCTAGTGTTAACCCCTTTCCTGCCAGTGGCATTTATACAGTAACCAGTGCATTTTTATAGCACTGGTCACTATATAATAGTCACTGGTCCTAAAAATGTGTCTAAAGTGTCTGATCTGTCCGCCGCAATTTCACAGTCATGATAAAAATCGCTAATCACCGCCATTACTAGTAAAAAAAATAATAATAATAAAATTGCCATAAATCTATCCCCTATTTTGTAGACGTTATAACTTTTGCACAAACCAATCAATATACACTTATTGTGATTTTTTTTTTTTTATCAAAAATATGTAGAAGAATACATATCGGCCTAGACTGAAGGAAAAAAAATGGGCTATTTATTATAGCAAAAAGAAAAATATATTGTGGGTTTTTTTTTCGAAATTGGTGCTCTTCTTTTTTTTTATAGCGCAAAAAATAAAAACCACAGAAGTGATCAAATACCACCAAAAGAAAGCTCTATTTGTGGAAAAAAGGACGTCAACTTTGTTTGGGTACAGTGTCGCATGACCACGCAAGTGTCAGTTAAAGCGACACAGTGCCGAAAAAAAAAATTGTCCATACGCAACACTTTAAAAGCTTTTACAGGTTATCAGGTTATCAGTTTAGAGTTACATGTGAGCTATGAGCCTGGAATTCAGGCCAGTACCTCACATGTATGGTGCAATCACTGTTTACATATACATGCTGGACTTGCGTATGCATTTGCACGTAAGCACAGGGGATGCTTTTAATAATTATTTTTATTTACCTTTATTTTTTATTAAATTGAACGTTGGACCCCTAATGTATTCCCAGCCCTTCAGAGCAGCTAATCAAACACATATCTGTTAAATCAGCTGCTTCCATGGCCGTATTAGCCAGGGAATGACAGTTCTGAAACCAGAAGTGACAAAGTCCTTGCCGGTTCTGACTTCATTAGACACAGTGGAGATTGGGGGACTGATGTTTCCCAATCTCCTCTATAGGCAGCCAATCCGACTGCTTACCATGTCCCTGGGTTCCCCAGTGGAACGGGGTAGACTGGGATCAGCAGCAGAGGGAGTAGGGAATAGGGGGCTCTGCAGCGCTGTAAAAATTGAGTGGCTTTACAGCTGTAAAGCCGCCCGGATCACTTTTGCATGAAAGCTGATCACCTGCTGCAGCCATAAAACTGGTATGACCACTTGCTGCCCAGGATGTTTCTGTATGTATGCTGGGCAACAAGCAGATAATAATTTGGTTTTCTGATTTATTCTGTTCGTAGGGTTTAACTAAAGTTGTTGTTTTTTTTTTTGTTTTTTGTTTTTTAGCTTTGGATAGGGATTAGAGCAAAATAAGCTTCTGAGCTATTAAATATTTTGTCACCTGCAAATCAGACGTTTACCAGGCTCAAACTGCAACCTCAGCAGACTTTGAATTGTGCTCCAGTAACCCGCATGTGAATAGGCTATCTCACAACTTTATGGTATCTTATTATCTATGTTAATGACTGTCCCTTCCACTTATATTACATTATGGACGACAAATTTGAACCTCTCCCTAGGGAAGGAAAATTAGTCAGAAATATGGTTGGTCACTTATAAATCATTACAGAATATTACACCATTGGAAACAACCTATACGATGCTGTCCAGATACCTTTTTCCAACGAGAAAAGCAAAGTACGTTCCAGGTTACCTTTCTACTTGCTTTTGAGGCTGTGGCAAGGCCGGCATTTACTTACATATTTAGTAGGCTTGCCTCTTTGAAAGATCTTGTGCCAGAAAAGCCGTACTGATCTTTTTTGTTTTTTAACAGAAGAATCTTTTAGATCTTTACCTGCCTGTTTGATGTTGCCCTCCAACCGGACCCCCAGATTGCCCTTAAAAATAATAACACCCAGGGACTGAGGAGAAGCCACTTTAAGCTATTACAAGTCATTACAGAAGCAAAACAAACTATTGCCAGGCCCTGAAAAAAACCTACACACTGCACTTTGGCTACTAAACATAGGGTCACTCAAGTGAATATTAAACTGAAAAAGCTACTAATTATTCCTCCTTGTGCAGAAACTTGCTTATTTATGTAACACGTGTACATTCTTGTACCTGCTTTTTAAAATGAATACAATTTTAACAAAAAACAATGTTCTAAATAATATTGATCCTTTAAAGTGTATTTCAACTTTTGCAGTTGTTTTGGGATAACAATAATTTTTTACATGTTCTCATTCACATATTGAAACATAAAAAATAAATTGCTGCTTGCCTTTTACCTGCGTAAAAATACTACCTTGCTTTTCCCTTCTAGTTGTTAAAGAGGGCTGAGTTGTAAAAGTGATTTGTAAAGTCTTGTTTTATAAAAAAAGATAACAAACATGTTAGACTTACCTGCTCTGTGCATTGGATGTGCACAGAGCAGCCTGGATCCTCCTCTTCTCGGGTCCCTCTTCACTGCTCATGACCCCTCCCCCTGTCAAGCAGCTTGCTATGGGGGCACCCGAGCCGACCTGCAGCTCCCTGTGTCCTTTCAGACACAGAGCTCCCATTCGGCCCCACCCCTCTCTCTCCTGATTAGCTAACTTGCTTTGATTGACAGCCACAGAAGCCAATGGCACCGCTGCTGTGTCTCAGCCAAGCAGGAGAGAGAGTCTCTGACAGCCGAGGCACTTGTGGACATCGCTGGACAGAGATGGGGCTCAGGTAAGTATTAGGTGGTGCTGGGGCGGCTGATACACACCGAAGGCTTTTTATCTTACTGCATAGAATGCAGGAAGATAAAAAACCTTCTGCCTTTACAACTCCTTTAAGTTTACCATAACTATTTCATGTAAACTTGCTGGCTATCCAGTAAACACTGGCTATCCTATCAAAGGGTTAAAGATCTCAGGGATTGGGTGGTATTTTATATGATAATAAACTTTCCCTCTAATTGCACTTTGAAATGGTTCAGAATAGATTGCAGTCTATCTCTGATGCTGGGTTCACAATTTTCCTTGGTTTTTCGACTTCTGTTTGTACTTTCTAAATGTGTTGGCTGTAACCGTTTGACCCTTGTTGCATTTGTTTTCCGTTTTCTTCCTTCAAAAGGGAAATTAAATATTTAGTAACACTGAAGCTCGATTACAGACAGTTATGTTCTTTTAATACACAGTGGCACATAATGAAGTATGCACAAAGCTTTCACAAATCACTTTGTACAGAGATGGTATAACTTTTGAGTAACATTATAGAGTCTTAACAGTTCTACAGTAAATTCCAGTGGAATATATGATGCTAGAGTAGGCAGTCTTATTAAACACTTCCATACAGGGCATTTTCACCCCTTTCCTGCCCAGACAAATTTTTAGTTTTCAGCACTGTTGCACTTTGAATGACAATTGCGCGGTCATGCAACACTGTACCCAAATAGAGCTTTAGTTTGGTGGTATTTGATTATCTCTGCTGTTGTTATTTTTTGCGCTATAAACAAAAGAAGAGCAACAATTTTGAAAAAACACCATATTTTTTACTTTTTGATTTAATAAATATCAATTAAAAAAAATTTCCTCAGTTTAGACCAATACATATTCTTCTACATATTTTTGGTAAAAAAAAAAAAAATATCGCAATAAGCGTATATTGATTGGTTTGCGCAAAAGTTATAGCGTCTACCAAATAGGGGATAGATTTATGGCATTTTTATTTATTATTATTTTTTTACTAGTAATGGCGGCGATCTGCGATTTTTATTGTGACCGTGACATTGCGGCGGACATATCAGACACTTTTGACACGTTTTTGGGACCATTCACATTTATACAGCGATTAGTGCTATAAAACTGCACTGATTACTGTGTAAATGTGACTGGCAGGGAAGGGGTTAACACTAGGGGGCGCTGAAGGGGTTATTATGTTCCCTGGGAGTGATTTTAACTGTAGGGGAGGGGGACTCGCAAGGGGAGGAGACCGATCTGTGTTCCTCTTTACTGGGAACACACATCCAGGACTGGACTTACCATTGGGCTTGACTGGGCTTAAGCCTATGTGCCCCGTCCAATAGGGAGCCCCTGCCTGTTAAAGTCTCCTAAGTCTCCTTACTTTTTTCTTTGATTATTTCTTCAGCGCATGTGCTTCCCGTCCACTGAGTCACGGCACGCTCTGTGTGTGCCGTTCCCAGGGCCGATCCGCCCTATATGCTTGCTACGCAAGCTGCGTAGGGCCCCCACAATGTACTCAGGGTCCCCGTCTCCCCCTCGTGTCCTTCTCCATACACGTGACATAAATAGGTAGCGCCCGCCCTGAGCTATTGACAGTCTGACACTGACCGTGTGTCCTGCCGAAAAAGTTTACTGGTGTCATGCTGAAAATTTTTTACCTCGGCAGATAAGGACCCCCCCTGTACTGCGCAAGTGCAGCACGAACCTGAACCGAGCCTCCGAAAATAGCCGATCATGTAGAGCTGAGACGAAGTCAGCTCTAGACGGCAAGCCGCGCCTGCGCAGTACAGGGGGGTCCTTATCCCCCAGGGGAACTTATTCGGCAGAACACCGGAGGCTGTTGAAAGGTAAACCAGTTTCAAGGCTCTGTCTGCACAATCACAATGTAATTATTGTATAATGAACACTTGTCGCTGCTAGTTGACCTTCGTTTTTTCGCGGTTTGTATTAGGCTGGTCAGATGATAATTACTAGGATGTAAATCGTAGGGAAAAGGGAATATTTCTGTAATGACTAATGAATGATTTTTATTATTTAGCTCTCGTTTTTTCCAAAGACTCCGGTGAGTGCACAAGTAGGCCTTTTGTTTCTTTTTGGACCAAGAAATATTGCTTGTGGATATTTTAGCGGCGGCAGAGTCATTGGTGTGCAGGGGGTAGCAAATATGCATTAAAGAGCTTGTTATAGATAGATAGATACACATATTTTTTTGTATGGTGTTGGATCTGGGCCTGCTGTCCCTCCATCTCTCTCTCTCTCTCTCTCTCTCTCTCTCTCTCTCTCTCTCTCTCTCTCTCTCTCCCTCTTTTCTTTCTCTCCCTCTTTATTTCTTTCTCCCTCTATCCCTCATTAATCTCAGACTCTAACCACACCCCCTTCCGAGCCACGCCAATTTTAACCACGCCCACTATTTTGCATGAACCACGCCCATTTTTCTAATGTATAGAAGGTAGGGCCCGAAAGTCACTCAAGCCCAGGGGCCCCCACCACTCTAAGTCCTGCCCTGCACACATCGGTCTCCTCACCTCTGAAAGGTGGTGGATCTGTGTGTTTACACACACAGATCCACACTCCTGCCATGATTGCTGGCAATCGCGGGTGCCCAGCGGACATCGCGTGGCCAGGCACGCGCACCAGGTTGCGAGCAAAGGACAGCCCAGCGGCCACGATGCAAAGGATGTCAAATGACGTCCACTCTGAGGGAGAGACAGTTCCTGCCCAGGGAGCTGGTTGAAAAAATAAAAAATGTCATGCATTTTTTTTTTATCTTTGATTGCAACCTCTTTAAATTTGAAACTTTAGACAGACTCATTTGTTCAGTGTTAAAATACATATAGTATGTTTTAACTGTGTTATTTAAAACAAAAAAACTCTCTTATTTGGACAGGCTTGTAATTCAGGTATTTCTGCCATGACAGAGGGAAATGCAGTGGGCAAGTTGCAAAGTTAGTTGCATTTTTCCAGTGCTGACTGCCACTGCCATCTTCTTGTATTCTTTCACATCTGGCATCTTTAATCTTCAGCCATTGAGCAGTCACTAATGATTTACGTTCTACACATGCATGCTGGAGTTACATTGTCCTAGCACTGGACTACATTTTCAGCAACTTACAGATGCTAGGAATGATCTGGGAGTGTATATGCAATGCACATGCACCACAGGCAGTGTATGCAAGAAATACATTTGCTAGGAGCATGGGAATAGCCTGTTCAGGACTTTCCAAGCACCAGCATCTAGCAATCTTTTTTTTTAAAGTTTGGTTATTGGTTATTTTGAAGCATAATTGAACTTTAAATTTAAAGTGTAACTAAAGACAATGCTTTTTTTCTTAGTTTTAGAGTGGGGAGGTATTAGAAAATGTGTTTGTTTTTGATTGCTATCTCTGTCCCTGTTTAGGAGATTCACCTTAATGTCCTTGTAACCATTATGACTGGGATTTAAAGATTCACAAATTTTGCGCAGAACAGGATTAGAGGGGAGATATTTCAATGGGGACATTAACTTTGAAGGGATATCCTGTTGTGGTTATAGAACAGGAAGTGAAGGGATATCCCAGTAGTATAGAGATGGCTAGAAAGACTGACAGGGGTTTATAACTCTCCCTTGCCCTATCAAAAATGGAAAAATAACGTTTGGCATGAGTTCTACTTTACATATTTTCCAGATACATTAATATGAAATGTATGCAATGTAGCCAAAACATGAGTAGAAAACCTGTATTCGGCCAGCATTCCACAGAGAAGGATCCTTGCTCTCTGTGTTGAAGCGGTGGTCTCTCTGGAGAGGTCTGACACACCCCTGAGGTTCAGTGGTGAAGTTTACCTTGAACTTTGATGCTTAAATAGTATTAGATACCCAATGTTGTGAACATTAACGCCCCCCCTCCCCAGTGTTGCCAAGGAGCTACATTCATGATTGCATCCTGGTTACTAGCAATTAGGGATGAGCCGAACACCCCCCCCCCCCCCCAGTTCGGTTGGCACCAGAACCTTCGAACGGACCGACCGTTCGCGCGAACATTAAGAACCCCATTGAGGTCTATGGGACTCGAACGTTCGAATTCAAAAGTGCTCATTTTAAAGCCTAATATGCAAGTTATTGCCGTAAAACATCTTTGAGAACCCGGGTCTTGCCCCAGGGAACATGTATCAATGGAAAAAAAGTTTTAAAAACAGTCGTTTTTTCTGGAGCAGTGATTTTAATGATGCTTAAATAAAAAAAAAAAAAAAAAGAAAAATTCCTCTAACCACTTAAGCCCCGGACCAATTGTGCGGTCGTGCGACGTGGCTCCCAAACAAAATTGGCGTCCTTTTTTTTCCCCACAAATAGAGCTTTCTTTTGGTGGTATTTGATCACCTCTGCGGTTTTTATTTTTTGCTTTATAAACAAAAATAGAGCGACAATTTTGAAAAAAATGCAATATTTTTTACTTTTTGCTATAATAAATATCCCCCAAAAATATATATATATAAAAAAAATTTCCTCAGTTTAGGCCGATACGTATTCTTCTACCTATTTTTGGTAAAAAAAAATCGCAATAAGCGTTTATCGGTTGGTTTGCGCAAAATTTATAGCGTTTACAAAATAGGGGATCATTTTATTGCATTTTTATAAAAAAAAAATTTTTTACTACTAATGGCGGCGATCAGCGATTTTTTTCGTGACTGCGACATTATGGCGGACCCTTCGCACAATTTTGACACATTTTTGGGACCATTGTCATTTTCACAGCAAAAAATGCATTTAAAATGCATTCTTTATTGTGGAAATTACAGTTGCAGTTTGGGAGTTAACCACAGGGAGCGCTGAAGGGGTTATGTTTCACCTAGTGTGTGTTTACAACTGTAGGGGGGTGTGGCTGTAGGTCTGACGTCATCGATTGTGTCTCCCTATAAAAGGGATGACGCATTAGATGCAGCCGCCACAGTGAAGCACAGGGAAGCCGTGTTTACATACGACTCTCCCTGTCCATAGCCGCCCCGTCATCCCGGATCGCTCCCAGAGCTACTGACCGCCGCATGTAACATGGGGGGTCCTGATCGAAACCCCGACCCGCGGAAAGGCAAGGACGTACGGGTATGCCCATCTGCCTGTACGTGCCATTCTGTGGACGTACATATACATGCGGCGGTCGTTAAGCGGTTAAATATTGTACCGGCTGGGTGTCTATAGTATGCCTGTGAAAACGTCTTTGAGAACCCGGGTCTTGCCCCAGGGAACATGTATCAATGAAGAAAAAGTTTTAAAAACTGTCGTTTTTTCAGGAGCAGTGATTTTATGATGCTTAAATAAATAAAAAAATAAAAATGAAAAATTCCTTTAAATATTGTACCTGGTGGGTGTCTATAGTATGCCTGTGAAGTGACACATGTTTAGAACTGTCCCTGCACAAAATGAGATTACTATAAGAAAAAGGTAATTTAAAACTGCTTGCAGCTTTAATGTAATGTCCCTGCAATATGGATGAAAATCATTGAGAAAAATAACTACGTAGCTTTAGGTGCAATCTGCAGAGGACAAAGGCAGTACACACACTAAGTAGCTTTAGGTGCAAACTGCAGAGGACACGGGCAGTACACACACTACGTAGCTTTAGGTGCAAACTGCAGAGGACACGGGCAGTACACACCACGTAGCTTAAGGTGCAAACTACAGAGGACAAAGGCAGTACACACACCACATAGCTTTATGGTGCACACTTCAGAGGACACAGGCAATACACCACGTGAGAATATTGCAGCTAGCACAATCACCTGCCTGCCAGTAAATTAGGAAGAGCTGATCTAGCTAAACTATACAGTGTATAAATATATATACAACACCTGGGATGCATATATATCCTCTACACACTGTAACTTTAACTGACTAGCCTGCCTGCCTGCCGCTCTATCTACCTGCAAAAAATGACACTCTGTCTCTCTCTGTTCTCTCTTAACCACCGCAACACACTACACAAGGCCAACATGCAGGCGGCCTTTTATAGTGTGGGGCGTGTACTAAACCCCCTGAGCCATAATTGGCCAAAGCCACCCTGGCTTTGGCCAATTATGGCTCTCCGTTTTTTGCAAGCTGTGATTGGCCAAGCATGCGGGTCATAGTGCATGCTTGGCCAATCATCAGCCAGCAATGCACTGCGATGCCGCAGTGAATTATGGGCTGTGAAACGTAACTCGAATTTGGCGCGAACGGCCCAAAACGTTCGTAATTTGACGAACGATCGAACATATGATGTTCGAGTCGAACATGAGTTCGACTCGATTACGAAGCTCATCCCTACTAGCAATGTAGAAATGTGGTGTGCCACACTGCAAATATTCAAGTCACCCACTGCCACCAATAATGGTACATCCCACTGTCATGCTCACACAGCATGTCAACATGCCACAGAACATTTGTGAACACTTCATGAACACTGCTTTAAATTTTGGAGAATGTAGCAAAAAAATATGAATAATGGTCTACAGTGGGAAGAGTTAGGAATCAAAAACAATCTCTCCCCCTTTTACAGTTGTATTCAAAATTATTCAACCCTCACTGAAATTGATTGTTTTGGCCAGTTTGACATTGATTTTGATCATTCAGTCATCCTGCTTACAATTAAATCAAAGAGGCACGTGTAGGTCAGACAAATATAACATAACATTTATAATGAAATAACCACAAATGTATTTTCTGTGCTCACATCATTATCAGTTTTATTTAACCCCCAAGTGACATTCAATCTTAGTACTTAGTACAACATCCTTTTACAGTTATAACAGCTTTTAAACATGAAGCATAGCTTGACACAAGTGTCTTGCAGCGATCTACGGGTATCTTCGCCCATTCGTCATGGGCAAAAGCCTCCAGTTCAGTCACATTCTTAGGCTTGCGCACTGCAACTGCTTTCTTTAAGTCCCACCAGAGGTTCTCAATCGGATTTAAGTCTGGTGACTGCGATGGCCACTCCAAAATGTTCCAGCCTTTAATCTGCAACCATGCTCTAGTGGACTTGGAGGTATGCTTGGGATCATTGTCCTGTTGAAAGGTCCAACGTCTCCCAAGCCTTAGGTTTGTGACGGACTGCATCACATTGTCATCCAATATCTCCTGGTACTGAAGAGAATTCATGGTACCTTGCACACGCTGAAGCTTCCCTGTACCTGCAGAAGCAAAACAGCCCCAAAGCATGATTGACCCCCCGCCATGCTTCACAGTAGGCAAGGTGTTCTTTTCATCATAGGCCTTGTTCTTCCTTCTCCAAACATAGCGTTGATCCATGGGCCCAAACAGTTCTAATTTTGTTTCATCAGTCCACAGAACACAATTCCAAAACTTCTGTGGTTTGTCCACATGACTTTTGGCATACTGCAGTCGACTCTTCTTATTCTTTGGAGACAGCAAGGGGGTGCGCCTGGGAGTTCTGGCATGGAGGCATTCATTACGCAGTGTGCACCGTATTGTCTGAGCAGAAACTTCAGTACCCACATCTGACAAATCTTTTCTCAGTTCCTCAGCAGTCACACGGGTACTTTTCTCCACTCTACGCTTCAGGTAGTGCACAGCAGTCGAAGTCAGCATCTTCTTTCTGCCACGACCAGGTAGCGTTTCAACAGTGCCCTTTGCCTTGAATTTGCGAATGATGCTTCCTATGGTGTCTCTTGGTATGTTTAACACCTTTGCAATCTTCTTATAGCCATTGCCCTTCCTGTGAAGAGTAATCACCTCTTCTCTTGTCTTCCTGGTGCTCATTAGGCTTTATTGCTGCTCCCTGACATCCACAGTTGTTTTCAATACCTCATTGAAAACACTTCAATGAATCTCTGTTCTTTAAAGTGGTAGTCTTTAGGCTGGGTTCACACTACTACACTACTTTCATCCTACTTTGCTCTGTGTTCAATGTTTCCCTATGAGAGCGTCTTGTAGCGTCCTACACAAGTCGGTCCGACTTTGAAAATGCTCCCTGTACTACTTTTGGTCCTACATTGATCCTACTTCAGGCCCATTGAATATCATTGAAGTCGGACCAAAGTAGTATCCTGTTCATGAAAGTAGGATGGATGTAGGACCAATGTAGGATAAATGTAGGACCGATGTAGCAGAGCAAAGTAGGATGAAAGTAGTGTAGTAGTGTGAACCCAGCCTCAAGGGGTTGAATAATTTGTGTAAATGAAGAATTCACAAAATAAACATTTACTACTGTATTACAAAACCAATTGATGTCATTTTAGTTGCATATGGTTCTTTAGGAAGTCCTTGTAGGATTTCATTCTGAATACAATTACAAATGTACACTAAATTCCCTAAAACCCTTTACAGCATTGGGGGGTTGAATAATTTTGAACAAAACTGTAATATGATTTCTGTGTTTTACCAGGGATCATTTATAGTCTAAGGTCCACTTAGTTGCTCTGATAGAATGCACGGTTCTAGCTTCATTTTGGGTGTTTGCCCCTATAGAAATGTATACAATGGGGACCTATATGTATAGGTTGGGGACCTTTACAGTACATTAGTGGTTCTTAACAGTTGGACCACAGATACACAATAAAGTAATTTCACTAATTAAAAAAAGGAAACTTTAAATTTGGACTAATATTAGTTGTCCTTTAGAAAACACATTTTCACCTGGGAAATGACCTTACAGTAGGTGGTCCTCATCAGTTTTGCAGAATTACCAAGCTGTCCATGACAACATTTTCAACCGCTTCTGTAGTGTAGATCACTGTACTACTATAAACAAGAACGGTCACCAGTACTATAATAGTAGTATGACCTCATGCTGTTACAAGATACTTGTCTGCAAAGTAAAAAAAAAAAATCTTGGGAGGAGTAATAGATATGGCGTTCTGTTGACAAAATTGTGTTTATGGAAATATTCATAATTTAATGAGGTAATAACTGACAATCCAGAGACCACTCTTGGATATTGTTTCTTGCTTTTTCAGTTTATAGATTAAAAAGTATGTCCAGACGAGTGGTTCTTAACTTCTAGTATCTTCTACAAACTACTGTGTCTTCATGGTCATCCAAACAATATTTTAAGAATTCTGTAGCATATGGCACATTTTTGGATTCTTCATACTGTATCTGACCACCACATATAAGGGGGGTGAATGCTGATTGGTTGCTATTGGCAACATACAATTCTTTTCAGATACATCTATACCAGGGGTCTCCAAACTTTCTAAAAAAAAAAAAGGGGCCAGTTTACTGTCCTCTAGACTTAATAAATAATGCCAGATCTTTGGTATTAAGGGGAGAAATACTAGTTTGTGTTAGGGGCAGGAAGTATGCCCCATTTTTGGTGTCAGTGGCAAGGGCCAAAAAAAGGCAAACAAAAGGCCACAGTTTGGAGACCACTGATCTATACTAAAGATCCATGGATTGAATCTTTGTTCTTTTTTATTTTTTTTTACTTTTACAGTAAGAGACTGTTTTTAAATTACAAAGTGTAAACAAGCACACTATGGTAAAATACCTGTATTATAACATTACTGACTTTTTTGCATCAGATTTCCATTTTTTTGCAGAGCTAGAACTACAGCTAGACTCTTCCAGCGTTTGACATATCTGGGTGTGTTGAATGCCTGCATCTGCCTGTGGCAGGCACACATCCCAACCTTATGTCACTAGTATATATCTGCAGCCCTGAATTGCCAGACTTAAAGTTTATACATGGTTATGCACTCGTCGTAAGACGTTGTCAATTGCCCCAGCACTGTGACATGGTTGAGCCACATGTTCCTCCATACCCAAGTGCCAGACATTTACATTGGCTCTGAAGGAATTGATGAGACCAGGATGGATATATAGGTATATGTTGTTGGGAATGGAGGGGTTTTAAGCAAACCCATTGCTTTGCCTTGGCTGAGCAAAGCACATGTTTGCTTTAAATCCACAACAACCAGGGAACTAGCATTTTCAGCAGGGGATCAAAAAAAGCTGCCTACATATTTCATTTATTACAGGTTTTATTGACCCTATGCATAACCACAGCCTACTCCCTAACATAAATTAACCTCTAGAACTGCTTATCTTATCAACCCAGAAACCTAAGGCAAGGGATGTAAAGCCTGGTACAGATGATTAGTTTTTGTTTTTTGCATGCTAGTCTGTGCATGTCAAAAAAGAAGAGGCTACTAAAGTAGGAAAATTCTCGTACAATTGAATTAAAATTTTGGAAGTGATGTAATGTATTGCATTTGTATTGTACTTTCGGATGAAAACTGTACTGATTGAACGAAAATTGTACGATCTGGTATCGTACAAGAATTTTTTTTTGTGTTTGTCCCTTCAGATAATTTTAGACAAAAGCTGCGTACTAATGATCAGATTATCGTACGATCGCTTTTAAAGTGGTATTTCTTGTCCGATGTTCTGATTGTGTGTACAGGCCTTAAGTCACTGAGTGACTGACCCTAGTAAGTGGAGAACCTCCTAAAAGCATATCGGTATGTTCAGAGCACTATAAGCTAGCAGAGAGAGGGACTTTCTACTATTTATTACATGTGTATTGGCTCCTGATTTTAAGAAACTCTGCTCAACCATGGTGTAACCTGCAGACCTCCATAGTTAGGGTGGGTAACAAAGTATGATTTATGATCTAATTCTCATGTCATTTTAAAGCGAGTGGGTACATGCTCTAAACATGCATTTATACAATGTATAATGTAACAATGTTGCTTAAAATGTAGTAACTCAAAGAAACTAAACTGTTTTCACCTTCCAAAAGCTGAAACTGGTTAGAAAGATAATTTATGTTTGCTTACAATAGGGTATTGCTCTTTGCTTTATTAAAGTCCAATCCAAACCAAACTTTATTTTCGATAGATTGGAGAAGTGTTACAGCCTCAGGTTTTAAATGAGATCTGATGTCTTAATTTTCTCTTCTGTTTGACACACTTCATCTGCACTGGAAATAAGAGGAAATATGTACCGTGATCCTTTGACAGTAAGAAAAACCTGGCAGAGGTTCTAAATTTTTCTCATTCTGCTAGAACACCCTTATTACTACCTATGTACGTGTTAAGGAAGTTGTTGTCACTTCCTATTCATTTAGATAAATATTAAAAAAGAAAAGTGAAAATTGAAGAAATATATCCAAATAGGGGACAACCAACCATGAAAAATAAACAAAACTGAGATTCTTCCCCCTTCCCAATTCTTTCCAGAAAAAAAAGAAAAGGAAAAATGTTTAGGATTTAACGATGTGCTGCATGCATAAACTCAACATGAGAAATCCTAATGTAAAATTGTGTTTTTGTGTATTAATTTTATAATTTCTTTTTAAGTTTGTTTTAGAACAAGTGGACATCACCCTTCCTGAAAACTCAATCTGGTACGACCGATATAAATATGACATTCCTGTGTTTCACTTCAATGGACAGTTTCTGATGATGCACAGGGTAGACCTTAAGAAGCTGGAAATGTCCCTTAGTAAACTGGAGCTGCAAAATAGAGAAAACTGATCGATTGGTATTAATTATTCTGCGTTAATGTATGTTAATGTATGATTGTTTAACATGTTGCCATGAGCTTTTGCACTTTGCACCTCATCGTTACATTGCCTTATTGAGTAAAGCTAGCCATACATGGTTCAGTTTTTTCATTCAGCCAGCAGGCTGATGGTGAAATCCCCACTTCAGAATAAAATAGCGCAGCTGGGAGACTCCCCCGCTGTCAGAATACACAGATCAGTGCAGCAGCCGATGATCGAGTGGCTTTTATCTGACAGTGTTTGAACCGAAGTCGATCAGTAGATCGACTCCTTTTCAACTGTAATGGCCACACATTCAATCCACCAATGGCCACCTTAGGACAGATGATGTACATTATCAATATTATTATGTTCACTAAAGCAACAGGGGCAAGTTAAACAATTGCTTTGAATGGCATTAGCTAAAAAATGGCAATACTGCAAATAAAAAGTACAAATGTTATTCTTCAATTTGACCTATTTAAAATGACATGAATGTCACAATTATGGTATAAAGCAATGTAAAGTTATTTACAAATTAAATTAAATGTGTGACTTCTTTTTCAAATTTGTGTATTTTCTTTATTCGACACTCATTTTAAACAAAAGGAATAAAAAACTTTTTAAAGTTTCTTAATAATTAAAAAATTAAAGCAGCCAATAAATACATACATAAAGTAAAATACGTAAGGGGAAAAGTTAATTTGGGCTGATTGGGTTAATTCTTTAGGTCATTATATGATTCTGTGCACTGTAAGAACAATCATAGCGGCAGTTCAGCTGGTTGATCGTTCTTACAGGTAACTTGTAAAAACATTTAAAGCATCGCCTATGGAGATTTTGAAAAGCACCAAAGTTTGGCGCCATTCTACGAGTGTGCACAACTCTAAAGCGTGACATGCTAGGTGTCTACTCTGTGTAACATAATTTTTCACAAAAAGTGGGCTAACTTTACTGTCTCTTTTTAACTCATTATATATAATGTTTAGGGGGTCTGAGTAATTTTCTAGGAAAAAAATATGATTTTTACATGTAGGAGAGGAGTGCCAGACTAGGCCCGCTTTGGAAGTGGTTAAAAAAAAATATTAGATAAAAAAAAATGAAACTATACAGTACAGATTGCTTGATGCTCAATACACAAAGGACTTCAGTTCTTCTTTAGTAAATATTTTCACCATTGAATGTTATGCACGTGTCCTAAAGGTGTAATGTGCAGCGCTGGTGTATTGCTATATTTACAGTGCCTTGAAAAAGTATTCATACCCCTTGACATTTTCTACATTTTGGCATGTTACAACCAAAAAACGTAAATGGATTTTATTTGATAGACCAAAACAAAGTGGCATATAACTATGAAGTGGAAAGAAAATTATAAATGGTTTTCAATTTTTTTTACAAATAAATATGTGCGATGTGCATTTGTATTCAGCCCCCTTGAGTCAAAACCACTTTTCACTCCAATTACAGCTGCAAGTCTTTTGGGGGATGTCTCTACCAGCTTTGCACATCTAGAGAGTGACATTTTTGCCCATTTTTCTTTGCAAAATAGCTCAAGCTTTGTCAGATTGGATAGAGAACTATAAACAGCAATTTTCAAGTCTTGCCACAGATTCTCAATTGGATTTAGGTCTGGACTTTGGGCTATTCTAACACATGAATATGCTTTGAGCTAAAGTTCTAAACCATTCCATTGTAGCTCTGGCTGTATGTTTAGGGTCGTTGTCCTTCTGGAAGGTGAACTTCTGCCCCAGTCTCAAGTCTTTTGCAGACTCTAAAACGTTTTCTTCTAAGATTGCCCCATATTTGGCTCCATCCATTTCGCCATCAACTCTAACCAGCTTTCCTGTCCCTGCCATAGAAGAGCATCCCCACTTCATTCTGCCACCACCATGTTTCACAGTGGGGATGGTATGTTCAGAGTGATGTGCAGTGTTAGTTTTCCGCCACACAAAGCGCTTTGCTTTTAGGCCAAAAAGTAAAATTTTGGTCTTATCTGACCAGAGCACATTCTTCCACATTTGCTGTGTTCCCCACATGACTTCTCGCAAACTGCAAACGGGTCTTCTTATGGCTTTCTTTCAACAATGGCTTTCTTCTTGCCACTCTTCCATAAAGGCTAAATTTGTGGAGTGCACGACTAATAGTTGTCCTGTGGACAGATTCTCCAGCCTAAGCTGTGGATCTCTGCAGCTCCTACAGAGTTACCATGGTCCTCTTGGCTGCTTTTCTGAATAATGCTCTCCTCGCCCGGCCAGTCAGTTTAGGCCATGTCTTGGTAGGTTTGCAATTGTGCCATACTCTTTCCATTTTCAGATGATAGATTAAACAGTGCTCCGTGAGATGTTCAAAGCTTGGGATATTTTTTATTGCCTAACCCTAATTTGAACCTTTCCACAACTTTATTCCTGACCTTTCTGGTGTGTTCCTTGGCTGTTTGTTCATTAAGGTTCTCTAACAAACCTCTGAGGGCTTCACAGAACAGCTGTATTTATATTTTCATTAAATTACATATAGGTGGACTCTATTTACAAATTAGGTGACTTCTGAAGGCAATTGGTTCCACTAGATTTTAGTTAGGGGTATCAGAGTAAAGGGGGCTGAATAAAAATGCACGCCACACTTTTCAGATATTTATTTGTAAAAAAAAATAGAAAATTATTTAATATTTTTCTTTCCACTTCACAATTATGTGCCACTTTGTGTTGGTCCATAACATAAAATTCCAATAAAATACTTTTATGTTTTTGGTTGTAACATGACAAAATGTGGAAAATTTCTAGGGCTATGAATACTTTTTGAAGGCACTGTATATTGAAAAGCAAGGTAGTCGGGTAAACATTTACAAATTGTATGATTTTCCTTCTTTTTTTTTTTTTTTATGAGCATTTATATTGTGGTTTTCATTTTGCATGCTAAGAAATCTATCCGCTTGAATCGTGTCCAGCGGATTGATCCGGTCGTCTGTACAGACTCACCGGATCAATCCGTCCGCTCCCATCCCTCGCATGCGTCGTAATAATTCGATGCATGCGTGGAAGTAGTTACCTTCCAGCGGCGCGCACGTCGCCGCGGCGACGGCGCGACACGTCACCGCGGATGTATTCCGCGCGGATTTAGATCTGATGGTGTGTACAGCCATCAGATCCAAATCCGCCAGCGGATATCCTCTGGTGTGTACGAGGCCTTAAAGTCCTTCATATAATCCAAGACACAATAAATGTTTAAAGTGATGAAAGTGTCCAAACACCAGTTAATCCTTAGGTGAAAAAAGGGTGGTGTCCTTCCAATTAACGATAGGTGTATCACATCGTGCTGCCCAAGGGATCGATAAGACAAAAATACCTTCCTTACTAGATAAAACCTTTCAAGGCCCTTCACACGCATTAGTGAGAATTACCCCCTCAATTCAGGTATAAGCCAGCTCCACTGTTCAGCCTGTTAAGGGACACCAGTGATGTGTGTGTGTGTGTGTGTGTGTGTGTGTGTATATATATATATATATATATATATATATATATATATATATATATGCAAAAAGGTACTCTAACACTTATAAATAAGACAAATCAGTCCATTCAATAAAATAAAGTACAAACAGCGCTGATGTTAAGTGGCAGCGTGGCCACCACCACCATAAAAATGATGATAGATGGAAAACAGCAGGTAAGTGTTTCTGAAAATGTCCAAGGAGGAATGTTTAGAGAGAATATAGCAGCGTGCACCTTCCACCACGCTCTTCTTAATCCACCACTTGTGAATGCTCGCCCCGTCGGGGTTCAAACTCACCACGATGAAATGAATAATAGGCTTTTCAGTAAATCATATTTCATTAGCCATGGACAATTAAAACTGGATTACGCTATGTCGGCTTCCTTTGTTTTTACTTGTTTTATCTGAGGCTCCCTCCTACAAGTGGCTCCCTGATAGATGCTGTTTGCAGAGGTTCATGGCTAATGAAATATGATTTACTGAAAAGCCTATTATTCATTTCATTGTGGTGAGTTTGAACCCCGACGGGGCGAGTGTTCACAAGTGGTGGATTAAGAAGAGTGTGGTGGAAGGTGCACACTGCTATACACACAGGAGAGGGAAGGGGGAGCAGATTGGCTGTGTCCTCTGTCATCCCGTGTGAGGGGGAGATAGAACTGTGAAGGCCAGTGTCCCTGTGATGCTGTTCTATAAGAGAGAGACTTTCCACTCAGAGCAGTGTGAATAGCAGCCCCGCTGGGCGCCTCCCACAGTGAAGGAATGCCAGGGCCCCATCGCAAGTGCGACTGTTGTGACCATGGTAGTTCCGCCACTGGTTCCAGCCCTTGCAGCCCTTTCCATCTGTGCAAGGAGCTCAGTCTACACCTCATCTTTAACACTGGGGGGTCTTTAACAAACTCCAATGATAACCTTTGCAGTATGCACCCCCATGTACAGTTCCACCCATAATGTTTAAGACTCATCATACTCTCCATCAATTAGGTCCTCTTTCACACTCCCTTTGAGATCACTTCTCACACAGAGACAGCCACCACCACCCCTCTGTTTTACCCTGTCTTAACAAAAGAGAGCATAGCCAGGAATATTAATAGCCTAGTCATATGAAGAATGAAGCCACGATTCAGCAATACCAATTAAATCCTATTTTGCTTGGCAGATTTCTGGCATTGGTAAACAAACACTTTAATTCATAGTCACATTATTCCCACATATGTTGCATATTTTCTATGCACTTTTGGGGTAAGTAGCGCTTATGTGTTTAAGGTCCAATGTTCTAAGGCTGCAGTCCCATATACATATTTATTATCTGTGGTGTTTAAAGAATCTACTAGGTTCCAAATATTCCTGTTTCGAGACAGCACACAAAACTTTTGGTTAGGGTTCCCTAGTTTCTCAACCAATCCCACTATAATTATATGGGCTAGATACATTATAAATATGTACATACTTCTGCAAACATGCTGTGATTATATCTTTTTTTTTTTTTTTAGCAATCTGATAACTTGCTTTATTGTCTGTGTAATACATACATTCCTTCTGTGTATGCTACCGTATTTGCCGGCGTATAAGACAATTTTCCAGCTAAAATGCTGGTTTTGGGATATACTCACTGTATAAGACGACCCCTCACTGTGCCATTATACATGCCTCACTGTGCCATTATACATGCCTCACTGTGCCAGTATGCCTGCCTCACTGTGCCAGTATGCCTGCCTCACTGTGCCAGTATGCCTGCCTCACTGTGCCAGTATGCCTGCCTCACTGTGCCATTATGTCTGCCTCACTGTGCCAGTATGCCTGCCTCACTGTGCCAGTATGCCTGCCTCGACGATCTTCCTACCTTGTATGTTTGCAGAGTTTCTCAGGCTGCAGGCGTCCATTATTCAAAAGCTGCGCCTCCTCAGGCTGTTCCGTGATAGGCGGAACACTAATTTTCCCAGCAGAGCCTCTGTTCAGTGTTCCGCCTATCACGGATGTCCTCTCATCTGAGGCCGAGGATGACAAGGCATCCGTGATAGGCAGAACACTGAACAGAGGCTCTGCTGGGAAAATTTGTGTTCCGCCTATCATGGAACAGTCTGAGGAGGAAGCGCGGCTTTTGAATAATGGATGGCCGCCGTCTGACAGACAGGTACCCGGCGTATAAAACAACCCCCGACTTTTGGGGCATGATTTTAGATGCAAAAAGTCGTCTTATACGCAGGAAAATACGGTATATTGCAGAGACCTTGTAGCATAGGTGCATGTCATTTGTTACTGCATGTCCATTTTAATACAACAAAGCATTCTTTTGGATTAAAAAACAAAACTATAACTTAGATTTTGGTTTGAGATTCTGCACGCAAACCACTGAGGCACAAACCTACTAATAACTAGAATAATCATAACCGGCTTTTCTATAGTTTATTAAGGGCAACTAGGTAGATAGCTAGCACAGCTTTCACCGCAGAACAAAAATAAAGTAGTGAATAACAGTAAGTATTAAGTTGTCATTGTTTATTTTAGTCACCTAAATTTAGGTGGATGCATGAGGATTATTTTACAATTATCATTTAGAGAGCACATTGCTATTTGTTGTGAAAAAAATATGTTTTCATTTTATTTATTGTGGTTATTTAAAAAATGTTGATCGGGCATAAAGTTGATTGTTCTTGCACTGTGTGCTCTGTTCACTGCATATTACATTCATCCATTGTTCGTGTTTCATTTAGCACCAACTCATATAAAATGTGATATCAATTTACAGCATAGACATTAGTATTTTGATCACATTTCTTCCCAAAAGTGTCAATAAAATTGTGTCTTGATGCAATGCGCAGATTCCTAATGTGATAGGTGCAGTGAAGGAGCACCCTGCCTGCTGGAGGACAGCCAGACTTTAATAAAAGAACCTTGTACTTTCCCAGTGGTGACCTTCAGTGCTTTGTTCATACTATCGTTCACAATAAGTGGATCTATACAGTAGTTAAATGTTATTGTTTTATATTCCTTTTCCATATAATGTATTACTTTCACTCATTCGATTGCTTTGTGGATACACAAAAAGCCCTTTTAAAGAAGACCACCAGTCATTGTAAGATTTTTTTTTATAAGTAGATACATATATGTTCCATGCACTTTTTTTATATATTGGCAGTGGGAATGCTTTCACTGAGGGTAAGAAGTATTTGCAACTTTATAGAAATTTACTGTTAGTAGCGAGAGACTATTTTTTTTACTCCATTGATTTAGCAATAGTTTTTTCTATGTATTTATTCATCTATTGGTAGAATGTAAGAAGGATTTAAAACATGGCCAACTAATTGAGAAATAACCCCCTATAACGTGCTACAAAGAAGAATTGCGCCCGTGGGACTTTATATGAGGTGAGCACAAAAGGGTCAATGAGAGTATACAAAGTAAACATGGTTTATAAATGTATTAAAATTGTATAACATTCATCGTATATGAAATGCATAAACAAAGGTGCCAAACCACTTGGCAGTGATAAAACACAACATTGTCAAGCGTCCACATACATATATATTTAGAATTGTTGATGTACAGTAATACACAAGCATTGTATAACTCGGTGCGTTTCGTGAGTCGCTGCTCTCTTCTTCAGGAGTAGATGTAAATGCAGTGTATCTACAGAATACAAATGTCAATGAGAAATATATAACCATCTACTATTGTAATTCATTAATGGGTAGCATTTTCCCAAAGAAAGCCTATTTCAGTATAACATTTTTCAGAGGATAACGTTTTTTTGCAACACATGTAAAAGGTAAAGGGGGCATTTGTCTGATTACAACACCTTTGTTTAGAAGCTAAATTAAGTAAATCACATAGATGAATCAACAGCTGCTTGAATCAGAGTGTAGGATATATTTGATGGGTAGCATCCAGCTGTATGCAATGGGCCGGATTCAGATAGGTTACGCGAATCTGATTTATGATCCGCCGCCGCAAGTTTTTGAGGCGAGTGCTTAATTCAGAAAGCACTTACCTCAAAACTTGTGGCGGCGTATCGTAAATCCCCCGGCGGAATTCAAATTCCGCGGCTAGGGGGATTGTACTATTCAAATCAGGCACGTCCCCGCACCGATCGAACAGCGCATGCGCCGTCCGGAAATTTTCCCAGCGTGCATTGCTCCAAATGATGTCGCAAGGACGTCATTGGTTTCGACGTTTACGTAAATTACGTCTGGCCGTATTCGCGAATGACTTACGCAAACGATGTAAAAAATTCAAAACTTGGCGCGGGAACGACGGCCATACTTAACATAGGATACGCCGCACTTACCCCTGCTATCCCCAGCAGGGGTAACTTTCCGCCGGAAAAAGCCGAATGCAAACGACGTAAAAAAAAAAGCGCCGGGCGGTCGTTCGTTTCTGAATCGGCGTAAATGCTCATTAGCATATTCGACGCGTAAAAGACACGGAAGCGCCACCTAGCGGCCGGCCTGGAATTGCAGCTTAAGATCCGACGGTGTAAGTCACTTACACCTGTCGGATCTTAGGCATATCTATGCGTAACCTGATTCCCCACATGGCCCTACTCATGCCTCAGGCCATACGCTCGATCTCATTTTCAAACAAGATTTGGAAATTGACGTCCTGGGAAATGAGCCGCAACCATGGACCGATCACCATGCCATCAAATTCACAATCACCAAAAATGCCAGCCCAAAAAAAAAAAAAAAAAAACGGTGACAACTCACTGGACTATATCTGAGAAGAAGCTCCACTTGGAACTCTTTAAAACAACACTAGGGAACAAAATAAAAACAACCCATGAAAAAACAAACAGCCACAGAAACACTTGACGCCATCAACAAGGCGCTACTACAGTCAGCTGACTTGGTAGCACCAAAACGCAAAACTTGCATCCGGAAAAACAACTCCAGCTGGTTTAATGACCAGCTGACGTTGCTAAAGCAAGAGCGTAGAAGAGCAGAACCTGCGTGGAAAAGGTGCTCTTCAGATAAAAACCACACCATTTACAAGATAATAACAAAGAAATATCACAAAGAAATCTTCACGGCCAAAAAAAATCATTTCTCCAACATCATCGCAAATGCCCTTAACCGCCCCCGAGAACTCTTCAAGCTGGTCACTCAGACTATGAATCCAGCTTGTTTAGAGGCCCCCAATTCTGATTCACAAGAATTTTGCAACGAATTATCGGATTATTTCATTAATAAAATTAAATAAAAATCCGTGAAAGTATTCAGCAAAATGGAACCGTCACCAACTCCCCCACAAATCACAAACCTAATACCCACATAAATCCGTCGCAACCACCAAAATTCACTCTAAAACCCAATTCCATCGATGCCACTAAAAATATCATCGGGACTCTGCGTAACAGCACAGCACCCAATGATATCATCCCCACTAAACTGCTGAAAGAAAGTGCCGATATACTGGCACCAGCTATCACGCAGCTCATTAACCAATCATTCAAGGAGGGCATGGTGCCCACCTTGCTAAAACAAGGTACAATAAAACCAATTCTAAAAAAAACTACCCTCGACCCCAAAGACCCAAACAACCGGAGGCCCATAACAGCTCTAAATGTCTTCTCCAAGGTAATGGAGAAAGTAGTTGTACAACAGCTGCAACTGCATTTAGACACCCATAAATTACTCGATCCGTTTCAATCAGGCTTCCGTCCGGGTCACGGAACAGAAACGGCACTGCTCAAAATATGGGATGACGCTCTAGAGGCCGCAGACGAAGGAGAATCTTGTCTCCTGATACTGCTGGACCTAAGCGCGGCTTTTGACACTGTAGACCACGGACTACTACTGGCTAGGCTAGCTGAAGTAGCCGGAGTCGCTGAATGTGTTTTACCCTGGTTCTCCTCCTTCTTGGAAAACCGATCACAAATAGTGAAACTGGGGTCTTTCACTTCTGAAAAACGTACGGTGTCATGCGGAGTCCCTCAGGGATCTCCCTTATCACCCGTATTGTTTAATATCTATCTTCGCCCTCTCTTTGAAATCATCAGTAACCAGAAGTTACTTTACCACTCTTATGCAGACGACACGCAACTGTATTTCCGCATCTGCAACAAAAAGGATCATTCTCTTGGACTAGAGAAATGCCTCACTCTAATAGATAACTGGATGACAAACAGTTATCTTAAACTCAATGGTTCGAAAACAGAACTTCTCCTGTTTCACGCTAACCGGAAAAATCACCCCGTGTCAACATGGACTCCCCCACCCATTCTGGGTAAAACTATCACCCCTAGCACCAAAGTCAAAAGTCTCGGAGTCATTTTCGATACCTACATGACAATGGATGCACAAATCGGGTCAGTAGTCAGCGGATCCCACCATCTGCTGCGCCTACTACGCAGACTCACGCCCTTTATCCCGAAAGAGGACATTGCAGTCGTGGTGGGAACAATCATCAATTCCAGACTCGACTACGCAAATGCCCTCTATCTAGGACTCCCCAAATACCAAATCACTCGTCTGCAAGTCGTTCAAAATACGGCCGCTCGACTAGTGACTGGGAAAAAACCATGGGAATCAATCTCACCTTCACTGAGATCCCTTCATTGGTTGCCAGTAAAAGACAGAATCACTTTCAAGGCACTCTGCCTAATACATAAGTGTATTCAAGGCAACGCCCCCCAATATCTATGCGAAAAAATAAAAGCCCATAACCCCAATCGCATTCTGCGATCCACCAATCAAAACCTCCTCCAGATACCCAAGGCCAGATACAAGTCCAAAGGAGATCGAAGATTTGCAGTCCAGGGACCTCGCCTGTGGAATGCACTACCAACCACCATCCGACTGGAGTCGGACCACTTGGCCTTCAGGAGAAAGATTAAAACCCATCTCTTCTGAGGTCAAGGGGTTCCTTACCCATGAAATGGATACAGCGCCCAGAGGCGATTCAGTTCGCATGTGTTGCGCTTTACAAGTCTCTCTCTCTCTCTCTCTATGAATCAGGCGCATAGATACGGCCGGCCTTGGAGATACGACGGCGTATCAGGAGATGAAATAGAAGGTGTACGTGTGCAGGAATGCAAGACCACTACTTCAAATGGATTTTTTTATTTGATTACTGCTAACTGGGTTTTGAGCTTGACTGTAGGAAAAGCTATAATAAGGGATTAATTCTTATAAAATGTAGCTTTTATTATTAACAAGGGAGAATTTTGAAGGGCAAAAAATAAAATAAAAATAGTGTCTTAATGATATTGATCTTCTCCATTAAATCCAACAGAAGTCAAATCCACTGCTTACACCTTGTGGCACAAGATGTTGTCTGGTTTGCACCCAGAGCTCTTCCTCTCTTTACCAACAGGGAATGTTGGGGACAGGAGTCACAATGGTTTGTCCCCAATATATAGTAAAACGTTGAGTGTTTAAGTATTAATTCTTTGTCTGGCTAAGTATTAATTCTTTGTCTGGCTTGTGGAGGTACAATAGAGGTATCTTATCTTTGTGATATAATTCGACCCAAAGTATATTAACAAAGTTAGCATAAAGGTTATTTTAATTAATTAAATGCCTTGTGATTATTGGGTAAGAGTATAATTATTTTACCTAGATCATGTAATGCAGTGCATTTTAACCTTTCCCAGGCTATGGTCAACAAACAACGGGTGGCGCCATCATCAAGCACAGGACCAAAGTTGCAGATTGTCACCAGATTTCCCTTATACAGGAAATTTTTATTTTTACAAAGTGCTCTTTAAGTGTGTTTTAATAAATGCCTTGTATTTGTTAAATCTGGTTCACTGGTGAAGCTTTTCTACTCTGATCCTGTAACTCTTTTTCATCTGCCTCTAGCGCAGGGGTCCTCAAACTAAGGCCCGTGGGCCGGATCCGGCCTGCCAGTGTGATTTACCCGGCCCGCGGACTGCCCCATTAATATCGCAGCAATCCCCCTCCCCTCTGCTACCTTTTTATCACACAAGATGAGAAACATGACCGGTCCGGACAAAAGGCGGGTCTTTTGAGTTAAGCAGCGGGGCGGTTTCAGCAATCAAACATCTGCCTTTCACTAGCAAAGCCCCGCCCTTTGTCCGGATTTGCCATGCTTCGCGTCTTGTGTGATTGAGGTAGCAGAGAGGCGGAGTGCTGGGATGTCATAGAAGGGGCAGCAGTGTAATATCGATGGGGGGATCTGTGATAGGGTGGGAGATCTGTGATGGGGAGGCCTGTTATGGGGGGCTATGTGAGGAGAGGAGTTTGTGTTGGGTGGGCTTTGTGATGGGGGAAGTCTGTGATGGGGAGGATCTGTTATGGGGGGACCTGATATGGGGGCTTTTTGATGGGGGAAATTTGTGATGGAGAGGAGTCTGTGATGGGGGATCTGTTATGGGGGTCTATGATGGAGTGGTCTGTTATTGAGGGCTTTGTGATGGAGAGGAGTTTGTGTTGGGGGGGCTTTATGATGGGGAGGATCTGTTATGGGGGGCTTTTTGATGGAGAGGAGTTTGTGGTGGGGGGTCTGCTATTGGGGGCTTTGTGATATAGAGGAGTTTGTGTTGGGGGGCTTTGTGATGGAGAGAAGTTTGTGTTGGGAGGGCTTTGTGATGGTGGGCCTAATATGGGGGAATCTTTGATGGGAGGAGGAATCTGTGATGGGGTGGTTCCGTGATGAGGTGGGTCTGTGTTGTAGAGGGGTTCTGTGATGAGGGGAGTCTGTGAAATACTAATAAGTTTATGTTGATTAAAATTGTTCTTTATTTTAAATATTGTATTGTTTTTTTTTTAAACTATAGTCTGGCCCCCCAACAGTCTGAGGGGCCGTGAACTGGCCCCCTGTTTAAAAAGTTTGAGGACCCCTGCTCTAGCGTATTGAAAATTGTTTAGGAGACAATTTATATTAACTAGGTCTGAAAGAGATAATCCCTGTTTGATCACTATTGTATGGGCTAATGTATTAAGTTAGATAAACAAAAAGGATTTGAGCCTGGATGTTAATGTCTGAGTTTATTAGGGATTTAGGGCTTTATAATTCACCCAAAACAGGTCATTCATTAGACTCCAGGATTAGTACAATTAGGAATTATTTCATAAACAATAACTGGTAAAATACTGGTACTAGTGTGAAGTGCTGTTGTATTTGGAGGGCTAGTATATTATTCTGAAAACTTATCCAGGTGGTCCAGTGAAATTTATCCTTTTCATGATTAGGATATGAAAAAAAGCTCATTTAAAAAATCTTATGGCAGTATGAATAATGTTTTTTTTTTGTTTTTTGTTTTTTTGTACTCTAAATGATTGAAGCATATTGGGCACCAATGATACAATAAATCATTTTAAATTCGACATGGGCTGCATACTGACCCCAAATAACTACAAGACCATCTTCTCTCCATCCACACTACATAAACTCCATACCTCCAACAGTCACAGTGGGTTATCATGGCATATTTTAATATATCCATGGACCTAAGGCAGGTAATAATCTACCATAACATTTGCGAAACTCTTGCAATATAGACAAAATAACCAGGAAAACATTTTTTTTTATTTTAATGAGGGCATTTTTCTCAATCCAATATCCCAGGAAATCAATTAGATGAGAGCGGGAACATATTTTGGACCCCAATTGCAATGTTGTTATTAAGTTTCGCTGTATAATATTATGAACTGAAGAGAGAAAACCCTACACTGTTTTGAGAATTATATGTTTCTGATGTAAGAGTTAAACAGCGGGTTATCTATTACGCATCAAGATACTTTAGGATAAGAGCAAAAAAAAAATCTTGGCAATGTGAAGTATAAGTGCATGGCTATGATCAATACAGAAAGAAAATTATACCTCCATTTAATTCATATTTAACTGCGTTGCTGGCAATGAGATTAGCATTGGAGTTATTGCAATACGTAATAGATGCTAAGAGTAGTATATGAAAAAATTAAGCTTTTTTGAAGGAACGTACAATGTTTGGATTTATTTAAAAAAAAAAAATCCCATAAAAAGATGAAAATGCAATTGTAAGGCTTTATCTCTATGTTAAGTGGAAATAAAGAACAGCCCAGATCATTTATTCTGCTGGCTTCTTTTTATATAATTAATTTTGTTTTAACAGAGATTCCTGGAAGGGCATGTACATTTTATCGCATTAATTAACCGTTCTATATGTATAACTTTATCTGTTCATTTTATTTATGCCGTTTTTGTGCACTTTTTTTTACCGTTCAGTTTATATCTGCCAAGTGACAAACTATAGCTGTCCACACTATTGTAAATTTAGATATTGAAATGATACATCAGCCAAAAGACTGTCATTTTTAGGCAAATTTATATGAACTAATTGCGTAAATTAAGTGACCACAGCTTTTCCATTCTATACAGTGGTTGAGATTTGTAATGTGTAATGTGCTGCAATGTCCTAATGTTTTGCCTGTCAATACACATGCCTTTGCCCTACTGATAGTTCAGTGGTGCCAGGCTGACAGCTAAGGGATTGTAGATGGCACATTTCTACCTTTTTTTTTTTTCAAAATTCTTTATTTATACAATACAACGGGCGATCCCGTACGGATCATAACAAAAGTGCAACATATATCGGTGAGCACAAACTTGTAAGCAAAGTGCATCAGTTAAACAGTTATACTCATCCAAGTCTTATAAACATGACCTGCAGGCACGCCCATATTTTCCTGTTTTCTAAGAAATAGCAAGTAGAGGTAGAAAGGGGGCTGGTGGACAGCACCAGTGCCAGAGGAAAGTACGGGAATAGGAGTAGAAAAAGGGGGGGGGGTAGGGTCCTGTAAGGAGGACTCTCCAGGAGGCGTAATGTGAGGAAAAGAGAGGGGAAACAGAAGAGCGTCAGGGAGGGTAAGGGGGGGGGAGGGCCCGCGGGCATGGACACACACACTCGGACCCGTATGTCCCGCAGGTCCACCTATAGTGGGTCTGGATCATCACCTCTGCTCCATCCAGGTCGGGGTTACTGTTAGCCGCGTCCAGTTCTAGGGCGGCGGGCCTCTGAGGGACTGTCCCTCATCTGAGTATTTTTGTACGTTCCACAGCTGCCATGTATTTTTGTAGGATTCCTGTCTGTCCTGGTTCGAAAGGGTCAGGTCCTCCAGTCTGCCAACGTCGTCCACCTTCCGTAGCCACATTGCCACGGTCGGTGGATCGGGGGACTTCCAACAAAGTGGAATGCAAGCTTTGGCGGCGTCGAAGAGGTGTCGAAGAATCGACTTCTTATACACACGGGTCGGGATGTCATTAGCGTGTAGTAGATAGAAGGCTGGGTCGTCAGGGAGCTGTCGTTCCGTAAACTCCTGGGAGATCTTTTTGACCTCCGACCAGAAGGGTTTCAGTTTTGGGCAGGACCAAAAGATATGTAGCAATGTACCCGTCTCGCTCTGGCAGCGCCAGCACAGTTCCGACGTCGTCTGGAATAGCTTACTGAGGAGAGCTGGTGTGCGGTACCAGCGTGTCATAATTTTATAGTTCGTTTCTTGAACTTTTGTGCAGATGGAAGATTTATGTGTAAAGGTCAATATGTGTTGTTTTTGTCTTGTCGAGAATGAGCAGTGCAGTTCTTGTTCCCATTTAGCTATGCATGGAATTAGGTAGCCGTCCGGTGGCGTCAAGAGTGTGGTATACAGGATGGATAGGGCATGCGGCAGGGCCTCTGTGCCCGAGCACAGCTCCTCCAAGGGTGTCAGAGTTCGCGTTCCCGTCACGGGAGGTGACAAGGAGCGAAGGAAGTGATGAAGCTGAGTCGCTGTCAGGAAGTCTAAACCATAGTTTCCGGTCGGGTCTGTCATCTCTGTCAAAGTCCTCCAGCGGCCGGCCACACTAAAGTGGGAGGCCCTAAGCATTCCTAAGTCTCTCAGGTTTTGAAAACTCTCGCCTCGTAGTCCTGGTTGGAAGTGTGGGTTGCCCAACACTGGGTATAAGGGTGAAACACCCTGTGCTGGTCCCGGTCTGGGTAGTAGCATTTCTACCTTTTTTTACAGTGTTCTTAAAGTGAGACAAACTTGCAGAATAGAAATGGTAGTAACATTTTTGATGTTGAGGATGAGGCATCCTATAATAGAGGTTCTACTACCTGATTCGGGAATTGGATATAGAAGTGTATATTTCATAGTTCTGAATGCAAACTTGTTAATAGAAAACATTGCAAGAGTACTCTTCCATGCCTACCAATTCTTCCCAAATGCCTGAGGATCCTGGTGATACAAATTTCACTTTATTTTAATAGGTAAGGGCAAGGAAATCAGAACAGACACCACATCCCAGTATAATTGTAAAAAAGAAGGGAAGAAGAAACAAACCTAGGGACTTTTAAAGCGGGGGTTCACCCTTAGAGGGCACTTTTCCCCCTTCGCTTCCTGCTCGTTATTACTAGGGGAATCGGCAATTTATTTTAAAATATGTGCAGTACTTACCCGTTTACGAGACGCATCCTCTCCGTCGCTTCCGGGTATGGGCTTCGGGAATGGGCGGTCCTTCTTGATTGACAGGTTTCCGAGAGGCTTCCGACGGTCGCATCCATCGCGTCACGATTTTCCGAAAGAAGCCGAACGTCGGTGCGCAGGCGCAGTATAGAGCCGCACCGACGTTCGGCTTCTTTCGGCTACGAGTGACGCGATGGATGCGACCGTCGGAAGCCTCTCGGAAGAATGTCAATCAAGAAGGAACGCCCGCTCCCGAAGACCCATACCCGGAAGCGACGGAAGAAGATGCAGCTCGAAAACGGGTAAGTACTGCACCTATTTTAATATAAATAGCCGATTCCCCTAGACCGAACGAGCAGGAAGCTAAGGGGAGATTTTTTTTTTTTTTTTAAATGGGTGAACTCCCGCTTTAAGGTGTCAATTCAAGAAATATGATTACAAGTAGTTAAAATGCAATATATTTTATTACAACAATAAAAGATTATAAAATATTTTTTCCTTGTTAATTTAATTTGTTCTATTCAAGACATATACAAACACTACCACTCGACGTGTTTCGCTTTAAAAAGCTTCTTCAGGAGATTCAGGTGTGTTGTATTAAATGCTATAAATAACAAAATAAACAGGAATAAACGTCATGGTATTTTGGACAGAGTATTGCATCCATCATATTATTGGCATACAGTTAGTATACATATTTAAATTTACAGAACAATATTATATTATCTATATTATCAAAATGTATTTACCTTATAAGCACTGCATGGGTAAAATTCTCTAGGTTTGTTTCTCCTTCCCTTCTTTTTTACAAAATTCACTAGTTTCATTCATGTCTAGTCTTCAGTTCACATTTGTGCTTCTTTTTTGCATATCAGTACTATAATGTGATGCATTTACTGTAAATGCAGACATTGATCTGCATTCATTCCTTATTTTATATGCTTTACGTAATTTGCTTAGATTTTCCCTTATTTGAGAGTATGTCCATTTACAGCTAGAGTTGCTATTACAGGACCATATTGCCAGTTCATTGTCATTTTTTATTATAATTGTTTTAAATAAAGTATTTTTTACTTTCATTAGGTATACCTGCTATATCACTGCTGAGGTATACCTCACTGGAATAATACTGCAGCAATGGATATGATGTTCTAACATTAAGAAAGTTGTTGGCATTAGTATGTTTTCTCATATAGTGTATATTTACACAGGAGAGGAGCAGATGAGTCACACGTATCCAATGACAAAGCACCTTGTATTCTATGAAAATAATACAAGATATCTTCTAAATGGACGAGGTGACGAGCGACCCACTATTATCAATGTATGAGCAGTGGAACAGCAGCTGAGACAGAGGATCATATCTGACAGTAAATCCAGCATAAATACAATTAATATGGATCTTTACCATAGCCCTCTGGACATAATATACCAAACATTAGAGGTAACTAAGTTTGACCCAGCAAACGTCAAAAATACATTTTCCTAGAGTTCTACTTTATGCTTTTGCCACAGTCCTCTGCTGGTTTGTGTGATACCTTGCCAAGTAATAGCTGTTCAGTTTGTATTTTCTCAAGCACAGTATCCTCGGCACTCCCTTAGATGTACATGGAGCTGTAAATCTTTTAAATAACATATGTTTCTTGAAGTTATCTCATTTATATCCACTGCAAAGACTGTTTTAGAGCTCTTACAACTCAAACTCCATCACATATTAGCAGATGAGTTATTATGTGTACAAGTAATACTGATGATGCTGCATTTCACAAAACTCAAACTGTCCTGCTGTTGTGTATTACTAAGCTTGCTTTCAGTTACTCTGACATATGGACAGGGTGCCCCAGACATTAAGGGACCTATAAAAAAAATTGAAATGATGCTTGTATGCCATTTCTATGCATACCAATTTTGGGATTTGTTTGCCATCTGTTTTCCACCACATTTGTAAAGGATCAAGTATCTGTCTTATGTATTGTATACATTTCAGTTTTTTGGGCCCACGTGCTGCTCCTTATCACAGTGGCTTATTAAGATGTGGAAAGAAATGATAAAAACAGCAAATGGTGAACTAGAAAAGTATCAAATTTATATACTGTATATCCCCCTGATTAAGAAAACCAGCACTCTTGCTTTGAAAATTAGGGCAAAAAGTAGTAATAGAGGAACATTTCACTGAATAAATGATGTACCCTTTGAAAGATCTTTCAAAATTTGTCTTGGCCTCTTAGAGATGCTACTTTACATGTAATAAACCCCCAAAGCCAGAAAACCCAAAAGAACAATTTAACATTTACTTTATTGCAGGCTGTATAAATAGCTTCATTCAGACCAGAATTATTTGATTATTATTGGATTGTTACAAAAATGGCTGAAATAGATGTCTACAGGCTTTAGGAATAAAGGGCCAGATTTACAGAAGAGATACAACGGCGTATCTCTGAGAGTATCTATGCGGCTAATTCATAGAATCAGTTACGCATAGATAGCCCTAAGATCCGACAGGTGTAATTGACTTACACCATCGGATCTTAGGATGCAATACTTCGGCCGCCGCTGGGTGGAGTTCGCGTCGTTTTCCAGCGTCGGGTATGCAAATTAGCTTTTATGGCGATCCACGAAGGTTTTCGCGTTCGTTACGTCGTCGCTAGTCGTTTTTTCCCGTCGCAAAGTTAAGCCTGCTTTAACATGGCTTAACTTTAGACGAGCCATGTTAAAGTATGGCCGTCGTTCCCGGGTCGAATTTCAAATTTCAAATTTTTATTTTTTTGCGTAAGACGTCCGGGAATACGAAAGCACGTTACGCACGTCGGCGTTCAAAAAAATGACGTCACTTCGCGCAAAGCACGGCGGGAATTTCAAAACGGAGCATGCGCAGTACGTCCAGGGCTGGAGCGCGCCTAATTTAAATGGTACATGCCCCATTTGAATTAGGCGGGCTTGCGCCGGACGCCTTTACGTTACACCGCCGTAAGTTTACACGCAAGTGCTTGGTGAATCAGGCACTTGCGCTGAAAACTTGCGGCGGTGTAACGTATAGACGATACGTTACGCCGCCGCACTTATATGTGAATCTGGCCCAAAGATACTTACTGCCCAGTGGAAATTAAAGATTAATTCCTCGATTAATCGTTAATTTTTTTGATCGGTACTAGTGGTGCAACGGATCGTAAATGATCCGTGATCCGAACGGGTCACCATATGCGGATCGGCACAACACGTAATCCGAGGATCTCCGCTGCTGCCTCGACCATAGAAATGGCCGCGGCTTCGGCCTAGCTCCCGCAGCAGCGGCCATCTTGGTACACCCGGTGGCCTAGGTGAGCCTAGAGCGGCGAACTGACATCATCACCCAGCCTCAACTGCTCATGTTCGGCCGGCTTCTCTGGTAAGACTAAGCAAGCACTAATCTTCCTATATAGTGGGGGAGATGTGGACCATATTACAGTGGGGAGATGTCTGTGGATGTTACAGTGGGGAGATGTCTGTGGCTATTACAGTGGGGGAGATGTCTGTGGATATTACAGTGGGGGTGATTGTGGATATTACAGAGGGGGAGATGTCTGTGGATATTACAGTGGGGAGATGTCTGTGGATATTACAGTGGGGGTGATTGTGGATATTACAGAGGGGGAGATGTCTGTGGATATTACAGTGGGGGTGATTGGGGATATTACAGAGGGGGACATGTCTGTGGATATTACAGTGGGGGTGATTGGGGATATTACAGTGGGGGAGATGTCTGTGGATATTACAGTGGGGGTTATTTTGTGGGTATTATAGTGGGGAGATGTCTGTGGATATTACAGTGGGGAGATGTCTGTGGATATTACAGTGGGGACTATATATGGTGGTGATCCGAAAAATTTATGTGCTTTATAATTAATCGAAAGTCGATTAATCGATTAAAAAAAAATTATTAATCGAACACGAAAATTTTAATCAGAAACAGCCCTATATGAAAGCTAATCTACTTCTATAGGGCAGTGTCCTTCTTCAGGCCAGTTTCTCCAGGGTAGAGTTTCTTATTCCGGTGTAGTTTTTTCTTTTCTCTCCTCACCCTCTCTTTTCTCTCCCTCTCTGCTCTTTCTCCAATACATGTCATGTTGTCTGGACACATCATACTTAGTAAACAATTAGCGGCGTGATTTTGAAAGCTACTCATTCATGTAAAAGTGGCAGTGTCTTTTGCCACCATGATTGAGGGTAGAACGGTCAGTTATTACTGAGACCCTCTTGTCAAAGACACAATGAATCGAAATATATTTCAAGCATGTCCCAAGTCTAATTTCCTTGCATAATAAATCTATCAAGTTATTAGATTCATTTGGAGACGAATAGTTTCATTTAACTGATTTATAATGCAGTCTAACATTGAGGATGTCAGTAACTTACACTAATAAGCTGGATCAGTGTTTGCCGCAAAAAATGTATCACTCATTAATGTCAGCATAACGGAATGCACAACCAGACAGGACAGCCGAGAAATTGGAGGCAGTGAATCTGCCACAAGCGTTGCTTGAAGATTGACATCTGCTCTTCACCTGTTCTCCTGCTTTATCCATATGCAGGCCTAGAGAAATCACTAGCAAAGTAGTTGCTTGGGCCCCTTTCACACTTATACGACTTGTCCCACCATTTGTGATGGCAAAGTAGCATGATACGTAGTTTCCCATGATTTCCCATGTCAATCATTCATATTAGTATGACTTCAAGTTGTTCCGACTTCAAAGTAGATCCTGTACAGGCATTCCCTGAAATTGCGGAAAAATCACGCTACTTTGAAGTCACAATAGTGTAAAAGGGGCCTAAGAAAAATCGTAACAAGTCAGGGCTGATTCTTTTCATACTGCACAGGCTTATGGAAGAGAGAAAACAGGTAAAATATTTTTGTTTCTTTTTTATAATTTCAACAGCACCATTTTCCTGTGTCTATTATCTGCACTGAGCTCAAACAAGAAACAGGAGGGCTTTTCAGCCTTGCGCTGCTGCTCTGGAATGGAGAGAATACAAGCAAGTAATTAATATCAAGGTTATTATAATATTTCAAGGTCAGGGATTCAGATTATTGCACATGACTATTGATGGCTGGTCATCTGGACCAGGCCTTTTTCTGACACTTGTTTACAAGTAAAAATCTGTATTTCTTGCTAGAAAATTACTTAGAACCCCCAAACAATATATATAATAATGTGGTCATATATAATAAAATTGTGGTGTTTTTTTATGGCATGCGGTTTTGCGCAGGGTTTTTTTTTTTTTTTTATGAATTAACTAAATAATAAATAAAACACTTAATGGGTGTGGCATACATTTAATACTTAGCACAAGCTTGGGGTTGCTTTAAAAAATATATATTTATAAAAAATGTTACATTGTCCCACTTAAGCCCCGGACCATTTGGCTGGCCAAAGACCAGGCCACTTTTTGCGATTTGGCACTGCGTCGCTTTAACTGACAATTGCACGGTCGTGCGACGTGGCACCCAAACAACATTTATGTCCTTTTTTTTCCACAAATAGAGCTTTCTTTTGGTGATATTTGATCACCTCTGCGGTTTTTATTTTTTGCACAATAAACAAAAATAGAGCGACAATTTTCAAAAAAAATCTATATTTTTTACTTTTTGCTATAATATATATCCCCCAAAAAGTATATAAAAAAAAAATTCTCTCAGTTTAGGCCGATACGTATTCTTCATATTCGCAAAAGTTATAGCGTCTACAAAATAGGGGATAGTTTTATGGCATTTTTATTAATAATTTTTTTTATTTTAATTGTAATGGTGGCGATCAATGATTTTTATCGTGACTGCGACATTATGGCGGACACTTTTGATACCATTTTGGGACCACTGTCATTTTCACAGTAATTCGTGCTATAAAAATGCACTGATTACTGTGAAAATAACACTAGAAGTGAAGGGGTTAACCACTAGGGGGCGCTGAAGGGGTTAAGTGTTCCCTAGGAAGTGAGTATTACTATGTGGGGGCGTGGCCTGGCACGTCACTGATCGTCTGTTCCCGATGACAGGGAACAGACGATCAGTGACATGTCATTAGGAAGAATGGGGAGATGTGTTTACAGTGACATCTCCCCGTTCTTCAGCTCCGTGACACGATTGCAAGACACCGGCAGACATCAGGTCTCGTGGGCACAGTCACGGAGCTCCTGGCAGGGTCGCGAGTGCGCAGACACAGCGGCAATTTAAAGGGGACGTATATATGTCCATTTGCGCAGCCGTGCCATTCTGCCGACATAAATAGTCGTGCGGCAATCGGTTAAAAAAAATGTGATCACTTTTATTGCTTTCGCAAGGAATGTAAACATCCCTTGCAACAATAATACAGCAAAACATGTCCTCTTTATGGAGAGATCTGGAATTGGAGACCCTAAATCTCTCCTCTACCCTTAAAAGCAAAACATCAAAAAATATATATTTTTTTCTTTTATCTTTTGCTTTAAAGGAAAAAAAAAAGCCCTGTTTACATGTCCTGAGAACCAGAAGTGACCTCATGACGCCGCTCCGGTCCTCCAAGGGCATAGAGATGAGTGGTGGCCATTTTGCCATCGCTTATCTCTATGGAAAGCCGGTGGTTGATGGATTTTCGGGCTCAGCGATTGGTAACGTAAGCCTGGAAACCACTGGGAAAGTGATCTGTTATGCCTTGTACACATGGCCGGACTTTCCAAAAAAAAAATTAAGACTGGCTTTTTTTCTCGGAAAGTCCGGCCGTGTGTAGCCTCCATCGGACTTTTTTTGTCTGAAGTCCGGCGGACCTTAGATCCTTAGAACCTGTTTCTCTTTTTTTCCGTTAGACTTCCGACGGACTCACAGCGGACCTTTTCACGGTCAAAAGTCCGACCGTGTGTACGAGGCATAACAGTTGTTTAACCACTTAAGGACCCGCGTACGACTTTATACGTCCTATTTTTCAAGAGGGATATCTCGGTAACGGCAGCAGCTGCTGCCACAACCGAGATATCCATCTCTATAGGCGCCGGTCCTTTAAACAATAATGGTAGTCTGCGCGGTGTATTCGCCGCAAGATCACAGTTATCGGTGGCGGGAGAGGGCCCCCAACCCTCCTGACGCTCTCCCGCGCCCTCCGCCACTTACCGGAGCCATTGGCAGCGGCGGAGGCGATCGGGTTCTGTCTCCTGCTTGGCTGGGATATGAGTGAGGGCAAGATGGCCCCCACCCGTCTCCAAAGCATAGCCCATGCTTCTTAACCCTTTCATGCCTATGCCTATGTATGACATTTGGTGTTTACAAGTTAAAATCCATATTTTTGGCTAGAAAATTACTTAGAACCCCCAAACATTATATATATATTTTTAGCAGAGAATCTAGAGAATAAAATGGCGATTGTTGCAATATTTTATGTCATACGGTATTTGTGCGGCGGTGTTTTAAACACAACTTTTTGGGAAAAATTTACTTTCATGAATTTTAAAAAAATGAAAAAGTAAAATTAGCCCAATTTTTTTGCATAATGTGAAAGATGATGTTATGCCGAGTAAATAGATACCAAGCATGACACGCTTTATAATTGCACGCACTCGTGGAATGGCGACAAACTACGGTAACTAAAAATCTCCATAGGCGACGCTTTAAACTTTTTTTACGGTTACCAGGTTAGAGTTACAGAGTAGGCCTAGTGCTATAATTATTGCTCTCGTTCTTACGATCGCGGCGATACCTCACATGTGTTATTTGAACACCGTTTTCATATGCGGGCGCGACTTCCGTATGCGCTTTCTTTGCTGCGCAAGCTCGCGGGGAGGGGGGCGCTTTAAAAAAATTTTTTTTTTGTTTTCTTATTTATTTATTTATTTTTTCTAATATTACATTTTTTTTTTTTTTTTTTTTTACATTTTGATCACTTTTATTGCTGTCACAAGGAATGTAAACATCCCTTGTGACAGCAATAGGTCGTGACAGGTACTCTTTATGGAGGGATCGGGGTCTAAAAGACCTCCGAGCCCTCCTTTGCACTTCAAAGTATTCAGATCGCCGAAAACGGCGATTCTGAATACTGTGTACTTTTTTAAATCCGGCGCCATTGGCAGCCGAGAAACCCGGAAGTGACGTCATGACGCCGCTTCCGTGGTTTCAATGCGCACACTGAATCAAAGCCGTTTACGGCTTTGTTTCAGAGCGCGCCGAGACGCTGGAGGCGCCGGATCGTGGATCGGGTCTCCCGGTGGGACGGGAGGCCCGGTCAGAGCGGCGAGAGGCGGCGGGAGGGGGGGGATGTCCCCTCCCGCTCCTCCGGCATAACAACCGAGCGGCTTTTAGCCGCATCGGTTGTTATGTTTGGAAAGCCGATCGCCCGCTCTAAACAACGGTACCGGGATGATGCCTGCGGCTGCAGGCATCATCCCGGTACAACCCCTGAAAGCCGAGGACGCATATATGCGTACGCTCGGCGTGAAAGGGTTAAAGGCACATTTTCCTGTTGTCATTTTGTCAAATTACAATTTTTTTATTATTATTATTATTATTATTGCATTTTAGTCTAAATATGAGATTTGAGGTCTTTTTGACCCCAGATCTCATATTTAAGAGGACCTGTCATGCTTTTTTCTATTACAGTACAATGGATGTTTACATTCCTTGTAATAGGAATAAAAGTGAACCATTTTTTTTTATAACAGTGTAAAAATCTATAAAATAAATAAGAAAATAAAACTTTTTTTTAAAGCGCCGCGTCCCGACGAGCTCATGTGCAGAAGCGAACACATACGTGAGTAGTGCCCGCATATGAAAACAGTGTTCAAACCGCACAAGTGAGGTATCGCCACGATCGTTAGAGCGAGAGCAATAATTCTAGCCCTAGACCCCCTCTGTAACTCAAAAGATGCAACCTATAGAATTTTTTAAACGTCGCCTATGGAGATTTTTAAGGGTAAACATTTGGCGCCATTCCACGAGCGGACGCAATTTTGAAGCGTGACATATTGGGTATCATTTTACTCGGCGTAACTTTATCTTTCACAGTATAAAAAAAATGGGCTAACTTTACTGTTGTCTTAGTTTTTTAATTAAAAAAAGTGTTTTTTTTTTTCAAAAAAAGTGCGCTTGTGCGCAAATATGGTGTGACAAAAAGTATTGCAATGACCGCCATTTTATTCTATAGGGTGTTAGAAAAAAATATATAATGTTTGGGGGTTCTAAGTAATTTTCTAGCAAAAAAAAAACTGTTTTAATCTTGTAAACAATCTGAAAAACAGTCAAGGTCCTTAAAGGGTTAATAAAGGAAAAATGTTTTTTTGCTTTAAAATAACAAACATGTCATACTTACCTCCACTGTGCAGTTTGTTTTGCACAGAGTGGCCCCGATCCACATCTTCTGAGGTCCCTCGGCGGCTGTCTCTGGTCCTCCCCGGAAGAACTCACCACATTCATGGGAGAGAGCTCGCATGGTGATGAGTCCTTGCGGGCGCGCTCCCGTGATACAGCGAGCGGCTATAGCCGGTCACTGTATCACTCGGCGCACCGCATCACTGGATGTGATTGACTGCAGCGCCAGCCAATGGCTGCGCTGCTCTGAATCCATCCGCTCTAGCCAATCAGCGGCCAGGCTGAGCGGCGAAGAGGATCTCGGGACCGAGCGCGGGACTTTCGAGGGGTCAGGTAAGTAAAACAGGGGCTCGGGGGGGCGGGGCTGGGGGGGGGGGCGGCATCATCAGATGTTTTTTCACCTTAATGCATAGATTGCATTAAGGTGAAAAAATATTTTCCTTTACAACTCCTTTAAGTGGTTAATCCAGGTGATACGAATAGGCCTTGGGGAAGATTGGAGTACAAAGCGTGACTTATGAGTATCCTATGTTCACTGTTGCACACATATTACGGACTATTCATATAGGATCCTTCGATATACAGTATATATGTACAGTATCTCACAAACGTGAGTACACCCCTCACATTTTTTGTAAATATTTTATATCTTTTTTTTTTTTATTCTCTGTTTTTATTTCAAATAAGAAAGACATAAAGATAAAAGGAACATACAGAATCCAACAATGGTACAAACAATATATATGGACTTTACATTTTCCTCTTCAACTATATTGCCTCCTATGTTAGATCAGAGGGAGATAAGAATATATCCATTGCAACTTAAAATCCAATATAACGGGGAAAAAGAAAGAAAAAAAAGGATGCCAAAAACAAAATACAATTCCTTCTTTATCATAATACCATTTTTCCCCAGTTATTTCATTTCCTAAATTAATCCATATATTCTATCTTTTCCTCTCTTCTTTTCCTTTCCCTTCCCCTTACCTCTCCTTCCCTTACTTTTTTCCCCTACTTCCCTCTCCATCTCCGCATCTCTTCCTACCCCATTTCTTTCCCCTAAAACCCACACCCCTTATCTCCTCCTCAGGACCCCCATCTTCCTATCTCCACTCCGTGTAAAGCAACGGTGTAGAGAAGGAAGGAAAAAAGATTCCATGCCTGGTTTAAACTCTGGATTTCCTACAATTGGATAAAGGGGGGAGCTTTTAGTGGAAAATATCGGGTTCTGACAAACTTTGGAGATCTAACTTCTGGTTTTCAGGGGTTTACGCAGACACTTACCTTTGTTGTCAGCTTTTAATCAGTGCCTCTGTAATCAATATCTGCTATAGTTAGTATGATATATATAAATTGCTTAGGATATTGTATCCCTGTGGATCATAATACAGTAAAACCTTGGATTGCCAGCATAATTTGTTCCAGGAGCATGCTTGTAATCCAAAGCACTTGTATATCAAAGCAAATTTCCCCATAAAAAATAATGGAAACTCAAATGATTTGTTCCACAACCATTTATTCATAAGTACTTCCGTTTATAGTCCATATAAAAAGATTATAGCAATGTGATAGGTTGTGTAACCACAAAATGTCCACCCACAAATGGCAGCCTCCACAAGGCAATTGGCAAAATCAAGCAGGAGCTACAGAACATAAAAGAAAAGAGAGGTGCCTCTAAGTGTAGCAATATGGTTACATTTATTGAAGGTACAATATTTAGCAACTTGCATGGCTGATAATTAAAATAGGCACATCTAAGTATGCAGGCATCTCCGAAGGTAAAGCTATCTGCAATTGTGACCGGTAAGACTACCCTGCAGTAGAGCGATCTGAAAGCGAAGCTTGAACGGCTCGTGGAGTGCAGAGTGGAAGGGATGACGTCAATGGCGGTGTGGAGGATGGTCTATGTGGACATCTTTTCCCCCGGATGCCTGCATACTTATATGTGCCTGTTTTAATCATCAACCATATGAGTTTCTAAATGTTGTACCTTCATTAAATGTAACTGTGTTGCTACACTTGGAGGCACCTTTCTTCTCTTTTATACTCAGTTGTGACATGATGCTACTTGTATATCAAGACATTGCTTGTATGTCAAGTCAATATTTATAAAAAAAAAATTGCTTGGCTTGCAAAATGCTCTTAACCAGTTAAGCCCCGGACCAATATGCAGCCTAAAGACCCAAGGTGTTTTTACAGTTCGGGACTGCGTCGCTTTAACAGACAATTGCGCGGTCGTGCGACGTGGCTCCCAAACAAAATTGGCGTCCTTTTTCCCCCCACAAATAGAGCTTTCTTTTGGTGGTATTTGATCACATCTGCGGTTTTTAGTTTTTGCTCTATAAACAAAAATAGAGCGACAATTTTGAAAAAAATGCAATATTTTTTACTTTTTGCTGTAATAAATATCCCCCAAAAACATATATAAAAACATTTTTTTTCCTCAGTTTAGGCCGATACGTATTCTTCTACCTATTTTTAGTAAAAAAAATCGCAATAAGCGTTTATCGATTGGTTTGCGCAAAATGTATAGCGTTTACAAAATAGGGGATAGTTTTATTGCATTTTTATTATTTTTTTTTTTTTTTACTACTAATGGCGGTGATCAGCAATTTTTTTCGTGACTGCGACATTATGGCGGACACTTCGGACAATTTTGACACATTTTTGGGACCATTGTCATTTTCACAGCAAAAAATGCATTTAAATTGCATTCTTTATTGTGAAAATGACAGTTGCAGTTTGGGAGTTAACCACAGGTGGCGCTGTAGGAGTTAGGGTGCACCTAGTATGTGTTTACAACTGTAGGGGGGTGTGGCTGTAGGAATGACGTCATCGATCGTGTCTTCCCTATAAAGGGAATGACGCGATCGATGCGCCGCCATAGTGAAGCACGGGGAAGCCGTGTTTACATACGGCTCTCCCCGTTCTTCAGCTCCGGGGAGCGATCGCGACGGAGCGGCTATAAACAAATAGCCGCGCCGTGGTCCCGGATCGCTCCCCGAGCGGACCCGACCTCCGCATGTAGCGGGGGGGTCCCGATCGGACCCCCCACCCGCTAATAGGCAAGGACGTACATGTACGCCCATGTGCCTGTACGTGCCATATTGTGGACGTATATGTACATGCAGGGGTCGGGAACTGGTTAAACCAAGGTTTTACTGTATAATAAATCGGCACATTATTATACTTTTTTTTTTTTTTTGGCCTCAAGCCTAACAAAAAAGGAAAAATATGTTTAGAATTATATTTTTATTTCGCCAATGAAATGCACAGCAGTTTTTCATCAGACTGCCTGCTGGATTGCATTTTTTGTCTTGGTGGAATATTCTTAACTTTACGTTGCCAAGTGCTGATTTTTGTTGTGACTTGTATTGTAATGGAATGTGTTACTTTATTAAACATATTTTTACTTCATACTTTGTTGCTAAGATCACAGCAGCATACAAAATATGAACATTGTAGAAATAACTTGTACTGTTGCCACTCATGCTGCTTTCAGCAGTGGAAAATCACAGGTGTTTTCACCTTATCCAACTTTAGCAAAAAGGTATATAGCTGTACAGAGTTGTTTTGAGTGGAAACAACTGGGTAATGGTCTAGATCAGGGGTGTCAAACTCAATTTCATTGTGGGCTGCATCAGCATTATGATTGCCCTCAAAAGGGCCGGTTGGATCTGTAAGATTCGATGTCCAGCGCATCCCCTGCCCTTTACATTAGATGTCAAGAGCCACCCCACCATCAAAAGTTGAGTTCCCCACTCTCCCTTACATTACAGTGTACCCCCCCCTTTCTTTATGCTGCTGCTGGGAAGAAGCTGGATGCATTGCTTGAAAGCAGAAAGTAGGGGTCTGGAGTAGGACCAGAGGGGGGTGCGTGGGCCACATGAAATGGCCTGGAGGGCTGGATTCAGCCTGCCGGCCTTGTGTTTGACACGTGTGGTCTAGATACTATATCTGTTCTATTGGGTTGTACTTTTGTGTCCTTTCTCGCTTCTTTTTTCCATCATGGTGGTTGGATATGAACCTTTTTTATTCCTTGTTTTTTTGGTACTTCATATGGTCATTTGCCTTAAAGTCCACCCTAACACTAAAATCCCTGCATCTACAGACATCGACCATCTAACACTAACCTATCTAACCCTGTAAAGAAGAAATCAGTATCCATACCTTTTCTGAAACTGATCCGACCCGATCCCATGCTGAGCTGTCAGCTGTGGCTTCGCTGTGTGGGCCGGTGCAGAGAACACATCCGACAAAGGAAGCCCTTTAGTAAGTCTGAGGGTCACGTCACTCCCCATTCATTTTACAGCTGTTGTCGGCTGTGTCCTTAGAGCTTCCACCACTGAAAATCAGATCGGCTTGAAAAATGGTATGTATACTGATTTCTTATTAACAGCAATAGATAGGTTAGTGTTAGATCTTGGATGTCTATAGATGCAGGTATTTTAGTGTTAGGCTGGACTTACGCTTTTTAGTCCCTGGATTAATACACCATCATTCATGGAGATTTTGTGGCATGGGTCTTGAAGAAGCGCACAGTTGTGAAACATGTTGATCATTAGAGCACACTTCACGTATTCTATAAAATTGTGACAGTCTCACATATGTAAAGTCATGCCAGCTATATTTAACAATATTGTTGTATAATGATGGTGTTACTCTAATTGCTATTGAGTTCTTATTTTAAATAAGAGATATAATAAAGTTGTATGTTGAGCCCTTTTAAACTGGCCAAAAATGGAGCAATTTTCTTTCCTGAAGCCACTATAATAACTGCTAGCAATAATCGCATGTAAAATCTGACAGGCTGGTTGTACCCAAGTTAATCAATCGACTTGGGTACATTCAGCCTGTCCAGACATGGTTCGAATCTCATCTGATCCCTGCTGAACTGGCTAAGATTCAAACTGTCTATGGCCGGCTTTAAACAGCTGTAAATCATGTGGTCTCCATGTCTTTTTTCTTTTTAGTTTAAGAGATTTGGAGGTGGTTTTCCTTCTTTGTCAAAAGCCTTCCTTTGCAATGGGGCTCCTCTCACACCGAAAGGGTTACCTAGTTGTTTATGTATAGGAGATGGTAAAAGCACTTTAACTTAATTGATCCTCTGGTCCCCAGGCTAATAGTGCTCTATTGTGTTCTGACAGTGGACGGTCCTTACATCCTTATGTCCAATACAGGGATATGGTCTCTGCATTGGTATTGATGACTTCAGGTGCATTTGACCATTCAAATGCAGGGAAGAAGAGGATGCAGGGACTGGCCTTGCAGCATGGAGAAGTCTGCAGAGGACTGAGTAAGTAAAACTGCTTTACCCGGTCCCCCTAGACATAAGCAGGCAGTTAACAATTGCATTACAGGGATAGCCCCACTTCAAGAAAGGACTTTTCTCTTTTCTGCAGTTCAGATTTAAGGAGAAAAGGGGCCACACTTGTTAGAGATACCTGAGGTTCTAGACCTTTTCCATTCTGTCTAAAATAGTTGTCAGAAAAACAGGTATACCTATAGGAAAATTCTCTTTTTCACTGAAACAATGGGTCATGATGGTAAATTCCACCAATGAATTCACAATACAATCTTATAGAGGTTCCAACCATTCCAGGTTCTGTTCAAAACTAGGAAAATGGTTTTGGTTGGACTTCCACAATCCATAACAACAAACCAACAAAATCTATGTGACTGCCACATAACAAAAAATAATAATGATATACAACTATTGAGAAAAAAAGAGATGCACATTTATTACACCTATATGTCAATATTTATCTTGTATATAAAATAAAACCACTACAATGCCTTGCCCTCCTGTTCATAGCTGTGAACATGTATGATATGATTAAAACTATAATATCAACCCAAATATATAAGCTGTAAAATCCACTTGCCACTATTACCATCAATAACTGTTTGTCAAAATGACAGCCTGGAATTTCTGTGTATTATAGGATGCCAAAATGTAGCTGCTCCTGCGTAAAATTACACATGCGCATAGTCATTGAGGAAAACAGTGTATTGTGACACTGTATTTACTTTTTTATTCATCTGTAGATTCAAAAGCTGTGACCTTTTGATCTGCATATGACATCAGTTAAAGCAACCTAACAAGTAATAAAAAAATATATAATTAATTAACTCCTTCTTCCCCTCTCCTTTTTGTTATTTTTTTCATTGAAGCATAAAAACATACATAATTGAAAAAATGCAATATAACATATTTATTTATTTATTTTATTTACAAATAACCTAAAGATGAGCTCCATGCACCTTCAGAAAAAAATAAGAGTCTGCAGCTCAAAAATACTGTAACTGCTGACTTTAATTATTAGGGTACTTTCCTGTCCAGGAATCCAGCAGTGTCTTCACCCAAGCCGATTTTTCGCCTGCAGTGCGGAATCACCCTAAGGAAATTAAAATGATCCTTAATGTGGATGTAAACCCTCTCCTATACCCAGTGAAGTGAACAGCCTCAGATGATACACAGGGATGAAAAAAATCTCCCTACATAAGTTTTACATGTATATCTGCTGTCTTAAGCTTGCTATATTCTTTAGAAAGTGAACATCGTGTTAGAATTTTTACTTCCTCATTCGGCAGTTGGAGTGGATTATGGGCATACACTGTGTGACAGCTGATTGGAGGAAAGGAAAAACACACACCCCCTCCACATAGGCAGAGGAAGGAATGTGCAGAGCTGTGCTGTGACAAGACAAGCTCTCTGCAAATTCATTTATAGCATCCACCCCGACACAAATTTCAGGCTGGTTTTATCTTGGTTGTCGGAGGACTTGTTAGAAGTTATCATGCTGATCACAGAATGAAACAGCAAGAAGACAAAGGACTTAGGGCTTTGGAGAGAGATAAGTAAACTACAGATATATGTGCATAGGTCAAATTTCATAAAACGGGTTTACATCCACTTTAAGATTTGAGGGGAGGCTCAATATATAGAGCCTAAGGATGGTGTTTTTCTTTTTAATTGGATTATGTTTATGTTTAAATGAAGATAATCAAGTACTTTGTGTGTGTTTTTTTTTTTTTTTGGAGTGCGGCTATCCCAGCTTCTTTTCTTTCATCCCAACCTGCATTTTGATTGCACTGCCTGCACCCTAGACTCGGATCACAGGAAATAGATCACCTGGTTTTCTTTGAGCGGTTACCCACTTTCTCGTTACTTTGTGTGTGTGTGTGTGTGTAATATATATATATATATATATATATATATATATATATATATATATATATATATATATATATTAAGATTGGGGTTATTAGACTCCAGCGATATATGCGTTTTCCAGTGAGTACGCCAATCCAGAACTGAGTTTTTAAGGGCCTGGTAGCCCACTTTTATTTAAAAGCACAAAAGTTCACAAATACAATAGCCCTCGCAGGGGGTTCCACCATTCCTGTATCTTGCCAAATCAACAGTTTAGCCTCCTGGCTGTCATACTTGCTATCCGGCTGTTTCAGGCCTTTAGCCTAGGCCCCAGTTCTGTTCCTCAGAACAAACAGTTTCCCAGAGTTAAGCACACACCTAGCTTATTCCTATCAGCGTCTTGCTGCTCAATCATTAATCATATCTGCCTGCTGCAGACATGCACACAGCCTCTGACTCCACTCAGAGAGATTTGGGAATCCTCCTGATTCCCGGGACAGACTTCCTGTCTGTGGGTGGGGCCCTGAGCCATAGTCAGGTCACAACTAAATAGCCCAACACACAGCTGTGCAATCAGCATGCCTTTCTCTCTAAAATCTGGCGTAAACCAGCAATCTTTCCCATAGCACCACAATATATACACACAGTATCTTGAAAACATATTCCTACCCCCTGAAATTTTCAAAATGTTCTCATGTTACAACCAAAAACATAGGGCCAGATTCACAGCAGAAATACGCCGGCGTATCTACTTGATTTGGAATCCTCAAACCAAGATACGACGGCTTTTGGCATAGATCCGACAGGCGTACGGCTTCGTACGCCTTCGGATCGTAGGTGTAATTCTCCGGCGGCAGTTTGCGTTGTTTTCCAGCGTCGGGTATGCAAATTAGCTGTTTACGGCGATCCACGAAGGTACGCGCGTTCGTCGCATTCTCTTACCTCGGTTTTTCCCGTCCTAAAGCTAAGTGTGCTATTTAGATGGTGTAAAATTACTTCATCCATGTTAAAGTATGGCCGTCGTTCCCGTGTCGAATTTAAAAAATGTTTTTTTGCGTAAGACGTCCGGGAATACGAAAGTACGTTACGCACGTCGCCGTTCAAAAAACACGTTGGGGCGCCTAATTTCGCGCAAAGCACGGCGGGAAATTTCCAGACGGAGCATGCGCAGAACGTTCGGCGTGGGAACGCGCCTAATTTAAATGGTACACGCCCCATTTGAATTAGGCGGGCTTGCGCCGGACGGCTTTACGATACGCCGCCGAAAGTTTACACTCAAGTGCTTTGTGAATCAAGCACTTACGCTGGAAACTTGCGGCGGCGTAACGTAAACGGGATACAATACGCCGCCGCAAATCTACATGAATCTGGCCCATAATTTTCATTTATTGGGGCTTTAGGTGATAGACATAAGTGGCACATAATTGTGAAATGGAGGGAAAATGATAAATGGTTTTACATTTTTTTTACAAATTAAAGTGTGGCATGCACTCACGGAGCACTATTCAATCCATCATCCGAAAATGGAAAGCGTACAGCACAACTGTAAAACTACCAAGACATAGCCACCCACCTAAACTGACAGGCCAAGGAGGGGGAATTAATCGGAGAAGCAGCCAAGAGGCCCATAGTAACTCTGGAGAAGCTGCAGAGATTCACAGCTCAGGTGAGAGAATGTGTCCACAGGACGACTATTGAAAGAAAGCCATAAAACATCCCATTTGCAGTTTGCGAGAAGCCATGTGGGGGGACACAGTAAACATGTGAAAGAAGGTGCTCTGATCAGATGAGACCAAAATTTTACTTTTTGGCTTAAAAGCAAAACGCTGTGTGTGATGGAAAACGAACACTACACATCACCCTGAACACAGCATCCAAACCGTGAAACATGCTGGTGGCAACATCATGATGTGGGAATGCTTTTCTTCAGCAGGGACAGTGAAGCTGGTCAGAGTTGATGGGAAGATGGATGAAGCCAAATACAGGGTAATAATCGACGAAAACCTGTTAGAGTCAGCAAAAGACTTGAGAATGAGGTGGAGGTTCAGTTTCCAGCAGGACAACGACCCTAATCATACAGCTGTAGCTACAATGGAATGGTTTAGACCTAAGCATATTCATGTGTTAGAATGGCCCAGTCAAAGTCCAGACCTAAATCCAATTGAGAATCTGTGGTAAGACTTGAAAATCTCCATCCAAACTAACAAAGCTTGAGCTATTTTGCAAAGTAGAATTGCCAAAAATGTAACTCTCTAGATGTGCAAAGCTGGTAGAGACATCCCCAAAAAGATTGCAGCGAAAGGTGGTTCTACAAAGTATTGACTCAGGGGGCTGAATACAAATGCCACACTTTTCACATATTTATTTGTAAAAAAAATTGATAACCATTTATCATTTTCCCTCCACTTCACAATTATGTGCCACTTTGTGTTGGTCTATCACATAAAATGCATTTACGTTTTTGGTTGTAACACATAATGTGGAAAATTTGAAGGGGTATGAATACTTTTTTGAGGCACTGTGTATATATATATATATATATATATATATATATATATATATATATATATATATAAAATAGAATATAATATTTATAGTATTTTTTTTGCTATTGTTTCAGGTTAGAGTTATTGAGTTATATTTGTACTTTTTAGCGCCTTTGGGGTCTCTGTTTGCCTGCTGGCCTTCCCTTCAGCTTTTCCTGCCCCAAACCAGATTGAGCATCCCTAGAAAATGTTTTTAAATCATGATTGTAGGCTTTTGCCCATATTGTTTATTGGTTAATGCCCACTTCATTACTTTTTAAGTAGTTACATGCACTACTACACCATGATGTAGGTGACATATCTGTCGGGCGTGTGCATAGATGTGCAGTTGTGTCATCTTTCCATCTTAATTATGAAGGTCCATCAGATTGCCCCTGAACAAAAGCAAATCTCAAAATATGTCGGGCAGTTAACCATGATACAATTTGTACCAGAAGTATTTATATGCCTCCTTTCTTTTTGGGGGGATATTTTCCAAATACTTGTCTGCTCTATGTAATATTTATGGACTTATTACAGTTTTATTTGAAATTTTCATGTGGGGTATGTGACTTTTAGACCTGCTTTACTGGGTTGTATTCTTATTTTTGCAACAATAAAGCATTGTTATATTTTTGAAATGTTTGCTTAAACGGTGCCCCTTAAATCCCTGCCACCCCTGTTTTTTCTTCTTTGTATTATGCTTATATGTTGCCTTCTCTGCTTCCCTCTTTACACCTCATTAGCATGCTTATGAAACTGTTACATAAAGGCTTTCCTCCTTCATTACAAACCTTAGATAAAACCTGCGCATCATCACTGAGTCTCCTTTCTTCTGTGGGAGAGGCCAATTGGGGCGTTTATATAGCTTCCTAAAAACATCACAGCATGATGCCTAAGTACTCCTCTCAAGAGGGAGGTTTAAAGGGGTTGTAAAGGTAAATGTTTTTTCACCTTAATGCATCCTATGCATTAAGGTGAAAAAACATCCGACAGCACAACCCCCCCCCCCCCGAGCCCCCGTTTTACTTACCTCACCTCTTGAAAAGTTCTGCGCGCTTCCCCGTCATCCTGTTCGGTTCCCAGCCTTGCCGTTGATTGGCTAGGTTGGACGGATTGATAGCAGCGCAGTCATTGGCTGGCGCTGCTGTCAATCACCCCCGGTGCGCCGGGGGGTGGGGCCGAGTGATACAGTTGGCTGCTATGGCCGCCGCTGTATCATGGGAATGCTTTCCACCATGCGAGGGAGCTCGCATGAAGGTAGAAAGCTCTTGCGAGGAGGAGCCGAGACAGCCGCCGAGGGACCCCAGAAGACCGGGTTCGGGGACACTTTGTGCAAAACGAGCTGCACAGTGGAGGTAAGTATAAAATGTTTGTTATTTTACCAAAAAAATAAATATTTGACTTTAGTGTTCCTTTAACAACATTCGTTAATAAAATGGCTTGTGTAGTAGTATAATAATGTTTACAGCGAAAGTAGAGTTTCCCTTTAAAGTTGTATCCAATAGGATGGTCTACTTGCAACCAAGCATTTAATATAGTACTTTTGTTTGTTGTAACATTAGTCAGTATTTTCACTGAAGGTTATTGTAGTACAAAATCCAGCAGACTTATTGATTGGTGAAGAGTTATAGATATGCCATAGGCTAAGACACATCGTAAATCAAGAGATTTCTTCAACGATTAAATTATTGTTCACAGTGCTTGCATACTTACCAGTTGCCCACGTGTGTACCCTGCCAAGGTAATATACGTAATCCATAAATTAGGAATCAATATCTACAAAAAGTGCAGAATAATAGTACAAAACAAATTTACATTTCATTTAAAAGCCTAGATATCATAGGAGAAAAAGTAGATATTAAATATTTCCCCATAAATATTGCATCTCACTTGAGACCATAAATATTACGTTTTTGACCACAGGAAATGAATTTAGTGGCACACAATGAGATTATAAACACACAAGCCTGATTAAAATGTTATAGCTGAATATGCCTTTTGCTCATGTTAGGTAATTTCAACTGGTTCATTAAATGAAAAAAGAAGATTTGTTGACATGCCTAACTGTATTTTTTATGCTGTTCTGCTTCTGGGATATATTGTGGAATTATTTAACTGTACAAATAAATTGTAATCTGCAGAAGCCATTGAGCAATTAAAGGTTATGTCCATCCAGATTGTACATGCTTAAATCTTTTGAAAACTACGGCAATTTGGTGTAAGGCAAGTGTACTGTCAAAGTGTCTTTAGACATCCTAACCTGCATTTTTAATATGGGTAATTAAGGGATTGCATTCAAGGCAGAAGATAAGCATGGCAACCAGGAAACTATAGAATTTTCAGAGAGCATGGCAATGGCAGCCTACATATTTGTAAAATGACAGGTTTCAGACCTCCTGGTATTCGTTTTGTCTCCAATATCACTTACCCCGCAGTCCGCCCCCCCCCTGATTGGTGAGATCAGAGTTGCAAACTAGGGTTGGACTATCTGTAGCTGAACAATGTAACAAAAATAACAGTGCTACAGATATGTGCTCTACTATAATTGCTGCTACTATAATTATTATTACAGGAGACAATAAAACCATATATAGTGATGAGAGTGGCACTGGTCCACACATCAGCCTAAAGACCCTCAATCTTAAAGTATAAGTTATCACAACACACACACATGTATCAAAATATATATATATATATATATATATATAAATATATATCACATTTGAAATAAATTATGTGCAAAAATATGATTGCACATGAAAGTGTAATAATATTAACCTCTTTACAACCAAGGACGTCCCTGGAACGTCCTCCACTTTGAGCGGTGATATCTCAATGATGCCTGCAGCTACAGGCATCATTCAGATATCCCGTTCTTCAGCCGCCGATTCTCTGCACCATAAGAACAATCAAAGCTGCAGTTCCACCGCTTGATCGTTCTTATAGGCAGCGGGAGGGGACGCCCCCCTCCCACCGCCATCTGGTGCTTCTCCGGGCTCTTCCGTGCCATCGGGGGCCCGGAGAGCCAATCGGTCGGCGTCCGCTGCAGAACCATAGAGATGACTGGTGACCAGATGGTCACAGTCATCTCTATTACCGTCGGAGGGCCGGGCGCGACGTTATGACGTCACGCCCGGTACCCGGAAGTAAACAAAGCCGCAATCGCGGCTGTCGGCATGTGATCGGTGATTATTTTTTCACCGATTTCATGCTTGTAAGCCTGGAGGAGAGATGTGGGGTCTTATTGACCCCATATCTCTCCATAAAGAGGACCTGTCACACTGATTCCTATTACAAGGGATGTTTACATTGTAATAGGAATAAAAGGGATCCAAATTATTTAAAAAGTGTAAAAATAAAAAGAATTAAGTAAAATAAAAAATAAAAATTTCAAAACGCCCCTGTCCTCGATATCTCGCGCGCAGAAGCGAACACGCATGCAGGTCCCGCCCACATATGTAAACACCGTTTAAACTCCACATGTGAGGTATCGTTGCGTGCATTAGAGCGTGTGCAACAATTCTAGCACTAGAGCTACTCTAAAACTCGAAAATAGTAACCTGTAAAAAATGTTGAAGCGTCACCTATGGAGATTTTTAAGTACCGAAGTTTGGCGCCATTCCATGAATGTGCGCAATTTTAAAGCGTGACATGTTAGGTATCTATTTACTCGGCGTAACATAATCTTTCACATTATACAAAAAAATTGGGCTAACTTTACTGTTTTGTTATTTTTAAATTCATGAAACCGCTTTTTTCCCAAAAAAAGGCGTTTGAAAAATTATTGCGCAAATACTGTGCGAGAAAAAAAGTTGCAATGAACGCCATTTTATTCCCTAGGGTGTCTGCTTAAAAAAAATATATAATGTTTGGGGGTTCTGATTAATTTTCTAGCAAAAAAAATTGTGATGTTTACATGAAGGAGAGAAGTGCCAGAATTAACCCGGTGGGCAAGTGGTTAAAGTGCTTATAAAGCCGACACTAGGGAGTAACACGCTCAGCTATTATTAGCCGCTTACCTGTGGACTAGGGATGAGCCGAACACCCCCCTGTTCGCACCGGAACTTGCGAACACACCAAATGTTCCTGTGAACTTTAGAACCCTATTAAAATCTATGTGACTCGAACGTTTGAAATCTAAAGTGCTAATTTTAAAAGGCTAATATGCAAGTTATTGTCCTAAAAAGTGTTTGGGGACCTGGGTCCTGTCCCAGGGGACATGTATAAATGCAACAACAGTTTTAAAAACGGCTGTTTTTTCGGGAGCAGTGAATTTAATAATGCTAAAAGTGAAACAATAAAAGTGAAATATTCCTTTAAATTTTATACCTGGGGGGTGTAAAGTTAGCATGTGAAATATCGCATGTTTCCCTTACAAACAACTGTCCCTGCACAAAGTGTCATATTTGAAAGAAAAAAAGACACTTAAAACTGACTTGCGGCTATAATGAATTGTCGGCTCTGGCAATTCAGAGCGAATTCATTCATAAAAAAAATAGCGTGGGGGTCCCCCCAAATTCAATTACCAGGCCCTTCAGGTTTGGAATGGATATTAAGGGGAACCCCGCCGTCAATTTAAAAAAATTACGTGGGGTTTCCCCCCAAGTATCCATTCCAGACCCTTCAGGTCTGGTGTGGATTTTAAGGGGAACTCCACCCCAAATTTAAAAAAAATGGCGTAGAGTTCCCCCAATCCACACCAGACCCTTTATCCGAGCACGTTAACCTGGCCGGCCGCAGAAAAGAGGGGGGGACAGAGTGCGGCCCCCCCCTCTCCTGAACCGTACCAGGCCACATGCCCTCAACATGGGGAGGATGTCCCCATGTTGATGGGGACAAGGGCCTCATCCCCACAACCCTTGCCCAGTGGTTGTGGGGGTCTGTGGGCGGGGGGCTTATCAGGATCTGGAAGACCCCTTTAACAAAGGGGACCCCCAGATCCTGCCCCCCTATGTGAATTGGTAATGAAGGAAGGAAGGAAGTGTAAATATTTGGGTAAAACACACACACACACCGTAGAAAAAAGTCCTTTATTAATAAAAAAAATCCAGCGGTGGTAATCTACACAGCGATGAGAAGATCCATCCATCCAGAGCGCAGCATCACCGACCTCCTCTCTCCGCTGGACACAGCCCAGCGGAATGACGCGGCCCTAGCTTTGACATTTCTTATATAGGGGAGGCGGGCCACCTGTCACGTGACCCCGCACCCTCTGACGCACCCTCTTCTACGTCACTGGGGAAGACCGGTCTTCCCCCTTACGTCAGAGGGGGCGGGGTCACGTGACGGGTGGCCCCGCCTCCCCTATATAAGAAATGTCAAAGCTTCACCCGCGCCATTCGCTGGGCTGTGTCCAGCGGAGAGAGGAGGTCGGCGATGCTGTGCTCTGGATGGATGGATCTTCTCATCGCTGGACCGGAGATCACCCATCACTGGATACAGACAACGTTGGAGCAGGAAGCCGGGACCAAGAGTGGATAACCACCGCTGGATTTTTTTTATTTTATTTTTTATTAATAAAGGACTTTTGTCTACGGTGTGTGTGTGTTTTTCCAACTATTTACACTTCCTTCGTGAAATGGTAGGGGTACAATGTACCCCATTACCAATTCACATAGTGGGGGGGGGGCAGGATCCGGGGGTCCCCTTTGTTAAAGGGGTCTTCCAGATTCTGATAAGCCCCCCGCACGCAGACCCCCGCAACCACCGGGCAAGGGTTGTGGGGATGAGGCCCTTGTCCCCATCAACATGGGGACATCCTCCGCATGTTGACGGCATGTGGCCTGGTACGGTTCAGGAGAGGGGGGCGCACTCTGTCCCCCCCTCTTTTCTGCGGCCAGCCAGGTTAACGTGCTTGGATAAAGGGTCTGGTGTGTATTTTTGGGGGAACTCCACGCCATTTTTTTTTATTTGGGGTGGAGTTCCCCTTAAAATCCACACCAGACCAGAAGGGTCTGGAATGGATATTTGGCGGGAACCCCACGTCATTTTTTTTTAATTGACAGCAGGGTTCCCCTTAATATCCATTCCAGACCTGAAGGGCCTGGTAATTGAATTTGGGGGGACCCCCATGCTATTTTTTTTTTTTTTTTATGAATGAATTCGCTCTGAATTGCCAGAGCCGACAATTCATTATAGCCGCAAGTCAGTTTTAAATGTCTTTTTTTCTTTCAGAAATTACACTTTGTGCAGGGACAGTTCTAAGTGCGGGAAAAATGCGCTATTTCACATGCTAACTTTTCACCCCCCTAGGTATGAAAGGAATATTTCACTTTTATTGTTTCCATTTTAGCATTATTAAAATCACTGCTCCCGAAAAAACAGCCGTTTTTAAAACTTTTTTTTGCATTGATACATGTCCCCTGGGACAGGACCCAGGTCCCCAAACACTTTTTAGGACAATAACTTGCATATTAGCCTTTAAAATTAGCACTTTAGATTTCTCCCATAGACTTTAACATGGTGTTCCACGGCTTTTCGAATTTGCTACAAACACCCCAAATTTTTCGTTGTTCGCCGAACAGGCAATGTTCGAGTCGAAAATGAGTTTGACTCGAACTCGAAGCTCATCCCTACTCTGGACCTATCATAAACCGTGGGTGTGAGCCAGCATGCTCCAAATCATCAGCGTCCTTGCCCCGCCTGACGTTCGTTTCGTCATGTGACGTCTTCAGGGAGTGGAAGGAAAACGACTTTGGGTCGCTCTGGAGCAGGTTTTCATCAAGCATGTTTCTGTACATTGCTGCATTCGTCTTTCTCTTGATTCTGACTAGTCTCTGGTTTCCTCCGGGGGTTAAATTGCAAATGCTGTGAATATTTTATGTACATTTAATTTATTTAGTTTTTTTTTTTTTAATACATTTGCAAAGATTTCAAACAAACTTCTTTCACGTTGTCATTATGGGGTATTGTTTGTAGAATTCTGAGAAAAATTATTAATTTAATCCATTTTGGAATAAGGCTGTAACATAACAAAATGTGGAAAAAGTGAAGTGTTGTGAATACTTTCCAGATGCACTGTACCAAGATACAATATGACAAATAATAAAACAGGTAGCTTGTGGTAGTACAATCTACCTACTACATCAGGGGTGGCAAACACAAGGCCCGCGGGCCGAATCCGGCCCGCCAGGCCTTGTCATGTGGCCCACACCGCGGTACGCCAGCCTCCACCTCTTGTTCTCACATTAGCGCAGTGTATAAGCCCGATTTTCCTCATTATAAACTTCTATGGGACAGGAGAAGCTGTGTGTAACTGCAGTGTTGTCTCACTGTGGTTATTACACTGTCACAGTGCACAGTTCCCCCCTACACAAATGGGAGAGCCTGAGTCGGCTCTGCCTTCCCCCTTCCCTCTTCCTGTGTGAAGTCCGCGCAGTGAGTGAAGAAGCCGTGCGGCTGGGAAATTATGAACAGAGCAGCCGGCAGATAGAAGGTGGACAGGATATCTCTGAGTGATAAGCCTCCAGGGACCATCCAAGTGTGAACTCAGTGACTCTTATCGCCCTTCCCCTGGTTTTTAAACTTTTTTTCTCCAGCAGTAGCTGTTATAACTGCAGCCAAAGAGTTTAGAATTGTGTCATCAGCCTATGGTAGTGCTTGGTCCCTTGTGCTTTTAGGTGGGTTCACACTGGTTTGCTGTGTTTTGGCCCATTTCTGGTGTATCTGCAGTTTTCCTGCGTTTTACCCACAGTGCTATTGATTTCTATTAGGTTGTGTGTTTTTTCTGCATTTTCTGAAAGCACACTAAAATTCCTACATGCTGCATCTTTGGCCCACTGTCAGAAAATGTAGCAAAAATCTGCAACCTGATATATATCAATCCCTGAATCCCTGCACTCTGTACGTAACGCACCCCTGAATTCCTGCACTCTGTACGTAGCGCACCCCTGAATTCCTGCACTCTGTATGTAGTGCGACCCATATACAACTGGCCCTTTGAGGGCAACCACACTGCTGATGCGGCCCTCAACGAAATTGAATTTGACACCCCTGTACTACATGAATTGTTTTGGATAATACATTTTGCATTGAGTTTTACCGACTATTACAAAAGACCTGTATAGCAGTCAATTTAAAGAGTTACTTTAAAAACTGGCCACATGTTGTCTTATCAACCAATTTTAGAGACTAATAGTGTGAGGGTCTTCATAATACTGGATATAATTTTGCCACAATATCGTTTGGTCGATTTTGTTGATCTGATAGACTAACTTTTGAGTATGAAGGGCCTATTTTAAGTAAACATGTGCTCACTCTAAAGCAGTGTTTGTCAACTCCTGTCCTCAAGGCGCCCCAACAGGTAATGTTTACAGGCTTTCCAGTATTTTGCACAGGTGCCTTAGTAATTACCACAGATGTTTCACCTGAGGGAAATCTTGAAAACATGACCTGTTGGGGCTGCTTAAGGACTGGAGTTGACAAACACTGCTCTAAAGCATACAGATACTCCTCACTTAACGACCAGGTTCCATTTAAAAAAACAGGTCGTTAAACGAGGAGTCACAAGTAATAAATAGTTATTGTCATAACTTAATAACAACAATCTACCATTAAATCAAGCCGAGTAGCGCGAGCTACAGTATGCCTTTATTTATTTTTTTTGGCGCCGTACTCACTGTTTAATGCCATAGTGAAGTTTGAGACCCCCCGTGGGGAATGGGCGTTCCTATGGAGAGGGAAGATGATTGACGGCCGGCTATGGCGCGTCACGCTTCTCCGGAAATAGCCGGAGTAGGTCTCGGCTCTTCACGGCGCTATACGGCGCCTGCGCACAGACTAGGCGCAGGCGCCGTGAAGAGCCAAGTCCTATTTCGGCTATTTCCGGAGAAGCGTGACGCGCCATAGCCGGCTTTCAATCATCTTCCCTATGCATAGGAACGCCCATTCCCAGAGTGAAGTCTGAAACTTCACTACGGGATTAAACTGTGAGTACGGGGCCAAAAAATAAAATAAAGGCATACTGTAGCTCGCGCTACTATGCTTGATTTAATGCTAGAATTTTTTTAGGGTGAACCCCCTCTTTAAGCATTCTTAACTACTGTACTGTATTGTGAAATAAGGTCTAAACACAAAACTACAGCTCAATAACTTTGTTTTAATTTGCATAAGTACAGAACACAAACTTAAATACTGTACTGTACAATACTAAGATGTATAGCGTGTTGTTCAGGTTGGGAGTAATGTGTAAATGGAGTTAATCCGCGCTATCCCAACCAAAAACAGGTGTGTGTTAATTAGTGCCACCAAGTGCAAAGGTCTAGCACCCACACCACACATATGACTAATCAAAGACACAACTATAAAATTAATATTTAAAAATTGAGAAGGTGCTGTAATTAAATATTAGTTTGAATAGTGAACTAAGAAAGAATGTGAAAAGGAATATATGTTAATGCGCAACCTGAAGGTTGCATATCTCAGCGACTAATGTGACCCAAAATAATAAATGTAACAAAAAAATATATGTGTTAGATTTGGTTTCTTGGAATTAACCAGTGAAGGTGATCTGAAAAGGAACAAACAACAGTATCATTACACCAAACCCTCAACACTCGTGATAAGTGGTCATTCAAGTCCATAGAAATACACAAAATTAAAAAGTTACGGATGACTGGTGAAAACTTAGAACTTAGAAGTCCACTTAAATAGCAAAAACAAAAAGTGAAGTCCACAAAAGTGTAACACTATAAGGAATAGGTTGCAGATTTTCATTCAAACAGGCATGAAAATAAAGATGTTAATCTTCAAGTCTGGACGCTTTTTTCACATAAGGTCAATAGATGGCCGCTTACCGGAACAGATGGACCCCCATTTCAGAGATCAAATTAGCTCAGCACATACAGGATGGTTCATCTGGTTCCAAACGTGAAGAGCAATCCCCAGCAGAAAAACAGCCTTTAGTTGTCTTCAAGGAACATCAAAGATGAATCACTGGGATCCTTAGTGCACATACACTGGGGTAGATTCAGGAACAATTTCCGCCGGTGTAGACTGAGATGCGCGGCGTAAATGCCAATTTGCGCCGGCGTATCTCCGCGCCGTATTCAGCAAACAATATTACGCCGTAACGTAGATTTTTTTTTTTCGTTTGGACCTTTCCACGCCGGTGCGGCGTGGGCGCCCATTTACGCTGGTCTGAACTAGCGCGGCCCTGGTTTTTCTATTTTAAATATGCAAATGAGGGAGTTGGTCCGATTCAGCAAATTACGAATTGCCGGCGCAGGCTACTCCCGGTGCGTGTAACTCTGGTTTGCAGCGGAAAGTTACCCTTTATAAAGCAGGGGTAACTTTACACCACACTTGCACAGGTCATTTGGAGAGCAGATAAAACCACATCGCTACAGACGAACTGAGCTGCAAGTACACTTGCTGGACAACACCTGTGTGCCATCATGCCAGGGGCAGCCGTGGTCCTTGCACTTCTGCGTCGACGGGCACGTAGGAGGGAACAGGAGATAATCTTCCGCACACGCATTAATGTTTTTGGCATGGGGGACGCAGAGGTGTATCGCACCTACAGGTTCAGCCGTGAAGCCATACTGGAAATCACCAGATTCCTGCAGGATGACCTCACAAGCCCCACACTCCGCACACATGCAGTGCAGCCACTGGTGAAGGTATTAGCCACACTTCATTTCTTGGCCACTGGTTCTTTTCAAAGGACAAGTGCACTGTCGGCTGGGATGTCACAACCCACCGTGAGCAGGTGTGTTCACCAGGTGATACCAGCAATATTGAGACACATGTCCCACCTCTTCATAAAACCCTCCCAGGAGGTCCAGCGGATGAAGACAATGCAAGATTTTTATGCAATTGATAGATTTCCTGGCACAGTGGGTGCAATTGATTGTACACATGTGGCACTTCAGCCCCCCCGTGACATCGAGCACATTTATTGTAATCGAAAGCACTGGCATTCGATTAATGTGTAGATTATAGTAGATGCCCAAGGACTAATATGGCACGTCCGTGCCAAACACCCCGGCTCGTGCCATGATAGCTTTATTTATCGTCATAGCAACATCCCTGATGAATTTGACCAGAACGTCTACGGGGACAGCTGGCTGGTTGGTGAGTGACATGGGTGTCAGGTATGACTGTCCCCCCCCATGATATAGACATCACGAGGGGCACATGCATGAGTAACATCCTCCTGTCTTTTCCCTTACAGGTGATGCAGCATATGCACTTGGACCACATATGATGACCCCATTCCGGAACCCCCAAACCCCAGGAGAGAAGAGATACAACCTAGCCCATGCACGGACCCGTGGAGTTGTGGAGCGAACATTTGGTCTGCTGAAATCTCGTTTTCGCTGCCTGGATAAGTCTGGGGGGACCCTGTTATATTCCCCTGAATTTGTTTGCAAAATTATCGGGGCTTGTTGCATTCTCCATAACTTTGCAGTGAGAAGGGGCCTGGAGATTGAGCTACGTGAGGACCTGACCCCCCAACCACATAATCCCCCCCTGCCAGAGGCTAACCCGTCTGCTGAAGGAAGAGCAGTCAGGAGTCGCCTCGTCGAACGTTCTTTTTCACGATTAAATTAATGTTAATGGATGCATGCACATCACTGTGGTCCCTAACACATACACCCCACATTCACACAGAATTGGATTAGACCGAAGTACCACCCATGGTACTAGGGAGCAGCAACGCCGCGCCAAGGCTCCAATTATGTTGCTGTCCATTCATACATCTTTATGAATAAATCATGCACTAACTCCCGTGTGCATATAAAATAATAAATAATTCTCATAACTTGAGAAAATAAAAAGAAATTTTTGCAATACATGAGTAAAATGGAAAAAATATTCTCATAACCTGAGTAGAAAAATAAAAAATTTTAAATAACATGACTATAAAAAAAAATAAAAAATAAAAAACCTGAGTATAATTAAATTTAACCAAAATCAACGGCCCTGTCGTGGGCTCTTTCTTGGCCCTCGGCTCCTGGGGCGCAGTTGCCTGCGGCGAGCCGGGGCTGGTGGGGCCGGGGCTGGTGGGGCAGGGGGTGGTGGGGCAGGGGGTGGTGGGGCCGGGGCTGGTGGGGCAGGGGGTGGTGGGGCAGGGGGTGGTGGGGTGGTGGTGGTGGTACCTCCCCCAGTCTCTCCCTAGCTGCATCCCTGCCCTCCATTGCCACGGCTAACCTATTAAGGTAGATATTAGTTGCAGCCTGCATCCGCAGCCGGCGGGTCACATTGCTGCGCTGCTGGCGCCGTGTCAGCCTCCCCTCCTCTCTTACTGCACCTGCCAGGCTGCGGACCTCTGCCACCAGCTCACTTGTGGTGGCCTGAAGCTCACCCAGAGACGTGAGAAGGGCTGCCCCGTTACCCACCACGTCCTGGAGGCTGTCGTTTATTAGTAAACTCTGGCCAGCCTGCTGAGTAATGGCCTCCTTCATTGCCAGAGTGCAGGCAGCCTGGCTCTCTGCAGAGGACTCCAGGCTAGCAGCCACCCGTGAGAGATCCCCCGCAAGAGACCCCATATAGCGGGTCTGTTTAGTTTGGTCCCTTGCCAGAGACACCTCCAGCTCGTCATGGACTCTCCTCCTTTTTTGACGAGCCATCCTTGGGGCAGGAGTAGATTGAGGACGGCTGGGGGGGCTTGGGTCCTGTGAGGGCCCGGCCTGGGAGGGGCTTGGGTCCTGTGAGGGCCCGGCCTGGGAGGGGCTTGGGTCCTGTGAGGGCCCGGCCTGGGAGGGGCTTGGGTCCTGTGAGGGCCCGGCCTGGGAGGGGCTTGGGTCCTGTGAGGGCCCGGCCTGGGAGGGGCTTGGGTCCCTAGGTGGGGAATCCCTGATAGGGCTAGAGAGCCCTGAGGGGGTAAATGTCATGAGGGGGGAGGTGGGGGAGGGGTCAGGAATGGGGGTCTCCAAAAATAAAATAAACGTTTCCTCCTCCTCTTCTACGTGCTGCTCCTCCACCACTTCCTCCACCACAGAGGTAGGGGCAGTCTCCACCCTGGATGTGGTGGGTCGGTCGGCAGCCGATGATGGCCCAGCTCCATCCTGCACATCTGTGGAGGACACAAAACATTCAGATGTTGGTGGACCCACACAATTGTCACTTGTTCCCTCCCCCCCACACACACATGCAACACACCAGAAAGAAGAGAAAACACACTTACCTGTCCTCAAGGGCTGCTCTCCAGAATCAAACCCATCCAGGCCCTCCACCACCGAACGATCTAGGAACCTGGCCACCACAAGGTCCTCTGATGTCAATGTAATTTTTTTTGCTGGCCCACCACCTGTTCCCCTGGCATGTTTACGCATTGCCACCAACTTGTCTTTAACCAGTTTGCGCAAATCATTAATTTTTTTTCTGATATGTTTGGGCTGCCTCTCCGCAACCCCCAAAGCATTGACCTGGTTAGTAATGATGGCAAAAATTCGCTCTTTATCAGATTTGCCAGTGTGCCCACTCTGTGGCCCATAGAGGCGGTCCCCATGTTGGGAGAGCCCCTCAATAATTACTGCCCTCTCCTCAGGGCTAAAGTTGGTCATCCGGCCACCTGTTGCTTCTTCAGCAGACATAATAATGCACAGACAATAGCAAGAGCAATAGCAAATTACCTAGCAGTTGATAAAATTGCTTGGGAACATTTGCACCTGTAGGGCGGAACTCTGGTCTGATTTATGGCCTGGGCGTAGGCAGTGGGCCGGCGTAGTGCAGGTGTCACGCCGGGGGGCAGTTCTGAGCATGGGCAGATTGGGGCATTTGCCCCAGGGAGCACACTGCGCATGCGCGGCCGACTCTGCGCCCCGCCGTGACCCCTGCGCCACGCTCCCCGCTTCATTAGCATAGGGAGCCACCCATTTTATTCTACCCCGCCTTACGCCGCGCTACGCCGCCTTACGCCGTGTAAAATCCGCCACGCCGGGGCAAGAGACAGGAAAAAAGTTTCCTGAATCACTAGCATGCCTCTCTGCGCTGCTCCGGCGCAGTGTAAAAAAGATGCACTGCGCCGGACCAAAGATCCGCTGATGTTCCTGAATCTGGCCCACTGTCTCCTCTCAGGACAGCAGAGGGGGCGTTCAGTAAGCAATAGGTATGGTAATAAAAAAGAAAAAAAAACTTTGTGGTGCAGTATGAAAAACACTTGCCCTTTATTAAAATGAGCAGGTTGCTGACATCCAAAAAAGTTTAAGAACAGAATCTTTAAAAAACAAACAAACTTCCCAGTAGTAGGCTCCTTTCCCAGTAGACACCTTGTACGGAGAAACGCAGTAACGGGTGGAGCTAAGGACTCTGACGTCAATACACACCGGCTGGTCAGGCGTGAGCTGAGACACTGGAAGTTTGTTTGTTTTTTAAAGATTCTGGCCCAGATTCTCGTAGATGGGCGTAAAACTGCGGCGGCGTAACGTATGTCATTTACGTTACGCCGCCGCAAGTTTTACAGGCAAGTGCTTTATTCACAAAGCACTTGCCTGTAAAGTTGCGGCGGCGTAGCATAAATCACCCGGCGCAAGCCCGCCTAATTCAAATTAGGCGGGTAGGTGGCATATAGCATTTAAATTAAGCGTGTTCCCGCGCCGAGCGTAATGCGCATGCGCCGTCCCTAAAATTTCCCGACGTGCATTGCTCCAAATGACGTTGCAAGGACGTCATTGGTTTCGACGTGAACGTAAATGGCGTCCAGCCCCATTCACGGACGACTTACGCAAACAACGTCAATTTAAAAATTTCGATGCGGGAACGATGGCCATACTTAACATTGGTTGCCCCTCATATAGCAGGGGCAACTTTACGCGTCGCAAATCTAACGTAAACGTCGTAACTTCACTGTGTCGACCGCGCGTACGTTTGGGAAATCGCGTATTTTGCTAATTTGCATACTCGACGGGGAAAACGACGGAGGCGACACCTAGCGGCAAAAAAAAATTGCATTTAAGATCCGACAGCGTAAGAGCCTTACGCCTGACGGATCTAATGGATAACTATGCGTAACTGATTCTAAGGCCCCGTACACACAACCGAACATGTCTGCTGAAACTGGTCCGCGGACCAGTTTCAGCAGACATGTTCGGTCGTGTGTATGGCCGACCGGACAGGTTTTCAGCGGACATTTGTCCAGCCGACCGTTAGCATGCTAAGAAACATGTCCGCTGGAAGCCTGTCCGTCGGACATGTTCGGTCGTCTGTATAGACTCACCGTACATGTCCGATCGGCCGCCATCCCTCACATGCGTCAAAGTGATTCGACACATGCGTGGAAGCTTTGAACTTCAAGGGCCGCACACGTCGCCGCGTCATAGTCGCGGCCACGTCACCGCGTATCGTGTACGTGCGGATTTCTGTCTGATGGTGTGTACAACCATCAGACAGAAATCTCCGGGCGGACATGTCTGCTGAAAACTGTCCGCCGGACCGTTTTCAGCGGACAGTCCGTCCGTCTGTACGAGGCCTAAGAATCAGTCGCATAGATACGACGGCCCAGATTAGGACTTACTACGGCGTACATTGCGTTGCGCCGTCGTAAGCCCTTTGAGAATCTGGGCCTCTGTTCTTAAACTTTTTTGGATGTCAGCAACCTGCTCATTTTAATAAAGGGCAAGTGCTGTCCTGAGAGGAGACGGTGTATGTGCACTAAGGATCCCAGTGATTCATCTTTGATGTTCCTTGAAGACAACTAATGCCCCATACAGACGGTCGTTTTTTGTGATGAAAAAAAAATGATGTTTGAAGTGATGAAAAAAAACGACATTTTTGAAACTTCATTTTCAAAAACGATGTAGCATACACACCATCATTTTGAAAAATGATGAACAAAGTGACGGCACTCTAAAGGGGAAGTTCTATTCGCCTTGAGGCTGCTTTTAGCTGGTTACTTGTTAGTAAAAGATGATTCGTGCTTTTTTGTCTGTTAAAGCGTGATGAATGTGCTTACTCCATTATGAATGGTAGTTTTACCTCCCGTCTCAAAACTTGCTTCTGGGCATGTGCGGGTTCAAAAACGTCGTTTTGCCCACACACTATCATTTTCATTGACACAAAAAATGACATTTTGAAAAACGACACAAAAAATTCGAGCATGTTCGAATTTTTTTTTGGTCGTTTTTCTGAAGACATAAAACGACATTTTCCCCACACACTATCATTTTAAATGACGTTTTCAAAAACGTCATTTTTTTTCATCACAAAAAACGACCGTCTGTATGGGGCATTAAGGCTGTTTTTCTGCTGGGGATTGCTCTTCACGTTTGGAACCAGATGAACCATCCTGTATGTGCTGAGCTGATTTGATCTCTGAAATGGGGGTCCATCTGTTCCGGTAAGCGGCCATCTACTTACCTTATGTGAAAAAAGCGTCCAGACTTGAAGATTAACATCTTTATTTTCATGCCTGTTTGAATGAAAATCTGCAACCTATTCCTTATAGTGTTACACTTTTGTGGACTTCACTTTTTGTTTTTGCTATTTAAGTGGACTTCTAAGTTCTAAGTTTTCACCAGTCATCAGTACCTTTTTAATTTTGTGTATTTCTATGGACTTGAATGACCACTTATCACGAGTGTTGAGGTATTGGTGTAATGATACTGTTGTTTGTTCCTTTTCAGATCACCTTCACTGGTTAATTCCAAGGAACCAAATCTAACACATATTATCTTTTTTATATTTTACAACACATATATATATATGCGCATTAACATATATTCCTTTTCACGTTCAGGTGGGGAGGGCTGGTTGTAAGTCTGAGCAGTCATTAAACAGGTAAGTTGTTAAACGTGGAGTATCTGTACTAAACCTTTGGTAGACATGTAAAGAAGCACCTAAAGGTATCTGCACCTTTAGCTTGCATGCACATTGCATTTTTGTTATGGAAAGCCTCACTAACCTATAGTTCTGTATAAAAACAGATGGGATCACACATGACTTACACTGAAGCCAGTATTTGCATGTTGGAGCGTCCTAGGCTCTGGGAGTGCCTATGATATTCCTAAAATATGTACACATACCTTAAGCTGTGCCCCTGAGGTTTGAGTTTTAAAGTGAAAATGTTAAGTTATGACATTATGAAGATCTTCTCAAGCAACTGTGATGATGCCAACCTACCTATTAACTGCTGCTTGTCCCACTGATTTCATGCCACTTCTGATGCCCACAATATTACTTACCCTCCACTCTACACAGGCCATGCTACTTCATAAATCCTTGAAGGGAAGCTGATTTTAAGTCACAACTTGAGTAGATTATAAAAGTTTTTCTACGTTTTTCATTATTGATTTTGCCATTGGGATTCAGCCTTGTAAAAATTAAATGATTTCTTAGCAAGACAGGCAATTTCCTTACCCAATACTTCCATAATGAGACGTATGGCCCTAACTTAATCGTTAACAGACCCAAGAGAGGCCGCAGACTATTGAATGCATATTTCATGTTCATATATTTTGTGGATAATCCAGTCTTAATTTAATACTTATTTATGTATAAAACATGTCTGTGCATATGTGGGAACCTATATGTGCATGTGAAGTTCTGCAGTTATTTGGATATCAGATATTGTATATTTGTGTACCTGTTTTTTTTTTCAAATTTATTTAAATCTGTTATGTAGCCATAAATTCATTCAGCTGAACATTAGGGGGAAAGGCATGTTCTTTCTCAGAATTTGAATATACACTATATTGTCAAAAGTATTGGGACACCTGCCTTAACACACATGAACTTTAATGGCATCCCAGTCTTACTCTGTAGGGTCCAACATTGCGTTGACCCACTCTTTGCCGCTAAAACAGCTTCAACTCTTCTAGGAACGCTGTCCACAAGGTTTAGGAGAGTGTCTATGGGAATGTTTGACCATTTTTCCGGAAGCGCATTTGTGAGGTCAGGCACTGATGTTGGACAAGAAGACCTGACTTGTAGTCTCTGCTCTAATTCAACCCAAAGGTATTCTATTGGGTTGAGGTCGGGACTCTGTGCAGGCCAGTCAAGTTCCTCCACCCCAAACTCGCTCATCCATATCTTTATGGTCCTTGCTTTGTGCACTGGTTCAAATTATTTGGTGGAGAGGGGATTATGGTGGGGGGTTGTTTTTCAGGGGTTGGGCTTGGCCCCTTAGTTGAAGGAAACTCTTAAGGCATCAGCATCCCAAAACTTTTTGAACAATTTCATGCTCCCAACTTTGTGGGAACATTTTGGGGATGGCCCCTTTCTGTTCCAACATGACTGTGCACCAGTGCACAAAGCAAGGTCCTTAAAGACATGGATGAGCGAGTTTGGGGTGGAGGAACTTGACTGGCCTGCAGAGAGTTCTGACCTGAACCTGATAGAACACCTTTGCAGAGACCGCAAGCCAGGCCTTCTTGTCCACATCAGTGCCTGACCTCACGAACGCGCTTCTGGAAGAATGGTCAAACATTCCCATAGACACACTCCTAAACCTTATGGACAGCCTTCCCAGAAGAGTTAAAGCTGTTATAGCTGCAAAGGGTGGGCCAACTCAATATTAATCCCTGAGGACTAAGACTGGAATGCCACTAAAGTTCATATGCATGTAAAGGCAGGCATTCCAATACTTTTGGCAATATACTGTATATGTATTCAAAAGCAAGTATTTCAGGTTACGTGGGAGGAGTGGATATGAACAAGTCCCTCCCACATTTACAGACAATTATACCTAACTGTGAGGCTAGCCGATTTCATATAGTAAATGTTTGGCCCTTTGCTCAATCGGTCTAAAGACCAAAAAAGTAGGGCAGTTATTAGCATGGACAGGAAAGACTAATGTGTAAAGCCTCGTACACACGACCGAGAAACTCGACGGGCGAAACACATCGTTTTGCTCGTCGAGTTCCTTGTTAGGCTGTCGAGGATCTCGGCGAGCCAAATTTCCCCATTCCCGTCGAGGAAAAAGACATGCTCTCTTTTTGGCTTGACGAGATCCTCGACAGTTTCCTCGTCGAAAAATGTACACACGACCGGTTTCCTCGGCAAATAAAAAATACCAGCAAGTTTCTTGCTGGTTTTTGCAGAGAAACTCGGTCGTGTGTACGAGGCCTTAGTGTCGAAACTGAAAAATGATGATGACAGCTATGGGAACCAAATTCAGGGTACAATGGAAGCTGACTCCGTGCACAGTAAAAGGTTTTGCTAGAGGAAATATGAACAGCCGGACATAAAAAGCAAGCTGGTCCGGTTTCTCAGAAGGGTGTGAAATTATGCTCTGATTTTTTAAAGTGTAGATGGAAAAGAAATAATGGAGGATACTCCAATAAGGAACAATTGATGGAGATCTGTATGATTGTAATAAAGGTATCTTAAGATCTGACTTGAAGGATGATATAAAGGTATTGTCCAGGGAATAACTATCAGGCAATGCCATGGCTGGTGATAAGAAAGGCCATGAGCTAAGGGTGCTTAGGTCATAATCATCCCAAGAAAAGAATTGAAAGCCAAAGAGAATCAGAGTGAGGGAGGGTCACATGGAGCAATAAAGCAAAGAATTCTACTAAAAATTGATTCATGTTTCAACTAGGTTAGATGATGTAATAAACTAATGTAGAAGTTCTTAGATTACATTTTTAAACCATGAAGAATGTGTGGATATTACTGAATTGTAAGGTCATCGGTATGAAAATGTAAAAAAATTTGAGTGAGGTAGATAAATGGGGAAACTGGAAATATAGTATAGGATAGCAACTTAATGGAAAATATACAGTGCCTTGAAAAAGTATTCATACCCCTTAAAATTGTTCACATTTTGTCCTGTTACAAGCAAACATGTAAATGTAAGTTATTGGGCTTTTATGTGATAGACCAACACAAAGTGGCACATAATTGTGAAGTGGAAAGAAAATGATAAATACGTTTCAACATTTTTTTTTTACAAATAAATATGTAAAAAGTGTGGTGTGCTTTTGTATTCATCCCCCTTTACTCTGATACCTCTGGAACCAATTGCCTTCAGAAGTCACCTAATTAGTAAACAGAGTCCACCTGTGTGTAATTTAATCTCAGTATAAATACATCTGTTCTGTAAAGCTCTCAGATGTTTGTTAGGCCCCGTACACACGACAGAGTTTCTCGGCAGAATTCACCGAGAAACTCGGTCAAAACCCGGATTCTGCCGAGAAACTCTGTCGTCTGTACAGTTTTGGCCCGATGGAGCCGCCGAGGAGCTCAACGAGAAAATAGAGAACATGTTCTCTATTTTCTCGTTGTTCTATGGGAGAAGGCGGCCCGCCGAGCTCCTCGGCGGCTTCATCCCAAAACTCGACGAGGAACTCGACGTGCCAAGCACGTCGAGTTCCTCTGTCGTGTGTACGGGGCCTGAGAGAATCTTAGTGAACAAACAGCATTATGAAGGCCAAGGGACACACCAGACAGGTCAGGGATAAAGTGAAGAAGTTTAAAGTAGGTTATAAAAAAATATCCCAAGCTTTGAACATCTCACGGAGCACTGTTCAATCCATCATCTGAAAATGGAAAGAGTATGGCACAATTGCAAACCTACCAAGACATGGCTCTCTGCCTAACCTGACAGGCCGGGCAAGGAGAACATTAATCAGAGAAGCAGCCAAGAGGCCCATTGTAACTTTGGAGGAGCTGCAGAGATCCACAGCTCAGGTAGGAGGATATGTCCACAGGACAACAATTATGCCTCGTACACACGCTCAGGATTTCCGATGGTAAAAAGTCATTCGGGAATCCCGACGGGAAAAAAGAGAGCTGGTTCTCTTTTTTTTGCCGGCGGATTTTGTCAGTTTTCCCGTCGGAAAAACTGCGAGGGAACATACACATGGATTTCTGGCCAAAAGCTCTCCTCTTAGTTTTCCAGTCGAAAAACATGGTCGTCTGCACGAGGCATTAGTTGTGCACTCCACAAATCTGAAAGTCATAAGAAGTCCCGTTTGCTAGAAGCCTTGTGGGGGACACAGCAAACATGTGGAAGAAGGTGCTCTGGTCAGATGAGACCCAAATTTAACTTTTTGACCTAAAAGCAAAATGCTATGTGTGGTGAAAAACTAACTGTGTGTATGCTCCATTGGACCTTTTCTGTCGGTATTTCTGCCAGCAAAAGATTGAGAGCTGGTACTCAAATTTTCAGACGTAAAAAGAATTCTATGGGAACATCCCATCGTCTATAGCAATTCCGACGCGCAAAATTCCGGGGCATGCTCGGAAACAATTTGCATGCTCGGAAGCATTGAACTTCATTTTCTCGGCTCGTCGTAGTGTTGTACATCACCGCGTTCTTGATGGTCGAAAGTTCGGAGAACTTTTGTGTGACCGTGTGTAAGCAAGCCAAGCTTGAGCGGAATTCCGTCGGAAAAACCATCCAAGGTTTTTCCCACGAAAAATCCGATCGTGTGTACATGACATTAGAGCCTGCAAAAGACTTGAGACTTGAGACTGGGTCGGAGGTTCACCTTCCAGGAGGAACACGACCCTAAACATGCACCCAGAGCTACAATAGAATGGTTTAAATCAAAGCATCATGTGTTAGAAAGTCCAGACCTAAATCCAATTGAGAATCTGTGGCAAGACTTGAAAATTGCTGTTCACAGACGTTCTCCATCCAATCTGACAGAACTTGAGCTATTTTACAAAGAAGAATGGGAAAAAATGTCACTCTGTAGATGTGCAAAGCTGGTAGAGACATCCCCAAAAAGACTTGCAGCTGTAATTGCAGTAAAAGGTGGTTCTACAAAGTATTGACTCAGAGGGACTGAATACAAATGCTCGTCACACTTTTCACATATTTATTTGTAAACAATTTTGAAATTCATTTATCATTTTTCTTCAACTTCATTATATGCCACTTTGTGTTGGTCTATCACATAAAAATCCCCAAAAAATACATTTACGTTTTTGGTTGTAACAGGACAAAATGTGGAAAATTTCAAGGGGTATGAATACTTTTTCATGGCACTGTAAAATGGCAAACAAAACTAAGTGGGATGAATGGTTCTTAAAGGAAAGGGATATTTAGGACAGGTTAGATGGGTAGAGTGTTGGGTAAAACAGGACAAAGAGAAACATTTGCTTGGTGAGAAAATGTAATAAAACGGAATAATTGATTAGAAGTGAAACCAAAGGAAGATACAGGGTGTGTAATTGGCAGAATGATCATACAGAGAGTAAAAGTAACTCGAAGTTTACTAAACAAGTGCAAAGATCAAATCATTAATGCAAAACAAGGTGAGAATGGCAAATAACATACATACCCTGCCATGTCTCTGTGACTCAGGGTAACATAGGACTACAAAGCATAGTCTCTATAGAACTATAAAACAATCGCTATTTCAATAAAACAGCTCAGAACACAAAAAGATATATCTGATTATCCTTAACCACTTGCGGACTGCCTGGGGTCCAATCACAGCCAAGAGCCCTGAGTTGGCAATCGCTCTCATTCTTATCCAGTCTATTAGTGTCACTGGTGATGTCAGTGGCAGTACCCGTACATACTATACGAAAATTCGAAGTAAAATTTAATCCGACGAACGATCTGCCGATTTTCTGATCGTTAGTATGGTGCTTTCGACAATGCGATTACGATTTTTTGTAAGACAAAAGCTGGATGTGCGGACTATAACATTTTTGTTGGATGTGAACACATTGGGGGTTATTTACTAAAGGCAAATCCACTTTGCACTACAAGTGCAAAGTGTACTTGAAATTGCATTTTAGCTTGCACATGATTGGATAATAAAATCAGCAGAGCTTCCTCTCATTTCAGATCTACCCCTCAGATTTACAGCAACTGCACTTTCAAGTGCACTTTGCACTTGTAGTGTAAAGTGGATTTGCCTTTTGTAAATAACCCCCCATGTTTAATTAGTTTGGTCTACGTTCAAAGAAAATCGTAAGAGCAAGACTACGCATGCTCGGAAAGGAAAGAACACATACAAAATGATTCCACACATTAAGTCACTTCTGAAGTTGAATTCTGTCGTCCAAGAATATACGTATGGTGAGTAACCTCTTCACTTTCGACATGAGACTAGCATGCAACAAATGATCGTGTGTACGAGGCTTTAGTTCTCCCTTAAGTTAGTGTCAGACTGCCCGCCGCGCTATTGCAATCCCATTATAAGTCGCTGATCACCGCTATTAGTAGTATAAACAAAAAAATCCAGTACATATATATACCATTGTTTTAGATGCTATAACTTTCATGCAAACCAATCAATATGCACTTTTTTTTAACAAAGACATGTAGCAGGATACATTTAGGCCAAAATGTATCAAGAAACTAGATTTTTTTTTTTTTTTTTATTGGATATGTTTTATAGCAGAAAGTAAACATTTAGGGCCAGATCCTCGCAGCGCGGCGCATTGTTGTGGCCGGCGTAGCGTATCTCTGATACACTACGCCGCCGTAACTTACAGCGTATTTTCCTTATCCTCAAAGAAGTTGCACCGTAAGTTACGGCGGCGTAGTGTAATTTTGGCGGTGTAAGGGCGCGCAATTCAAATCGTTGTGATGGGGGCGTGTTTTATGTAAATACGTTGTGACCTGACGTAAATGACGTTTTTTGTAACGGCGCATGCGCCATCCGTAAGGATATACCAGTGCGCATGCTCGAAATTAAACCGGAACAAGCCAATGCTTACGACGGTGACGTCATTCTATTCGCGAACGACTTACGCAAACGACGTAAAAAATTCAAAATTCGACGCGGGAACGACGGCCACACTTAACATAGGATACTCCTCATATAGCAGGGGTAACTATACGTCGGAAAAAGCCGAACGCAAACGACGTAAAAAAAATGCGCCGGCCGGACGTACGTTCATGGATCGCCGTATCTAGCTAATTTGCATACTCAACGCGGAATTCGACGGAAGCGCCACCTAGCGGCCAGCGGGAAAATGCACCTAAGATCCGACGCCGTACTAAGACGTACGCCTGTCGGATCGAGCCCAGATGCAGTCGTATCTTGTTTTGTAGATGCAAAACAAAGATACGACGCGGGAACTTTGAAATTACGTGGCGTATCAATAGATACGCCGGCGTAATTCTCCTGTGGATCTGCCCCTTATTTCTTTTCAAATTCTTTTCATTGATAGAAAAACCTCAGTGGTGATCAAATACCACCAAATGAAAGCTCTTTTTGTGTGAAACAATATATATAATATATATACATTAAATTTGGGTACAGCATTGCATGACCACACAATTACCAGTTAAAGTAGTGCCGTACTAAATAGCAAAAAATGGCCTGGTCATGAAAAGGGTAAAACTTTCGGGAGCTGAGGAGGTTGTAGACAGTATCTCACACAGTGAAAGGAATCCAAGCCCAGAGTCCCACTGGATTTAGAGTACTATGTTAGCAGTTGGGAAGGGCTCCCCACATAAGATTGTTTTTTTTTCTCTATAGAATCTATGGGCCAAATTCTCAAAAGAGATACGCAGACTTAACTGCTGTTCAGCCTGCGTATCCCTGTGCCTAACTTTGGAAACGATTCTCAAAAGGCTTTTTCCAAAGTTAGGCAGAAAATCTGACATGTGTAAGACACTTACACGGTCAGATTTTAGGATGCAGTACCGCATCCGCCACTGGGGGCATTTCTCATTGAAATGCAGCTTTGCGTATGCAAATGAGGACTTAAGCAGATTTTCAAAGCATTTCAGCACTTTGATTTCTGCGTAAGTTCCGAATTTGCCTGCGCAAAACTAGGGCTGGTTTTATAATGTGGAAAGTTAGTCACACATTGTAAAGGCCCATTCCAGCGACGGCATTTGGTATGCATTCCTGAGGGAGAACTCCACGGCAATTTTTAAATTCAAAACCGGCATGGGTTCCCCCCCCAGGAGCATACCAGGCCCTTAGGTCTGGTATGGGTTGTAAGGAGACCCCCCTCCGCCGAAAATTCGACGTAGGGGGTCCCCCTACAATCCATACCAGACCCGTATCCAAAGCACGCTACCCGGCCGGTCAGGAATGGGAGTGGGGACGAGCGAGCGCCCCCCCCCTCCTGAGCCGTGCCAGGCCGCATGCCCTCAACATGGGGGGGTTGGGTGCTCTGGGGCAGGGGGGCGCACTGCGGGCCCCCCCACCCCAGAGCACCCTGTCCCCATGTCGATGAGGACAGGACCTCTTCCCGACAACCCTTGCCATTGGTTGTCGGGGTATGCGGGCGGGGGCTTATCGGAATCTGGGAGTCCCCTTTAATAAGGGGGCCCCCAGATACCGGCCCCCCACCCTAAGTGAATGGATATGGGGTACATCGTACCCCTATCCATTCACCTGGAGGCAAAAAGTAAGTTAGTAAACACACAACACAAGGCTTTTTAAAATAATTTATTATTCTGCTCCGGATGCCCCCCCTGTCTTCGTTATTAGCTCAATTACCAGGGGGGGGCTTCTTCTTCCACTCTCCGGGGGTCTTCTTCCACTCTCCGGGGGTCTTCTCCGCTCTCCGGGGGGGGTTTCTTCTTCCGCTCTCCGGGGGGGGCTTCTCCGGACTCCGGGGGGCTTCTTCCATCTTCTCCCCTCTTCCGCTGTTGACTCGGCGAACCCCGGTTCTTCTGCAGCTCTCCGGTGCCTTCTTCTTCAGCGCTGGCTGCCTGCTATGTTTGTGTGTTAGCTCGATTTCAAACAGGCAGCCGGCGCGGTCTTCTGTGATGTCAGGTTCTTCTTCTCCCTTCTTCCGATGTTGACTCGTCGCCTCTTGTCACTGTAATGATGGAAGCGCGCCTTGCATCACATTTATATAGGCATCACCGTCCCATCATGCTCCGGCAGGTACCCACGTGGTGGGTGCACGTGGGTAGGCACCCACCACGTGGGTACCTACCGGAGCATGATGGGACGGTGATGCCTATATAAATGTGATGCAAGGCGCGCTTCCAGCATTACAGCGACAACAGGCGACGAGTCAACATCGGAAGAACAGAAGACAAGACCCTGACGTCACAGAAGACCGCGCCGGCTGCCTGTTTGAAATCGAGCTAACACACAAACATAGCAGGCAGCCAGCGCTGAAGAAGAAGGCACCGGAGAGCTGCAGAAGAACCGGGGTTCGCCGAGTCAACAGCGGAAGAGGGGAGAAGATGGAAGAAGACGTCCGGAGTCCGGAGAAGCCCCCCCCGGAGAGCGGAAGAAGAAACCCCCCCCGGAGAGCGGAGAAGACCCCCGGAGAGTGGAAGAAGAAGCCCCCCCTGGTAATTGAGCTAATAACGAAGACAGGGGGGGCATCCGGAGCAGAATAATAAATTATTTTAAAAAGCCTTGTGTTGTGTGTTTACTAACTTACTTTTTGCCTCCAGGTGAATGGATAGGGGTACGATGTACCCCATATCCATTCACTTAGGGTGGGGGGCCGGTATCTGGGGGCCCCCTTATTAAAGGGGACTCCCAGATTCCGATAAGCCCCCGCCCGCATACCCCGACAACCAATGGCAAGGGTTGTCGGGAAGAGGTCCTGTCCTCATCGACATGGGGACAGGGTGCTCTGGGGTGGGGGGGCCCGCAGTGCGCCCCCCTGCCCCAGAGCACCCAACCCCCCCATGTTGAGGGCATGCGGCCTGGCACGGCTCAGGAGGGGGGGGGACGCTCGCTCGTCCCCACTCCCATTCCTGACCGGCCGGGTAGCGTGCTTTGGATACGGGTCTGGTATGGATTGTAGGGGGACCCCCTACGTCGATTTTTCGGCGTGGGGGGGTCTCCTTACAACCCATACCAGACCTAAGGGCCTGGTATGCTCCTGGGGGGGGAACCCATGCCGTTTTTTTCTTTGAAAATTGGCATGGAGTTCACCCTCTCAGGAATGCATGCTGAGCGACGCTGTCTTTTTTTTTTATAATCATTTGTTTTCCCGGCGCGTCTTTTTATTTCACCCGTCGCAACTTTAGTGTCCCGTCGAAATTCTCAAAGCCGCCCGGCGTTAATTACGTTCGCGCGCTGCACGTCGGGAAAATTACGTCACACGCATGCGCAGTACGGCCGGCGCGGGAGCGCGCCTCATTTAAATTTTAAACGCCCCCAGGAGAGGAGGACCGCCTTACGACGGCGGCACTTAAGTTACACGGCCTGAAATTTCTACCTAAGTGCTTTGACGATCGGGCACTTAGGTAGAAATTTTAAGTCAGTGTAACTTAACTGCTGAAATTTAAGTTACGCAGACTTTTTGAGAATTTGGCCCTATGTGTTCTTGGGATCCATCCTGACTACCCATAGCCCTGTTATAAAAGTGGAGGGCCTTTCACCTGGTTGCAGATCAATTGCCCAGCTACCCATGCCCTATCTTGTGCAACTTATCTCAGCTTCTAAGGGGGGGAAGCAGAGAAACATATTTTTCCTGGGCATGTCAAGGAACCTAGGGGGTTATTGAAAAGTTTGTAATGGGTCTTGAGCCTGCATCTGAACATTGCAAGTAAATGGGCACTCTGCTACAGATGTACAGTAATTGACAAACCAAGATGAGATGACATGTAACTGATAAATGTGATGGTGTAAGAACATGATCCAGGCAATTGCGCACAAAAGAAAATGACACTAATACACAGAACAAGAGAGGAAAGATGACACTGACAGATGAGAAGTTGCTGAGGGAAATTAAAGTAACAAAGAGGTGCATGAAGAAGAAAGGGCACAAGACTTACAAAGGAAAATGAAACATAATGAACAGAGGAAGACAATACTGGAAGATTGGACTGGAAAGGAAGGCTAAAATGATGAAGAGGGGTAAAAATGTAACTGACATGTGGGACAGACAGCAAAAGGAGTTTGATAAGGAAATGCAAGACTGGAGAATAAAGCTGGGTGCACGCGTAGTGGAATTGGTGAATTTCGGTCAGTGTGTGCCACTGTCTGTTCAACAGAAACCAGTCTAACAACCAGCTTTCTGTCAAACAGTCATGCTGGAAAACCAGCTTTCGATCAGTGCTTGCAGACAATTACTGCAGCACTGATCTATATTCTGTGTATCCCCTGTCAGAATACAATAGAACAGCAGAAGAGATCACTACATCAACATTGCTTTTGCAGATGCAGAGATCTATGAGGTTTCTTTTTTTGTTCAACCCCCTCGCTGAACGAAAGAAAAAACTCAGCTGGGTTTACATGTTAAGACTGGAAAAATTATCAGATGGGTAGAAAGAGAAAGGTGGCCCTGACAAATGGTAGTGAGCAGAAAGGGTAAAGAACAAGGAGAATGACAGACAGGAAAGGTGATAAAGGATGAGACAGAGTGGGTGATTTACTAATTAACCACTTCAGCCCAGGAAGATTTGGCTGCTCAATGACCGGGCCATTTTATGCGATACGGCACTGCATCGCTTTAACTGACAATTGCGCGGTCGTGCGATGCAGTACACACACAAAATTAACGTCCTTTTTTCCCACAAATAGAGCTTTCTTTTGGTGGTATTTGATCATCTCTGCGGTTTTTATTTTTTGCGCTATAAATAAAAACAGAGCAACAGTCTTGAAAAAAAACACAATATGTTGTACTTTTTGTCAAAGAGGGTTAAAATCCTGGGAAGTGTGACTATTGAAATGGAGAAATCAAACACATAAATAAATAAATTAAAATATATAGATGAAGAAAAGCTGCAACCCAAAAAGTCTGAACCCCTACCATAAGCATGGATAATTGAAAGAGACCGGTGCGCTAATCTATAAGAATATTCACAGTGCAAATATACACATGACAAAAATGTAAGGCCATAAAGTCCACTCCTGCAAAAACAAGTGTATAAAAATAAATAAAACAATTGGATGAAATGACTCATAAAGTGAAAAATATATGATTCAGTTTAAGAAAAGGTGCATAAAATGTGCATACAAAGATGTGCATAAAAATGTCCAACTGGCAAACCCTTATACAAAAGGAAACTAAGTGAACCAAGTATGTGAAAAACTTCTGTGCTCCTCAAGGGAATTGGGTGAACCAAATATAAGGCAACTTCAGTGCTCTTAAAAACACAAAGGGCCAGATTCAGAGAGAACTTACGCCGACGTATCTGTTGATACGCCGCGTAAGTTCTAGGATGCGCCGTCGTATCTATGCTCCGTATTCTTGAAACCAGATACGCCTGAATTCTGGCTCCATCCGACCGACGTAAGTCTCCTACGCCGTCGTATCTTGGGTGCATATTTACGCTGGCCGCTAGGGGCGCTTCCATTGATTTACGCGTCGAATATGTAAATGACCTAGATACGCCGATTCACGAACGTACTTGCGCCCGTCTCAGTAAGCTACGCCGTTTACGTAAGGCGTACGTCCGGCGTAAAGTTATCCCTCATAAAGCTGGGGTAAGTCATGTTAGGGTATGGACGTCGGAAAACAGCCGTCGGATTTTACGTCGTTTGCGCAAGTCGTACGTGAATGGGGCTGGGCGTAGGTTACATTCACGTCGAAAGCATTGAGCCGACGTATCTTAGAGAGTATATGCGACATGATTCTGAGCATGCGTGCGCATGCGCCGTTCGTTCGGGAATTCATTTGCATGGGGTCACGTCTAATTTAAATACAACATGCCCACTACCTTCCCAATTTGAATTAGACGGGCTTACGCCGGCCCATTTACACTACGCCAACGTAACTTAGGGAGCAAGTGCTTTGTGAATACTGCTCTTGCCTCTCTATGTTACGTCGGCGTAGCGCATATGAGATGCGCTACGCCTGCACAAAAAAACGCTGCTGTCTCTGAATCTGGCCCAAAGACTTTAATATCCCATCACCACAGATTCACATGTTATGCCTCGTACACACGTACGGGATTTCCGACGGGAAAAGTTCCCGTCAGAAATCCCAAGGGGAAAGCCGAGAACCTGCTTGGTTCAGTCTTTCCCCTACACACGGCCGGTTTTCCTGACAGGAAAACTGCGATGGAGCTTTGGTCGGGAATCCCGGCCGTTTGTATGTTCCATCGCAGTTTTTCCCATAGGAAAACTGCTAAAAACTGCCGGGCAAAAGTCTGCCAGATTTTCCGGTGGGAAAAAAGAGAGTTGGTTTTTGTGCAGTTGTCCCGTCGGAAAAAAAAGGAGGAGCATACACACGGCCGGGATTCCCAGCCAAAAGCTCTCCTCACAGTTTTCCTGTCAGGAAAACTGATCGTGTGTACGAGGCTTTACCAGATAGCAGTAGTTTCATGCATTGGATAATTATCCCACCATGCTCCAACAGACTGGGCTATAAAAACAAACCAAATTCCAGATAACAGCAGTATCAACACTGGACAATGATCCCATCAGGCTCCAAAAAGTGGACCCAGTTTTTCAATGGACGCAGGAATCTCGGTCTCTTTAGTCCTCCGTAATAGAGAAACAAATCAGCTAAGGCCTATTATGGACAAACTAGTCGGGTGCCCATTGTGAGACGTCTAATCGTTTGAGCTGGCTGGTGCAAACCACCGCTCTGTTTTTTTATGTGCATTTATTTTTGCTGATGTTTGGTTGCCTTGATGTAAGTTTTTAGTGTGCTGTTTTAATAAACCCCTTTGTTGAAACATTTTGCACTACACGGTTTTCCTCTTCTTCCCTTATGCCCTGGGATTTATCATTGAGCTGCCAGATTGGATTTCAGCTTTTCCAAAGATACTGAGATTCTTGCATCCATTGAAAAACCGGGTACACTTTTACAGCTTAAATTGTTGGAGCCTGATGGAATCATTGTTCAGTGTCTGATACTGCTGTTATCTGGAATTTGGTTTGTTTTTACAGCTCAGTCTGCTGGAGCATGGTGGGATTATTATCCAATGCTTGAAACTACTGCTATCCGGTAAGAAGTGAAGTGAATGTGGTGATGGAATATTAAAGTCTATGGGCCAGATCCACGTACATCGGCGCATATATAGACCGGCGTAGCGCATCTCATTTACGTTACGCCAGCTCAACTTAGAGACGCAAGTACCGTATCCTCATAGTATTTTCGCCCAAATTTCGCGACGTAAATTCCGAGGTGTAAGCCGGCGTAATTGAAAGTGGGAAGGACGTGGGCATGTTCCATTGAAATGAGCCGTGACCCCATGCAAATGAAGGGCTGGCCGGACTGCGCATGCGCATGAGGGCGACTATGGTCAGAGCCTCTCTGCGCATGCTCAGAACTCGGCCCGGCGCAATCAGTGAGATAGGAACTAGGCCCGGCGTACTTAGTGAGATACGCCCAGTGCATAAATAGGCCCAGACATACGCCCTTCCATTGCAAAAGTACATCCATTTGTTTCCCTTCCTGAAGCAAGGTGCTTTTGTTCCGTTGTCTGTGGCTGTTTGTTGGTTTGTGTCGTGTCGTTGTGGTTTTTGAAGAGTGTTTTGGAGAGTGTTTTGGATCGTGTGTTTTGTAAAGATGACTGAGAGGAAGAGGAAGCTAAACTACTCCTTGCGGGAGAAGGAGATCATTGTGAGGGACAATACCCGCTTTGGTAGTTTGCTGCATGGCCCTGAGAGTGCCAACACCACCCCGGCCTGGAGGAGGAAGATACTGCAGGACATCACAGACGATGTCAATGCGTTGGGGGGTGAGACCCGGACCCGCAATGGGATCCAAAAAAAGATAAATGATCTTAGGCGTGTGGTCCGTGGGAAGCTGGCAAAGATGGTCGCTCATGCCAGGGGCACTGGAGGGGGGACCACCATGCACTATTAGGCTGACTGCTGAGGAGCATGCGGTGGCCCAGTGCTTCCACAGGCAGCAAGTGGAGGGGCTGCCTGGCTTTGACTCCATTGAGGAGGCCGTGAGGACAGGTACGTTTTTTTTTCTCTATCTGGTGAGTAGCATGTGTGGGGGGGGAGGGAATATGTGACAAGTGTGTGGATCCTCCAACCTGTGTATGTTTTGTGTCATCCACCGATGTGCAGAAGGGTGCTGGGCCATCTGGCCAGTCCGCAGCCTCCACCGGACATGAGTCTGAGGATTGCGGGGTAACCTGGTGCACACATCTGCTAATGGAGGATTGTGCCATCCCAACCACCACTCCACTTGTACACTGAAAAGAGCCACTGGCAAGGAAATGGAGTGTTGCCAGTACCTGACCAGTGGCTGCACTGCATGTGAGCGGTTTGTTGGGCTGGTGATGTCATCCTGCAGGGTTGTGGTTAATTCCATGATGGCAGTAGGGATGAATCTGAAGATGCGATACACCTCAGAATCACACATGCCAAAGACGTCTATGCGTGTGCGGTATATCCTCTCCCGTGCCCTCCTCCGTTCCCTCCTCCTTCTGCGCGCATCTAAAGCCAGTAGTATAGCTATGACCATGGATGCCCCTGGCATGTTGGCATACAGATTGTTGTCCTGCAAGTGTGGCTGCTCAGCTCGTCCCTAACAGTGTTGCTCTAGCTGACCTGCACACGTCTGGTGCAAAGTTAAAGCTGCTTTTATGAGGGGTAACTTTAGACCGGACGTACAGCTGATGCGCACAGTGCGTAGCATGCGCCGGTCAAACGTACTTTTGTGGATCACCGTATCTCCCTTATTTGCATATTTGCATAGCAAAACAATGGTGCGTCTAGCGTATTTTTACGCCCACGATGCGCCGGTGTAATCTTTTTACGTCGGTTGGAAAAATCTGGTTTTCAGGCGCATCTCGTTTTGGGGATACGGCGCATAGATACGCCGGCGCATATTTACACTTACGCCGCGCATCTCGAGATACGCCGGCGTAAGTGCTTTGTGGATCTGGCCCTTTGTGTTTTGAAGAGCACTGAAGTTGCCTTATATTTGGTTCACCCGATTCCCTTGAAGAGCACAGAAGTTTTTCACATACTTGGTTCACTTAGTTCCCCTTTTGTATAAGGGTTTGCCAGTTGGACATTTTTTATGCACCTTTTTATGAACTGAATTGTATATTTTTCACTTGAGTCATTTCATAAATTTTTTTATTTTATTTTTTATACACTTGTTTTTGCAGGAGTGAACTTTATGCCTTTACATTTTTGTCATGTGTATGTTTGCATTTTGTACTTTTTGCTGTAATAAATATCCCAATTTTTTTTTTTTAAAAAGGGTAATTTTTTCCTCAGTTTAGGCCGATATGTTTTCTTCTACATATTTTTGGTAATACAAATCGCGAAAAGCTTATATTGATTAGTTTGCGCAAAAGTTGTAGCGTCTACAAAATAGGGGATACATTTATGGCTTTTTTTTTTTTTTTTTTTTTTACTAGTAATAGCAGCAATCTGCGATTTTCATCGGGACTATGACATTATGGTGGACATATCGGACACTTTTGACATATTTTTGGGACCATTGGCATTTATACAGTAATCAGTGCTATAAAAATGCACTGACTACTGTGTAAATGTCACTGGCAGGGAAGGGGTTAACACTAGGAGGCGATCAAGGGGTTAACACTAGGGGGGCGATCAAGGGGTTAACTGTGTTCCCTATATGTGTGTTCTAACTGTGGGGGGAGGGGACTGACTATAGGAGATGAGAGATTGTGGTTTCCAGCTCGTAGGACTCACAATCTTTCTCTCTCTCTCCTCACAGAACTGGGATGTGTGTGTTTACACACACAGACACACACACGTCCCTGTTCTGCCTCTCGTGCCCGCAATCGCGCGTGGCCAGCGGTCATCGCGACCGCTGGCCACGAGCATTGGCAGACCCGCTGTGCAGCCTCCGCCTGCTATACCGCTTAAAGGGACCGACGTACAGCTACGACGGTTTGCAGGATCGTGCGGACCTGCTGCCGTATGACAGCGGCTGGTCAGCAAGCGGTTAAGTTGAGAATGTTCAGACAATGAATTGAATGAAGATTCACATCAATTATCTAATCATGTGAAAACAAAATTTTCATTTTATTTATTTTTTTATTAGTTGTGCATGATTGGATAGTTTAAGTCAGGGGTTTCCAACCTTTTGAAGCACGAGGGCCACCTAAGTGACTTGACAACCGGTAGTGGGCCACAATGAGTGGAGCGGGTGGATGACAGGTCTGTGTCCGCTCTGCATATGCAAATGCAAATTTTTTTTTTGCGGATTGGAGGTAAGGCACAAGTTGGTTTACATCTACCACTCCTTATGGATGAATGGAGACTCCACTTGGGTCAGACTGACCATGTGAAAGGGGCCCATGGCTGCTTTCAAACTGATGCACTGCGTTTTTTTCCGCATCGCGGGTGCAACGCAGTGTACCTTTGGCTTTCTTGCACTTTGCAATAGACTTCTATTATATTCTGCATATTTGGTGTACTTTCAGAAAGCTCACCAAACTCGCAGGTAATAACAGAAGTCTATGGCTCAGTGCAGGTAACACGCAGGTGCGCTGGTCTTCATCTGCGGATCAGTTTGAAAGCAGCCCAGTAACCACTGTAGAAAAGATATGACCGTATATACACTGTGATTTTAGTAATAAACAGTTAATAACAGTATTCTATGCCACCAAAGAGCAGGAGGTCGCGGGCCACATCAGAGGGCTCCGCGGGCCACTGGTTGGGCACCCCTGGTTTAAGTGAATATTCACACAGTTTATTGTTTGTACTTTCTCAGCTCCTTTAGTAGATCAGCCTCAGGCTGACAGATCGGGATGGTAAAACACATGAATAGGAAAAAAAGATCATATTGCAAACAGTGAGAATAGAGAATAACACAAATAATGGAGAAGGAGGTCAAAGAACCAAATACTGACAGAGATGAGTGGCAAAAGAAGAAGAGACTTACAAATTGGACAGGTGAAGATTGACAAGAATGATAGCTGATTAAAGATACACCAGGTATGATTGTTGGAAGGGGATTTTCTGTTAACAGACTTTTGTCCTAAATTCTTAGGCCCCGTACAGACGAGCTGACAGTCCGAAGAAAACGGTCCTCCGGACCGTTTTCATCGGACTTGTCCGCTCGGAGATTTCTGTCTGATGGTTGTACACACCATCAAACAGAAATCCGGGCGGACAGGATACGCGGTGACGTGCCGCGCCGTCGCCACGACGATGACGCGGCGACGTGCGCGACCCTGGAAGGTCAATGCTTCCACGCATGCGTCGAATCAATTTGACGCATGTGAGGGCTTTCGGCCGAGCGGACATGTCCGGTGAGTCATACAGACGACCGAACATGTCCGACGGACAGGCTTCCAGCGGACATGTTTCTTAGCATGCTAAGAAACATTTGTCCGCTGGAAACCTGTCCGCTCGGCCGGGAATCCGGTCCGGTCACCCGTACAGACGACCGAACATGTCTGCTGAAACTGGTCCGCAGACCAGTTTCAGCAGACATGTTCGGTCGTGTGTACGAGGCCTTACAGTTAGTATGCTCCTTTTGACAATCGTTGTCCAGTTTCGGCCAACAAATGTTGGATGGCAGACAAGTAAATTTCAGGCGGACAAAGACTACATGTCTGATTTTCGTATGGTTAGTTATTAGTACAAAAGTCGAAAGTACAAACACGCATGCTCGGAATCAATGCTCACCAAACACAAAATTATCAGAAGGGGCCCAAAAGGTGGCGCTCAAGAGCTGAAATTCCGCCCTTTGACAAAAATCTGAAGCTCAGCTGGCCAACAATCATATTGTGTGTACGTGCTAAATAAATAAATGGGGTTGTAAATGAGGATAGAAAAGTGAGGCATGAAAAATACAACTGGTACTACAGTTTCTATGAATGAAACATGATCTTTGGATGGAGGAAAGGCTTATGATTGAAAAGGTTTACCCCTTTCATTCACAGATCAAGTTTCAATCATAGAAGCCAACAATGGAGGAGCTGGGGGGGGGAAAGGACAGTCATAGTCGGGCTTGATGAGTGACTGTCGCAGATCTATTAACCACCTCCACACTGGGACCAGGGGGGCATTGGAGGAGGTATATTTCTGCTAAATGGGGACACTGCAGTAAAAGAGACGCATCTCACTCAAGGTAAAGTCTCTTGTGCTTATTTGTGCGCTTATTTTTTTTAAGTAAACTTAGGCTTTAATTAACACTCACCAGCATTTTCCCTTACTTCACTCATACGTAAACCTCATAATACCCTGTTGATCCATGACCTCACCTTTTAATCCCTGGACTTACCTAGCACAAGAATCAATTACATTAACAACTCACCACATTATTTGAATATGACCTTATCCATTACCCGGCAGGTTGATATTACCACCAAGAAATTGCCACAATTGCTAATTCAACAATGTTAATTCTGTAATGTCTTGTTCTTCAAAAAAAAAAATTGAAATGAAAAGATGCAATGAAAGAAGAAAAAGGAGAAAGTAGGATACATGACTAGCAGGGTATAGTGTGGCTAAAATGAAAAAATGTTCAGATCAGCAAACAGAAAGAAGTCTGAGGCCCCGTACACACGTCCGAGGAACTCGACGTGCCAAACACATCGAGTTCCTCGTCGAGTTCAGTGTTGAAGCCGCCGAGGATCTCGGCGGGCCGACTTTCCTCATTGAACAACGAGGAAATAGAGAACATGTTCTCTATTTGGCCCGACGAGTTCCTCGTCGGCTTCCTCGCTGAAAAGTGTACACACGACCGAGTTTCTCGGCAGAATCCAGCTCCGATCGAGTTTCTGGCTGAATTCTGCCGAGAAACTCGGTCGTGTGTATGGGGCCTGATAGCTGCCTCCAGTAAATTGACTAAGGGCCTGTATCAATGGGCTTTTGTTCCCAGCGGACAGGTTTTGTACGCCCATACAATTTTAAGACAATGACAAACCTGCTTGAAGAAGGTCAATTGCAGATCATAACCCGGATAGCAAGAATAACTTGCCACAAATTTGTGGCGGTGTTGAATTGAACACTTGCTATACACTTGAAGGACACTTGAAGTTCCAGTTGACACTTGGCAAGTCTCTAGCAAGAGCAAAGTTGCAGTGTTGAGTCTACAGAAAGAGCTCTGCAAGTCACAGTGACCCCTGTGGTGGGATGACTATTGCACAACATAACTGAACCAGAACTTGCAGCAGACTTATAGAATGTTTGCAAAGAAAGTTGATCCTGGAGTCATACAATGCAGTCTTGCTGCAATTGTGCAACAAACTGAATCACTTTGTCTGGCCATTCACAGGGGCACCAAGCTGGATCTTCCACTTACATAGTCTATGAAGGGCATTATTAAAGCTTGGGAGGAGGCTGTAAAACTAGCATGCCCAAGTTACAGGGGTTTTTCCCCTTCAATCCCCTTATGGATAAATCTCAAATTACAGCAGTTTTACTCATTCGATGATCCCATGGGGTGGGTGACTAAGGGTGTAAAATTACTCAAGGATATTACAAAAGATGGGGAATTATTAACATTTGACCAACTCAAGGCCAAGCATGACCTTCCCAGTAACGTACAAAGACTTGTTTAAAAACAGGCCCAAGGCAGTGAATAAATGTAGGCAATGCTGGGAAGCTGATGTCTCCGACATACAGGGGGAGGATTGGGATGACATGTGGGACCACCCGTTTCAACACCTAGTAGCAGTAAGAGACAGGCTGATACATTTTAAATTCCTGAATAGAATATATTACACCCCTGCTAGGTTGGCATCAATCTACCCTTCTGTCCTGGAAGAATGCTGAAGATGTTCTTTTGCTCCGGCAACTGCACATCACATATTTTGGAGTTGTCCTCAAATTCAGCAGTTTTGGACCAAAGTCACCTCCTGTATATCAGGGGTGCTGATGGTACCGGTTCCTTTGACAATCAGAGTGTGCCTCCTGGGTTTAGTGGAGGAGGTGGTTCCATCCCGGGCTAATAGAACTCTACTAAATATACTTTTTTATGGGAAGAAGGCTATCTTGCTTAGATGGAAGAAGCCGGGGGTCCCTGATCTTGTTTTCTGGAAGGGGCTGGTTCACTCAATGATCCCATTCTATAAGGCGACAAACTTATTCTGGGGCTGCAGGAAGAAATTCGAGAAAGTGTTGTGAGCCTGGCATGAGTCTGATTTAACAGTGGGCTAACAACTTAGAGTGATATGTCTAGTAGGTAGGCCCTAAGTTACGTGTGTCATTCTACTGCAAAAGGTGGGAGCCCGGTTCAGACGTCCTGTTATAGTACCGTATTTTCCGGCGTATAAAACAACCTTTTGTATGTAAAAAAATGCCTCAAAACTCGGGGGTCGTCTTATACGCCGGTACCTGTCTGTCAGACTGCGGGCATCCATTATTCAAAAGCCGCGCCTCCTCCTCATGCTGAGCCTCTGTTTAGTGTTCCGCCTATCACGGATGCCTTCTCATCCTCGGACGAGAGGACATCCGTGATAGGCGGAACACTGAACAGAGGCTCTGCTGGGAAAATTAGTGTTCCGCCTATCATGGAACAGTATGAGGGGGAGGCGCTGCCTTTGAATAATGGATGCCCACAGCCTGACAAACTCTGCATACAGGATAAGGTAGGGAGATCGTCGAGGTAGGCAATGGCACAGTGAGGTAGGCAATGGCACAGTGAGGCATGTAATGTAATGGCACAATGAGGTAGGCAATGGCACAGTGAGGCATGTAATGTAATGGCACAATGAGGTAGGCAATGGCACAGTGAGACATGTAATGTAATGGCACAGTGAGATTTGAAAAAAGCCTGTTCCTGTCAGCGGTTGTTCTGGCTACCCCTCAGCTTCCAGACAGAACAGTAGGAAGGGGGTCGTCTTATACGGCGAGTATATCCCAAAACCAAAATTTTTCCTGGAAAAATAGGGGGTCGTCTTATACGCCCAGTCGTCTCATAGGCCGGCAAATACGGTACATGGGGTGCGGCTCTCAAAGATTTACCCTTCACAAACAGATAGATGTCCCAAATGTAATACGGGGCTAGGTACTTTTATGCATGTGGTTTGGGAGTGCCCTGTCCTCCAGCAGTTTTGGTCAGGGGTGGTTGATGTTATCAACTCGGTGGGCAACGTACATATTGATCTGAATCCAATTATACTGCTTCTGGGTGTATGTGACAATGTCATACCTAACACGCACAAACGGCTGTTTGTATTTTATGCCTCCTTCTATGCCAAAAGTCTAATCTGCTTAAATGGAAACAGCCGGATCCTCCAACGGTCTCCCAGTGGAAAGCTCTTGTGAATGCAACACTGCCCTTATATAAGCTCACGTATATGAATCATGAATGTCCTAAAAAATTTGAGAAAATCTGGGGTGCATGGTCCAAGCAGTGACTCGGGGTCCTAGGTGCTGCCCTTGGGGTGAGAGAGCTGCCCTTTGACTTGGGCCTCTCCCTGGCCCCCTCCTCCTTCCCTTTAATTATTTTCCCTTGGTCTGGATGTCCCCCCGCCTGGTCCCCTATCCCCCCCCTCCCCTTATCCTCTCCTTCCCTCCCCCCGATCGTCCTCCCTGGAGCCCAGGGCCTGGAAAATCCCGGTGCTTGTCCACATATTGCATAGAGTCTGTGGGTGCTAATGTGTTGAATGAATAGCTGGTTTCGCAAACAAGAGGTATGAGGTTCGGTCTATGAATACGTTTTCGCTTCTCCTGTAAGCTGTAGCTGCAATGATTTTCTTTTGTTGTTTGTTCTGTTTTGTATTTTTGTAAATGTCATTTGATGTATGTCTTTAGACCTCTCCTTTTGGAGACAAAAAAAAACTTTTCTGTTAAAAAAAAATACGGTACATGGGGAGGTGAATGTTACATATCCGGGGAATCTATTTGAGTTAGGAGGGGAGGGGGAACCAAGTAAAGTCAATGCTAGGCATCGTGATTTGCAGAGTCCTTTTGTTTTTGTTATTGTGTGTATTGTATTAAAAAAAATTACAAAAAAATTACAAAAAAAAATGTGCAACAAACTTGTGAAGCCTGGCGAGTCTAGCAATGGCTTAGCAAGTCATTTTCAAACTTGCATCTCAAAGTCCGTCGACACAGGCTTTAAAGGTAATGACATACTGTTAAATCAATAAATGTTGGATTACAAATAGAGAAGCTCTTCTATAATGTTAATATGATGCATGAAATATGCCTACAAAATGAACTGGTGGACTGATAATTAAACTGGTGATCTGTACAAAATCAACAATGATGAAAACATTTCTCCAAAATAGTCCACATCCGGATCCCCTTTTCACAGTTCTCATCGTCTGTCATGTGAGATAGAATTATTGCTCAGAAAGCCGGACATCGAAGCTTGGCATCAGCTGTGTGGCATATTGCAGAGAGAATTTCCTGCTATTTAAGTGGTGAGCAACAAATAAAGTGATTAACCTTGCATCAAATGAATTCCATAAAGTTAGAGTGAATATCTTCATACAACCAAAAAACGTTTTTTTTTTCTACAAACATTAGTTACAGGGTATTGAGTAATGGGATGCATCTGCACAGCTGTGTTCCACAAAAAAGAATGGAGCCTTTTTTTAGAGTGTATTTACACTTTAATTGCCATGTATTTTATTGGTTGTCTGTAAGTTTCTAGATGGCTGCAACCCCAGAGAGAAATGCTAAATTACATTTGCAATATGACTGTAAGAAGTGGGAACACCCCCTATTTTAACACTTATGAATCAGATTCATCTGTGCCGTCCTATTTATTTTCTATGCACGTTATGTGTATTGAATGTCAAGGTAATATATTACTTGGATATTATCTGTACATGTGACTTGATTATGCTACCGCTGCTACCATCTTTGTGTAGCATCAGCTTCCAGCCAAAGCAAAACAGAAAAAAAAAGCGTTTCTTAGCAAATATTATATTCCTCATCTGTGAGTACCTTTATAAATCATACATCATTTAATATGGGTTTCTGTGGCTCTAAAAGATGTTAGAGAGGTAAGTAATGCAAGCTAGTTTGCTGCAGCCCCCAACTTTATAAACATCCTGGGGATTGGGTACCATCTGTGAAATGGATGGCCATTCATAAGAACAGACATTATCTCATCTTTTATTGTTGCAGCAGGTCTGTGCTCACAAACTGAGCTGTTCTGCCTGTCCTATAGTGACTGATTTATAGTGTTAGTGGAACCGGAATGAACAATTTTGAAATGTGTTTTTCTTCACAATCTTTATCATTGTCAGAACATCTGAATACACCTATATGCTGAAAGGAGCTTTCAGTTTAATATTCATGTGCATTTGTACCATGCATAAATGTATGTCTTCCATGACTGTCCTTACATTGAGACAAGGTGACGATTTTGTTTTTGATAATGGCTTTAGGAGCATTTTGGCCAATTTTTTCAAATCACATCCAATCATTCTTGCTGCCTTTTGCTACTATATATGTATGCTAGATTCATTTCACTACTAATGTCACACATGAGTTCCCATCCTAGGCTTTTGCCATGTCTTGAGATGGGTGATCTAGCATTCAAGTAATTCCAGAGTGGATATCCCTGGTGTCTCTTTTTTTTTTTTTTCTTCTTTTTTTTCAATGCTGTCGTTTGAACAAAGGCTGTTTAGTTGAATCTTGCCATGGTATCCTAAAATGTATTCAAGTTGTACAACTAGTATGAAGGAACACTGGAACTTTTTCAGTTGGGCACTGTGGATACTTCCAGAGCCTGTACCAAAGTAAGATTGGCATTGATATACCCTTCTGTTCCGGAAGAATGCTGGAGATGTTGTGATAGATTATTCTAAAATTCCTATTTTTGAGTTAGGCTAATTCTTTTATTAAGAACCACTAAAATGTTTTCTCTTCTTATATTATTTAAATTTCTTTTAATATATGCATGTGTGAAAAAGATGTATCACAATAGTGTTTATTTTCCTTGAAGAGATTTGTCAGATATTGTTTTAAAGGCACATTACATACAGAGAGAGCTATTGAAATCAAGAGCAGCTCCATCCCCCCTCACTCACTCCTGATTCTCACTCCATCCCCCTCACTCACTCCTGATTCTCACTCCATTCCCCCCTCCTTTCTATTGCATTCCTAAATGGTTTCACTTCAAAGCCCTCTTCTCGAGTGAAGCAAATATGGACTTCCACCCTCTGCTACCTCACTCAGGGAGCAAACATGGCGAATGTGAAAGAGACTTTAAATGTGGACTGTTTGTACTATGAAGAAGCCCTTGCAGAACTGACGAGGACCCCTGTGTATGAATTTTCGACAAAGGATTTTACATGTGTTCACAAGGGGGTGGGTGAGTGGGAGTAAAATGTGTAAGCTAACCAATTGAATGCATGTTTTGTGATGTCATATTTTTTACAAAAGACCAATAAATGGGTTTGGCCTTCCTGTTGGGCTGAGACGCTGAAAAGGGTGAGAGAGATGTAGATTTTTTGTCTGCACATTTCACCATATAATTTGAATCAAACGGCAGAATCGGTTAGCCCTGAGGTTGGATCAGGGGTCAAATCGCTATCAATGTTCTTTTGCTCCGGCAGCTGCACATTGTATATTTTGGAGTTCAGCAGTTTTGGACCAAAGTCACCTCCTGTATATACAGGGGTGCTGATTGTACCGGTTCCTTTGACAATCAGAGTATGCCTCCTGGGTTTAGTGGAGGAGGTGGTTCTATCCAGAGCTCATAGAACTCTACTAAATTTACTTTTTTTTATGGGAGGAAGGCTATCTTGCTTAGATGGAAGAAGCCAGGGGCCCCTGATCTAGTTTTCTGGAAGGGGCTGGTTAACTCAATGATCCCATTCTATAAGGCAACATAGTTATCCAGGGGCTGCGGGAAGAAATTAGAGAAAGTGTGCCTGGTATGAGTCTGATTTAACAGTGGGCTAACAACTTAGGGTGATATGTCTAGTAGGTAGGCTCTAAGTTACTTGTGTCATTCTACTGCAAAAGGTGGGAGCCCGGTTCAGAAGTCCTGTTATATCATGGGGAGGTGGATGTTACATGTGACAGACTCAGATTCTCCTATGTCTAGGGTCACCTTATGTCCAATAGGGCCATAGGGTGACTAAGAAATTATATCATAAATTCTATAAGATGGGACATTACTGATACTGATAGTTCATATTCCAGGATGTCTTGAGACATAGTACAGGTAATTTTATTCTGACCCCCAACCAGGTCAATAGACTCAGAAGATATACTAATTGTCCATTGTGTAAGGCTGTAGAGGTGTTAATTCATACCTTGTACCTTATATAAAGCTGTATTCTTGGTCCTATTAAACAGTCCATACTTAGCACACATACAAGTCTTGTTGTGTGTTTCAAGGCAGCTAAAATCGAGTATCTATGTCCAGACTGATGAAAGCGGTACATGACGGAAGCATTCGATCTGGATGTGGGGACCTTCCGTGAGGACCCGAACTACTGACTAACTTTGGAGTCAACCCGTTTGGGGTTCCCTCTACTGGTGTCAACTACTCCTTGCAGCCAAGATTGGAGGTCATGCGGACAGACTATGTGAATTCACTTTGTCCGACTAACGCATGTCCAGACCAGGTGGAGGTCTGGAACCCTGTTAGTCATCTTCTGATGGGGGAGAAATGTGACAGACTCAGATTCTCCTATGTCTAGGGTCACCTTATGTCCAATAGGGCCATAGGGTGACTAAGAAATTATATCATAAATTCTATGAGATGGGACATTACTGATACTGATAGTTCATATTCCAGGATGTCTTGAGACATAGTACAGGTGATTTTATTCTGACCCCCAACCAGGTCAATAGACTCAGAAGATATACTAATTGTCCATTGTGTAAGGCTGTAGAGGTGTTAATTCAGGTCTGCTCCTAGACCTTTCTATTGTGTGATAACAATACTGTGTTGTAACTGATTAAGTCAAAAAGGTCAGAAGTCTCCTTTCAGGCTGTCTGGGTAACGCATTCTGTTACAATTAGTAATTACCTCCACTGATGTCATTATCTAGGAATGTGTCTTGTCAGGTTCAGTGCCAGGGTGTCTATCTAAAAGTAGGTAATTGAAGCCCCCCATGGTGTGAAGGGGGGTGGAGATTTCATTGTTCCTGTGATTGTTGAAACATACCTTATACCTTATATAAAGCTGTATTCTTGGTCCTATTAAACAGTCCATACTTAGCACACATACAAGTCTCGTCTCGTTGTGTGTTTCAAGGCAGCTAAAATCGAGTATCTATGTCCAGACTGATGAAAGCGGTACATGACGGAAGCATTCGATCTGGATGCGGGGACCTTCCGTGACATTACATATCCGGGGAATCTATTCAAGTTAGGAGGGGAGGGGGAACGGAGTAAAGTCAATGCTAGGCTTGGTGGTTTGCCGAGTCCTTTTGTTTTTGTTATTGTTTGTCTTGTATTAAAAAAATGTAATAAAAATAATTTTTTACAAAACAATTTTGCAACAAACTTGTGAAGCCTGGCAAGTCTAGCAATGGCTTAGCAAGTCATTTTCAAACTTGCAGCTCAATGTCTGTCGACACAGGCTTTAAAGGTAATGACATACTGTTAAATCAATAAATGTTGGATTACAAATAGAGAAGCTAAGCTCTTCTATAATGTTAATATGATGCATGAAAAATGCCTACAAAATGAACCGGTGGACTGATAATTAAGCTGGTGATCTGTACAAAATCAACAATTATGAAGAAAGTTCTCCAAAATAATCCACATCCAGATCCCCTTTTCACAGTTCTCATTGTCTGTCATGTGAGATAGAATTAATGCTCAGGATGCTTTACAGCATCACATGTGCCAGAAAGTTGAATTTAAAATCACCAATGAACCACTTTTTAGGCACTGATTCCTTTTGGTACTTATAGTAGCCCCTCTGAACTAAAAAAGTTGGGGGGGGGGGGGCGAGGCAAGTATGCTGAAAATCATTTATGATAGGCATTAGTACAAACTCTTTTCCCACGGTGTAAGTTGAGTCATGTTGATGACCACCAGATGATGTCCAATAGGACGAAACGCGTCTTGGAATCGTTGCCTATACTCATTTTATTTACAAGCTTGTTTTATTGGATTTGCTGTAAGTGCAAACCCCCTTTTTTACCATTAAACATCAAACAGTATCACACTATGTGTGGATCATTTGTTTTTCTTGCACACCATTTGATGTGATTCATCGCATGTTTTGGAGTCAATCATGGATACCTGACAGTCCCCATTCAACATTGGGTGAAATCTTTCTTACCATTGTTCCAGTGGTTGGAGTTTCTGTTTGAGATCATTCCCTCAAGAGTGCCTGTTTGACCCACATGCTATACGATACATGTGTCCATCGATTCTGGTAAGCATGAACACTTTACCATTTTGACTGTATTTTCAAGATTCATCCCGGATTATCCAAGAAAGACCCGTTCACTTTATTTTGATCTTTAATCGGTTAAGACCCGGACCAATATGCAGGTTAAGGACCTTGCCCCTTTTTGCGATTCGTCACTGCGTCGCTTTAACTGACAATTGCACGGTCGGGCAACGTGGCTCCCACAAATAGAGCTTTCTTTTGGTGGTATTTGATCACCCCTGCAGTTTTTATTTTTTGCGCTATAAACAAAAATAGAGCGACAATTTTGAAAAAAAATCAATATTTTTTACTTTTCACTGACATTGCCACAGAGAAGAATGGGGAAGGTTTGTTTACACTCACCTCTCCCCGTTCTTCAGCTTTGTAACGGTTTGCTAGCCCCCCGGCGGCAGCGCGCTCGCGACCCACGGCTGGGCTCTTAAAGGAGACGTATATATACGTCCATGTGCCCAGCCGTGCCATTCTGCCATTGTGCGGCGGTCCTTAAGTGGTTAATGGACCTTCCATAGATTTTTTTTATTCACTTTGGACTTTTATGTTTTGGTTTTGTTCACATTCAATTTTGCTTTGCCTACCTCACCTTTTCAGGTTCACATGCTATTTACTTGCTCACTTAGCGCCACACTTTTGTTTTTTATTTCTATTTGCACTGTATGTCTAGTGATGTGTTGGCTGCTTATTTGTTCTCTATGCGCAATTATTTACATTTTTACAATTTTTGATGACCCTCAGATGACTGAAGAAATCTCTCCAGTCATCTCTATAGTTACAATAGTGATTTTCAAAGTCTAGGCTTCACTTACTGAAATTAATCAGGCTGCGTAAACATTTTAAGATAATCAAAAATAATCAATTCCCTAACAAGGTAAAATACTAAGACTTTTTAAGTACCACACAAGATTTTAGAGATAAAAAAACATACATTTTATTGTTCTTCGTCTCTGACATGTTTTGTGGGACAAAGGCCTACTTCCTCAGGGAGAAATTGCATAAACCTCTAAAGTTATAAAAATAATTAGACAGGTAACACTAACCATACAGCAGTACATACTACAATATACATATGTTTTCCATGCTGTTGATAGCATCATGCCTAGTACACACGACCGTTTTTTCTTGGCAGAAAAAAAAAACTACGTTTTTCTGACGGGATTCCTCTCAAGCCTGCCTTGCATACACACGTTCAGGCCAACTACCGCCCGTCCAAAGCGCGGTGACGTACACCACGTACGACGGAACTATAAAGGGGAAGTTCCAATCAAACGGCACCACCCTTTGGGCTGCTATTGCTGATCCTTGTGTTAGTAAAAGTTTGGTGAGAGACAATTTGCGCTTTTCAGTTTTCGTGCTTTTCATTTCGTTACAGCGTGACGAATGTGCTATCTCCATTCCGAACGCTAGTTTTACCAGAACAAGCGCTCTCGTCTCCTACTTGATTCTGAGCATGCATGTTTTGTTTCCCCTCAGGAAAGCATACACATGACCAGTTTTCCAGATGGGAAAAAGTCCGCCTGGAATCCCGTCTGGAAAACTGCGATGGAGCATACACACGGCCGGTTCTCCCGGCCAAAAGCTGTCATGGCAGTTTTCCTGACGGGAAAACCGGTCAGGGGTACGGGGCATCACATTCAACTTGTTCCCAGGAGTTAAAGGATCACCGCCGCCGTATAAAGAAGACATTAAAAAATCACCAATAGGTATATTAAGATTGTATATAACGGGTACAAAGATGAAGTAAACCCTAAAAGGTAAATAGTATACATTGGTGTGGAAAATGAAAAAAAAAATCACAAAAAAACAGACCAAATACTTCCTGGGCAAAATATTGGTATTATTGGGGGCCTATACATAATGGTACAAACCACATTGGACCAGGGATTTCCAAACTACACTCCAAAAGAAAAGATTGTTTTAGTTTTTCCTTTTCGTCTTTTCTTTTTTTTTTTACACCAATGTGTATACCACAGTATTTACCTTTTCAGGCTTACTTTATCACTTTATCTTTGTACTCATTATATAGAATCTTAATATACCTATTGGTGAATGTTGAATATCTTCTCTACATGTCAGCGATGATCCTTTAACTCCTGGGAACAAGTTGTATGTAGTACTATCAACAGCATGTAAAAAAAAGTACCGTATTTATCGGCGTATAACACGCACAGGCGTATAACACGCACCCTAACTTTAAGAGGGAAGTTTCAGGAAAAACACTTTCCACAGCCCCCTGCGTATAACACGCAGGCACCATTTACCCTCTATTTTCAGGGTAAAAAAGTGGGTGTTATAAGTGTAGCGCCCCCTTACTTTTAGTATGGGCGTTACGCTAAAAATTAGTGGGGAATGGGAGGATTAGTTTACTCCTATTCATAATTTGTGGGAATTTGGGTTGTTGCCAATTTCAGAATCTGTCCTTTAGGTCAGTCTGCGCTCCGGGGGTGCGTTATCACCCCCGGGCGGCAGGTAGCGCTAGAGGGGTTCTGACAGACCCACCTTCCCCAGCAACCAATCAGAGGAGTTCTGCACTTGTTGGGCATGCTGGGGGGGTATATCTGTGGCAACCGCCATTGTTCTGTGTTCTGTGCCGGGCCCCAGTTCCAGGTGCGGTATCCACCGTCAGGGAACGCGCATCCATGGGCCCCACCGCCGTGGCCTGCTTCACTGAGGTTACGCACCATGCGGAGCCTCACTCTAATATTGGCTGTAAGGATCCTAGGCTGGGAGCTGTGCGATGGGGGATCGGCTCAACGAGAACCTAGAACTAGAGGTTGTCCAGGAGGCCTAGACGAACCATCGGGGATCCCGTCACCACGCCGCATGACAGGTATGCTTAAGTTGTCAGTTGGTGACACAAAAATCTGAATTGACTGGGAGGATTCACTCATCCTGATCTCACATACCTCAAATTGATAAAGCCTGTATCAGAGGCTCTGAGTCAGACCGGTGCTACAGGCCTGTTCCTCCCAGTGATCTCTAAGTGGCGCCCCGGCTGCCAGGCCTGTGATAGTCTGCTGTCCGGGGGCACTTTACCCACCCTGAACGGGGTGGCGAAGAATCGAGTTACACTATTGCTAAGAGCAGGCTTGCTCTTTTTCATATCCAAGGCCTGATACTAAAGTTTCTCTACGCTCATCAACCTTTCTCTATTGTGTGCCATGTTGATGTTGGCCATGTTGGGGCCTTGGAATAAAGCATTGAAAACTCATTTTGTGTCTGGACACTTGCTCTTCATCTACACTCACGGATGTCACCCCTAAACCAAGCCAAGAAGGTAACTCAGTAAGCCGATCCCAAACTAACCAGCGGCTCCTTCGGGGGTAGCGCTACACAAGCCAATAAATACAGTATATGTATATTGCAATGAATTGTAATATGCACTGCTGTGTGGTTGGTGTTACCTGTCTAATTCTCTAAGCAGGCTTTTGTCCAGATTATTGCTGAAAAACATGCAACCAATACACAGTACAGCTAGGAATGACTATTAGAAAAGACAAACTCACTGTTATAGTGCCAGAAATGGAGCCAAAGATGGTGAAGAGAAGGCTGTCCGGCTTTTGTAGGGCTGTGAACAGAGGGGGCTGCAGACCAAACATGGGAAAACTGAAAAAACTTTTCAAAGAACTGAGAGCGGTGACCATAACCAAAACGCCGGGCTACATTAGAGAGGAGAGAGACTGGGCACAGATCCAGGAGGCACTGTCACTGTGCGACTAGAATGGAAGATGCCAGAGCTGCGGAAGCAGCTGGCAAAACCAAGGTGGATGCTGGAAAGGCAATGGGAACGAGGCTGAGTTGTAAGGTGTCCGGACACCACAGGACTCCTCCCCGGCCACGTCACACACACTTCGGCCATGGGCAGACTTCAGCAAAGCCTGATGGATCAGACAGGTAAGAGCAGGGGATGTGAATAGTGTCACAGCAGGTGTCGGAGCTTGAGCGGTATAAAATTACATGTTTCAGGGTTTAACACCTTCCTCAGATAACATGCTCAAGAGCAAGCATATAACAGGGATTTTATAGTCACGAGGCGGGACAACCAATCAATCCACCACCAATCATCCAATACCTGGCTATCGTAACGAATACCATGGAAAATCATTTAAAAACAAATAAACACATAAAATGAAATAAATATTAATGTTAATTCATTATCGTGACTCATTGCATTACAAACAGTAGTAGTAAGAGCTCAAGGCTCCAGGAGGGACTCCTCAAACCCAGGTGGAAGGTAATGATCCACCCGAGGTTGCCATATTTTGAGGTGTTTAGGAATTTTGTCCTAGATAATTGCTTCAATTTTGCTATGTATTATAGGTGATCCAATTTTTGGCTTTAAGGGAACAGAGCATGGGGGTCTTCTAGGCACATGCTATAGTTTGTTTGTCTGCTGTCATAACCATATTTTTTTTTTTTTTTGATTAATCTCTTTTTTTATTTTAAAACAAAATGATACAATACAATACATAATACATAATACAAAAGGGATAGTACAGCCCGACCATCGCCATCCTACTTATTATTATACGTCCCCTATTAGGCATATATCTCTTTCGTTCGTATCTTTCCCTCCCCCCCGGATTCCAGGGAGGGGCATCCAGGAAAAACAAGAACAACAAAAAAACACAAACAGAGGAGGATAAAGGAAGAAAAAAAAAATAATAATAATTTAAAAAAAGTGAAGATCTTATTGGATAAATGGAATCAGGGCTTTCATAGCTGGATAGGTCGATGTAATATTATCAAGATGAACATACTCCCGAAAATTCTTTATTTATTACAAACACTTCCAATACATATACCAGTAAAGTATCTCAAACAATGTCAGAGAGTGATTTTTGAGTTTATATGGGCACATAAAAATCCCAGGATACAAAGGAAACAATTAATGAATACTAAGCAGCAGGGAGGACTTGGAGTCCCAGATATACGGAAATACTACTATGCAACTCATCTGAATAGGCTAATTGATTGGAACAGACATTCGGACACGAAACTATGGGTACAAATTGAACAGGCACAATATAAAACACCCCTTGAAAGAGCACCATGGTGGTTTGCCTCGTTGCCGAAAGAAATAAACAAAAATCCGATAGTGGGCAATACAGTGAGGATTTGCGCAACAGTATTACCTATGATAGGAATTGAGCCTAGGACCTCTCCATTATACCCAGTGATAGGTAACCCCCTCTTCCCATCGGGATATGAAGACGGAGCATTTCGGCATTTAAGGACCAGAGAGTGCACACAAGTAGCGAGGTACATCCAAATGGGGAGATGGGTAACAATAGAGGAACTGATGGAAACAGGAAAGGCATTTCGTCTTAAATTCTGGAGCGCACTTCAGATGGTCCATTTCCTGAATACCTTGCCGAATCCCGAGAGTTTCGAAAGACCCCTCATGAGGTTTGAGAAAATGTGTAACGAAAAAGGTACGTTATCACATACTCTCTCAATAAGCTATGAGCTACTAGGGCAATCAGGAGCCTATCCTCCGAAGTGCGTTCAAGAATGGGAAAGAGAATTAGAAAAGACATTTAGTCCAGAACAGCGTCAATGTATATATAGGCGAGCACACGAGACATCACTCTGCGTGAGAATACAAGAGACGAATTACAAGATCTTTACGAGATGGTATAGGACACCAGAAAGACTAAATAAAATTTTCCCAGAGGTAACCAATAAATGTTGGAGGTGCCAGGAAACCAAAGGAACGATGCTACATATATTTTGGGATTGCCCTATGTTGAGGAGTTTTTGGTTAGAGATTAAAAGAGCTCTTGAGGTCTGCTCAAAACATGAGATCCCGGAAGATCCAGAATTTTACCTTCTACACTTAAATTATATAGCAGAAAGAGATTACAGGGAATCAATCATACGCCACCTCTTAGACGCTGCAAAGGCATGTATAGCGAAGAAGTGGAAGTCATCAAGCCCACCAACAGTGGAGATGTGGATAGGTAGAGTTAAAGAAATAAGCAAATTAGAAGAGTTAGTCCTGACAGCACTACACCAAAAGGAAAAATATTTAAGAACGTGGTCATCCTGGAAGTCCTATACGGACACCAGAAGAGAGGCCTAAGGAGGGTATGGGCGAACGATATAGAAGATCGGGAAGACCGGGAATCCTAGAGCGATAAGGATATGGCTATATGAGAAAAAATAGGACTGCAGAGAGGGGTCGGTGGATAGGAAAATCTTGATTCTTGAGATCCCTCTTTCCCCCTTTTTTCCTTTTTTTTTTTTTTTTTTTTTTTTTCTTTTTTAATTTTTAATTTTTTAAATCATAACCATATTTTATATGCACAGATTACATTTTTGATGTATGATTATGGTTTACTTATTACATAATTATGATAATATAGCACTTTATTATGATTTAACCTCCCTGGCGGTATGATTCTTTCAGAAAAAAGATGCTGAAAGCGGTACCATTATTTGCAAGGAAATTTGGCGTTTTATACTGTAGGTCTGTAATTTTTAGGAATAACTCACTTAAATCTGTCCAAACAAGAGACTAGTAGGCATCCCGGGTGTGACATTTTTTTAAAAACAAAATTATAATATAATAAATAATTATAAATAATTATAACAAATAATAATATAATTCTAATAAAAAGTATTCAATAATGTAATCAACTCAAAATCACTGATATTTGCTCAGTTGCAGAATTGTTGCTGTCATTATATATTTTTTTTTATGACGAATTTCCCCACAAATCGCTATCGCACAATTCTGCAAGTGATTATAATTTATTATCGCTGTTTTCTAGCTGATCTAAAACCATTTTTGACATAAAGGGACACTTTTGGTTGCTATGGACAATCTACAGTTTGCAGGGATAAAGAACAGTTTTTATTATATAAAAGAACATGTAGGGCACTGGGCAGACCACTAGGGACAAGGGGGGTGTGTATTTTTTACATACAGTACTGTAATCTATAAGATTACAGTATACTGTATGTATAGTGTTTGTTTACGTTTTTGAATTTGGCGCCGTTCTCCGCTCCCGTGCGTCGTAACGTCGCAGGGAACGGAGATCGGCGGCACAGGAGGACACTGTGTGAATCGAGCGAGGTCCCGCTCGCTCACACAGCGCGGTGGCATCGCTGGATCCAGGGACAAGGTAAGTAACTTTGTCTGCTGCTGCAGCGAGGCAAGCCCGAGTCTGACTCTGGGTTACCGCTTTTGGCATGAAAATCTCACCCCGAGTCAGACTCGGGAATACCGCCAGGGGGGTTAAAGACACGGCATAACAATATTTATAAATTGAGTCACATTTGTATTTGGTGTTGTTTGAGTGGAGCTGTGGTTAATATAAGTTTGTGTACTAAATTTTCCATGATCTCGCATCAATTAAGCGACACAGCCTGCTCACCTCTCTGTCTCTCTGTGATTGGACAGGGGAGGCCCAGCAGTAGCACAGTACAGTATGTTTCATCTCTCTGTTCATTTTGCTATCTCCTCCTGTCACAATGTTTTGGGTACCCTTTCCCAGTTTTCTGATTTACATAAACATTTAAACTAGTTGTTTTTAAAAATAAATGTATTATTCATTGTTATTTTTAATTGATTACACTGCCTACAATAATTTGAATCTGTCTGGAGTTGACTTCTAAGTTCACAGCACTGCTAAAATCATAGGTAATTGTACATACTTGCTTGTTGCAGTGAATCATAAAATCATAAACTAAATTTATTTTTATTTTTTTTGCCCTCTGGCTATTTTTTGCAACAGGGTTCTGTGTGCGATGCAGTGATTTATTCAAATTTGCAATCTTGCTGTCTGACTGCTGCTTTCCTTTTTTTTTCAGGTTTTTCACTGGCAGTTTTTTTTATTGTTAAAATGTTAAAGGTGATTCATTTCCCCCCATTCTCTTCATGCAATTAGATGCAAATGCACAACTATTGTTTTAGTGTTCCAATAATTTATTAATATTACACTAATAAGGGCTTACGCACTCTAAACACTGATTAAAGATTCACATTTAAAACCACTGCTTACTTTTCCTACATAAAATCAGACAAATACATTCTACCCTGCATATAACCATAATAAAATAGACCACCAACTAGCTGAACATGTTCAACATTTACACTCACTAGGAATCATTTGCAAAATATTTTATTTTATTTTGTACTTATATAGCGCCTTAAATTTACGCAGCGCTTTACATATATATAGCACCTTCACATCAGTACCTGCCCTCAAGGAGCTTACAATCTGAGATCTCTATCTCATATTTATACATATACTAGGATCAATTTAGACAGAAGCCAATTAACTGACCTCCCAGTGTGTCTTTGGAGTGTGGGAGGACACCGAAGTACCAGAAGGAAACCCACACAGGCACAGGGAGAACATGCAAACTCCAGGCATGTAGTTCCATGGTTGGGATTCGAACCAACGACCCTGGTGCTGCTAGGCAGAAATGCTAACCACAAATACCAACCATTTGTAGCCCTGTTTTACTAGGTTAGGTACATTTTTATTCTGGCTACTACATTCTCTGCACCCATGTGACAACTTGACACTGAGCCTCTGCAAAGGTGGAAACATTGGGAAACCCAAAAGTAGTAACTCTAGTTCTCTGACTGGCAATTCCTAGATAGATACTCAGACTTACCATGCACACAGCAGGCTAAAGGAACATCCAATATGGTTCCTGTGACTTCTTTGTACTAGGTAGATGAGTGCAGCAACCATACCATTTGAGGTTACTATGTATAGTGCAGTGTCCCTAGCTCTCTCTTTTTTTAGCAGAATTGGTATGAATGAGGTCATCAGTCAAGATTAGGCCCCAGGGGTTCAGCATAGCACATCTAACTCAGGTCATAACCTGCAAAACTGTCCATTTCAGAAGCCTGCTCTAGATCAGCATTTCTCAACCAGGGTTTAGCATAAACCTGAGATGCCTTCAAAAGGTGCTAGAGATTCATTGAGCAGTGTATTCATCCTACTAAAAAGGAAATTCCTGGAATTCCTTCTACTGACCATCAATGTAAGAGGGCAACTCTCCCACTGACCAACGATGTGAGGGGGCACCTATCCTAATGACCACCAATGTAGAGGTGGAAAGGTGGTAGACAGGGAAAAGATGGTGGACAGGGGTAGTTGAAAACTAGGAAGAAGGCAGCGTCAGGTGGCAGACAAACCACAGAAATTTGAAAACAAGCCAAGTTACATAGTTAGTCAGGTTGAAAAACTAGACAAGTCCATCCAGTTCAACCACAAAAAATAAACAAAAAAAAACACAGTACAATCCCATACACGCAACTCCATACCCACAGTTGATCCAGAGGAAGGCAAAAAACCCCAGCAGAGCATGATCCAATTTGCTACAGCAGGGAAAAAAATTCCTTCCTGATCCCCCGAGAGGCAATCGAATTTTCCCCAGATCAACTTTACCTACAAATCTTAGTACTCAGTTATATTATGTACATTTAGGAAAGGACCTTTCTTAAAGCAATCTACTGAGCTGGCCAGAACCACCTCTGGAGGGACATTTCACATTTTCACAGCTCTTACTGTGAAGAAACCTTTCAGTATTTGGAGATGAAATCTCTTTACCTCTAGACGTAAAGAGTGCCCCCTTGTCCTCAGTGTTGACCGTAAAGTGAATAATTTAATGTGGAGGTTCCATCAAAAAAAAAATTTGCTTTAAACTGTAGCTTACAACTAAAAAAGAAAATGCCTGTCCCACGAAATCTGCCTTTGAAACCACCTAGGATTCTGACATCATCTCCCTCTAATGCTCCTGGGAAATGTGTGTCATCATTTCCCAGGATGCAGTGCCCTGTCCAATTATCACTCCCCATCCAAGACTTCCAGGAAGTAAGTGCCTGTAGGCTTCACATTGCCCACAAGCAAAATGACAACGGTGTAGATATAGTTTTATAAACTATCTTTTTTGAATATCTATGCGGATCGACAGCGGATTGTAAAATAGTAAGTGACCAGATTTATATTATAAAAACGCAGGATGAAAGGACATACATTTAAAAAATGCTAATTGTGGTTGGAACTTCGCTTTAACACCAAGTTTACTATATGGACCCCTTATATATTTGTACATGTTGATCATATCCCCCCTTTTTCTCCTCTTCTCAAGAGTGAATAAATTCAGTTCCTCTAATCTTTCTTCATAGCTGAGCTCCTCCATGCCTCTTATCAGTTTGGTTGCCCTTCTCTGCACTTTCTCCAGTTCCCCCATATCCTTTTTGAGAACTGGTGCCCAAAACTGGACTGCATATTCCAGATGAGGTCTTACTAATGATTTGTACAGGGGCAAAATTATATCTCTGTCTCTGGAGTCCATACCTCTCTTAATACAAGAAAGGACTTTGCTCGCTTTGGAAACTGCAGCTTGGCATTGCATGCCATTATTGAACTTATGATCACCTGAAACCCCCAGGCCCTTCTCCTCTATGGATCCCCCCAGTTGTACTCCCCCTAGTATGTATGATGCATGCATATTCTTAGCCCCCAAGTGCATAACTTTACATTTATCGACATTAAACCTCATCTGCCACTCAGTCGCCCAATTAGACAGAGCATTGAGGTCGGCTTTACATCCTGTAAACACGTTATTCCCCTGCATAGCTTGGTGTCATCTGCAAAGACAGAAATGTTACTTTTGATCTCAGACCCAATATCATTTATAACAATATTAAAAAGTAAGGGTCCCAACACTGGACCTTCGGGTACACCACTGATAACCTTGGACCATTCAGAGTAAGAATCATTAACCACCACTCTCTGAATTCTGTCTTTCAGTCAGTTTTCTATCTATTTACAAACTGATATGTTATTAGAAGCAATAGATCTGAAGCCAATGGTCATAGCCAAGAGTGAAGTTCAGCAACATAGGAACATATTTCTGGTTTTCAGAAAAGTTGTTATGGAAGTAGCAGGTAAAGAATATCAGTAGATTACATTTCTAATGAAGAAATATGTAAAGGTTCAGTCACAGTGGCAGTGCACTTAGCCAGATTTAAATCTAGGGCCAGATTCTCGTACAGCGGCGTAACTTTGTGCGGGCGTAACGTATCCGATTTACGTTGCGCCTCCGCAACTTAGACGGGCAAGTGCTGTATTCTCAAAGCACTTGCTCCATAAGTTGCGGCGGCGTAGCGTAAATCGGCCGGCGTAAGCCCGCCTAATTCAAATTGTGAAGAGGTGGGCGTGTGTTATGCAAAATAACCATGACCCGACGTGATTGACGTTTTTCACTTACGGCGCATGCGCCGTCCGTGGAATCTCCCAGTGTGCTTTGCGTCAAAGTATGCTGCAAGGACGTATTGGTTTTGACGTGTACGTAAATGACGTCCAGCCCCATTCATGGAGGACTTACGCAAACGACGTAAAAATTTCAAATTTCGTCGCGGGAACGACGGCCATACTTAACATTGGCTGCGCCTCATATAGCAGGGGCAACATTACGCCGGGAAAAGCCTAACGTAAACGGTGTATCTGTACTGCGTCAGCCGGGCGTACATTCGTGAATTTGCGCATCTAGCTGATTTACATATTTCAACACGTAAATCAGCTTACACGCTCCTAGCGGCCAGCGTAAAAATGCAGTTAAGCTCCGACGGCGTAAGAGACTTACGCCGGTCGGATAGAAAAGAAATCTATGCGTAACTGATTCTAAGAATCAGGCGCATAGATACGACGGCTCGGATTCGGACTTACGACGGCGTGCATGGCGCTACGCCGTCGTAAGTCCTCTGAGAATCCGGGCCACAGTGTTATAATGATGTCATGAGAACATTGCTGTGAGCTCACACCGCAGTACCTAGTATGTACCATAAGATGGCACTGGTGCACACCAAGGAACAGCACATCCACTGTAAGCATAGAAAGGGTTCAAGAAGGAGGTGAACAGCTACCAATGACTTGTTACATAGTAATTTAAATGTGTAACATATTACCTATTGTTTGATGCTTTGAAACTACAGGCAAGGTAGACCGTCCATTTAAATCTAGGCAAGATTAAGCAAAAACTTGTCCAATCTTAGTTAATAGAAGACAAAGGAGAAAATGCTGCTTTTAGTAAATATTAATAATTTAAAGCAGGGATATGCAATTAGCGGACCTCCAGCTGTTGCAAAACTACAAGTTCCATCATGCCTCTGCCTCTGGGTGTCATGCTTGTGGCTGTCAGTCTTGCTATGCCTCATGGGACTTGTAGTTCTGCAACAGCTGGAGGTCCGCTAATTGCATATCCCTGATTTAAAGAATGAATCTGAGCAACAAGTATTTACTGAAGTGCTAAAACAAACCAGGAAATGCTGTACCAGGCTCTGCCAAAAGAACACAGCTTATAGACATAGGGACAGTAATGGCAAACATCTGTAGAAATAAATGATTTATTTAGAAGGTACTGGTTTGGCTTCACATAATGCATCTCAGCAGGTCCAACATGTAAAAATTGCCAATATGTGGGACTATATTACAAGCTGGCAAACATAGCTGTCACTGTAGTTTCCCCGAGCAGCCCTCACAGCTAAATAATCATGTGGGTGTGCATAGATGTTCTCATGTGGGTAGAACTATGAACAGCAATAGACATGGCTATCACACTGAACTAGTTGCTTCAGTATTAGAAGACTCCCCAACAAGTAGGTAGATCCGTTGTTCTGACATCATGTTTCATGCTTACTTCCGTTGCTGCATTCCTGTTCTTGGTCAAAGGTTTAAAACACTGAGGTCAGAGATAGCCAGGTAGCTAGCATTTTCACAAGAAGGCTGGTGATGGCAAACCCTATACTTTCTTCAGTACAGGTTTCCTCTTAACGCTCAATGCACGTGACAAAAATGTGCCATTAGATAGCCTGTACATACAAGCTTTATGTTCATATTCCTACCTTGCCTTTCTTGTTACAGAATTTGTGTTGAGGTATCAAGATATGATTTTGAAATCAGCAGTGCACTGTCTAATGTAACACACTGGGACAGACAGACCCCTCCCCAGCACGGAAATACAAGTCTGTGTGAGGATGCTTGTGATGAAAGGTGTGGCTGCTACTCAGCTCTGTCACCACAGAGCACAGTCATGGGAGAGCAGGAGGCAACATTTTCACTGAGAAGAAAGGGTAGTCACTAGACATGTGCACAACAAAAAATTTCGTATTTTTTTGTTCCGTTTCGTCTGCACAACAAAAAATTCGTATTTTTTTGTTCCGTTTCGTCTTGTTCCGTAGTTTCGTAAAGATTCGTAATTTCGTAAGACTCAAGTTTTCCTATTCGGACCCGTTCCTATTTCGTAAGACGCAATTTTTCCTATTCAGACCCGTTTGTATTTTCGTAACAGTGTTATTTTCGTTTATACTGAATGATTTGTAATTCTGTCTAATTTATTTTCGTTGATTCAAAATTCGTAATTTTGTTAGATAATAATTTTCGTTTAATTGATTCGTAATTTTTTACTTTCGTAAATACATAGCAACACGCGGATAATCCATATTAAGATATACTTTCTCTTAAGCCCAGTACACACGGTCTGACTTTTTGCCAACAAACGTCAAAATGAACGTTTTCCAAAAAATCAGACCGTGTGTACGCTCTATCGGACAAACTTTTTCGGTTTCAAAAGTCCGGCCAACTCCCTTCAGACAAAAATCCACGGAAAAGTTTGTTTGAAGTCCGATCGTGTGTAAGAGGCTTTACACTGTACAATGTGACTCAGCACAAGAGATAAGCTAATTGGCTAAGATATTAAGTAATCACTCACTAACTATACTGCCCAGTGCCCATTCGAAAGAACGATACAAGTACACAAATTTACGAACAGACAAAGAAATGGATTTACAAAACACACAAATGAAAAAAACGAATAGACAAAGGATTTAGAATACAGAATGCAAATCGTTCGTTATAGATGTCATTTTCGTTCTTTTGCTTTTTCGGTGTTTCATATTTTAGTAAGATTGTCCAATCATACGTTCGTATTTTCGCTTGTTCGTTATTTTGCTTATTCGTAATTCCGTAATTTTCGTATTTTAGGTCTTTGAGCTTTTCGGATGTTCGAATAGATATGAGCTGCGGTGGCTCAACGCGATTGGCCCTGCGCTGACAAGCCATTCACCTCTGCAGCTAGGGGTTCGGATCCCGGTCTCAGCTACATGTGAATTGAGTTTGGTGGTCTCAGCCCACCCCCCGGTGGGTGTGCTATGCGAGGTAAGCCTGCGCTTAGTACGCCCACCCCCCTCCCACAAAAACCACCACACTTACACGCACTCGAAATTGGGTTAACATGCACGCACTTTGACCACGCGGTTTCTAAAAAGAGAGGCGAAGGACTAACAGGGCTGGTTGAGCGGGCTAGATACTCTCACTCCCTTATAGGCAGTCCCTCTGCCCCGTTGGGCTTCAAAGCGGAGCAGGTAGGGCAGGCTGTGTGGGAGGATCCCCTCACACACCCACCATTGCCACCCGGGGCATGGAGAAAGGTGGCAGATTGCCTCTGGGGGAGGCCTGCCTACTCCCAACTCCTGCAGTCCGGCTCCTCTCTCGAGTACACGCACAAAATACACTTAAAAAAAAAAGAAAAAAAAAAAAAGATATGAATGTACGAAAACTAACAAATTTGTACGAAAATCCGAACGGGAACGCACATGTCACATATCATAATGTGGGGAACTATGCAAAGATAAAAGGGTGTAATACTTTGGTTGGGATTTAAGGACAAAGACAGCAGATAATTAGGTGAACCACATCTTTCTTCATTACATAGTACTTGGATCTTTGATTGGTGGGCTTTCATTTGTACCAGGACTGCTTTAAGCATTTTGTGGCATCCAACCGCCTTGAAAAAAAAAACATGTTTTCTGTTCACCATAATGGGACTGTGACTATTTACTTTCTAAATGATCAGGGGTATTCACATACTGCACAATCGCTTGACCAACAGTCATGGGCAAACCTGTCTGGTATGTTTTTTTTCTATATCTGGTTCCATAGAACCAGATATAGATGTTTTTTGATGTTTTTTGTTTGTTTTTTACCTGGCTATTGTGACGCGGAGGCAGATTTTTTATTTATTTATATATTACAGGTATTTTTATAGCGCCAACAAATTACGCAGCACTATTCATAAACTGTATATTATACATTCACATCAGTCCCTGCTCTCAAATAGCTTACAATTCAAGGTCCCTAACTCATATTAATACATATAGTAGGAACAATTTAGACAGGAGCTAATTAACCTACCAGCATGTCTTTGGAGTGTGGAAGGAAACTGGAGTACCAGAAAGAAACACACACAGAAACAGGGAGAACATGCAAAGGATGTAAATGTTCACAAAATAAATTGTATGAAGATTCACTTCAGTTATCAGAATACATGAAAAAAAAATCAACAAATTTAATATTTCATCTGCACATGGTTGGATAATTGATTGAATTGATAATTTGTTTATCTAGGAAGATAATGCTGATAATGGGAAATATATACTGTATAGTGATAGGTTTATAGGAAGCTGCCTCTTTGCTGTTGACATCTATCAGTACATACAGAACTACTGTGTCTATGGGGAAATCCAATCTTGATCATAGGTCTTGGAAAAAGGTGTTCTCAGAACATCAAGGGGGTATTTATAAAATATTTGCATAGCTTTTCGTCTATCAAAACTGCATGTAAAAACCCTCTGTCAGAATGGGGACTCATTAAATGTTCTCAGGTTATATTCTCTGCAGAATGAATATCATTCTTTGAATAAAAATGTGTTAATGGGGAAAATACTGCATTATACCACTAGATGTACCACTAGATAATACCACTAGATGGCACTGAGTATCATAGGTAATATGTATGCTCCTTAACACAATCTAGTGGCCATAATTTAATATGTTTCCCATTCACACAGTTAGGTTTCGGTGGATAACATTTGATCTGCAGAGACTGATGCCCCGCACACACGATCAGGCTTTAGCCCGGCCAAACTCACATCGGAGGTCCAACGGAATTCCATCGGAGTAAAAGCGAACATGTTCTCTATCAAAACTTCTATGGAATTCCTCGGAAAAAAGTCCGATGGGGCATACACACAGTCGGAATATCCGATTGAAAAAGTATGTCTGACTTTTTCCATCGGAAATTCCGATCGTGTGTACGGGGCTTAATACCTGAGAACATTCTGCTTTGCCCCATTTACACAGAATGAATTTCCATGCCGTTTTGATGGACAAAAAGCCTGTGCAAATGTTATATAAATACACACTCAATTTACTGGAGGCTTTAGGATTTTACACAATGGGGTGGCCTAATGTACTCATGTATTACCGGTATATATTGCTCCCCGCATATATGTCCATGTTAAATATTTAGTCTAGCTAGAGTGTATTTTAGATGCATTTAAATACAATTGTTCGTATTTTGTATTCCTGCACCCATGATGCACTAATGTGATTGTATATAATTATTAGACATGTGCACAGCAAACAATTTTGTTTATTTCTGTTTCGTTTCTGTTCGTTTATCGTGATTCCTAACGAGTCGTAATTTCGTAAAAGACATTAGTTATCGTATTCGTACTCCGTTTTTTTCTGTTGGTTTATTCCATCATGCCGCGTTCGTATTTTCGTAAGAAATATATTTTCGTTGCTTTATGATCATTCGTATTTTCGTGTCTAATGTCCTGTAAAAACGTACTTTTGTAGATTTTATTGCATTCGTAATTCTGTTAGAATACATTTTACGTTTATTCGACACACTACTCGTCGTAATTTTGTAATTCGTACTTTACTGTGATTGACTTGACTGTCTTAGTTAGCACACACACCCTGTCTAGAATGAAGTCTGACGTAGAAGAAAACTAAAATATGTCAGATATTACAAATACAAATCTAGAAATTAGATGCACAGCAGTCTAACACAGAAAAAGACACAAGGAGCCAGGAGGTAATGAGAAAGAAGCTCATTGGGGGAAGGAACAAACCTCTTCAGAGGAAAGGGACAGCGCTCAGTGGCTATTGGTCAATGTCCAGAAATATTTCAGTACTAACAAAAGCTAATTTACATTATTTCGTATTTTCGTTGTTTTCATTTCCGTTTTCCGAAGATTCGTAATTTATTTTTCGTTAGTTTTGATTTTCGTTTTTTATTCTTCAGCATTTCGGTTGTTTTCTTTTCGGTCTTCGAATATTAGTAAGTTTGCATTTTCGTTCATTTTGTTTTTCGTAATTATTTTTTTTTTTGGGTTCGGTATTTTCGTTGTTTCTATGTTTTCGTTTCTTTCATCTTTCGTATCTTCGTTGTTTTTCATATTCGTTACTTTGAAAATATCGTTATTCGTTATTAATTGCGCTAAACCATTCGTTCATTCGTATGTTAACGAATCAACTAAAATAACGAAAGTTGACGGAAAACTTATTCGTAACTTAAAAAATTGCACATGCCTAATAATTATTACACATTATAGCAAACAGATTTTTAATACATATAAATAAAGAAAACAGCTAAGTTGTTCCTAAACTTGAAACTGCTCTAATGAGTTGTCATGCTATTTTATTCAGTAAGCTTTAGAGCAGCTTGTTATTTAACACTGTCTGTTGTGTCATAAGGTCATCAGACTTTTCAGCAGCAGACATCCCAGACTCACTTGGGAGCCGCATGCTCCGACTTCATGAGATCAAGGTCAATCATTTATTCCTTTGGCTACAGCTATGAATGCAGCATTGGGGAAAGTAACAGACAGCACGGATCGTACAAAACATGCTTAAGGGTGAGCAGACGATCAAACGTTTTCTGTTGACTTTTTGTCACCACCTGCGTCCCTGTCCTCCTGCCAATTATCCACAAACCTCAGATAGAGGGTTGATAGAAACCAAAACTCTCTTCAGTTTGAGCATTTATTGAAGAAACTGATAAACACATGTCACAAGCTACCAAATCAACAGTCGTAAGTCGTCCTGTGACATAAAGGTTCTTATGTCAAAATTGCAGTTCTATTTTTTTTCTTTTTGTTTTAATAAAGTGTAAGAACATCCACACACATGTCAATTTCTGAAAACACTAAGCTTTGCTTGCTGTGTCTTGATAGTGTAGGGGCAACGTTGCTGGCTATAAGAAGAGGGAGCGAGCTTTATAAAGACCCCACATCCAGTTATGCCGCGTACCCACGATCGGTTTGTCTGATGAAAACGGTCTGATGGACCGGTTTCATCAGACTAACCGATCGTGTGTGGGCCCCATCGATTTTTAACCATCGGTTAAAAAAATAGGAACTTGTTTTAAAATTATCTGATGGTTAACTAACCGATAGAAAAAAAACGATCGTCTGTAGGCACGTCCATCCGTTAAAAATCCACGCATGCTCAGACTAAATTAGGGGACAGGAGCGCTCGTTCTGGTAAAACTAGCGTTTATTATGGAGCTAGCACATTCATCACGCTGTAACAGACAGAAAAGCGCAAATCGTCTTTTACTAACTTGAAATCAGCTAAAGCAGCCCCAAGGGTGGCGCCATTGGATTTAAACTTCCCCTTTATAGTGCCGTCGTACATGGTTTACGTGACCGCATTCTGACACGATCGTTTTTTTAACCCACCTGGCGGTATTCCCGAGTCTGACTCGGGGTTAGATTTCTGTGCTGCGATCGGTAACCCTCGCTCGATTCACACAGCGTCCTCCTGTGCCGCCGATCTCCGTTCCCTGCGACGTTACGACGCACGGGAGCGGAGAACGGCGCCAAATTCAAAAACGTGAACAAACACAATACACACAGTATACTGTAATCTTATAGATTACAGTACTGTATGTAAAAAAAATACACACCCCCCTTGTCCCTAGTGGTCTGCCCAGTGCCCTACATGTACTTTTATATAATAAAAACTGTTCTTTCTGCCTGAAAACTGTAGATTGTCCATAGCAACCAAAAGTGTCCCTTTATGTCAAAAGTGGTTTTAGAGCAGCTAGAAAACAGCGATAATAAATTATAATCACTTGCAGAATTGTGCGATAGCGATTTGTGGGGAAATTCGTCATAAAAAAAATAAAAGTAATGACAGCGACAATTCTGCAACTGAGCAAATTTCAGTGATTTTGAGTTGATTACATTATTGAATAATTTTTATTATAATTATATTATTATTTGTTATAATTATTTATAATTATTTATTATATTATAATTTATAATTTTGTTTTTAAAAAAAATGTCATACCCGGGATGCCTACAAGACTCTTGTTTGGTCAGATTTAAGTGAGTTATTCCTAAAAATTACAGGCCTACAGTATAAAACGACAAATTTCCTTGCAAATAATTGTACCGCTTTCAGCATGTTTTTTCTGAAAGAATCATACCGCCAGGGAGGTTAACCGATGGTGTGTAGGCACGACTGATCATCAGTCAGCTTCATCGGATAACTGATGAAAAAATCCATCAGACCGTTTTTATCAGATGAACCAATCGTGAGTACAGGGCATAACCGTCTGGTTCCCCTAGTTCCATAGGAAAGCCAATGATCCTGCAATTGCTATCGCAGTATGAATCTATTGAACTGAATAGAAGGTGTATACTGTATCTGAGGGCCTGGCTCAGGTGATTTTGGCAAACAGATGTGCAGCCTCTTTGTGGATATCTTGAACTTTCACTAAATACACCTAACCTCTTTGTTAGCCTTCAATGTGAAATCACTACAAAAAAAAAAAATATATAATACACATATATATACACACACTATATTGTAAAAAGTATTGGGACACCTGCCTTTGAACTTTAATGGCATCCCAGTCTTAGTCCGTAGGGTTCAATATTGAGTTGCCCCACCCTTTCCAGCTATAACAGCTTCAACTCTTCTGGGAAGGCTGTCTGCAAGGTTTAGGAGTGTGTCTATGGGAATGTTTGGCCATTCTTCTAGAAGCGCATTTGTGAGCTCAGGCACTGATGTGAATGAGAAGGCCTGGCTCACATTTATCCCAAATGTATTCTATCAAGTTGAGGTCAGGAATCTATGCAAGCCAGTCAAGTTCCTCCACCCCAAAATCGATCATCCATGTCTTTATGGACCTTGCTTTGTGCATTGGTCCAAATCATTTGGTGGAGGGGGATTATGGTGTGGGGTTGTTTTTCAGAGGTTGAGCTTGGGCCCCTTAGTTCCAATGAAGGGAACTCTTAAGGCGTCAGCATACCAAGACATTTTGGACAATTTCATGCTCCCAACTTTGTGATAACAGTTTGAGGAGGGCCCCTTCCTGTTCCAACATGACTGAGCAACAGTGCACCAAGTGTGTGTAAAGGCAGGCGTCCCAATACTTTTGGTAATACAGGGTGTGTGTGTTTTATATTTACATATATATATATATATATATATATATATATATATATATATATATATACAGCCCTCAAAATTTCACTAGCCTACTCGCATTTTGCGAGTGAAAAATGAGGGCTGGCGAGGGGCTGAGCTGGGCTGCCTGGGAGAGGAGGGGGCGAGCAGACGTTCTCTCAGTGCGATGTGGAAGAGGAGTTGCTAGCTGCAGTGTTCGGAGAGCTCTCTCTCTCATACAGCGTGTGGTTGGTGACAGTTCCCCCCTCCCTCCCCTTTCTCTCTGCACACACAGGACGGGAGACCAGTGAGAGAGCTGGGTCAGTTTCTCTTCCTGGGTTGTGACCCCAGTGCACATGGATGATGGAGCCTCGGAATGTGGCTTCAGCAGCAGACCCAGCTACTGTGTACATTCTGTCTTCTTACCCCTCCAGCCAGGTCAGATATAAATAGGATCCTCACTGTGTCTCCTTGTAAACCTCATGCCATGTCTTATCTGTGCTCCAGCTTTCCCACTTTGTTTCTCCTATCTTTGTTATCTGAAATAGACTCTGTAGTAATTAACCCTCTGTGTCCTTGCTAGAAGAGAACTGTGTTTTTTTTCTCTGCTTCAGCCCAGGTTCATACCAGTGCGATTAGAGACGTTGCATGCGATTTGCACCTGTGGAGCCGATCGCATGCATGCCTGAACTCGCATTGGATTGGTACAGAAAAAAATCGCAGGAACTTTTCCTGCACTAGAGTCAAATCACATGAGTGTTCTCACCTATGCAATCTGATTCCTGTGCGAGTTAACAGTTCACACTGCTATCTGTGAACTAAACTGGGGGTGTCGTTAACAATGTATTGACACCCTCAGCGGTTCGCAGAGGGCAGTGTGAACTGCCCACAGAAGAGATATGATGCGGCAACCGGCGCTGGAATCGCACTGAATCCCGCATTGCATGTAAACCCAAGCTTAATTAACACATGTACACTGCTGCTTACCTAAATAGTTAAAGGAGTTCTCCAAGCTAAAACTTTTAACCCCCGCTGTGCCCGGGCTGTAAAACTATACAAAATAAACTTTCACTTACCTGCCTACGATCCCCCGTTGTTCCGATATCGCCGTCCCGTTCTCCGGTCCCGGTCTCTTCCACTTCCTGCGGGTCGGTGACTCACAGTGCGCTCAGCCTATCAGCGGCCGCGGCGGGACATTGCTGCGGCCGCTGATAGGCTGAGCGCACTGTGAGTCACCGACACGCAGGAAGTGGAACAGACCGGGACCGGAGAACGGGACGGGCGATATCGGAACAACGGGGGATCGTAGGCAGGTAAGTGAAAGTTTATTTTGTATAGTTTTACAGCCCGGGCACAGCGGGGGTTAAAAGTTTTAGGTCAGAGAACTCCTTTAAGGCTGCACTCACACCTGAGCATATTTTTCAGACAGAATGTCACGTGTATTTACCACAATTTTTGCTGCGTTTTTTGCCCCAATTTTGTACAGGTCAAAAGGTCACCAATGTAAAAAGCAGAAAAATGCCTGTAATCTGCCTATAAAGAAGTTCATGTACTTTTTTGAGCTTAGGCCTTTTTGGTCATTTTTCTGGTCTCAGCCATAGCTCTAAAAACAAATCCGATTAATTTCAAAGGCCCCTGTTCACATCCGAGCGTTCTGTCATCTAAAGCAAAACGTCCGTACAGGAGCCTCTTTTTTTGGCAGATTACAGACGTTTTTTATTCTTGTACATTGGTGACCTTTTGACCTGTACAAAATCGTGGAAAAAAATAGCGTGACTTTCTGCCTAAAAACTATACGCTCAGGTGGGAATGCAGCCTCAGGTGTTTTACTACAGGTGACAAAACGCTCAGATGTGAACAGGGGCCATTTAAATTAATGGGATTTTGCTTGTTGGGTATTTTTCAGGCATTTTTGATGGCATTTTATGAGCTGAAAACACTCAGGTGTGAACGCTGGGTCAGGAAGAGGCGGGGCTGTGTGAGAGTGAGCAAAGCAGAGACAATGTCAGCTGTTACAGCGTGTTTCACTGCTCTGCGATCCTGCGGCTTTCCTCTTCCTATATGCTCTCTTCCACAGGGGTGATCACTCTGGGAGAACGTCTCTCGTGGCTCTAATCTTCTTCCTCTCACTTCCTCCACACTGGTGATGCTGCAATTTGAGGCACAGTGAGGCTGGATTTTGGGGCTCAATGAAATTGCAGTTGGATTTTAGGGCACGTTGAGGCTGCAATGTGGGGCACGGTGAGGCTGCATTGTGGGGCACAGGTCACGCTGCAATGGTGGGCTCAGGTGAGCCTGCATTGAGGAGAACTGATAAAGTTGTTGTTAATATTTATTTTTGTAATGTAATTCTGCATAAAACATTTAAGTGTCATTTCATGATATAATTTATGAGTGCGTGATTAGGGGCGGGGCAGGGTAGGGGTTGGGCGGGGCAACTGGTGGCGAGTAACCCTTGAGGCCTGGCTAGTAGCTCAGGACTTGAAATTTTGAGCCCTGTATATATATATATAAAAATTATAGAGCACAATCTTTTTTTAATTTTCCTAGATAGCAGTGATGTCACTCGGACTTTCCGCAGCTTTCTAGAAAACCTAATACCAAGTCTCATGAGAATGCGCACCTACTTATTGGAGACCCAGTTGGTTGTTTGCACTGGGCTTACTGTGCCTTAAATCCTAAATCCAACCAAAACAATTTCTTTTAACTATAAAAAAGTAAGAAAAGGTTAAAATACCGTTTGCTAGGGTGGGAAGAAAGAGACAGAAGTAAAAAAGTAGCGCTGCATTGCTTATTATTTTGGGCGCCCCATGACAAAGAATGTTACAGCATGCTTTATTGATGCTTTTTATTTGGATCTGTGTTATTCTAGAAGATCAATGCCCCTAAAATTAAAACCACATATTGGATGACTGTTACTTTTTATAGCCTTTCATAAATACAACCTTTCTGCCTATCATAAGCATTAGATTTATATATGAGTTTATATGGTAAGAGTTATTTCCCATTTCATTAAAAGCAAATAAAATAGGGGAAGTAAAACATTTCCTTTTATGGAACAAATGATAGAATGATTCCATTAATACAGGCTTTACACAAATATAAAATGGGAATTTACTGAAAAGTAACCATACATTTTTCTGGGAGGAAGAAAAACAAAGCGGAAAAGCAGATGTTCCAGCCATTTGGTTCTTCCACCTGTTACCCTGTTACTGTAGGATAAATATGCTGTTAGGGTGTTCTCAAGGAAGAAAAATCATACACTATAGTACAGTCCAAGCCAGTATTAACATATTGTTTGTGTGATGTATTGTGTTTTTGTTATCATTTTCTACTGGTGCACCATCTGATAGGCACGTGGTGGTCTTCAGAGGCTTGAGGGAGCATTTGTCAAGGATCTAGTCACTTTTTTAATCCCCATAATGACTCACAGGGTAATAACTTATAAAGTTGTCAAATTTCTTGTAAGATTTTTAAAAATATATACTATGATGCACCTGCCTGGAAGAATAGGCAGTATGGGACAGCCTACATAATGGTCAGACTTTTTACCGCCGGGAAACCCGAGGGGAAAGCCGAGAACCAGCTTGGTCAGTCTTTCCCCCGTACACACGAGATGTTTTCCAGACAGGAAAACTGCGATGGAGCTTTGGTCGGGAATCCCAGTCGTGTTAATGCTCCATCGCAGTTTTTCCCATAGGCCAAAAGTTCTGACGGTTTTCCCGGCGGGAAAAAAGAGAGCTGGTTCTCTTTTTTTGTCCGGCGTTTTTTGGGCAGTTTTCCCGTCGGAAAAACTGCGAGGAGCATACACATGGCCGGGATTCCTGGCCAAAAGCTCTCCTTGCAGTTTTCCCATCAAGAAAACCAGACGTGTGTACGAGGCTTAATATTAAACAGAAACCATGAGTGGAAACCACCTCTAGAAGAAGCCAAAGAGAAGCTTAGATAGTCACAACAAAATAAAGCATGTGCAGCTACAGCGATCAGTGTGCAGTAAAGGCTGTTTTATAGGCAGCAAGGGTGCCGAGGGACACAGTCTAATGAGCGGGGAAGCACTGTGAAAACAAAGCATAGAATTCATTGCCTTGTTAGCCCATGTTAACAATAGAGGTGAGACCTTGCAAAATGCCTTGTTCTGGGATGATTTCTTTTGTTCCAGTCTGGGAAAAATAGAAATCTATAAAATTGTTTGTCATCTGGACTCAGGACTGGTAATTATAAAAATAACTATTTTAATTAAACTATATTAAAAATGACTGTGCATTCAGGTGCTGGGGTTTTTGGATTAATGTTTATTCGTTTGTATGAGCTTGGAAAATAGTTTGGGGATTTTGGTCAGATATACTGGGGTAGATCCACAAAGATCTGCCTATCTTTAGGCAGGCGTAGCGTATCTAAGATACACTACGCCGCCGTAACTTACTTTTTTTTTCGAATCCACAAAGAATTTGCGCCGTAAGTTACAGCGGCGTAGTGTGTCTTCTGCGGCGTAAGGGCGCGGAATTCAAAACGATGTGATGGGGGCGTGTTTTATGTAAATACGTCGTGACCCGACGTAAACAACGTTTTTTTTTAACGGCGCATGCGCCGTCCGTGGGGGTATCCCAGTGCGCATGCTCGAAATTAAACCGGAACAAGCCAATGCTTACGACGGTGACGTCATTCTATGCAAATCCCTATTCGCGAACGACTTACGCAAACGACGTAAAAAATTCAAAATGCGAGGCGGGAACGATGGCCATACTTAACATTGAGTACGCCATCAAATAGCAGGGGTAACTATACCCTGGAAAAAGTCGAACGCAAACGACGCAAAAAAAATGCACCTAAGATCCGACGGCGTACTAAGACGTACGCCTGTCGGATCAATCCGAGATGCAGTCGTATCTTGTTTTGTAGATACAAAACAAAGATACGGTGCGCAAAAATTGGAATTTCGGGGCTTATCAAGAGATACGCCGGCGTAATTCTTTTGTGGATCTGCCCCACTGTATATTGATAGAGAAAACCTAAGACATTACACCTGATTCAAGATTAACAAATACGAAATAATATATACTTTGGTAATGGATTAAGGTTGTCTTTATAACATACCCCAAAATCGTTCTTTTATGTTATGTATATGTGTATTATTGTGTAAAATGGAAAACTTATAAATAAATATATTACAAAAAAAATGACTGTGCAGAAAAAAACTCCCTTACAGCCATGTTTTTAGTCTTAGTAAATGACACACATCACTGTTCGTCTGTCCATTATGGCTGCATGGATTCATGTATATAAAGGAGAGAACAAGTTTCGTATCTACTTGCGTCTGACTTGAAAGAACCTGGTTTTTGTGTGAGGAGCCTACATTGTACCTGTGATCTACTGATTTCAGGAGTCATGCTTTCCAGGCTCCTGCAGGAAAAAATAATAAATACACGTTTTTTTCCTGCAAAAATATGTGCATTTATCATTTTTTACGTAAAGATGAATGTATCCTTTATGCTTTTCTCTCTCTGAACGCTATGCCTCTCCCTGTATATTTAATTGTCAAAAAACAGGGCTTTATTGATAGTAGAGGCTTTGGCATTTAATATTTAAAAGTCAAAGGATGAGCTAAGGGATTTATATGGCAAATATGATTTTTACCTTTCTAGGGAATTATCACTTTGCAAGGGAATATTTTTTAGCTTGGTGAATGTAGTGAAAAATCACTTTGCAAAGAATGCCCCAATCATGCGCTAGGAATATATAAAAAAGCAGTATTTTTGCTTGCACATGATTGGCTAATGAAGGTCAACAGAGCTTCACCCCATTCACAAAGCTAAGGGGAAATTACCTTGCAACAGCCTATTTGCCTTTAGTAAATCAAAACCAAGATGTGCCAAGAATGTCAGTCCTCAGTTTCAAATTGGGTAGAAATTTACATCTTATTTAGCCCCATTCAAACCCCATTGAGATTTGAAGTATGAATTTAAGCTTCATCGGAAGTGCTTCAACAATGAACACTAGGGCCCAGATTCTGAAAGGACTTACGACGGCGCAGCGCCATGTACACCGTCGTAAGTCCTAATCCGAGCCGTCGTATGTATGCGCCTGATTCTTAGAATCAGTTACGCATAGATATCCATTAGATCCGACAGGCGTCTCTTACGCCGTCGGATCGTAACTGCATTTTTCCGCTGGCCGCTAGGGGCGTGTAAGCGGATTTACGCATCAAAATATTTAAATTAGCTAGATACGCGAATTCCCGAACGTACGCGCGGCCGACGCAGTAAAGATACGCCGTTTACATTAGGCTTTTCCCGGCGTAATGTTGCCCCTGCTATATGAGGCATAACTGCGGCGTACCAATGTTAAGTATGGCCGTCGTTCCCGCGTCGAAATTTGAAAACGTTACGTCGTTTGCGTAAGTCGTCCGTGAATGGGGCTGGACGTCATTTACGTTCACGTCGAAACCAATGACGTCCTTGCGGCGTACTTTAGAGCAATGCACACTGGGAAATTCCACGGACGGCGCATGCGCCGTTCGGGAAAAACCTCAATCACGTCGGGTCACAGTACATTTACATAAAACATGCCCCCCTGATCCAAATTTTAATTAGGGGGGGCTTACGCCGGCCGATTTACGCTACGCCGCCGCAACTTACGGAGCAAGTGCTTTGAGAATACAGCACTTGCCCGTCTAAGTTGCGGCGGCGTAACATAATCGGATACATTACGCCGCCGCAGAGATACGCCGCTGGACGAGAATCTGGCCCTAGGTTTTCAAATATTTTCAATGGTGCTAGTTCACACCTGACTATAGCGTCTGCTGAAACTCATCACTAGAAAAAGTACATAAGCTTCATATGGGGCAGAATGGTGTGTTTTGACCCCAAATGACATTTTCTTTCTTAGTAACTAGTTTTTCATTAGTTTAAATTATAAATATAAAAGATGTTAAAATAATGTTGTAGCCTGAACAGCTAGCAAAAAAAGCTCAAAACTGCCTGCTGTACATATGCTACAAAAAATGCCCAAAGATGCTCAGCTCAAGTATTAATGGAGTGAGTCTGCCACGAGAGCTGCAGATTATTAGACTATCATCAGAGCTGCAGTGAGTTGTCTTTTTCTGGCAGGTGATACAAGTGAACCTAACCTATCCTAAAGTGTTTCCCTGTTAACAAGTGCAGGTACCTTCTAGTATGGTAGTCTATGTTTTTGCCCCTTTCCTGAATTTTCTCTAGTAGCATGTGCCAGGCTCTGGTAAACAAAAACATTTCTCTGCCAACATGCCAGATTTCCCTGGAAAAAGTGGAGATCTCCTTGGTAATATGGAACCTGTTGCTGGTAAGATGCAGGTCTCCCTGATAAATGCTACTCTATTTTATATAAAACTATGTATTGTACTAATGCCTTAATAGGGGAAACTCTGGTTGGGGGTGACGCTTCTTTGAATTGGCCTCAGGCATGAACATGGATAGAGGCTGCCATATGCACAAAATAATAATACAACTATTTTGGTATGACTTGAAAAAACTGCCATCTGGTTTCTGAAATGTGCAGTAGGCCTTTTGCCCTAATTTATTTAAAAAGCTTTTATATTTAAATGCAAATATCTAAACAATGAGCCTTACTAGTGAAGTTATCCAGATATGTGAACCACTCAAGGTGAATGCAATAATACATTTTCTTTCCAAGTAAAGTTAGTCATTCGAACCTATGAATTGTTATGTCTTGTAACAAGAATTTATATTAAAACTGAACATTGGTCAATATTCCCTGGACATAGCTCTTTGTGCTGAAGGTGCGGTACCCAGACTGGCACATTACTCCACATTTTCATGTCCACTGATGGCACCTTTTTGGAGACAGGTCCTGAAGATCATCCACAAGCTTACTGATTTCTCCCTTGATGATAATCCGGCAGCTATACTGGTAAATATGACCCCTATGTCCTGTAAGTGATATCACAAATCTTTACTGAAACGCCTTTTAAATGCAGCAAGGGTCTGCGTCCCCAGCATGTGGAAGCAACAGTCTCCGCCTTTGGTGTTGCAGTGGTTTTCCAGGGTGAACGACATACAACAGATGGAACGCCTGACGGCAGCCCTTGCTGAAAGAGAGGAGGAACACAATACACGTTGGAGACACTGGGATTTGTTCCGGTTCTCGAACGATTATGAGACATACACTTGAGCAATTTCCTTCATGAAAATCGGAAGTCTGGAGCAGTCTACCCTGCCAAAACACGATACCCTCCCTTCCCTCTTACTTCTCCCTTCTGTCCCTTTAATTCCCTCTCCCATCCTTTTTTTTTCTTCTTTTTCCCTTCTCTTCCCACCTCCCCATTTCTTTCTCTTCCTGACCCTTATGGAGTCATACATTTTTATATATTACCCAGAAAAAATCTACCAGTATGCGATGATCAATAGGTGCCGCCCCTACAATATAGGAGAAGAGAGCCAAGTCTGGTACAGTTTAAGACAGATACGTGATGTTCCCTACTTCTCATTGGCTCGGTACCTGCTAGTTAGGGTCACATTTGTCTCACTCAATGAAATTATATATATATATATTTTATAATTTAAGCTTCCCACCACAGTTCTGTTTGAAAAACAGGCTATAGTTGAAGTTAAGGCAATAACCTACTGTTGATAATTTTTTCCATGTGGCTGTTAGGGAACTTTGTTGGAACTCGCTGATATCCTCTGCCTATTTAAAGTAATGGTTTTAATGTCTATTTCTGGATTAGTTACCTTATGTAATGCCATACTTTATTGTTCAATACCTTAAATAAAGATAAAAAAAACTGAACATTGATAAATATTAGTATTCTATTTAATGTGTATATATGAGAGTACTGTAAGAGGAGACTATGGTATACTTGTACTAATGTCCTGTTGTACCACTACTTTTATTGAAACCAGTCATGCCACATGCACACGATCGTAATTTCCGATGAAAAAAGTCAGATGAACTTTTTTCATCGTAAATTCCGATCGTGTGTGGGCCCCATCAGACTTTTTTCCGTCTGTATTTAGAAATAGAACATGTTTTATTTTTTTGCGATGGAAAAAAAAACGATAGGAAATTCCTATCGTCTGTGTCTAACTCCGACGGAAAAAAAAAACATGCATGCTCAGAATCAAGTCGACTCATGCTCAGAAGCATTCATCTTAATTTTTCTTGGCTCGTCGTGTTGTTTTTTTTGTCACTGCGTTTTGGACGGTCGGAATTTGGTCTGACAGTGTGTATGCAAGACAGCTTGAACGGAATTCCATGGAATTTTAGGAAATTCCGATCGTGTGTACGGGGCATTAGTGGGACATAAGCAGAGGTAATCTCCGATTGATTGTACAAAGTTCCTCTAGGACACAATCCACACAATAGCTCAGCAGGCTCTCACTATGATTTTTTATTCTTTCTTGCTCCTTTGTAGCTTTCACATTCCTAACGTGAATGATGAAATATTTCTTTATATACATATGAATTGATCTTGTCAGACAACCAGAATAACATCCCTCAGAAGATATCTGGAAAGTACCTTTCATTTTTAAAGTAGAAAGATTTTCATCTAACTCCATGATCAGAGATAGGTCACACATTGGAAAATGTACAAATTTTTCTGAAGGGGAAACTACGAAGGTTTTTAGTACATTTTTGAAAGTTTGCATTGATGTACAAAAAAATTGATAGCATAATATTTATAAAATTGTTTGGTTACAAATACATGTTTAATATAGGGTGCTTCTATGCTTCAGTATGTGCAATGCATCCTGGGCTTTCAAATAGGAAAGCACAAGTTCGGAATTTTTTTTATGCTCTTGTAGACGAAAGATCCAGACCAGCCTGTCATGGACATGCAATAATGTCTGGCAGCTTACCTTCTCCTCCATGTGGTACCCTTGTTTGCCTGTTGCCCCGACCTCGGTTTACCCATCACCATCCCTTGTGTCCTCAGTGGCTGCTTCCCCTCTCTCCCTACGGAGCGTGACCTGGGGGACCCCAGGGGCCGTGACTTGGGTTCAGTTGCAGCGAAGGCCATCCTCACCACTAGAGGCTCTGGTGAATACCTGCTGGACCTTAGACTCCGCTCCCTGGGGAATCTTGGGTTCACGTTTCCTGTCCATCCGCAGCAGTCTGCTATTGGGTTCACTACCTTGCAGTGCACCCCTGTCTCCATCGGGGTGCATTTGTCACTTGGCCACAGGTGACCTGACACAGCCATTCTCAGACAGAATTTCCCTAGAGGTTGCTAAGGGGTCCCTTGACCTCTCATGGGTGATTCCTTCAAAGTTCTGGCTCCAACGCCACTTGGTAGAGCCAGATGCATGAAACCCATGATCTTATAACTGTCTGTAAAGCTAGCATTCTGACTGCCACTGTGTTGGATTACAGAATTGCATTTTGTGCAACAACTACTGTACATCAGTATTTAGTAGAGATACATTCTTCAACCAGTAAATGGTACTGTTTATAAGATTGTAGCTGAATCTATGGTATGCTCTGTGTCTTTTCCCTAAATAATGTTTTCTGTCTGCAGTTAAAGCAGAGCACCCAAAAGGGGAAGCTCTGCTTGTTTGCACCCTCCATTGCCACATTTAGCACTTTATGGGGGGGGGGGGGGGGGATACCCGCTTCCACTTTTGAACATGGTTATCTGACCCGGAAGTGCCCCCCCGAACATATTAAGGGTCCCAGAACACTATGGGACCATTCACAAGGCACAACCCAGCTCCCAAATGCACAGTGGGATGCCAGCTGTGAATCTGCAAGACTTCACTTCCTGTTTCCCTTATTTTCTATGCTGGCGCTTGCACCCGAAGCTGATTGAAGAACTGGCTTGAGTGACAACAATGCTGCATCCCTGAACAGGTAAGTGTCCTTATATTAAAAATCAGCACCTACAGTATTTGTAGATGCTGATTTAATTTTTTGGAGAAAGCCTGGAGCTCCTCTTTAAGCAGAAAAGCATGTAGACTGTGCACTGTCTGTTGTGTAGGGCTATATAAAAACAATTCTAACACACTGCAAGGGCTTCATTCTTTCCAATGACCTTCAATGTAAGGGGCATTTTTCCCATTGATCTCCAATGAATTGGTTTTGTAAGGGTTTCTCAAGACCTGAATCTTTTTTTAGGTTCCTCTGGGGTAAAAGGTTTGAGAAAGATTGATCTAGACCAGGGGTGGGCAATTATTTTTTCGATGGGGCCACATGAGAAACTAAAAATATTTTGGAGGGCCGGGCCAAAAGGCTAAACTCAATACTGCATAAAATCAATTGTATTTCTTTATAAAAAGCAGTAAATATCATTGTTGGAAAACTGGTACGAGTACTTGTTATAGACATGGCACAGGAGGGGGACAGAGGCTGGGGACATGGCACAGGAGGGGGACAGAGGCTGGGGACATGGCACAGGAGGGGGACAGAGGCTGGGGACATGACACAAGAGGGGGACAGAGGCTGGGGACATGACACAGGAGGGGGACAGAGGCTGGGGACATGGCACAGGAGGGGGACAGAGGCTGGGGACATGACACAGGAGGGGGACAGAGGCTGGGGACATGACACAGGAGGGGGACAGAGGCTGGGGACATGGCACAGGAGGGGGACAGAGGCTGGGGACATGACACAGGAGGGGGACAGAGGCTGGGGACATGACACAAGAGGGGGACAGAGGCTGGGGACATGACACAGGAGGGGGACAGAGGCTGGGGACATACGCTGGGGACATGGCACAGGAGGGGGACAGACGCTGGGGACATGACACAGGAGGGGGACAGACGCTGGGGACATGACACAGGAGGGGGACAGACGCTGGGGACATGACACAGGAGGGGGACAGAGGCTGGGGACATGACACAGGAGGGGGACAGAGGCTGGGGACATGGCACAGGAGGGGGACAGAGGCTGGGGACATGGCACAGGAGGGGGACAGAGGCTGGGGACATGACACAGGAGGGGGACAAAGGCTGGGGACATGGCACAGGAGGGGGACAGAGGCTGGGGACGTGGCACAGGAGGGGGACAGAGGCTGGGGACATGGCACAGGAGGGGGACAGAGGCTGGGGACATGACACAAGAGGGGGACAGAGGCTGGGGACATGACACAGGAGGGGGACAGAGGCTGGGGACATGGCACAGGAGGGGGACAGAGGCTGGGGACATGACACAGGAGGGGGACAGAGGCTGGGGACATGACACAGGAGGGGGACAGAGGCTGGGGACATGGCACAGGAGGGGGACAGAGGCTGGGGACATGACACAGGAGGGGGACAGAGGCTGGGGACATGACACAAGAGGGGGACAGAGGCTGGGGACATGACACAAGAGGGGGACAGAGGCTGGGGACATACGCTGGGGACATGGCACAGGAGGGGGACAGACGCTGGGGACATGACACAGGAGGGGGACAGACGCTGGGGACATGACACAGGAGGGGGACAGACGCTGGGGACATGACACAGGAGGGGGACAGACGCTGGGGACATGACACAGGAGGGGGACAGAGGCTGGGGACATGACACAGGAGGGGGACAGACGCTGGGGACATGACACAGGAGGTGGACAGAGGCTGGGGACAGGCAGCCACTGTTTAATCAATAGCCACAATTGATTAAACAGTGGCTGCATGTGATGGCACAGTGGCTGCGTGTGATGGCACAGTGGTTGCGTTTGATGGGCACAGTGGCGACAATTGATGGCACAGTGGCTGCGTGTGATGGGCACAGTGGCAACAATTGATGGCACAGTGACTGCGTGTGTTGGCACAGTGGCTGCGTGTGTTGGCACAGTGGCTGCGTGTGATGGGCACAGTGGCTGCGTTTGATGGGCAGAGTGGCTGCGTGTGATGGGCACAGTGGCTGCGTGTGATTGGCACAGTGGCTGCGTGTGATTGGCACAGTGGCTGCGTGTGATTGGCACAGTGGCTGCGTGTGATTGGCACAGTGGCTGTGTTTGGGAACAGTGGCTGCGTGTGATTGGCACAGTGGCGACAATTTATGGTGGCACAGTCGCTGCCTGTGTTGGCACAAGTGGCTGCATGTGTTGGCACAAATGGCTGCGTGTGTTGGCACAAGTGGCTGCGTGTGTTGGCACAAGTGGCTGCACCCCCCCCCCCCTCCGTGACATACAGACTGCCCCCCCATGACATACAGACTGCCCCCCCCCTGGACATACAGACTGATCCCCCCCGTAGGTAGCCTATACAAGCCTGTGTCCCCCGTGGTCATCCTGATGCAGTGTTCCTCGGCAATAGCTCTCGGCGCGTGCAGAGTTAATCTGACTCAGCTGTGTTGTAGTGCAGCAGCTCTGCGCTCGATTTCAATGGACTGAAATCGGCACATGCTCAGTTGCTACAAGGGATGCCAATTTTCTTGGGATGCCGATCTTACTGCTACCGGCCCTGCCTACTGTTATCACCGCGGCGGGGAACATTAGACAGCGTTCGTTTGAACAGCTGTTTTCCCCGCTGCGCATAGACACTCCCCCTTGGACGGATCTGTCCAATCGCGAGCAAGGGGGAGTGTCTATGTGACTCCCCCTTGCTCGCGATTGGACAGATCCGTCCAAGGGGGAGTGTCTATGCGCGGCGGGGAAAACAGCTGTTCAAACGAACGCTGTCTAATGTTCCCCGCCGCGGTGATTAACGTGGCAGCGGCGGCGGGGGTGGGCCGGATTAAAAGGTCCGCCGGGCCGTATACGGCCCGCGGGCCGTAGTTTGCCCAGGTCTGATCTAGACAGTATCATTTCTAACTGGAGCATAGAATGTCATTCAAGTATTCGGCCGTGTGGGTACAACACTGCAGTAAACCAGATATTTGCAACTGTAAACTGGAATATGAGACTTACTGTACCAACTGCTGTCTGCAAATGGGAAAAAGTAAATATTTATATGTAAGTAAATTGAGATTTTCCTAGCTTGTGACGGAAAATATTAGTTATATGAAGACAGGAGGCGAGTATCTTATGCATTATCTTTCCTTTAATAATGCCCACAGCAGAAATACAACTTTAGTGGATTTTAGTAATAATAAAAGAATTTTTACAACCAAAACTACAAGTCCCAGCAGCCCCCAGGGCCTATCAGCCAATCACGTGGTCCCTGCCAGTATATAAGGGGCTGCCCCTTTAATCACTTCCTCTTTCTTGGAGCGAACTGTCAAAGACTTGAAAACCGCGAACTTCAATTCCAACTAGTCTTCCGACCATCAACGATTTGGATTCGGTGAATCGCGTGAGTAGAGGTCCCAACGGGGACAACAAAGGAGATTCCTCCGGAAATTGCTCAGCCCGTGGCTCGCGTGTTGCGGTCCTCAGTAACCTGGAACAATATGAGAAAAAAAGACCATGATAGGGTTGGGTCGGGAGGGAAGATACTCGCCTCCTGTCTTCATATAACTAATATTTTCCGTCACAAGCTAGGAAAATCTCAATTTATATATCAGACAGGAGGCTCATATCTTATGCAAGTTCAAAGTCATACATAGATATAAATACAATAACAATTAAGTATACGTCTAATTAACAACCGAGTTATAGAACCGACATAGATACGTGTTCCTCCGGTCTAAAGTAGAATTGGCGGAAGGTGGATTCGGAAGACCAGTCCGCCGCTCTCAGAAGGTCCGAAAGCGAACCTCCCGAGGTGATTACCTTTGTGGCCATTGCACCCCTGGAAGAGTGTGCCCCGAATCGTGTAACGTCAATCCCAGCCAAGCCCATGGTGGACCTAACCCATCTGGCCAGAGTGGCCGAGGACACCGGCAGGTGTGGGCCGACGTAAGAAATAAGAAGTTGGGATAGAGACGGAGACCTAAGCGGGGCCGTCTGTAATTCATACGTCTGTAAACAGCGAACCACGCATAAACGTGGATGTGATGGGAAAAAAGGGATAGAATACAGATTGTATCCCTGTCTTTGTTCTTCGAACTACTGAAAACTGTACGCCTTGAGGTGAGAATTGGCGTCTGGATATGTCCAGGGCCCTCACATCGGATATGCGTTTGATGGAGACAAGGCATAAAAGGACTGTAAGCTTGAAGGACAACAGTTTTAGCGGAAGAGCGTCGTTATCTTCCCATGCAGAAAACATGTTCAATACCCTGGAGACATCCCAGGTGCTTTGATATCTGGGGCGAGGAGGACGTTGGAATCTAACGCCTCGCAGGAGACGACACACCACGGGGTGTTTTCCCACTGGAAGGGAATCTACCGGGGAATGGTAGGCCGAAATCGCAGAGCGGTACACGTTAATGGAGCTATAAGATCTCCCGGATGCAAAAGAATCTGCCAGGTAGTTAGCAACCATTGCTACAGGTGCGTGAACGGGATCAATTTTCCGTTGATCACACCAACGTACCCAGGTTCCCCAGGCTGATCGGTATGCCGATCTAGTCCCGGGGGCCCAGGCCAGGGCGAGAAGGTCCCTAGCTGTTCGTGAAAGGTCGCAATCTGCGCCTGACACCCCGAAATCAGCCAAGCGAGGAGATGAAGGTTGTGATCCACGACCAGAGGGTGGGGTTCTCCTGCAGGATTGGAGAGGAGGTGAGGAACCCGGGGAAGCAGCCTGGGGAGATCTATGGTCATTCCCAGGAGAAGGGGAAACCACGGTTGTGTTGGCCACCAAGGAGTGATCAGCACAACTGAAGCTTGCAGGTTTGCCACCTGCAATAGGAGTCTGAGGATCATGGAGAAGGGAGGGAACGCATAGTGTGTCCCTCGCGGCCAAACCTGCCGAAGGGCATCTATTGCCAGGGCTTCGGGGTCCGGCCTCCAGCTGTAAAAGCGAGGGAGTTGGCAATTGAGGCGGGATGCGAACAGGTCCACGGAGAAAGGACCCCATAACCGGAACAGAGAAAGGAATACCGTCCGATCCAGTCGCCAATCGCTGGAATCTGTGAGGTATCTGGAATTCCAGTCCGCGATCAAGTTCGAGGCACCTGGGATGTATTCCGCCAGAGGAACGACATTGCGTTCCAGACAGAAGTGCCAAAACTCTTTTGCCAGGTTCGCCAGAGCTTTGGATCTGGAACCTCCTAGGCGGTTGACATATTGGACTGCGGTTACATTGTCCATCCGCAGCAATACACAACAATTGGAGGCGTTCGGAAGGAGACTCTTGAGGGCGAAGAAGGCCGCCATGAGTTCCAACGCATTGATATGAAGCAGGGACTCCCCTGCGGACCATGTCCCTCCTGTGGTGGATGTTCCGCAGCGAGCCCCCCAGCCGTGTCGACTCGCATCCGATTCTATAATATAATCCGGATTGGAGCTGAAGATGGTCTTCCCGTTCCAATCGATGGCGTGACTCAGCCACCAACGCAATTCTACTATTGCTTCTGCATCCAGAGGTACTTCGTCTGCATAGCGAAGACCCTGTCGCAGGTGGAGAGCTTTGAGTCTCTGAAGGGCTCGGTAATGTAGGGGAGCCGGGAAGATGGCCTGAATAGAGGCCGATAAAAGTCCTACTAATCGGGCCAAACCGCGTAAAGATACTCGCCGTTTGTACAATATGGCACGAATCTCCTTGCGGATAGTAGTTAGCTTGGCTTTGGGTAAGCGAAGGATAGAGTGTTTGGTGTCCACTAAGAAACCCAAAAACTCCATCTCCTGTGAAGGGGTCAAGATGGATTTCTCGTGGTTGATGACGAAACCTAGTCCCTGGAGCAATCTGACGGTCCAGGTGGCATGGGTCATCGCTTGGTGATGAGATCGGGCCATTATGAGGAGGTCGTCTAGGTATATGATTAACCGGACGCCCCTGCTCCGTAAGGCCGCCACCACCGGCTTCAACAATTTGGTGAAGCACCATGGGGCGGAGGAGAGTCCGAAGGGTAGGCAAGTGAACTGCCACAACCTGTCTCTCCAAAGGAAACGCAGAAGGTGTTGGGAAGCAGGGTGAATGGGGACTGTGAGGTAGGCGTCCTTCAAGTCCACCTTTACTAGCTAGTCCTCTGGGCGTAACAGGTCTCTCAAATAGTGGATCCCCTCCATCTTGAAATGTTGGTAGACGACATGTTGATTGAGGGTCCTTAGATTTATGACGGGGCGAAATCCGCCATCCTTTTTTCTTACTAGAAAGAGGTTGCTGAGAAACCCCGGGGAGACAGGGTGTACCTCTATCACGGCCTGTTTGGTAAGAAGGGCCTGAAGTTCTAGGTCTATGAGTGCTGAACTTTTGTTTGAGAATTTGATGGGTTGAGGCATTACATTCATTTCTGGCAAAGAGTACAGTTCTATCTGATATCCTGCCACCGTGTTGAGTATCCAGGCGTCTGCCGTAATCGCAGACCAAGCGTGGATAAAATGTCTCAGCCTTCCCCCCAAGAGAATGTGACAAGGATTCGGGTGTGTGACACTCACCGGTATTAGGTCTTGAGCGGGGATAGCCTCTCCCTCCGCGTCCTCTCCAGGGTCGTCCGCGAGGTGGGAAGAAGGGGGCTGGTTGCGCCACCGGGATTGGGTAGGATTGTGGAGCCTGGCTGTACTGAGCGGGAGCTCTAAAGTATTGCCTGCCTGCGGAATAGCGACCGGCAGAACGGCCCCTGTTTCTGCCGGCCCTAGGAAAAACCTTGGTTGACCCTGATTTTTTCAGGGATGATTGGGCTTTGTCCAAACTGGTGTATAATCCTACCATCTTATTAATGTCCTTAATAAGTGAATCGCCAAAGAGCATACCTTCGGCTGAAGGGCCCGGTTCTGAGTCTGCGAGGTGGGCCAATTGAGGGTCTAACCTCATCAGGATGGAGCGACGACGCTCCGTGGAGCAGATGGTATTGGCGGAGCCTAGTAGGCACACTGTTCTCTGGGCCCAACCTCTAAGTTGGTCCAGGTCTACAGGGGTCCCCGTGGAGGAGGCCTGTTCTGCAATGTTCAGTATTTTGGTGACTGGGCCAAACAGGTCGAGGATTCTATCCTGAATAGATCGGAAAGATCTTTCAATCCCCTTTTTGGAGTATTTACCTTGTTTGGTAAGGTACCTGAGAAGTACCGGGTCTACCTCTGGGGTGACTACCGTCTTTTTAGGGATACAGGGACACTCCGCCCTCAGCTTACTGCGATTATTCTTATCTACGGACCTGCGGGCCCAGTATTGAATATATTGGGCTACCTCCGGGAGGGGAGCCCATTCGCCAGATCGGGGGTGAGAAATCCCTTCTGGGTCGAAGAAGGGTTCTCCCCTGGCGTCTAAGATAATTTCGCCCTGGGTTACAGGGGTGGCGTTGTCAGGTGGCGCCATATGCCCACTACCCTCATAATCCGTATCTTCCTCAGACTCGTAGGCGTCTGACGCCTCAGATCCTGTGGACGAATCTGATGTGTCCACAAAGGAATCTGGTTTAGTCCGTTTGGTGGACTTCTGCCTCTGCTTTTGCTGCTCCCCGAGGCTCAGGGGTCGGTGAGAGTCTGGTAGGGTAGTGGGTCGGCAGACCGGGTTGGGTGCTGCCTGGGGCACATTATTTACTTCCCCTGCCGGGGAGTCGTATGTTGTGGGAACATGCTTGCGTTTGTGTGTCGCTTTGCCCTTTGTGGGCGGTTCACCACGGCCTGGGGGTCCAGGCATGACAGGTGCAGCCAGTTGAGATACAGGGGCGGAAGCCATGGCTATTTGCACCGAATGATTTATTAATTCCTGTATCTGGGCAGCAGTAAGGAAAATAGGGTTCTGGGGGGTAATATTTCCCTCAGATGGCATGGTAGTAAATTCAGAGCAGTCTTCATCAGCCATGATGTTGCTCAATTATGCAGTTTTAGTGTATATATATATCTATTTGTGCCCTCAGTAGAAATCGTTCAGCAGTGTCAGCAGATACTGTGAGTATCTGATAGAAGGGAGCCGCTGAAGGGGTTAATTGAATTGATAATATATATATATATATAGAATCTCTATTTTGCCCCAGAGGATACTCTAATAGCTCCTACCGTATCGCCAGGTCACTCCACACTGGAGCCGTGGCGTACGATAGGCAGATCCCCCGTTCAGGAGGGCGTAATCTCGCGAGATTACGTCTCCTGCATGCTGGTAGGCTGGAGCGGAGCTCCGCCGGGCACGCCCCCCGCAGCGTACTGGACGCTGATAGGAGGATGTGTGGGCTGCTCGACACGCCCCCCCCCAGAGACACGGGCGCCTGAGGAGAAGCGTGCGGAGCGTGTGAGGAGGTAGGAAAAGGGCGCCAAGCCAGTAAGAGATGGCGCTGCCTGGGAGATTAGGATCTAGGGACAAAATAACGTTATGAGGTTATTGTTAACGCCGCAAACAGGGGTTTGAGCATTGATAAACCTAGAGACTCACTACCTTCCCCTAGATCAATGATGCAGACAGAATCTATCTATTATACCCTAAAAGGGAGAAAATACATAATATATCCAATATATACAATATCTAAGTAACTGATAAGTGTGGAGGGAACAAGTCCCATCCACGAGTCACATAAATTAAAATCTGAATAATTAATATATATCAATCTATAATTAGTACTCATTTGAATAGTACTTATCTGATTTCTTGCTGTGAGCAGAAAGAAAGAGGAAGTGATTAAAGGGGCAGCCCCTTATATACTGGCAGGGACCACGTGATTGGCTGATAGGCCCTGGGGGCTGCTGGGACTTGTAGTTTTGGTTGTAAAAATTATTTTATTATTACTAAAATCCACTAAAGTTGTATTTCTGCTGTGGGCATTATTAAAGGAAAGATAATGCATAAGATATGAGCCTCCTGTCTGATATATAATTTATATTTATTTACAACATATGCAAGTTTTTATATATCGCTCATTTAAAAACTAATACAAGAAACCATGTTACTCTGTTCCCATTCAGGGGAAAAGGAATGGTCTGTTTAAACTGCAGCCCTGACCACTCTTAAAATTAGAATTTGAGAAAGAATTGCCCCAGTGTCAGTAGGAATAAACAGCATCTTTGGTATTAGGAGGGTGGAATAGTGCCCCATTCCTAGTGTCAGTGGGGAGGAATAGTGCTCCTTTGTTGGTGTCCGTTTGAGGAATAGTGCCCCATCGTTGGTGTCAATGGGAGAAATTTTGGTTGGTTGCAGGCTGGTCGGTAAGTTGAGCTGGGAATTTTCTTTGGTTTTGTTTCACATGCTTTGCCTTTTACAAGACTCTGGTCCGGCCGCACCTAGAGTATGCTGTCCAGTTCTGGGCACCAGTCCTCAGGAAGGATGTAGTGGAAATGGAGCGAGTACATAGAAGGGCAACAAATCTAATAAAGGGTCTGGAGGATATTAGTTATGAGGAAAGGTTGCGAGCACTGACCTTGTTCTCTCTGGAGAAGAGAAGCTTGAGAGGGGAAATGATTCCAATTTACAAATACCATACTGGTGACCCCACAACATGGATAAAACTTTTTCGCAGAAGGGAGTTTAACAAGACATGTGGCCACTCATTACAATTAGAAGAAAAGAGGTTTAACCTTAACCACTTCCATACAGGGCACTTATACACCTTCCCGCCCAGACCAATTTTTAGCTTTCAGCGCTGTTGCAATTTGAATGACAATTGCGCGGTGATGCTACATTGTACCCAAACTAATTTTTTATCATTTTGTACCCACAAATAGAGCTTTCTTTTGGTGGTATTTGATCACCTCTGGGAATAATTTTTTCTGCAAAAAAAATTAAAAAAGACCGAAAATTTTGAAAAAAATATGTTTTTTTTTTGTTTCTGTTATAAAACATTGTAAATAAGTAAGTTTTCTCCTTCACTGATGGGCACTGATGGTACTGCACTGACGGGCACTGATAAGGCGGCACTAATGGACACCGATGAGGTGGCACTGATGTGACATTGATGGGCACTAATATGCGGCACTGATGGGCGGCACGGATGGACACTGATAGGCGGCATGGATGGGCTTGGATAGGTGGCACGGATGGGCATGGATAGGTGGCACAGATGAGCACAGATAGGCTGCATGGATGGGCACGGATAGGCAGCATGGATGGGCACTGATAGGCAGCATGAATGGGCACTGATAGGCGGCATGGATGGGCACTGATAGGCGGCATGGATGGGCACTGATAGGTGGCACGGAAGGTCATAGATGGGCACTATCGTATGTGTTGTACTAATGGATGCCAATCAGTGCCAAACAATGCCTGCCAATCAGTGATGCCCATTGTGGGCACTGATTGGCATCCATTGCGGCACTGATTGGCATCCATTTTGTGTGTCCTTCTCATCCCTGGTGGTCTAGGGTTATATTCTTTTTTTTTTTTGCATCCCTGGTGGTCTAGAGGGCATCCCTGGTGGTCCAGTGGGCATCCTCGTGGGGACTGGGCTGATAATCGATCAGCACAAACCCCTCCGTCACAGGAGCAGCCGATCGGCTCTCCTCTACTCGCGTCTGACAGACGCGAGTAGGGAAAAGCCGATTACCGGCTTTTTCTGTTTACATCGTGATCAGCCGTGATTGGATGCGGCTGATCATGTGGTAAAGAGTCTCCGTGAGAGACTCTTTACCTTGATCGGTGTTGCGGGGTGTCAGACTGACACCCTGCAATAACGATCGCTGCGATGCGCGCCCCCGGGGGCGCGTAGCGGCTCAGAATCCTGAGGACGTCATATGACGTCCAGTCAGGATTCTACAACCAATTTGCCGACGTCAATATGTCATTGGCGGGCGGCAAAAGGTTAAACTACTTAAGAGGGTTCTTTACTGTAAGAGCGGCAAGGATGTGGAATTCCCTTCCACAGGCGGTGGTCTCAGCGGGTCAGCGGAGGGCATCAATGGTTTCAAGAAACTATTATTAGCACCTGAATGACCACAACATACAGGGATATACAAGGTAATACTGACATATAATCACACACATAGGTTGGACTTGATGGATTTATATCTTTTTTCAACCTCACCTACTATGCAACTACCCATATGGAAGAAAAATATATTTCCAATATATTTATTAAAAAAAATTATATATTTTAAATATATTTACAATATATTGGCCTACGCAAATATATTTTTACATCTATTCCAAAAATGTAAATTAAAATATATTTTCCAAAGGCATATATTTGAAAATATATTTTTTTTAATATATTTGCCAGATATTTTTGAGCATCTAAAAAAATGCATTTAAACATATATTTTTAAATATACTTGTAAAGGCATTCCAAAATATAATTTAAATGCATTTTCCAAAGACATATATTGGAAAATATATTTTTAAAATATATTCTTCAGATTTTTTTAAACACATAAAAAAAGTAATTTCAACATATATTTTTACATATATTTGTAAATGTATTCCAAAAATATAATTTTAATATATTTTCCAAAGGCATATATGTGTTATATGTTATATGTTTACAAATATATGTTTGTAAATATATGTTTCAGATATTTTTGAACATATAAAAAAAATGCATTTGAACATATATCTTTAACCACTTCCATACTGGGCACTTACGCCCCTTCCTGCCCAAGCCAATTTTCAGCTTTCAGCACTGTCGCACTTTGAATGACAATTGCGCGGTCGTGCTACACTGTACCCAAACAATTTTTTTATCATTTTGTTCCCACAAATAGAGCTTTCTTTTGGTGGTATTTGATCACCTCTGCGGTTTTTATTTTTTGCGCTATAAACAAAAGAAGAGTGACAATTTAAAAAAAAAACACTATTTTTTACTTTTTTATTTAATAAATATCACAATTTAAAAAAAAAAAAAACGTTTTTTTTTCCTCAGTTTAGGCCGATATGTATTCTTCTACATATTTTTGGTAAAAAAAAATCGCAATGATCATATATTGATTGGTTTGCGCAAAAGTTATAGCGTTTACAAAATAGCTGATAGATTTATGGCATTTTTATTTTATTAATTTTTTTACTAGTATTGGCGGCGATTTGCGATTTTTTTACTGTCACCGTGTCATTGCGGCGAACACATCGGACACTTTTGACACGTTTTTGGCGCCATTCACATTTATACAGCGATTAATGCGATAAATATGCACTAATTACTGTATAAATGTGACTGGCATTCAAGGGGTTAACACTAGGGGGTGAGGGAGGGGTTAATATGTATCCCTAAATAATGTTCTAACTGTGGGGAAAGGGGGGTGACTGGGGGAGGTGACCGATGCTGTGTCCCTATGTACAAGGGACACAGATCGGTCTCCTCTCTCCCCTGACAGGACGTGGAGCTCTGTGTTTACACACAGAGCTCCACGTCTTGTCCCTGTAGCCGCCGATTCCGAGTGCCTGGCGGACATCGCGACCGCCAGGCACGCGCATCGGCATCTCGGGGACGCGCCGGACGCGCGCGCGCGGCCGCCGGCGCGCTCGCGCGCCCCCCAGTGGCCGCAAGAATACAGGACGCCAAATGACGTCCTGTTGAATTTTCAGAGTAACCGTGGAGCCGTCATTTGACGATGGCCCGGTACTCTAGTGGTTAAATATACTTGTAAATGCATTCCAAAAATATAATTTAAATGTATTTTCCAAAGATATATATTAGAAAATATATTTTAAAAATATGTTTTTCTGAAAATATTTAGGGGCAGATTCACAAAGCGAGTACGCCGGAGTACTTTCAAATTTCCCGCGTCGTATCCTCAAAACAAGATACGACGGCATCTGGGTTAGATCCGACAGAAGTACGTTTTCGTACGCCTTCGGATCTAAGATGCAATTCTTCGGCGTCCGCTGGGTGGCGTTCACGTAGTTTTCTGCGTCGAGTATGCAAATTAGCTATTTCCGACAATCCACGAACGTACGAGCGACCCTCGCATTCTTTTACGTCGTCTCTAGTCGGCTTTTTTCGGCGTATAGTTAAAGCTGATATTTGGCGGTGTATAGTTAAACCTGCTATGTTAAGTATGGCCGCCGTTCCCGCGTTTAATTTGAATTTTTTTTTACGTTGGCAGCAAGTCGTCCGTGAATCGGGATGGACGTAATTTACGTCCACGTCAAAACAATGACATCCTTGCGACGTCATTTAGCGCAATGCGCGGTGGGAAATTTAGGAACGGAGCATGCGCAGTTCGTTTAGCATGGGGACGCGCTTCATTTAAATGAAACACGCCCCCTACTCGCCGCATTTGAATTCAGCGCCGTTACGCCGCTTGAGATACACTACCCCGCCGTAACTTACGGCGCAAAATCTTTAAGGATTCGAACCAAAGCCAGGTAAGGTACGGCGGCGTAGCGTATCTCAGATACGATGCGCCGCGGCAGATCCTTGTGGATCTGCCCCTTAATGTCTAATAAAGACATTTCAACATATATTTTTTCTGACATTTTTGTAACTATGACATAGATAACATTCTGAATACATTTATAAGAGAGCCACTCCCATTTTTGTTTTACTCCTTTTAAAATAAAAAAATAAAATAAAAACCAAAAGATTCAAATAAAATATTACATTTTTTTTATAAGATTTTAAGCACATAATCCATTTAATACAAAGCAGATAAAAAGCAGATAAACCTGTCGCATCCACTTTCCATTCCCAAAGAATATCATTCTGAATTGAGAACGCATGTCGGCGGACCAGCAAAACGTCTTAAAATACCTTAAGTCCAGTTAGTTTAAATTTATTGATTGACCTGAATGAATGAGAACCTTCAGGCCCCGTACACACGACAGAGAAACTCGACGTGCCAAGCACGTCGAGTTCCTCGTCGAGTTCTGGGATGAAGCCGCCGAGAAGCTCGGCGGGACGCCTTCTCCCATAGAACAACGAGAAAATAGAGAACATGTTCTCTATTTTCTCATCGAGCTTCTCGGCGGCTCCATCGAGCCAAAACTGTACAGACGACAGAGTTTCTCGGCAGAATCCGGGTTTTGACCGAGTTTCTCGGTGAATTCTGCCGAGAAACTCTGTCGTGTGTACGGGGCCTCAGACATCCACCTCCACAGTACAAGGATCTTGTCTGCTTACAGGGTACCAAGAGAAACTCCGGATATAAATCTTCAATGTTCTGTTTAATCCATGAATCAGAAGTTGCATTATTATTACCAAACTCGCTCATCAGTGTCTTTATGGACCTTGCTTTGTGCACTGGTGTGCAGTCATGTTGGAACAGGAAGGGGCCGTCCCTAAACTGTTCGCACAAAGTTGGGGGCATGAAATTGTCCAAAATATCTTGGTATGCTGACGCCTTAAATGTTCCCGTCACTGGAACTAAGGAGCCAAGCCCAACCCCTGAAAAACAACCTCACACCATAATCTCCCCTCCACCAAATGATTTGGACCAGTGCACAAAGCAAGGTCCATAAAGACATGGATGAGCGAGTTTGGGGTGGAGGAACTTGACTGGCCTGCACAGAGTCCTGACCTCAACCCAATAGAACACCTTTGGGATGAATGTGCTTCTGGGAGAATGGTCAAACATTCCCATAGGACAGCCTTCCCAGAGGAATTGAATCTGTTATAGACTGGGATGCCATTAAAGTTCATGTGCGTGTAAAGGCAGGTGTCCTAATACTTTTGGTAATATAGTATATATAGTATATATACTGTATATTCTTTTTATACTAAGTCCAGTCCATTGTTTGGACTTAGTACCTGCCAAAGGGTAATTCCAGCAGCCAAATAAAAGGAATTGGGATATTAAAGTTCTCCCCAGCACAAAATTAAAACTCAGCAGCTACACAATGGGGGTTATTTACTAAAGGCAAATCCACTTTGCACTACAAGTGCAAACTACAAATGCAAAGTGCACTTTAAATTGCAAGGAAAGTGCACTTGGAAGTGCAGTCGCTGTAGATCCGAGGGGAGAAAGGAAAATAAAAAAACAGCATTTTAGCTTGCACATGATTGGATGATAAAATCAGCAGAGCTTCCCCTCCTTTCAGATCTACCCCTCAGATTTACAGCGCCTGCACTTACAAGTACACTTGTAGTGCAAAGTGAATTTGCCTTTAGTAAATAACCCCCATACTGTACACATACTGCAGCTGCTGACTTAATATTAGGACACTTACCTGTCCTGGAATCCAGCGATGTTAGTACCCCAGCCAATGCTTCCATTGGCTCTCGGGGTGCTGCTGCTGCCATTCCCAATAGGGGCCAATTCACACCACATGCAGTCCAGTGCGTTTTTTTTTGTCTGCATGGAAAGTAGGTTATATGGTTTTCAATGGAATAATTCACACCAGTGCTTGCAGTTCCAGAAAAAAAGTAGAGCATGCTGCATTTTTCCTGCACTGGACTGTAATGGAACACTGTAAAGCACATAAAAAACGCACTAGAATGCACCTGAACGCACTGGAACACACATGTCATTATCTAAGGTTAAGAAAAAAAGAGGGGTAAATGCACTGGAATGCTTTAAAAACACACTAAACATGCCCTGGAATGCATCAAAAACACGCATGCAGAAAAGCTTCGGAAACGCATCTGCCGCAGCGAGATCTCTCGAAAGTAGGGACAGGTACCTGTCAAAAACAGGAACCTGCTCCCCTCCCCCGAAAGGTGGCAAATGTGGCAAAGTGGGGGGGGGGGGGAATAAGTGGAGCTTCCACTTTTGGGTGGAACTTCGCTTTAAATGTCATATCCCTGCCCAAGCTGAACTGTTGTCATGGGCCAATACTAGGCTGGGCTGGAAGATAAATATGTAAGTGATGAGAGCTGCATTCTTGTGTGTGTATATACACAGTATATATGTGTATATGTGTGTGTATATAATATATATATATATATATATATATATATATATATACATACATACACACACACATAGAGTATATCTGATATATATATATATATATATATATATATATATATATATATATATATATATATATATATATATATATATATATATATATATATAATGCCTCTCCCATCACTTACTTACATGTATAAATATTTTTCTCATTTATTTTTTTTCATTCCTTTTATTGGGATGTGGGTCTGTGATTTCTGTGCCTTCAATCTTCTAATATGTAAATCCTGCCCTGGGAAAAACTCTTCAAACAGACAGACTTCTATCATAATACAGGAAGACAGGAAGTGACCCGGGTGGGAACCTGAGGAGTGAACCTTCACCTCTCACTTCCTGTAAGGCCTAGTCTGAAAAGGAAAGCATGGCATGGTGGAGATACTCTGTATTCTCCTGGATGGATTCTCCTGGATTAAAGGTATGTCTTCTATCAAATAATATCAGAATTGTGAAAGTTTGGTGCATGAGTTAAGTTGTATTTGTCTATTTCCTGCTGAATAGTTCTCATTCTGTGTGCATTCACCTTCCCAGTTACCATGCAGCATGTGCACAGTAATGTAATATTATAGAGCTCCTCTTCCACAGCATGTCACTCTGCTTCATATAATGTGTGTGGCTTCCATGTTATATCCAGTAACTGTGTAGCATACTTTCAGTGCACCCTGCTTCATATAATATGTGTGGCTTCCATGTTATATCCAGTGACTGTGTAGCATACTTTCAGTGCACATTGCTGCATATAATATTATACGGCTTCCATTCTATATCCACTCATCATGCAGCATAGGGGTTGATTTACTGAAGGCAAATCCATTTTGCACTACAAGTGCACTTGAAAATGCAGTCGCTGTAGATCGGAGGGGAAGATCTGAAATGAGGGGAAGCTCTGCTGATTTTATCATCCAATCATGTACAAGCAAAAATGCTTTTTTTTTTTTTCCCCATGTCCCCTTCAGATCTACAGCGACTGCACTTCCAAGTGCACTTGTAGTGCAAAGTGGATTTGCCTTTAGTAAATATACCCCATAATGTCAGGGCACAGTGCTACCAATGTTTTATGTCTCCCTCCCCTTTTGCATATTATTATCTGCCCTGCTACTAGGTGCCAACAGATATGGATTTTTCCATACAGATACCAATTATGGGCCACCTTTCAGGCTGATAACAATATGAGGTACTGATATTCTGTTTACATCCAGCTGCCCCAGAAGTAGCCTGATGTCAGTTGACACCTAGGCCTTTTTTTTGTATTCTAACCACTGGCCACTGTCAGAATACAGGAAAAAAGAGCAGATAGCAGGGGAATCAATAGGCAGGTTGCTATTGACTATTTTAAATTGCAGTAGCCAATAGCTAGTGGGCTATTGCACCCGCCCACTGCCTGTTGTCAATCAGGATTTGAAGGAGAACATTATTCTTCCTCTGCTGATTGACAACAGGCAGTGGGAACGGGGCGCAATAGTCAGCCTAATTTTAAAATTGAAACAGCCAATGGCAGTCTGGCTATGGTTCCCCCACTACCTGCTGTTTACATTCAGCTGCCATCAAATAAATTGTGCAGAAAGAGGTTAGCGGTGTCTGTGTGTGTGTGTGTGTGGGGGGGGGGGGGGTGGAGGTGGAAAGCTAATTTTTTTTTTTTTTTGGGGGGGATTCTGACAGATGGGCCGCTGTCAAAGCACCTGACCAAGACTGACAACTGGTGAATGGAAAACCGGAATAAGCACTTGGAAGAAGAAAACCGACAACAGAGACAACTTGCCTTTGGTAAGCGGACAACTTAATTACGATGGTGGGCACCTTCCGTTTTTTTTTATATCACCGCACTCAACTGGCACTGTACCTGATCATCATATCTGCATCATCCTTCATTATTCATTTGGTCATCAGTGTTTGAGTTTTGTGGTGATATCATTAAGAACTTTTGAGGTTTGGTTTGCCAATTGTGTGCTGTTGGCATACAATTTTGGGATCACCGATTTGGCGTATTAACCTCTCATTGGCCCGGATTCAGTAAGATTTGCGCATAAATTACGGAGGCACAGGGCAACGATTTTGCCCTGTGCCCCCGCAAATTTGCGCCGCTGCCCTCGATTCACGGAGCAGTAGCTCCGTAAATTGCGAGGGCGCGCCGGGAAAATTGCCCGGCGTAAGCGCGCGCAATTTAAATGATCCCGCAGGGGGCGGGAATCATTTAAATTAGGCGCGTTCCCGCGCCGATGGTAAAGTGCATGCGCCGTCGGGAAACTTTCCCGACGTGCATTGCGGCAAATGATGTCGCAAGGACGTCATTTGCTTCAAAGTGAACGTGAATGGCGTCCAGCGCCATTCACGAATCACTTACGCAAACGACGTGAAATTCAAATTTCACGACGCGGGAACGGCGGATATACTTTAGCATTGGCTGCCCCTACTATTAGAAGGGGCAGCCTTACGCTAAAGACGCCGTACGGAAACTCCGTAACTTGCGTACGCAGGGCCCGCGCAACATTGTGAATCGGTGTTAGTATGCAATTTGCATACTATACACTGAGCACAATGGGAGCGCCCCCTAGCGGTCATCGCAAGAATGCAGCATAAAATCTGCGTGGCATAAGAGCCGTATGCCACGCAGATTTTAGGCTGCAGTCGGCGTTACGATGTTCCTGAATCAGGAGCATTCGTAACGCCGGAGCAAGTCAGCAATTGCGCTGCGTAACTATGGTTACGCAGGCGCAATTGCTCTCTGAATCCGGGCCATTGTTTATATATATATAATTGGACATTCATTTTGTGAATTTATATACAAATTTTTCTGTGCACTCTGATTTTTTGTTTTTGTTAATTATTGTGCACCGTTTTTGGCATATCAGCCCCTGGATGCCAATCTTTCAATGTGAATTGGTATTGGTAAAATTGTTTTATTTTAATTCATTTTTTATCTATTTATTGTGTGTTATTCCACCAGTACTGCTGCCTTTTGTTATTTTTATTATTTTTTATCTTTATTTTCTCTTTGACCAATCATTTGCCCTTTCATTCTACAGTATTTTAAGGCAGAGTTAGGCAACCTTAGAGAGGTGGAAATCTACCTGAACAACATGGGAGAAGTCAAAGATCACAGGGCACAGTGTCTTCCAATGTTGCCTCCTCACACCTGACTAAAACCTATAATTGCCGTACTACCGCGCTGCAATCACGTGCCTTTCACTGCAATTACTGGTGTAAACATTTTGCCTCCTCACCACCTTGCATAATTTCTCAGAGGCGCATTGGAGCATTGCATACCGCACGTGTGAATGAGCCCTTAGTTGCATTTGGCAATAGCACTTTTAAGGCTCATTCACATGTGAATTTGGGGTGGTAAAACCCTACCCCCTTTAGCTGCTAAGTGGGAGGGGGTCCGGGTGCCATGGGAGATGGGTGCTTGAGAGTTACTATTAGCTCTCAAGCAACCAGAAACAACAGTACCAATGGGGATCGTTGGGCAACTGGGAGTTTACTGTACTACATTCATTATAGTATCAGTGAGTGCACTGAGGTAACTACATACTATATGCACAAGTAAGATTTTTGTTTTGTGGAACATCCTTACATTTACCTTGGGAGAAACCCTCCTGGAATATTTTTGATCTGGTGGGGGGGTCAGCAGCAGACTGGAGGAAACCCTCTAATCATGTAAAAGTACATTTTTCCACAAGTCATCAATTTCTAACAAATGAAATGAATGGATATAGTGAGAAAATAGGGCATTATGTTACTTAAAAAGTTTTTATGCATTTCCATAGATTTGCCTGGCATAATGGATACTTTGAAAACCACAAGAGCGCAGCTAATAGTACTGAAGAATGGTGGTGGAAGTTCATCCTGTGTGGGTGTATCGTGTGCATCACCTTCTGTCCCATCTGAAGAGTTGAGCTCATCTCCTTGTCAAGTGTCATACTCGAGGGCTAAACAGGTAGGTTTTCTTTTGGTACCGAAAGATTAAAACGTTGTCTTTTTTTTTAAATATCAAACATGTCCTACTCCTATTTACCTGCTCTGTGTAAAGGTTTTTGTACAGAGCAGCTCAGATCCTTCTCTTCTCAGGTCCCATGCCAGTGCTCCTGAACCAGAGCTCTGTATGTCCAATCACACACTGAGCCTTGCCTTGGCCCCATCTCCTAATTATCTCACTGGCTGTGATTGACAGCACCAGGAGCCAATAGCTCCCACCGCTACAGAAAGCCAATCAGCAGTGCAAGTCCCTGGAGAGATAAGGCTCTCGTGGACATCGCTGGATCGAGAGGGGACTCATGTAAGTATAGGGGGGCTGCTGCACACAGAAGTATTTTTTTTACCTTCATGCATAGAATACATGAAGGTAAAAACCCTTGTGTCTTTACAACCACTTCAATAAAAAGTAACTTTTAAGGCGGTGCCACCAAGCGGCTGACAGATGGAGAGAAGCGGTTACAGTTAGACTCTATGAAAACATCAGCTTTGACATGTAGACTGTAAGCCAATTTGACTGTTGTGTCAAAATGAGATATCTTGCTCAGTCTGGTAGTGTCTGAACTAATAAGGCAAGTTGTAGGCAAGATGTTGATTTTTATACAGATTTTTGAAAAGTCTACAAAATTTTGATGTTTTTATACATGCTTAATATTGTTAGTTTTATTTACTCAGCTGCATCTGTTAGACCCCTTTCACACTGAGGCAGTTTTCAGGCGTTTTAGTGCTAGAAATAGCCTCTAAAAAGCTCATAAAACTGCATCCCTTTCAGTGCAATGAGTAATTTCACACTGGGGCGGTGCGCTTGCGCAACATTAGAAAAAGTCCTGCAAGCAGCATCTGGGGCGTGTTGGGAGTGTTATACATAGCGCTCCTAAAACACACCTGCCTATTGAAATTAATGGGCAGCGCTTCCAAAGCACCTTAATAGCGCATTAAAAACTGGACTTTTTCCCCTTTAAAAAAAAAAAAAAGCCAAAAAAGTGCTACAAAAACACTGCAAAACCGCCAGAGCTTTAGCAGCACTGCAGTGTGAAAAGGGTCTTATATGGCTTTTGATTCACAGGGAAAATCTAATAAGTCTAATATTTTCCATTTACTTTTTAAAGCTGCTACTTTGGCAAAGTTTCCTGGGACTTCATAAGGTGTGATCAGTGACGCTGTTACGAGAAAAATTGCGGCGTTGAAATATCACCTGAAGGGAAACATCAGGAACCTCAGCAGAATACCACAAACTTCTATGTCATTAATGTCATTTACCACAGTTAACACCACTTTCTATTCCCTGTGTTGTAGTTTTTGTATATTTACATGATAATAAAGTTGTGTGTATTGTACTGTGTTATTGTTTTTTTTCCAAATGTTTGCTAGTTTTATAGGCCTACAATTTATAAAATACAATATTTAAATACACAGTAATAGGAATGTATTTTTTTTTAATTTTGCATTCAGAAGTACATTTACATTTATATTTTAAATATATTTTAAAAAACATTCTTAATATATTTTTCCCAAATATATTGCCATATATTTGAAATGCTACAATTTTGGCCAGATTCAATATATTTCAAAAATATATTTCAATATATTTGTGAATATATTTTAGAATGCATTGTGAAATATGTTGCAAATATATTCATAAATATATGTTAAATGTACTTCTGAATGCATTTAGCAATATATTTTTGCAGCCATAAATATATTGCAAAGTGCATTTTGGAATGTATTCAGAAATATATGTAAAATGTACTTCTGAATGCATTTAGCAATATATTTCTGAATATATTCACAATGCATTCCAAAATGCACATTGCAATATATTTATGGTTGCATAAATATATTGCTAAATGCATTCAAAAGTACATTTAACATATATTTATGAATATATTTGCAACATATTTCACAATGCATTCCAAAATATATTCAATATATATTGCAATATATTTTTGAAATATATTGAATCTGGCCAAAATTGTAGCATTTCAAATATATGGCAATATATTTGAGAAAAATATATTAAGAATGTTTTTTTAAAATATATTTAAAATATATTTTTCTTCCACATGGGTATGTGCTCCTTGCTGCAAAGGCCAGTTATAGGTGGGGTAGTAGCCATTTTTACTGTTGGAATACTGGTGAGAGGACGCACAGGATCCCTTTTTTTTGCTTGAATTGCACTGCATTTTGTCAACCTTTGAATCTCTGCAAATCCCGCACGACATCAGTGTGAACCAGCACTAAGACTTTTGGTCATTGGAAGATAAAAATGACCATGTGTTGGTGGTCAGTGGAAGAAAAACATGCCCTAAAATCCCTGGTCAGTAGGAGGACAAAAGGCCCCAACAGTGTCAGTGGCAAAGCAGTATGGCTGCAGTCTGTATTGTCAAAAATTCTGTCAGATACGGTTAATTTGCGACACATCTCCACCTATGTATGGTGACCTATACCTAAATATGGTGACCGCTGGAGGAAATAGACAGCTGAAGGATCATGCTGAGCCTCCACACACATATTAGTACATGTTGCGTGAGAAGAGTTTGAGAGGCAGAGTCCAGCTGTCAGAGGACAATGGCGGTGGCGTGACCTAAATGGTAGGAAAGGTGCCTTTCGTCTTCCTACTCCATGTCTTGTATCAGTGGAAGGAGAAGTGCCCCAAGGGCTGGAGAAAGCAAGCAGGGGGGTGCAGTTTGGAGGCCACTGTTTTACACAATGCCTGAACAACACTGTTGAATGCCTGTCAACAGTTAGAACATGCTTACAGGAGGAGAGCAGAGAGAGAACCTCATTGTGTGCTGCTTCCTCCATATTGTTCAGTCAAAGGATGGCAGCATGTTTACAATAAAGGGGTTAGACAGAAAGGTGAAGTCAGCAGTGGCGGCTGGTGCTCAAAAATTTTGGGGGGGCGCAAACAAATGAAAAAAAAAAAAGATTGCAGCCTCACTGTGCCCATCAAAGGCAGCCACTGTGCCCATCAAAGGCAGCCACTGTGCCGATAAAATGCAGCCACTGTGCCCATCAAATGCAGCCACTGTGCCATGCCATCAATTGTCGCCACTGTGCCATCAATTGTCGCCACTGTGCCATCAATTGATGCCACTGTGCCATGCCAAACGCAGCCACTGTGCCATCAACTGTCGCCACTGTGCCATCAACTGTCGCCATTGTGCCGTCAACTGTCGCCACTGTGCCCATCAATTGTCACCACTGTGCCCATCAATTGTCACCACTGTGCCCATCAATTGTCACCACTGTGCCATGCCAAACACAGCCACTGTGCCATCAAACGCAGCCACTGTGCTATGCCATCAATTGTTACCACTGTGCCCACATCAATTGTCGACACTGTGCCCACATCAATTTTCGCCACTGTGCCCACATCAATTGTCGCCACTGTGCCCACATCAATTGTCGCCACTGTACCCACATCAATTGTAGCCACTGTGCCCACATCAATTGTAGCCACTGTGCCCACATCAATTGTAGCCACTGTACCCACATCAATTGTCCCCACATCAATTGTCCCCACTGTGCCATGCCAAACGCAGCCACTGTGCCATCAAACGCAGCCACTGTGCTATGCCATCAATTGTTACCACTGTGCCCACATCAATTGTAGACACTGTGCCCACATCAATTGTCGCCACTGTGCCCACATGAATTTTCGCCACTGCCCACATCAATTGTCGCCACTGTGCCCACATCAATTGTAGCCACTGTGCCCACATCAATTGTAGCCACTGTACCCACATCAATTGTCCCCACTGTGCCCACATCAATTGTCCCCACTGTGCCCACATCAATTGTCCCCACTGTGCCCACATCAATTGTAGCCACTGTGCCCACATCAATTGTCCCCAAATCAATTGTAGCCATTGTTCCCACATCAATTGTCGCCACTGTGCCCTGTAAAATGCTGCCAGTCAGATCAGATTGCCCCCGCCCGGCACTTACCTTTCTAGGGTTCGCCATCCTCCTTCCACGGTCCCTCTATGTCTTCTGCTGCCCTCGATGACACTTCAGCCAATCAGGTTACTGATAACCAGAATCAGTGAACCTGATTGGCTGAGAAGGCCGTCAGTCTTATCCAAGGGACGTAGCCCCCCTACGTTCCCTGGATAAGACATCCGGGAGCTGAAGGGCTGTACTCGGAAAGCCGCTGGCTCTGATAGGCACTTCCGCACTGCCAACCAGCTGCCGTTTTTCAGATAGCCGGCGCCCTATGTCCGGTTATCTGAATAGACCAGCGGCAGCTGGCCGCAATAACATACAATCATGCAATGCATGAGTGTATGTTATTTGCGCGGCGCTGCAGAATGACATTTTAAAAGCCTTAAAGGGCCTCCCCCCCCCCCCAGTTTTTTTTTATGACTACAGAAGGGGGGGGCGGCGCCCCCTATGGACGGGCTGCCACTGGAAGTCAGCAACCTGGATGTGCTCTCTGGCAGCAGAGTATTGGGCCGTAGTTTGGAGATCCCTTAGATTCATTGACAGGTGTAAATCACACACTGTATATATATAAATATATATATATATATTTGTAGTTCTAGTTTTAGTTTTCTTAGAGTTCACTTTTTAGATGGAGGGTGGAATGGTTAGAAATTATGTCACCTTCCATTCCTTTCTATAATCCCATTAAGGATATTCCATCTAACTGCAAGCCTGGGCATTATGACAGCAAGTAAGTGCTGTGTCCCCAACCGGTAGCAGTTATAGCATTTGCTTTTACTAGAGTGCGGAAGGGTTCGTTTATTTTGTATTGCGCATTTTATTTATTTATTCCAATCACTTGTGTGGTCACTGCAACCAGGAATTTTTTTTTTCCTGTACTTGCACTTCAGGCTATAGTTGGCAAACATTAACTGGTTAGCAAATTCAAATATTTCATACTGAGACCCAAAGTAGCAAATCTAGCGGTGTGCTTCCATACTGGCACCATACAGCGTTAACTGTCTTCTAAGACCACTTTAGCACTTAGCAGTTTTTACTGAATAAGACTGTCTTCAAACGCAGCAGCTATCTTGATATCTGTGAGCTGTCTTCTCTGCAAGAACACCACAGTGGCAGAAGGTCAGGCCAATTATTGTGTCCATCTATCTGATGTAACGGCTACCAAAATGTAAAAACTTTCTTACAGTGATCAGTGAGACTGAAGAGCGCAGACCTCTTAAGAATTGTAAGTACGGCGGACAAACATCAAGAAGCAATCTGTAATTATCAAGACATTCTCTTAGAGAGGCTCAGCTAACTGTGAAAAAATAGTATCTCTCTTTCCACTATGTACAGGTAAGGCAAAAGGGAGGAGAGGAGATGTGGTTTGCACTGTATATCTCAACAAAATAGATCTATTCCCTATTAAAGTGGGGATTCTAAAATTAACTAACATCATTTTTTGGAACCTGCTGCCATATACAATGGGGAAAAATAATTATTTGATCCCCTACAGATTTTGTAAGCTTGCCCACTTACAAAAAAAATGAAGGGTCTATAGGTTTTTATCATAGGTGTATTTTAAACAATAGAGACAGAATATCAACTAAAACAACACAATACAAATGTTATAAATTGAGTTGCAGTTCAGTGAGTAAAACTGATCCCCAAGCAAAACATGACTTAGTAGTTGGTGGAGAAACCCTTGTTGGGAAGCACAGGGGTAAGACGTTTCTTGTAGTTGGTTACCAGGTTTGTACATATCTCAGAAGGGATTTTGGTCTACTCTTCTTTAAAGATCTTCTCTAAATCTTTATTGCAACGCAAGGTTTCAGCTCCCTCCATACATTTTCTATAGGATTAAGGTCTGGAGACTGGCTAGGCCACTCAACGACCTTAAATCGGAGTTCCACCCTATTTTTCAACTTATCAGCATTAGTTTTAACACTGCCCCTTTAAATACATTTGGAATGTCTTTTTTTTTTCTTTTAAATACTCACGTTTTTATCCCTGAGTGTCTCTTTCCCCCGCCGCGGCGGAATGCCCCCCCCCCCCCCCCCCCGCCGCATCCAGCGCTGCTATGCCTCCTGGGATATGTGTGTCTTCAATCCCAGGAGGCTGGGCTGAACATCGCAGCCGTGGTTATACATCTCGGGGGGCGGGAGGGAGGAAGGGCAGTGCCGCCCATAGAGGTGGTGTCCTTCCTCTTCTCCCTCTCCAACTCCTCCCCCGTCCTAGCACCGCCCCCGTCCGTCCGTCATCGCTGCCGCCGCCCCCCCCCCCCCGCGCCGTCTGTCTCCGGTGCACGGAGATACAGATCATCAGACAGACAGAGCGGATCTCACTCTGTCTGATAGATCTGTATGTGTGAGCACCGAATGTAGTACAGCCCCGCCTCCCTGTACAGCCCCGCCTCCCTGTACATAGAAACATCGCTCTGCACTGTGTGTTACAATTCTAGTGCAGGGAGGCGGGGCTGTACTATGATCAGTGTACTCACATACAGATCTACACAGACAGAGATCCACTCTGTATGCCTGATCATCTGTACCTCCCCCCACTCTGCACTGGGCACTAACTGTCACCGCACTGATGGGCACTAACTGTCACCGCACTGATGGGCACTAACTGTCACCGCACTGATGGGCACTAACTGTCACCGCACTGATGGGCACTAACTGTCACAGCACTGATGGGCACTAACTGTCACCGCACTGATGGGCACTAACTGTCACCGCACTGATGGGCACTAACTGTCACCGCACTGATGGGCACTAACTGTCACCGCACTGATGGGCACTAATTGTCACCGCACTGATGGGCACTAACTGTCACCGCACTGATGGGCACTAACTGTCACCGCACTGATGGGCACTAAATGTCACCGCACTGATGGGCACTAATTGTCACCGCACTGATGGGCACTAACTGTCACCGCACTGATGGGCACTAATTGTCACCGCACTGATGGGCACTAATTGTCACCGCACTGATGGGCACTAATTGTCACCGCACTGATGGGCACTAATTGTCACCGCACTGATGGGCACTAATTGTCACCGCACTGATGGGCACTAATTGTCACCGCACTGATGGGCACTAATTGTCACCGCACTGATGGGCACCAATTGTCACCGCACTGATGGGCACTAATGTCACCGCACTGATGGGCACTAATGTCACCTCACTGATGGGCACTAATGTCACTGCACTGATGGGCACTAATGTCACCGCACTGATGGGCACTAATGTCACCGCACTGATGGGCACTAATGTCACCGCACTGATGAGCACTAATTGTCACCGCACTGATGGGCACTAATGTCACCGCACTGATGGGCACTAATTGTCACCGCACTGATGGGCACTAATTGTCACCGCACTGATGGGCACTAATTGTCACCGCACTGATGGGCACTAATTGTCACCGCACTGATGGGCACTAATTGTCACCGCACTGATGGGCACCAATTGTCACCGCATTGATGGGCACTAATGTCACCGCACTGATGGGCACTAATGTCACCGCACTGATGGGCACTAATGTCACCGCACTGATGGGCACTAATGTCACCGCACTGATGGGCACTAATGTCACCGCACTGATGGGCACTAATGTCACCGCACTGATGGGCACTATTGTCACCGCACTGATGGGCACTAATGTCACCGCACTGATGGGCACTAATGTTGTCACCGCACTGATTTGCACTAATAATGTTGTCACCGCACAGATAATGAACTGGTGTCACCGCACTAATGGGCACTGATAATGCACTGGTGGGCACTGACATTTGGGTCTGGTTGTGGTTCTGGGGCCGATGCAGGGTGCTGTGCCGGGGATGATGCAGTGGGCAATGTTATGGTGGCAATGTGCTGTGCTGGGGGAAGAAGGAAGCAGGAGGAACTCAGCACAGGGATGGTGGGAACCCCTCATAATGGGCACAGCGGGGGTACAGACCCTGGAACTCAGCACAGGGATGGTGGGAACCCCTCATAATGGGCACAGCGGGTGTACAGACCCGGGAACTCAGCACAGGGATGGTGGGAACCCCTCATAATGGGCACAGCGGGGGTACAGACCCTGGAACTCAGCACAGGGATGGTGGGAACCCCTCATAATGGGCACAGCGGGTGTACAGACCCGGGAACTCAGCACATGGATGGTGGGAACCCCTCATAATGGGCACAGCAGGTGTACAGACCCGGGAACTCAGCACAGGGATGGTGGGAACCCCTCATAATGGGCACAGCGGGGGTACAGACCCTGGAACTCAGCACAGGGATGGTGGGAACCCCTCATAATGGGCACAGCGGGTGTACAGACCCGGGAACTCAGCACAGGGATGGTGGGAACCCCTCAAAAAGGGGAGGGAAAATTGGGACTTTAAATGAGGTGTATGAGTATAGCACCTCCATCCCTGGTTCAGAGAATAAAGATAAGGGATAAAGGGATAAATTGGGACTTTGAGTGAGGCTACAGACAAGGTGCGGGTAATACAAAAGGTACATGTTTAATATCCATAATGGTGCAAGACATGTATCAACATACAGAAACCATGTAAATGAGAACATACATATCAAATAAATGACAATACTTCATATTATAAACACATAATATAAGTGCATATGGAGTAAGAGCAACAGGGGTACGGCAGTGCCTAGCCAGATGCCACATGCTAATCTGCATGGAATGATGAATGCATCAAATGAATATATGTACAGATGGCATGTTGGCAGTAATGGCGGAATGGTCAAATAGGTGAAGAGCTGGTAAAAGTCATATAAAATATCAAATAAGATATCATGGGGGTACATATAGCATCCATGCTAGCCCTAAAGTATCCTGGGGGTACATATAGCATCCATGCTAGCCCGACGCGTTTCGTGTCTTGTGACACTCCTCAGGGGCGGATGTTTGAATAATCTAGGGAGAATATATAGAGAGATTTGTTAAAATAAAACATAATTAATGAGCTAATAACCAATAGAAGGTGGATAAATGTCCACCTAGGGTACTCACATGGAATCTAAGTATATGGTTGCGACATGCATGGAGCCACGGCCAAAAAATGTCTGCCCCGGGAGCTGAGAAGGCATGGCAGCACACACAGGGCAGGGGCAGCAAGGAAAGCTCCCCAAACAAGGTAGCACAGGATCAAGTGTGCATATACAGCGTAGAAAAAAGCCACAAGAAATAGCCCAATGGAGCCTAGAAAAAATGTAAATAATTATAAATAAATATGTAAATAAATAAATAATGGAGCCAGTAAAAGGACAGCCCACCCAAAACAATATTACCCGCACCTTGTCTGTAGCCTCACTCAAAGTCCCAATTTATCCCTTTATCCCTTATCTTTATTCTCTGAACCAGGGATGGAGGTGCTATACTCATACACCTCATTTAAAGTCCCAATTTTCCCTCCCCTTTTTGCCTTGTCCAGGGATGGAGGCTTACTAGATAGGTTTGGCAGTGTTCCCCTGCCATTCAAGTGTTACTAGGGTGACTTAGTTCTGGGCAGTTTTCCTTTTACTAAGCCCAGGCTGAGTACACTCGGGATGTTTCCTGAGTTTTGACAGTGTCCTGGCGTGATGCTATGGCTCTGGTTTGTGAGTGTGGTATGCTGGATGTCTGCGACCTATTTCTGCCTGTTTCCCGGGAGCTGCGACGCGCTATGCATGCTGCCCCCTCCCCGTCCTTCTCTCCGCCCATCAGTGGGCGGGGGGTTGCCCGGTGATGTGGTTTGCGTGCAGCGCGCGTCGGCGCCACGTTCTCCGCCCAGCCTCTGACGTCAGGATGCCGGGCGTGAGTCTCCTCCATCCCAGCCGACGATACCCGGATATGAGTGGACGCTGTGGGCAGTCCCGCCCACCTCGACGCTCCTCCCGGTTTTGCGTCTCGCCCACGTGACGCTGACAGCATGTTAGCTTACACTTATAGGGCGGCTATATAAAGGTCCTCCCCCCTCCCAGTGCCTTCTCGCTTACTGAGCTTGACAGGTCATACCACACCATTTTTCCCTCTGGACGCCTAGGAGCCCTGGACGCCACTATTAGGTGATTTTTCCTACCCATATGTTTTGGGTGGGCTGTCCTTTTACTGGCTCCATTATTTATTTATTTACATATTTATTTATAATTATTTACATTTTTTCTAGGCTCCATTGGGCTATTTCTTGTGGCTTTTTTCTACGCTGTATATGCACACTTGATCCTGTGCTACCTTGTTTGGGGAGCTTTCCTTGCTGCCCCTGCCCTGTGTGTGCTGCCATGCCTTCTCAGCTCCCGGGGCAGACATTTTTTGGCCGTGGCTCCATGCATGTCGCAACCATATACTTAGATTCCATGTGAGTACCCTAGGTGGACATTTATCCACCTTCTATTGGTTATTAGCTCATTAATTATGTTTTATTTTAACAAATCTCTCTATATATTCTCCCTAGATTATTCAAACATCCGCCCCTGAGGAGTGTCACAAGACACGAAACGCGTCGGGCTAGCATGGATGCTATATGTACCCCCAGGATACTTTAGGGCTAGCATGGATGCTATATGTACCCCCATGATATCTTATTTGATATTTTATATGACTTTTACCAGCTCTTCACCTATTTGACCATTCCGCCATTACTGCCAACATGCCATCTGTACATATATTCATTTGATGCATTCATCATTCCATGCAGATTAGCATGTGGCATCTGGCTAGGCACTGCCGTACCCCTGTTGCTCTTACTCCATATGCACTTATATTATGTGTTTATAATATGAAGTATTGTCATTTATTTGATATGTATGTTCTCATTTACATGGTTTCTGTATGTTGATACATGTCTTGCACCATTATGGATATTAAACATGTACCTTTTGTATTACCCGCACCTTGTCTGTAGCCTCACTCAAAGTCCCAATTTATCCCTTTATCCCTTATCTTTATTCTCTGAACCAGGGATGGAGGTGCTATACTCATACACCTCATTTAAAGTCCCAATTTTCCCTCCCCTTTTTGCCTTGTCCAGGGATGGAGGCTTACTAGATAGGTTTGGCAGTGTTCCCCTGCCATTCAAGTGTTACTAGGGTGACTTAGTTCTGGGCAGTTTTCCTTTTACTAAGCCCAGGCTGAGTACACTCGGGATGTTTCCTGAGTTTTGACAGTGTCCTGGCGTGATGCTATGGCTCTGGTTTGTGAGTGTGGTATGCTGGATGTCTGCGACCTATTTCTGCCTGTTTCCCGGGAGCTGCGACGCGCTATGCATGCTGCCCCCTCCCCGTCCTTCTCTCCGCCCATCAGTGGGCGGGGGGTTGCCCGGTGATGTGGTTTGCGTGCAGCGCGCGTCGGCGCCACGTTCTCCGCCCAGCCTCTGACGTCAGGATGCCGGGCGTGAGTCTCCTCCATCCCAGCCGACGATACCCGGATATGAGTGGACGCTGTGGGCAGTCCCGCCCACCTCGACGCTCCTCCCGGTTTTGCGTCTCGCCCACGTGACGCTGACAGCATGTTAGCTTACACTTATAGGGCGGCTATATAAAGGTCCTCCCCCCCTCCCAGTGCCTTCTCGCTTACTGAGCTTGACAGGTCATACCACACCATTTTTCCCTCTGGACGCCTAGGAGCCCTGGACGCCACTATTAGGTGATTTTTCCTACCCATATGTTTTGGGTGGGCTGTCCTTTTACTGGCTCCATTATTTATTTATTTACATATTTATTTATAATTATTTACATTTTTTCTAGGCTCCATTGGGCTATTTCTTGTGGCTTTTTTCTACGCTGTATATGCACACTTGATCCTGTGCTACCTTGTTTGGGGAGCTTTCCTTGCTGCCCCTGCCCTGTGTGTGCTGCCATGCCTTCTCAGCTCCCGGGGCAGACATTTTTTGGCCGTGGCTCCATGCATGTCGCAACCATATACTTAGATTCCATGTGAGTACCCTAGGTGGACATTTATCCACCTTCTATTGGTTATTAGCTCATTAATTATGTTTTATTTTAACAAATCTCTCTATATATTCTCCCTAGATTATTCAAGCATCCGCCCCTGAGGAGTGTCACAAGACACGAAACGCGTCGGGCTAGCATGGATGCTATATGTACCCCCAGGATACTTTAGGGCTAGCATGGATGCTATATGTACCCCCATGATATCTTATTTGATATTTTATATGACTTTTACCAGCTCTTCACCTATTTGACCATTCCGCCATTACTGCCAACATGCCATCTGTACATATATTCATTTGATGCATTCATCATTCCATGCAGATTAGCATGTGGCATCTGGCTAGGCACTGCCGTACCCCTGTTGCTCTTACTCCATATGCACTTATATTATGTGTTTATAATATGAAGTATTGTCATTTATTTGATATGTATGTTCTCATTTACATGGTTTCTGTATGTTGATACATGTCTTGCACCATTATGGATATTAAACATGTACCTTTTGTATTACCCGCACCTTGTCTGTAGCCTCACTCAAAGTCCCAATTTATCCCTTTATCCCTTATCTTTATTCTTTGGTGGGAACCCCTCATAATGGGCACAGCGGGTGTACAGACCCGGGAACTCAGCACAGGGATGGTGGGAACCCCTCATAATGGGCACAGCGGGTGTACAGACCCGGGAACTCAGCACAGGGATGGTGGGAACCCCTCATGAAGGGTTCTCACCATCCCTGTTCTGTGCTGACTTCCTGTGGCTGTACTCCTGCTGTGCCCATTATGAGCGTACAAATCTGAATTGAGTTTCGGGCACAAAATACAAAATAACGGCTAATAATGCGAAACGGAACTAAACAAAATGAATTTATTGACAGGGCACATGTCTGGTATATGTATACACACCACATATATAACAAGAGATATATATCATCTTGTTATGTAGATATATCTGCACAGGAACAAATTATTTATTATATTTACTGGTTCCTGGAAGGAGGAGGGGAGGAGGGGAGGGGAGGTTTGCATAGATAAGAGGCGGTAACTTCCTCTGACACTCCCGTTGCTATTGAAACCTGATCTGAAACCATTACACTGCTTGTACAGCACTGAGCATGTGCAAGGCTGAAATCCAGGAAGTCATACAGTCTGGCTTCATGATGCCCACACTTAAGATGGCCCCAGTCAATTTCTGTTTTATAAAGTGTCTAAATGCTGTAACAACCTAACAAAACGGACCTTATTTTACAGACTAACTGTAGTAGAATACATTAAGCTTGTGTATTACAGGGGTATTCATATTTAAAAAGTTTTTATTTTTAAAATTGTGGCCGGAACTCCGCTTTAATATGCTTCTTCTTGAGCCACTCCTTTGTTGCCTTGGCATATTGGGTCATTGTCATGCTAAGAGGACCCATCCACGACCCATCTTCAGTGTTCTGGCTGAGGGAAGAAGGTTCTCATCCAAGATTTTACAATACATGGCCCCACCCATTGGACCCTCAATATGGCAAAGTCGGCCTGTACCTTTAGCAGAGAAACAGACCCAAAGCATCGTATTTCCATCTCTGTGTTTGACTGTAGGGATAGTGTTCTTAGGGTCATAATCAGCATTTTTTTTCCTCCAAGCTCAATTCTGGTCTCATCTGACCACAACACTTTCTACCAATTATTTTCTGAATCATTTAGATGTTCATTGGCAGACTTCAGATGGGCCTGTACATGTGCCTTTTTGAGGAGGGGGACATTGCGGGTGTTGCAGGATTTCAATCCACGGTGACATATTGTGTTACCAATGGTTTGTTTAGTGACTGTGATCCCAACTGCCTTGAGATCATTTACAAGCCCCACCCATGTAGTTCTGGGCTGATCCCTCACTTTTCTCATGATCATCCTTATCCCATGAGGCGAAATCATGCATGGAGCTCCAGACCAAGGGCGATTGATGGGTATTTTGTATTTATTTTCTTCCATTTGCGAATAATTGCTCCAACGGTTGTCTCCTTCTCACTAAGCTTCTGATGGTCTTGTAACCCATTCCAGCCTTGTGCAGTTCTACAGCTCTTCGGTCTTGCCCATGATGGTGAGGTTTAAATGGAAGAAAGAGATTCTGTGGGCAGGTGTCTTTTATACACATAACGAGTTGTGGTTAGAAGCAACTTCTTAGATTGACAGGACTAATCTGTGTACCCAGTAGTGTATTTAGGTTTTGTGCTGCCCTAGGCCTGACTAAACTTGTGCACCCCCTAATTTAAATATGACCCACCCCTCCCTGTCAAGGCCACCCCCTTTTCTGTTTAAGACCTGCCCTGAAATTTTTGAGTGGAGACACTAGTTCTGAGGGCCTGGGGGACGACGACAATGGATTACCTTAATTTGCATAGATTTCGTTTCACTACCTGTTTGGCTATGCAGCAGGAAGTGAAGGGAAATCTCTGCAATGGGACGGGGGTGGTAAAAAATTTACCGACAGGGGCTATAGCCCCCCTTAAAAGTGTTGCCTATAGTTCTACTTTAACAAGTTTCTGATAATTTTATGGAGAAGACTAAGAAGATATAACCATGCCAATGCTGCAGCAGAAATCATATAGCACAGTGAGGAAGGTTTGTGGTCCAGGGTGATAGGACAGTCAAAATTCAGAAAGGCAGAAGCAGCACCCCCCCCCCCCACAGTTGCGGAATGCCGGCCTCCCTCATACCGGAAGCAGTGCAGTTGCTTTATGGGGCGCTAGACTGATTCGTCTCTCAGCCCAGTCCGCCTCATAAGACTGGCGCTACACTAACAGTGTAGTGCAAGCCGGCGGGGACTCTTTCCGTGCTGCCCCCCTGCAAAGTGCTGTCCTAGGCCTGGGCCTTGTTGGCCTATACCAGGATACAGCGTTGTAGGTACCACATGAGCACATACTGTAGCCAGTCTGTGTGAGCCAGAATTATTGGTGGTTGGTCAAATACTTATTTTACTCACTGAACTGCAACTCGATTTATAACATTTATATTGTGTTTTTTTTATTTTTTTATTGTGCCTCTATCATTTAAAATACACCTATGATAACAATTATAGACCCTTCACTTTTTTGTAAGTGGGCAAACTTTAAAAATATGCAGGGGATCAAATAATTATTTTCACCACTGTACGGACGCATAAGTTGTAAAATATCTACCTTTTCTAAATAAACTGCTGATTTTGTTAGAGCATCAGTCCCATGATCTCATGACCCCAAGTACCTTTTGGAAGGTGTGACTGCTAAACTGCATATTGGTGCAGAATTTACAGGGTTAAAACAGGCGGTATACATATTGCCTCACTACTGTCAAACTCCTCTGAAATGATTTTCACTGCAAATTACTTTTCAGATGTATGGCAAAGATAGACGCATGTCTAAACTTACATTTAAGTGGATGTAAACCCGATTCATGAAATTTGACCTGGGCACATATATCTGTAGTGTTTTCTTATCGTTTTCCAAAACCCTAAGTCCTGTGTCTTTCTGCTGCTTCGTTCCTTTGTTATCAGCATGATAACTTCTGACAAGTTCTCTGAGACGAAAGATAAAAGCAGCTGAGAATTTGTGTTGGGGTAGGTGCTATAAATATATTAGCAAAGAGCTTGTCCATTCACAGCACAGCCCTGCAAGTATCTTCGTTCCTCTGCCTATGTGGAAAGGGGGGGGGGTGCCTTTCCTCCAATCAGCTGTTTCTAACACAATGTTCACTATCTATTTTGTTTCATCTCTGTATATCATCTGAGGCTGTTCACTTCACTGGGTATAAGAGAGGGTTTACATCCACTTTCAGTGGGAAATACCCTTCAATTGGAGAGATTCCTTCCCACTTCCTTTTGCATCCCTGGACAGGATGTGAAGCCACATTGCTTTAATGGGTTACAGATGACAAAATAATACCTTGACAGATATTTGAACCCATTTTTTACCTCTGTTTTAAAAAAATAGCTTTATCTGTAGTATTACTGAATTTTAGATGGTCATGCAAATGTGTTTTCCGTTAACTGCCAGGTACAAATTTCATTGTAAATCAAAGATGAGTCACATAACTGTTTTCCAGATTTGAGCAATAACATCACTGATCTCATTGATTTCCAAATACATTTTAACAGCGTGTCCTCACTAATTTCCAAATATATTGTACATGGGTTATCTGCCTGGCAGGAGGTCCTTGAGATAAAGGGTTCTCTAACACCCAAAACAAAATGTTGTTTTTACCAGGATCTGGCTCTGCTTCCTCTCTCACTACACTATTTTGGGGACTAACTTCTTGTATGTATTCACAATATCATCTGGTATATGACTGAGTGGTTCTTACTTTACCCATACAGTAAATGTATTTTTTTGGATATAGCTTGGAGATTACAGTGTAGCAAATACTCATGCTCAGGGACATACGTACAGGGGTACATACGTACAGGGGTCAAAGGGGACGTGATTTGCCGGCTCTACTGTACACCTGAATAGGATGGGTGGCGGCATGTAGAGGAATGGATCCCTCCATGCAGCCGCTGAATGCTGCCCAGTTGTGTACTGATCCCTGCCTGTATCTGCCTGCTGTTCCCGTACCTCTATGCCCAGTTGTGTACTGATCCCTGCTTTTATCCTGACTCTGCCTCTGCCTGATGTTCATGTGCCATGTAAATGCGGAAAACCTGACTTTTTAAATGTGGGTTACTATCTGTTAAGTTCAGGAGAGGTTGTAAAAACGGCCCGTGTACATTAAGCCTTAATGGAGCACAAGTGCCGTGGTGTCATCCCACGAGTAGTCGATCCTTCCTCCAGCTCCATACCTCTACATTGGTCAAGCTGAGGATACACTAATCTCAGTCATGACACTTTGTGGGCTTAAGTGGGGTACACACTATAAGGAAATCAGAAGAAACATTTTGTACGAGGAACGATCATTCGATTTCCGTATTGTGTACACAATTTTCAACATCCAATTTAGACTTTCCAAATAATTTTTTTTTTCTTTCTTGTATGTTAACAGAACGAGCGATTTTCATTTAATATGTACTGTTTTTGTACGAGAAAAATAGATACGAAAGAGTTTTCATACAATTAGTACCATCCTTGGTTTTGACCTGCTGTGAAACATTGAGGAAAACCAGACGATCATTCATCCAATTTACATACACAAAAAACAAAGGTGCATTTTCGCTTTTTGCAATATGAGTGCATTTATTTATTTATTGCAAACTTTAGAATTCTCCTTTAGTCAAAAAAATTGGGTGTTTTGGTAAAACATGTAAAAATGGCAGAAATCAGGGACAGAAGTAAGCAGAACCCAGCTGCCCCTGATGCAGGGCCCAGGGCCAATGTTGTAGTGTGTATCCTAGTAGCTGTGTGTATCCTAGTAGTTTGTCACGGGAGTCACTTTGGGCAAGGGGCCAGTGGAACCCCTAATCCCTTGGAAAGGTTGGGAAACCCGTGTTTCAGCTCCCCATGCACCTCTTATGTCTAAGTCACTGTAATGTTGTATATATTTATATACATTGTCTCATAAATACTCTGGTGTGCTCTCTGCTGGGTCATTTGGGGTGTGGCTGTATTCCATCGTTCTATTGTTTGTGTCTGCCTTGTGAGCAAAATATTATGGGATGTATTTCTAGGTGGATTAGCTGTGAGAGGGGGGAATTCCTTCAGCAGCCCCTCCCAAAGACAGTCTACTAATGAGAAGTTGACTACACCTGTGTCATGCTCCTGGTGGAGGTAAAGTCTACCCCAATCTGTTTCATTATGCAAAGGAGGAGGGCTTATCCCCTGAGTGTATCTCTATGTACCTGTGTTCAAATAAACAGTTCATCTCCAGCTTTGTAACTAAGCTAGTCTCATCTAGTTCTTGGTTACAATATTCGGCTGTAAAATCTGATATCTGAGGATCCAGATTGGAGGAAGCAGTGTACTGACAGAAGCGGAGTGCGACAGGGATCCGTTACACTGTGTGTGTATCCTAGTAGCTGTGTGTGTATCCTAGTAGCTGTGTGTGTATCCTTGTAGCTGTGTGTCCTAGTAGCTGTGTATGTGTGTACATCCTAGTAGCTGTGTGTGTGTGTGTGTGTGTATCCTAGTAGCTGTGTGTGTATCCTAATAGCTGTGTGTGTATCCTAGTAGCTGTGTGTGTGTATCCTAGTAGCTGTGTGTGTATCCTAATAGCTGTGTGTGTGTGTGTATCCTAATAGCTGTGTGTGTGTATCCTAGTAGCTGTGTGTGTATCCTTGTAGCTGTGTGTCCTAGTAGCTGTGTATGTGTGTATATCCTTGTAGCTGTGTGTGTGTGTGTGTATCCTAATAGCTGTGTGTGTATCCTAGTAGCTGTGTGTGTGTATCCTAGTAGTTGTGTGTGTATCCTAATAGCTGTGTGTGTATCCTAGTAGCTGTGTGTGTGTATCCTAATAGCTGTGTGTGTGTATCCTAGTAGCTGTGTGTGTATCCTTGTAGCTGTGTGTCCTAGTAGCTGTGTATGTGTGTATATCCTTGTAGCTGTGTGTGTGTGTGTATCCTAATAGCTGTGTGTGTATCCTAGTAGCTGTGTGTGTGTATCCTAGTAGTTGTGTGTGTATCCTAATAGCTGTGTGTGTATCCTAGTAGCTGTGTGTGTGTATCCTAATAGCTGTGTGTGTGTATCCTAGTAGCTGTGTGTGTATCCTTGTAGCTGTGTGTCCTAGTAGCTGTGTATGTGTGTATATCCTTGTAGCTGTGTGTGTGTATATCCTAATAGCTGTGTGTGTATCCTAATAGCTGTGTGTGTGTATCCTAGTAGTTGTGTGTGTATCCTAGTAGCTGTGTGTGTGTATCCTAATAGCTGTGTGTGTGTATCCTAATAGCTGTGTGTGTATCCTAGTAGCCGTGTGTGCGTATCCTAGTAGCCGTGTGTGCGTATCCTAGTAGCTGTGTGTGTGTCCTAGTAGCTGTGTATGTGTGTATATCCTAGTAGCTTTGTGTGTGTATCCTAGTAGCTGTGTGTGTGTGTATCCTAGTAGCTGTGTGTATCCTAATAGCTGTGTGTGTATCCTAGTAGCCAGTGGCAGAATTATAGGGGTCGCTGAAATCGCCATGGCGACCGGGCCCCTTGCTGCAAGGGGCCGTTGAGGGCCCAGTGTACTCTTCGACAGGAGGAGCGGCAGGGTCGGCTGAGATGAGCTCCCCGATCATCAGCCGAACTGTGCAGGGAGCTTGTCACATTAAAGCGGTGGTTCACCCTCCTTAACAACCGTATAGCATTAAATTCGGCATAGTAGCGCGAGCTACAGTATGCCTGTCTGTATTTTTATATCCCCGTACTCACTGTGCTATTGTTTTTTTATATAGGGTGAACCCCCGCTTTAACCTAAAGTGAAAGTAGTGTGTGCTGTGCTCTTTGTCTCCCCCTAGAGTGCAGTACCCGGCAGGAAGAGCCTAGGTAAATGTCTGACATTTTTTTATGACTATCTATCTACTGTGTGTGTGTGTGTATCAGCAGAGGAGCGTCCATAGTGGGCGCAGGAGTGCCGCCCCCTCTCTCCCCTGCTGCCCACTATTCAGATGGCCTGCCCCCTGGTGAGTGCCAGCCATCTGAATAACAGCAGTTTGTTGGTGTTTGGAAGTGCCTATCAGAGCCTGTGGGCTGTAATCGGCTTCCAAATAGTTAACCAGGGGACGCAGGGGGTGTGCATTGCCTGGTTAACACTGACACTCAACCCCAGCCAATCAGGTTCACCGGGTCTGTTTATCGGTAACCTGATTGGCTGAAGCGACATCGAGGGCGGGACTTGGGAGAAGACATCGAGGGAGGATGGCTGGCCCGAGAAAGGTAAGTGCTGGGGGACGGGGGCAGCAATCTGGCGGTTTTTGAGGGGGGCAAACTGGCGACAATTGATGGGCACAGTGGCGACAATTGATGGGCACAGTGGTGACAATTGATGGCACAGAGGCTGCGTTTGATGGCATAGCATAGTGGTTGCGTTTGATGGCATGGCACAGTGGCGACAATTGATGGTTCCCCCACCGGGCTCGGAGAAAAGAGCTCTGTCCGGGGGTCAGGGTGACCACGTGTCCCGCATTTTGCAGGTCTGTCCCGGGCACCTTCATTCCAGGACAATACAGTGTCCCGGAATGAAACTGACACAGCCACCCCCCCCCCCCCCAAACTGATGCCCCCAAAAAAGGCCGCCACGTCACCGCTTTACTCACTGACTGTGCTCCTCCAGGCATTCCCAGCCAGGAGAAGTACTATCTGATTTTTGGGAAGGGAGGGTGTCCCTGAATGGTAGTTTGGAAATGTGGTCACCCTACAGGGGGGCCCTTCATGGTTTCTTGCATCGGGGTCCTGAAGGTTCTAGCCACTGCTAGTAGCTGTGTGTGTGTGTATCCTAAATGCTGTGTGTGTGTATCCTAATAGCTGTGTGTGTATCCTAGTAGGTGTGTGTGTATCCTAGTAGCTGTGTGTGTGTATCCTAGTAGGTGTGTGTGTATCCTAGTAGCTGTGTGTGTGTATCCTAGTAGCTGTGTGTGTGTATCCTAGTAGCTGTGTGTGTATCCTAGTAGCTGTGTGTGTATCCTAGTAGCTGTGTGTGTGTATCCTAGTAGCTGTGTGTGTATCCTAGTAGCTGTGTGTGTGTATCCTACCGGTAGTAGCTGTGTGTGTATTGTTATGTCCCCTGGACGCTCTGTGTCTCTCAGGTGTTGCTGGCAGTGCTGCCAGTATCTGCTCAGCAAGTTACACACACAGGCCGATGTACTACTTAACCAGAGCAAGGTGGCGCTAGTGGCGCGGTGGCGTGCACGGGTGTGCGCAACAGCGGCAATGGTGCACCAGCGCGCACGGGAGCGCGCGTTCGCGGCAGATCGGCGCGCACGCGCAATCGCGGCAACGGCGTGCAGTTCAGGCTATTTATGGGGCTCATCCCATAGCCTCTTGCTGCTCGGTCTTCAGCGTTCCTGTTACCCCATCTGATACCTGTTACTTGATTGACTCCTGTTCCCGTGTACCTGGCTTGCCTCTGATACTCCTGACCTCCGCCTGCCCTGACCTCTGGCTTGTCTGACGCTGCTCCTGTCTTATCCTCCAACACTGATTGCTGCCCGCCCGTTACCGATCCGGCTTGAACCACGACTCCGCTATTGCTTCCTCCTTGTACATGATCCGCCAGCCTGTGTCCGACCCGGCCTGCCTGAACCAGTACTACAGTACACCTCCCTCCTGCTGACTGTTTCCAGTTACCTGCACCACGCTCCTGCTGCCTGTCACCTGGCTGATTCCGGTTACCTGCACCAAGCTCCAGCTGTCTATTGTCCTGCTGTCCCAGCATCAACGACATCTTCCTGGAGTCTACAGGAGACCACCGCAGTTCCTGCACAGCATCCTTGCCAGGCGCTCGTGCGACTCTGAACTCTTGCGCTCCCTGTCTACACTACCAGGGGTTCCGGAGTCAGAGGAGCAAGGGAGGCCGCTTCCTGCACGTCAGGCTCTGCTCTGTACCAGGTACGTGACAGTCCTTATCAGATATAATCCCTTCTCAGCCTCATGTACCTGCTTCCAGTTCCCCTCACACACTGTCTGACTTCCTGGTACAGCTCCTCCCCCCCATCATGCATCAAGAGAAAGAGGGTAAAGGTCACAGTGATCTATCACAAACATCACACCTCCTTTCCTTCCCCCAAAAAAACAAAAAACAAAAACATAACATGTATCCTAGTAGCTGTGTGTGTATCCTAGTAGCTGTGTGTGTATCCTAGTAGCTGTGTGTCCTAGTAGCTGTGTATGTGTGTATATCCTAGTAGCTGTGTGTGTGTGTATCCTAGTAGCTGTGTGTGTGTATCCTAGTATCTGTTTGTGTGTGTATCCTACCGGTAGTAGCTGTGTGTGTATCCTAGTAGCTGTGTGTGTGTGTGTATCCTAGTAGGTGTGTGTGTATCCTAGTAGCTGTGTGTGTATATCCTAGTAGCTGTGTGTGTATACTAGTAGCAGCTGTGTGTGTATCCTAGTAGGTGTGTGTGTATCCTAGTAGCTGTGTGTACCCTAGTAGGTGTGTGTGTATCCTAGTAGGTGTGTGTGTGTGTATCCTAGAAGCTGTGTGTATCCTAGTAGGTGTGTGTGTATCCTAGTAGGTGTGTGTGTATCCTAGTAGGTGTGTGTATCCTAGTAGGTGTGTGTGTGTGTATCCTAGTAGCTGTGTGTATCCTAGTAGGTGTGTGTGTATCCTAGTAGCTGTGTGTACCCTAGTAGGTGTGTGTGTATCCTAGTAGCTGTGTGTGTGTATCCTAGTAGGTGTGTGTGTATCCTAGTAGGTGTGTGTGTATCCTAGTAGGTGTGTGTGTGTATCCTAGTAGCTGTGTGTATCCTAGTAGGTGTGTGTGTGTGTATCCTAGTAGCTGTGTGTATCCTAGTAGGTGTGTGTGTATCCTAGTAGCTGTGTGTATCCTAGTAGGTGTGTGTGTATCCTAGTAGCTGTGTGTGTGTATCCTAGTAGGTGTGTGTGTATCCTAGTAGGTGTGTGTGTGTGTATCCTAGTAGCTGTGTGTATCCTAGTAGGTGTGTGTGTATCCTAGTAGCTGTGTGTGTGTATCCTAGTAGGTGTGTGTGTGTGTCCTAGTAGCTGTGTGTGTGTGTATCCTAGTAGGTGTGTGTGTATTCTAGTAGCTGTGTGTGTGTATCCTAGTAGGTGTGTGTGTATCCTAGTAGCTGTGTGTGTGTGTATCCTAGTGTGTGTGTGTGTGTGTGTATCCTAGTAGGTGTGTGTGTGTATCCTAGTAGCTGTGTGTGTGTATCCTAGTAGGTGTGTGTGTATCCTAGTAGCTGTGTGTGTGTGTATCCTAGTGTGTGTGTGTATCCTAGTAGGTGTGTGTGTGTGTATCCTAGTAGCTGTGTGTATCCTAGTAGGTGTGTGTGTATCCTAGTAGCTGTGTGTGTGTATCCTAGTAGGTGTGTGTGTGTGTATCCTAGTAGCTGTGTGTATCCTAGTAGGTGTGTGTGTATCCTAGTAGGTGTGTGTGTGTATCCTAGTAGGTGTGTGTGTGTGTCCTAGTAGCTGTGTGTGTGTGTATCCTAGTAGGTGTGTGTGTATTCTAGTAGCTGTGTGTGTGTATCCTAGTAGGTGTGTGTGTATCCTAGTAGCTGTGTGTGTGTGTATCCTAGTGTGTGTGTGTGTGTGTATCCTAGTAGGTGTGTGTGTGTATCCTAGTAGCTGTGTGTGTATCCTAGTAGCTGTGTGTGTGTGTGTGTGTATCCTAGTAGCTGTGTGTGTGTACTGGTGTCAGCCATCTGCTGAGAGAAAGCCCACTTCTATCCTGAGAAGGACACGCATATCTCCGTAAATAGCGGTATCCAGGGAAGCCTGCACAGGCCATGCGTCCAGCAGGGGGCCACATCCTCCCGATCCGCTCTCCACTAGACATTCCCTCCTCCCCTCCTCGCACTTTCCCACACTCTGCAGTCTTGAATGAATCCCTGCTGGCGCCCCTCCCCTCTGCCCCGCAGCGATTGGCTGCCTTGGTAGCCGTCTGCTTGCAGCTGAATCCAGGGTTTGATGGTGGAGCTGGCAATCAAAGCGGCGTCTCCGCCCCCTCCCCAGCAGGTCAATGAATTGACAGAGCCCAGAGCTCAGGCAGCTGTGAGAGCTGGAAGTCAGAGTAGAGGATCTGCTGCTGCATTCTTCTAGTGGGAGATCTGATCTTTGGAGGACCCTGGGAGGGAAAGCATCACATCCTGCACTGTATATGTGGCCCTGAACATTTACTATGGTGAGTTCTTTTGTGGATTGCATGCATGCATCCTCTTAGTGCTGTGTGCTGGAGTGACATATGTGTGCATGGTGCTGAATTCTTCACATTGTCATGTTATGTCCTGAGCTGGTCCCAGGGATGTGCAGATCACACATAATAATGGGTGTCATGTTCCCTTCCTGCTCATGGCACAGCTGTGATCTGCTGCAGTTGACTGTTCATCTTGAACTTCTGCTATGAATGGGCTCAGGGGGGGGGGTCTGATCTTTGTTGGTGTCTGTTGTCTTGTCTTTAAACTTTATGACCCCCCCAGCACACATCCCATGCAGATTCCTCACTGCTATTGCTGAAGCTTTAAAAGCCAGTCTGCCCATCTGTTAAAACACAACATTGGAAGGAGTCAGACAATCCTGGGAAATACTTTGACTGCCTTCTGTTTTTATTCTGTGATGTGCAAATGTATTACACCTTGTGACAGATGATCACACTGGAGAAGACATGGATCTATGACAAGGCTCATTAAATTGCTGCCTCCATCCCTGAAAAGTTTCGCAGACGATGCTGTAAAATGTCACTTGTATGCGTTTACATGTTAAAGATGATTTGCGCTACACGTTGGTAGATTTAATATTTTGTGCTAAGTGTCAAATGGTTTCTGTGATGCTGTAGAATGCAGTGGCTGTCAAGTATCGCTGGCACCATCTGCAGTCCTGTGTGCGAAAAGAGATGGCAAAGTGTCCATAGTGGATCTGGATGATGTCCCATTTAGACCCCATGGCTTGTCTCATCAAGTAGGTGAGGCTGGTGACTACGTCTAATTAAACTGCGACGGGCGATAGTTGGTTTTAACGTTCATGCTAATTTTAAATGGTTTATTAGACTATGGGTATTGTGGATAAAATGTGAATTGTTTATATGCACCTGGAAGGTGAAGATGATGATAATAATAATAATAATAATAATAATAATTCTAGACCAGCCAATTTCAAGCAGGGTTTCTTCAGGGGTTGCTAGGGGGTCCTTGAGCTGTGAGTAATTGACCTCCAGTTTTATGGTGCCTGCATTGTTCTGGGACCAACATCGCTTGGCACAGCCTGCAGCATGCCATTCGTGATCCTTTTACCTATCTTGAAGAGTGGCCTGACCACTGCTATAAGTATGGCATTCTTCTTACTAACAATGTAAGGGGCACTGCCCCTACTGACTACCAATGCAAGAGCCAATCTTCCCAGTGGCCACTACTGTAAGGGTAATTTTTTCCCAGTGGCCGCCACTGTAAGGGTCATTTTTCCCCAATGGCCGCCACTGTAAGGGTGATTTCCCCTCCCCTAATGGCCACCACTGTAAGGGCATTTTTTCCCCAAGGGCCACCGCTGTAAGGTGCATTTTTCCCCAAGGGCCACCGCTGTAAGGTGCATTTTTCCCCAATGGCTGCCACTGTAGGGGTAATTTTTTTCTCCCCAATGGCCGCCACTGTAAGGGGCATTTTTCCCCAATGGCCACCACTGTAAGGGGCATTTTTCCCCAATGGCCGCTGCTCTAAGGGTGATTCCCCCCCCCCTCCCCCAATGGCCACAACTTTAAGGGTATTTTTTTCCCAATGGCTGCCACTGTGAGGGTCTTTTTTTTTTTTTTTTCCCCAATGGCTGCCACTGTAGGGGTAATTTTTTTCTCCCCAATGGCCGCCACTGTAATGTTAATTTTCCTCAATGGCTGCCACTGTAAGGTTAATTTTCCCCAATGGCTGCCACTGTAAGGTTAATTTTCCTCAATGGCTGCCACTGTAAGGGTAATTTTCCCCAATGGCTGCCACTGTAAGGGTAATTTTCCCCCCAGTGGCCGCCACTGTAAGGGTAATTTTCCCCCCAGTGGCCGCCACTGTAAGGGTAATTTTCCCCCCAGTGGCCGCCACTGTAAGGGGCATTCTTCCCACTGACCACCAGTGTAAGGATCTGTTCTCCCCCACTGGCTGCCAATGAATTGGTTGTAGAAGGGGTTACCGGAGGCCTGAAAACGATTTTAAGGTTTCTTCTGGAATAAGAATGTTGAGAAATACTGATCTAGATAGCGAAAAAGGGAATTGCCTCAATTTAAATCTCTTACCACTGGAAAATGTTAACATATAGTTCACCTACATATTAAATCTTATCCTCTAAATCCACACAGAAGCATTTGTAGACAGCATAGCTCCTCCGTCACTCCATTGCCCTTGATAAATGACTGATAAAGAGTGAAATAAGAAAACATAAGGCCCTCATCTATCTTATTACCTGCATAGTCTACTTTCTGTCATAAGGGTAATTTGCTGGAAAATATCATCTAATACTTTGATAGAAATGATACCCCATGCAGCTAGATTGTAGTGCTAGCTTCCTTCCAAGCTTCTGCAAGTCCTACATACGAACCGCTCATTATCAATGCTCTCATGCACATGCCAGATTAGCCATAGGGCTCTGCCAAGTGTGACTTCGTCCTATCTCACAATATAAACTTCAAACATTTGCACATAGGAGTAATTTGTGAGTGCATAAAGTAAGAATGCCTGTCACACATCAGTATGCTGGGCTGATGACCTTGAAAGCTTGATTAACAGTTGCAAGTGCTATACACAGTGCATTGAGTAGCTTAAGGGGACATGTCAATGCCAGGCTGGGTATAAAAAGCAACCTTGGCATGTACGGTAAATCGCAACAGCTCTGGTTTGTGCTTGTAACCAAATGACACAGGCCATCAGGGCAGTAATGTTTTTGGAATTGGAACCAGTTTCAGCCAAGGGTCAAGTGCAATATATGTGTTTTTATTTATTTATTTATTTATTTATTTATTTATTTATTTGTAATAAGAACTCTTTATTAAAACTTGACATATAGGGGATGAGCAAGTTGCACGGGCTCTTAAATACGCTACAACCTGCAGTACTAATCCTGTACTTGTCATACATCTTTGCATACTTGTCCTAAAAATAAATATTATTCTGTTAACAAATAAAAAAACACAATGTATATATTTATTGATTATGTGTATTTTTAGTTCCTACAAAGGAGGGGTGTGTGGGCTATAAATAGAACTCCTAATTGTCTCCAGAGGTGGAGTTCTTTGAGGCAATGAATAATACCGACTGTGAAAAGAGGTTATGAATGAGCGTCACCAAGATGTATTGTAGATGTAAGCATCGGCTTTAATGGAGTTTTTAGTGACAACATAATCTTGACGATTAGAAAAGTTTCCTGATTTGTTTGTCTCTCTGATCCATTAATGTGTGTAGAATGTTTATCCACTCTGAATGGTAACATTACAACAGTGTAAGGCATGGATCTTCAAACTACGGCCCTCCAGTTGTTCAGGAACTACAATTCCCATCATGCCTAGTCATGTCAGTGTGTTACAATGCCTCATGGCAGGGCTCGACAATATCCGGGCGCCCGGTCGCAATTGCAACAAGAAAATGTGACCTGGTGCTCGTCGGTAATTGAGGCCGCGGCCTACCAGGCCGCAAAGCTGCAGGCTGTCCTCCATCTGGCTCAGAGTCTGTTTGATCTGAGCCAGATTGCGGGTCTGCCGGGCATTGTCCCTCTGCAGACTGGCCGGCAGACGCTCGGCCACCCCCCTGGTCTCATGGGTCGCCATCCTGCCTGCAGCCGAGTCTTGTGGCCTGGGAGGAGGGGAGAGAGAGACCCTTGTGGGTTGAGGCCTGTTGGGGGAGGAGTGGGAGGGGCTACCCCTGATGGTGGCCTGACTGCTGCCAGCCTCAGGGGTAGCCTCAAGGGTCAACAAATCCGAGGCCAAAAGGACTTGCCTGGCAATGTTCATATCTTCATCCTCCACCCCCTGATCCTCCTCCCCTCAACCTCCTCATGAGGGGAGGTGTGGCCACTCCCCTCCCCTGGGGACTCCTGCACTTCTTGGGACTCCTCAGCAGCCTCTTGTCCAGGGGATGGTGCATCCTGGCCTGATGGCCCAGCAACCTCCTGGCCATCTGTGGAGGACACAAAACAATCACAGGTTGGAGGATTCACACACTTGGCACATCTTCCCTTCCCCCACCCACACATGCTAATCACCAGATAGAAAAAGCCAAAACTTACCTGTCCTCACAGGAGAATCGGATTGATAGCCAGGCAGGCCCAACACCGGGCCACTGCCCATTCCTCCTCACTCAGCCTGATGGGGCAGGGTGCGCCTCCTCCAGTGCCCCTGGCATGGGCATTGATCTTGGCCATCTTCTCACGGACCAGGCTCTTTTGTATCCCATCGGGGGTCCTCGTCTCCCCCCCCCTGCCGCATTGATCTAATCCGTAATTTTCTGGATGATCGCCTTCCTCCTGGCCGGTGGGGTGTTCCGGCTCTCAGGGCCATGCAAATAACGCCCATGTCGGGCGATGGCCCGAGCAAGTATCTGCTTCTCTATGCTCGAAAAATTGAGCTTCCTGCGCTTCGGTGCCATAATACCCACCACTCAGCAACAAACAAAAATACTCACACAACAAACAAACACAAAAATCAAACCACACAAGCAGACAGCTACTACAAATTCAAAAACAAACTCTGAAAAAACACACAGAAAATACACTCAGAAAAAACACACAACTACTACACTCTACTACTCCTCCAAATCTTTTAACTAACACGAAACTCACCAACACACACCAACAGACAGAGCAGAAGCAACTTGCTCTAGGAAAGGGGAACACAGGGATGTACTTTTGCAAGGGAAGTGTGTGTTTGTCTGGGGCTATTTATACACAGGGCGATTCTCAAACTAAGTACGCTTGGCCTTTTACCTATCTCACTGATTGCGCCGAGCCGAGTTCTGAGCATGCCCAGTGAGGTGCAGATTCGTGCGCGCATGCACAGTACGGCCGGCCCTTCATTTGCATGGGGTCACGGCTCATTACAATGGAGCACGCCCACTTCCTTCCCACTTGCAATAACCCCGCCTTACGCCTCGGGATTTAAGTTACGCTTGCGCAATTTGGGCCGCAAATGCGCTGTGGATACGGCACTTACGACAAAAAATTAAGGCGCCGGAACTTAAATGACATACGTTTTGAGTAACTTAATTTGCGCCGCTGTTTGTGAATCTGGCCCCAAGTACCTGCCTCCCTAACTTACGGCGGCATAGCCTAAACAGGCTAAGCTACGCCGCCGCAACTTTGCACCATTCTCTCTGAATCTACCTATTAGTATCTGAATGGTGTGGTGTGTTTTTTTTTTTTATGTATTTACTTATAATATTTTCCACATTGGTTTGCATGTAAATCGATTCAAGAAGACTTGAAATTTCTTTAATGATGGCATTCATTATATGAATACATTTTTATGTGCATGGCTTTATTTATATTGTTCTCTATATTTTACATGCAGACCAACCAATTCAACAAAAGTGCCAGTGATGGAGGTTCTCAAAATTGCACATTCTAGTTCTGGTATTGCTTTCCCAAACCCCTGCTGCAGCTTCTTTTTGTTTTTTTATGGACAGCTTGGTCTGCATTATTATATGAAGAAAATGAATTCATATACAGAATACTGTCACTGCATGTATTGTATTCAAAAGAAAATCTTTATTTTATTGCAGCTTACCATTTATTAGAGCGGGGTAGCTGCATTAGTTTTTCTTCTCCAGCCAGTACCGTGTATACCCGATTATAAGCCGAGGACCTAATTTTACCACAAAAAACTGGGAAAACGTATTGACTCGAGTATAAGCCGTGGGTGAGAATGCAGCAGCTACTGTAAGCGGAAATAAGGGTCAACAATGCCCATTGGCAGGCTGACCTCACTGTGCCCATTGGCAGCCTGACCTCACTGTGCCCATTGGCAGCCTGACCTCACTGTGCCCATTGCAGGTCTTCAACTCGACCATGACAGGATCCAGTTGGTTCCCCTGGCAGGTCCCCTTTGCAGCCTGACCTCACTGAGCCCATTGCAGAATCCGATCTGTGTACTCGAGTCCATGACATATTCAGACGGCGGCCGCGCAGTTTTAAAAACTTGCGCTTCTCGTGCTGGTCCGTGACAGGCGGAACACTCGGTGTCCTAGCAAACACTGTGTTCAGTGTTTGCTAGTCACGATCGCCCTCTCGACTATCACGGAACAGCACAAGGAGGAGCACAAGGTTTTTAAAGCCGCCGTCTGAATATGTCACGGACTCGGGTACACAGATCGGATTCTGAAATGGGCACGGTGAGGTCATGCGGCAGTGAACTCTGACACGCTGACTCGAGTACAAGCCGAGGGGGTCATTTTCAGCCCAAAAAAAGGGCTGAAAAACTCGGCTTATACTCGAGTATATACGGTATGTCTGATCCAGCCAGTAAGTCTGATCTTTTTCAGAAGAGGTTCTCCAGCAGAATGTATACGTTAGAGATGAGACAAACCATTTAAAGGAGTTGTAAAGGCAGAAGGTTTTTTTTTTTTTCCTACTTAAAAGAAAAAAAACCTTCTGTGTGCGGCAGCCTCTCCAGCACCCCCTAATCACTTACCTGAGCCCCTTCGCTCTGCAGCAATGTCCACGAGACTCTTAGCTGTCCCAGACACTTCTCCTGATTGGCTGAGACATGGCAGTGGCACTATTGACACCTGTGGCAGTCAATCAAAATCAGTTAGCCAATCGAGAGGGGGTGGGGCCAGATCCAGATCCAGGCTCTATGTCTGAATGGATACAAAAAGCTCTGACCTAGCTCGGGTGCCCCCATAGATAGCTGCTGGCTGAGGGGGAACTCGATAGGAGGGAGGGGCCAGGAGAGCAGAAGAGGAGGATCTGGGCTGCTCTGTGCAAAACCAACTGAAAATAGGAGTATAACATGTTTATTATTAAAAAAAAACACGAGCCTTTGCAATCACTGGCAGGGGTGCTTTCAATGATCAGATTTTATTTATGTAAAACCTTTTACCCCAAAAGAAGAAACTGTTGAGGTAACTGCTTATAAGATGTGAACTGGAGTTTGGCTTCATTTTGTTAGTATGTTCAAATATGTTAATACTCCCCTCCTCCCAGACTGATAATGCTGTTGTCCAGAGGGGGCCCCCTGTTCTCCTTCATCCAGAGTGGGGGCACTTTTATACAGCAAGGGTGTTGGTGGCCAGATCATTAGGGGTGTAAACAGAGGGGGAAAAAAGCCTAAGTAAATAAAACAAATGCAGCCACCACATCTAATGATTGGTAAGCTGCGATATATAACATTTTTGGCTTTTGGTTTAATACCACTTACCAGAGTACATCCTTTTTTGTGACAGTATTCCATTTTAAATTTTAGGCAGTGTGGGGGGAAAAAACAAAGGGGTGTGTGAACACTTAGGCCCAGATTCACAAAGATTTACAACGGCGTATCTCCAGATACACCGTCGTAAGTCCGAATGGCCGCCGTCGTATCTATGCGCCTGATTCATAGAATCAGTTACGCATAGATTTGGCCAAGATACGAGCGGCGTAAGTCTCCTATGCCGTCGTATCTTGGGTTGCAATAATTACGCTGTCCGCTAGGTGGCGCTTCCTTGATTTCCGCGTTGAATATGTAAATGAGCAAGATACGCCGATTCACGAACGTACGTACGTACGTACGTACGTACGCCCGTCGCAATTAGTTACGCCGTTTACGTAAGACATACGCCGGCGTAAAGATAAAGCTGGTCTCTATGTGGCTTCCGGGTATGGGTCTTCGGGACTGGGCGTTCCTTCTTGATTGACAGTCTTCCGACAGGCTTCCATCGCGTCACGAGTAGCCGAAAGAAGCCGAACGTTGGTGCGGCTCTATACTGCGCATGCGCACCGACGTTCGGCTACTTTCGGAAAATCGTGACGCGATGGATGTGACCGTCGGAAGCCTGTCGGAAGACTGTCAATCAAGAAGGAACGCCCAGTCCCGCAGCCCATACCCGGAAGTGGCGGAGAAGATCGCTCTCTAAAAAGGTAAGTACAGGTTCGATTTTAAAACAACTAGCCGATTCCCCTAGACACAACGAGCATCACTCGAAGGGTAAAAACAGCATTTTAGCGGGGTTTACAATTTGTATGCAATCAGGTAGGCCCTTACACTACATGGTTTTGGTAAATCTGAAGGAAATCGGACAACAAAAGTTGTATAGTGTGTATGGGGTCTTATTGAAAGCTTGCTGTATTTCATGAAACTCCTTCCATATTGTACTGTCTGGTCTCAAAGTAAAGAGATAAAAACTGCTGTATTGGAATCCATTTTACTCTGCAACAGAGATCTAAATGTATTTTGATTGGAACGTCTAGCCAATTCTCATGTGTGTAATGCAATTTTAGGTGCATTACCATTTAATTAGATTTTTATAGCATTTTGATGCATTAAAGATCCAGCATGTTATATTTTATACAAACAAACATATACAAACAAACATAAATGGAACCATTCTAATCAGAGTGACTTAGGCTGCTTTCACATTGGGCAGATGAGGTGCGGTGACAGTATAGCCGCGCTATTTGTAGCGCCGCTATACCCTCGTATTTACCGCGATATTCGGGTGATAGCGGTGCGGTATTAACCCCCGCTAGCGGCCAAAAAAGGGTTAATACCGCCCGCAATGCGCCGCAATGCGCCTCTGCAGAAGCGCATTGCGGGCAGTATTACCGCGGTTTCCCATTGATTTCAATGGGAAGGCGTGGTATAGGAGCGGTAAACACCCCGCTCCTATACGGCTCCAAAGATGCGGCTAGCAGGACTTTTGGAGCGGTCCTGCTACCGCACCGCTTCAGTGTGAAAGCCTTCGGGCTTTCACATTGAAGCCTGCAGGCCATGATTTTTTCATGCGGTATAGCAGCGCTATTTTTAGCACTGTACCGCATGAAAAACGCCTCAATGTGAAAGGGGCCTTAAAAAAAAGGTTCCTGCACTACTTGGAGACTTCAAAGCGGCCTGCATTGGCATTATTAAAGTCGTTTGCAAGCTGTGCTAAAGTCGCGCTGTGTGGGGCGGCTTTAAAGTCGGGCGACGTAGAAGCCGCCCCAGTGTGAACCGAGCCTGATGCCGCGTACACACGATCGTTTTTTGGCATGAAAAAAAACGAAGTTTTTCCAACTTCATCATTAAAAACGACGTTGCCCACACACCATCGTTTTTGAAAAATGATAAACAAAGCGCGGAGACGTACGACGGCACTCTAAAGGGGAAGTTCTAATCGCCTTTGGGCTGCTTTTAGCTGATTCCGTGTTAGTAAAAGAAGATTTGCGCTTTTCAGTCTGTTACAGCAGGATGAATGTGCTTACTCCATTATGAACGGTAGTTTTACCTGAACGAGCGCTCCCATCTCATAAGTTGCTTCTGGGCATGTGCGGGTTTAAAACGTTGTTTTAGCCCACACACGATCATTCTTTACAACTCGAAAAATGACATTTTTTAAAACAACGTTAAATGCAGCATGTTCAAATTTTTTTTCTTTTGTCGTTTTTCAGAAGCCGAAAAACGATGTGAAGCCCACACACGATCATTTTAAATTACGTTTTTAAAAACGATGTTTTTTTCCATGCCGAAAAACGATCGTGTGTATGCGGCATAACAGTCATCTGTTTTGTAAATAAGTGTTGCATTGTGGGAAATGATAAGGATCCGTGAAGTTTCATGCATTTCAATTCTGTTCCCTTTTCTCTTTCTCATAAAACCTGTGGGTTTTGTAGTTCCTTATTTTGTTATACGTGTGGCACAACTTTTCTTTATGATGACAAAGGAAAGGAAGTTGTGTGCGAGAATGTTGAGTCACAGTACATGGTCAGGGTCACCATGGAGGAGTGTCCCTGCAGGCTACCGATGTAATCTGATTAGTGGCAGATCATAATGGCTGATCTACGGGAAATCTGAAGGAATCTCCACTTTTATATGATGTAAAAAGATGTCTTACCTGCTGCATTATACATGTTGGTCAGTAGCAGAAGTGGTGATGGTAAAAACTCAGTTTCATACATTTGTCCAGCAGACTTGCCTGTTTTAGCAGTCAGATGTTCTATTAAATGTTGAGATTTCAGTAGACTCTCTGGATGGGCAGATGCCAGAATCCATCAAGTTCATCTGATACAGATTAGGCTTGTATTTTATAGCTCAGTGTTTACTCCACAGGATATGTATATATTTATTACTAACAAGGGCTCATTTACACTTGCTTTGACTTTAACACACATTCATGTGCCTCCCGCTTCAACATGTGTGTGTTTTTTTTTTTTTTTTATATATATATATTTTTTTTATGTGCAATTGATACTTCGATGATACTCTTTTGAAACTTTATTAAACTGCCCTGTGCGTGTTGGTTTTAAAGGGGCACAGTAGAACCCCAGCTCAGTAGTACCCCCCCCCCCATTTATCAGATCCCCAACTCATTAGTACCCCCTGCTCAGCAGATCCCCGAAGCTCATGGGTACCCTTATTCAGCAGATCCCCCCCCTCATCAGTCATGACCCCTGCTCTGGCAATTTTTAATTTTTTTGCTCAGTAGTGACCCCTCCCCCCGCTCTGCTGATCCTCTAATTTGCTGATCCTCATTTCTCTCTGGTCCCTGCTCACCTCCCACTATATTGCCCCCGTGCTGCACACTATGTGTGACATTGCTAGTTACCCTGCTCTGGTCCCCCCAGCTCTTCTGATCAGTCCCCTCTCACCTTCATGTTGCACATGGAGGGTGGGGGGGGTTTGTTTACTAAAGGCAAATCCACTTTGGGGGACATGTAAGGCCTCGTACAGACGAGAGGATATCCGTTGGAAACGGTCCGCCGGACCGTTTTCAGCGGACATTTCTGCTACCGATTTTGATCTGATGGGCTGTACACACCATCAGATCAAAATCCCAGTGGTAAACATACGCGGTGACGTGCCGCCGCGACGATGACACAGCGACGTCCCCGACCCTGGAAGGTAAATACTTCCACGCATGCGTCGAATCACTTTGATGCATGCAAGGGATGGGGATCGCTTGGACTTATCCGGTGAGTCTGTACAGACGACCGGATCAGTCCAACAGACAGGTTTCCAGCGGATAGATTTCTTAGCATGCTAAGAAATTTTTATCCGCTTGAAAACCGTCGGCTGGAGAAATCTCCGCCGAAAAAATGTCCGCTAGGCCGTACACACGACGGGATTTGTCTGCTGGAACTGATCCGTGGATAAATGCCAACGGACAGATCCGGTCGTGTGTACGGGGCCTTAGGGAAAAAAAACAGCATTTTTTGCTTGTACATGATTGGATGATAAAATCCAGAGGGTCCCCTAATTTAATATCTACTCCTCAGATTTGCAGCGACTGCACTTCCAAGTGCACTTTTAGTACACAGTGGATTTGCCTTTTAGTAAATCAACCCCCATGTATGCCGTCTGCTAGTTGCCTCGCTCTGGTCCTGATCCTGCTCGCCATTGTTCTGCTCCACACTGCACACAAGATGTGACGTCTGCACCAGACACTTCCAGAATCTATACGCCTGAACCGGACGTGACTGCTAATGTCTTTCTGGTTGGCTTCTTGTTTCACCAGTGCATCCTGGGATCTTTAATACCTACAAAACAAAGAGAAGCTAAAGCTGAATAAAAACCTCTTAAAAGCTGTAGGTGAACGTTTTGGCATAGACTTCTATTGAGGCTTTAAAGATCAGTTGATGCACCAAGAAAGCAGGGGCAACATTTTAGATGCAAAGCAAACACATCGGGGGTTATTTACGAAAGGAAAATCCACTTTGCACTACAAGTGCAAAGTGCACTTGGAAGTGCAGTTGCTGTAAATCTGAGGGGTAGATCTGAAATGAGGGGAAGCTCTGCTGATTTTATTATCCAATCATGTGCAAGCTTAAATGCTGTTTTATTATCCTTGGATGTCCCCCTCGGATCTACAGCGACTGTACTTCCAAGTGCAATTTCAAGTGGATTTGCCCTTAGTAAATAACCCCCAATGTGTAAACAAGCCCTAACAGTAAAAAAATATATATACTGCATGTAAAGCAATGCATTTATGGGTTTCCTCATGACTGTAGGGGTGTAGGTGCTTCTTACCATGTTTATACCAGCCTGTGTGGCAGCAAAGTGTACAACCAAAAAACCTCCTTGTCCTTGAGGGCTAGCTAAGCAACCAATAGTATACTTGGTAGCACCACATATGGGATGAGTGCCAGAGGTGCTAGTATTGCTACGTTTACTGGACAAAAATGCCCTTCATATACTGTATAAGCTGTGTGTGTGTGTGTGTGTGTGTGTGTGTGTGTGTGTCAGGGAGGTTCTCTTGCCAAATAGTCAGTGCAAAACAGGAAATCCAACACTGCCAGGATCTGCATGACAGAAGAAAATGTCAACACATCCATCATGTCTGACTAGGGGATACCAGACATTGTATATGGGTTTATGCTGCAGCCTATCTCCTTGTGACTTGCTAACATGGTACAGTATTCCAGTGTGATCACTGGAGGAGAGAGGGGGAATGCCTCCTTCTGCCTGCAGCAGACTGAAGGTATCATCCACCTTGGGGCAAAGTCACATTGCTGCAACTTATTTTTAAAGACAAATTAGAGCCTTTATTTAAAAAAAATTATACTGTTATATAACGTGACATGTTAGCTGGGTATAATAGTGCTTTTAATGAATAAAGGTTTGTTGGGGGACATACTGTTGCTTAAAGGATAGCTAAATACATTAATAAACCTGAAATGATTGCAGCTTTCCAGTTCTTGGATGTGGCGGCTGCATTTTCTTTTTTCCCAGGCTAAGTATTTTTCCTGCGAGGAAAGAAAATACATGTTGATCTTGCCAGAAGTTCATTGTCCTTTTTAACTTCCTGTGAACTATACTAAAAATTAAATATTAGCCTCCCCCATCTTTCTCTGTAAACTACAGCACACTGTCTCCCTATGTTATGTGGAGGAGGAGGTGTGTGCAGTTCAAATCAGGAGAGCGGCTTTGTGTGACAACGATGCTCCTCCATAGTTACATTGTAGTGAGTGAATGTTGTCTTAAAGAAGGGGGGACCCTGAAAATCGGTTCACACTGCAACATGTGCTCCAACTTTGAGAGCACATGTCGCTTGAGAAGTTGCGCCCTATTAAGTGCAATGGAACCATTCTAATAGGAGCAACTTGACTCTTGAGAGACTTGAAATAGGTTCCTGCACTACTTTTGTGTTGACTTCTGTTAAAGAAGTCGTATGTAAGTCGTGCGATGACCCCCCCCCCCACTCACAATTAACTGCTTGCCTACCGCGGGCCGTCATATGATGCTGGGCAATGCAGCTCTCGTTCTGGGCGGGCGTCATATGACGTCCTCGCCTTCCTGGCCCACTAGGGGGCGCGCGTGTGCTCCCGCTGCGTCACTGGGGACCCGATGCACGTGCCCTGTGGCCGCGATGTCCGCCGGACACCCGCGATTGCCCTTGAACACAGCAGGACAGTGGATCTGTGTGCGTAAACTTACAGATTCACGTCTTGTCAGGTGAGAGGAGACCGATTTTTATTTAGGTACGGTGTTGCATGACCGTGCAATTGTCATTCAAAGTGTGACAGCTGAAAAATGGCTTGGGCAGGAAGGGGGTGAAAGTGCCCTGTATTGAGGTGGTTAAATGCAGCTATAAAGGTGCCCATCAAATGCAGCCTTACCAGTGCCCATTAAATGCACCCCTATCATTGCCAATTAAATGCAGCCCTATCAGTGCCCATGAAATGCAGCCTTACCAGTGCCAATGAAATACGAAGTCGAATATCCCGGCAGCAACTGTAAAAAATTGCCGCCTCCTATGAAACGCCTCACACTGATTCAATGTATCATTGGATCAGTGTTCCGTCTATCTAGGAGGTGGGAGGTTGCTACAGTCCTCCACTTCACACAGACAGGGACGTCATAACATTCGCCTGTCATTCAGCCACAGACAGAAGATGATTGGTTCCTATGGGCAGCAGTTTGTTTCAGACACTTTCACCTCCCAGACACACACTGTACACATAATACCACTTAGACCCACTTAGACCCCCATTACACTGAGAACCCTTCTTTTCATCTATTCCTTATACCCCCCCCCCCCCCCCCAACATTGAGATGGATCACATTCCCGGTCTGGCCTGCAGACCATGCCATCACTTTACACAGCCATCATGTTTCCGGTAACACTACCAGACACCCGGCCTCTGCTCCTTTCACTGGCTGTAGTTGCTGTCACTCAGGGATTATCCCCACCCATCACTCTCCAGCCTCTCATTGACTAAGACAGCCGTTACTCTAGACTTTTCCCCCACCCACGGACACCCGCGAGCATCAGAGCAGCTGCTCTGTCTTCTGTCTAAGTGACAGGCCCAGCCAGGAGATCGCCCGGGGCTCGCGGGTGCCAAATGTAGGAGACTCCCGTGACTCACGGGAGACTGGAGATGTCTGTTTCAAAGTTGCATGCAAGTTACTTTAACCCCCCTGGCGGTTTTCCCGAGTCTGACTCGGGGTTAAATTTCTGTGCTGCGATCGGTAACCCCGAGTCAGACTCGGGCTCGCCTCGCTGAATCCACAGGCATGGTTTACTTACCTTGTCCCTGGATCCAGGGATGCCACCGCGCTATGTGAGCGAGCGGGTGCTCGCTCGATTCACACAGTGCCTCTATGTGCCGCCAATCTCCGTTCCCTGCGACGTTACGACGCACGGTGGCGGAGAACGGCGCCAAATTCAAAAAAGTTAACAAACACATTAACAAACACATTACATACAGTATACTGTAATCTTATAGATTACAGTACTGTATGTAACAAATACACACCCCCCTTGTCCCTAGTGGTCTGCCCAGTGCCCTACATGTATACAATAAAAACTGTTCTTTCTGCCTGCAAACTGTAGATTGTCCATAGCAACCAAAAGTGTCCCTTTTATGTCAAAAATGGTTTTAGAGCAGCTAGAAAACAGCGATAATAAAATATAATCACTTGCAGAATTGAGCGATAGCGATTTGTGGGGAAATTCTTCATAAAAAAATAAAAGCAATGACAGCGACAATTCTGCGACTCACAAATTTCAGTGATTTTGAGTTGATTACATAATAATATAATTATAATAAAGATTATTCAATAATTTGTTATAATTTATTATATTATAATTTACAATTTTGTTTTTAAAAAAATGTCATACCCGGGATGCCTACTAGACTAGATCTGAAATAATCATACCGCCAGGGAGGCTAAGTTGGGGCAGTGTGAACCAGGCCTTGCTGTGCAGGCCAGAGCAGAGTCGGCTATGGCAGGGATCTGTGCAATGCGTGTGTTTGTTTTTTATTTTTATTTATTTTTTCTCTCAACTTTATGTGAAGTGACATGCAGAGGCATGCAATGGTGTCCAGTGCAGTGCAGAAAATTGCAATGTTGAATTTTTCTGCACTGCAAGGCACCACACATCACACCAGGGTTGAGGAGTGAACTGAGCACATAGACAATAAATCGTTTTCTATGTGCTATAGCGGTGACCTGTGATTATCCCGCGCAGAAAAATGCAGGTCACTGTACACATTGTGAACGAACCCTCCAATGAAGGCTTGACATTCTCTTCTAATGAAACATTATTAGCCTCACAAATTTCACCAATGTCATTGGCAAGCTCTGCGCATACATGTAGTATTGAACGAAGACCCAGCAAAAGCTGACCATTGTCTGATTTGACCTCTGAATTAAATGAAGAAGAGAAGATGTGTATGAGTTGTGTTTTCATATCTGCCAATTCTACCATTTGTCTCATGAGATTGTAGAAAACATTCTGCTGTCTCCACTTGTCTGGTGTGCTGTCTCTGCCTGATAAGTGCAATGTGAAGATGAAGTGATAGAGGAGAGGCGTGTGAACAGGAAGGAAGGGACCTTCCCTTTTTATTATCAGCCATGGTGAGGTCATGTGCCACCTAAGCAAGTTTTTACATCAGACCCACAATATGTACAGTATGTGTACATAATCGGATTGCATTTGCAAAGTGAAGATTATGCAAACATACATCAATACATTAAGGCCGGATTCACACTAGTGCGGAGCGAATTTCAGCTCTCTTATCTGTGCAGAGAGATCAGAGAACTGTTCAGCAGATCATCTCCGCTTTAGCTGCGAATTTGAAGACCTGGGAGAGGGGAGGGGGGAAGTGTATTGAGATGATTGAGAGAAATCCTGAAGAGAAATGAACACATCTGCGAATCAGATGCGTGCCCATAGAAGATAATGGGCCTGAATTCCCACCTGAGCCGCAACGCAATGCCTAGAAAACGCACACGTTTTTTTGGCAATGCGCAGTGCAAATGCATCGCACATATGTGAACCAGCCTCATTGAAATCAATGTATTTTATAATGTTATGCGAATTGGATGCGGTTGAAGCCACAACCAATTTGCATAGGTGTGAACCCGACTTTAGAATTAAAATGTGATCAACAAAGAACTAATGAACTAATTCATCATTTTGTTTTATAAAAGGTATAAAACAAGCTGTGCTACAATACAATAACTAAAAGTGAAAAAAACCAACATGATAGTTGGCGTTTGAAATAAGCCAATCCTCGGTCAATCACTGTAAAAAATGAAATTAAGAAATTGGTGAAAAACCACATAGAAGAAAGTCTATGAAGACAATTCACCGGGGTCTTAGAAGTGAGAAAAATCATGTGAAAAAAGTCTATGAAGATAAAACCAATAGAGTCTTGAAAATGAAATGAAGTCCCAGACTTGAAGGTGTCATCAGAAATACTGAATATAATGTCACACCACAAAACACTCTTGATCCACCACCGTAAGAATTTTGTGCTTACCAGAACAAGCTGGTAAAACAGCCTGTATAATTGGACCTGCAGGTACCAGTCACACTCCTCCGATTCAGGCAAAGGCTGGATAATAGTTAAACTGCTGGTGCAGGCAGCAGGCAAGTGTGATGCGGTCTTTAAGGGCTTCTCAAAGTGTATGCTCACGATGGGCGATCAGATCGAAGCCTTGCCATTCATATTTACTTTTATAAAAGCACCGCCTCCAAAACAAGTTTCACCTGGATCTTCTAGTAGACCCAAAGTTTCAGGAATCCCCACTCACTACTGCCACCTGCTGGATTTCTAGAGGAAGTATCTATCTGTTCTCCGGGGATGTTGTGTTCTTTGTGATGTTCAAAAATAATCATTTGCTTAGTATTGTAATCCTTTTTATTCTTTAGAATGACGTCACTGGAGCATGCCCAGATTTCCCCTGATTTACGGCACATTCTGCTTGCTTGTCTGTCTGTTATCAGGACTTTCTACAGCACAAAATCCCACGAGACTGCATGTGATGTCACATGAGGTGTAGGAGGAAGCTCTGAGTGATTATGCAGTCTCGTGGGATTTCACTGTTGTGCCGTAGACAGTCCATCTGATAACAGACAGACAAGCAAACAGAGTGCCATAAATCAGGGGAGATCTGGGCATGCTCCAGTGACGTCATTCTAAAGAACAAAAAGGATTACAACAATACTAAGCAAATGATTATTTCTGCACGTCACAGAGAACACAACATCCCCGGAGAACGGATAGATACTTCCTCTAGAAATCCAGCAGGTGGCAGTAGTGAGTGGGGATTCCTGAAACTTTGGGTCTACTAGAAGATCCAGGTGAAACTTGTTTTGGAGGCGGTGCTTTTATAAAAGTAAATATGAATGGCAAGGCTTCGATCTGATCGCCCATCGTGAGCATACACTTTGAGAAGCCCTTAAAGACCGCATCACACTTGCCTGCTGCCTGCACCAGCAGTTCAACTATTATCCAGCCTTTGCCTGAATCGGAGGAGTGTGACTGGTACCTGCAGGTCCAATTATACAGGCTGGTTTACCAGCTTGTTCTGGTAAGCACAAAATTCTTAAGGTGGTGGATCAAGAGTGTTTTGTGGTGTGACATTATATTCAGTATTTCTGATTACACCTTCAAGTCTGGGACTTCATTTCATTTTCAAGACTTTATTGGTTTTATCTTCATAGACTTTTTGTCACGTGATTTTTCTCACTTCTAAGACCCCGGTGAATTGTCTTCATAGACTTTCTTCTATGTGGTTTTTCACCAATTTCTTAATTTCATTTTTTACATAAGTGATTGACTGAGGATTGGCTTATTTCAAACGCTAACTATCATTGTTGTTTTTTTTCACTTTTAGTTATTGTACTGTAGCACAGCTTGTTTTACACCTGTTTATGCTCCTATATGTTTTTTCCACATTTTAAGCTGCAGCTTATTCTTTATTTCTAACTTTGGTATTTCTTTGTTTGCGCAGTATTACACTTTTTTTTTTCTTTTTTTATCATGTGTTTTATACCTAATTTCTTCAACTGTATCACAGAATCTTAAAGCTGAACTTAAGGCAAACAACTAAATACGCCAGTGAAGTACATATAAGGGAGCTTTTTTATTTGTTAATGGATTTGTATTTCTGTCCACCCTGTTCTGAAATGTACAGCTATGGAATTTCAGAGTATAGTGGAGTCTTCTCACCATCCCCATTCTTGCTCCTGGATGGTGAAAAAGCTGCAGCAGACTGATGGGCTAATCTCTCTGCTCTTTTCTTCAATCGGCATGATCTTTATCAGCATGAAACAATACCTGATTGGCTTACAGTCCTGCCCCTCCATCTCCCTGTGTTCGTAGTAATGTACACAGGATTGCAGGAAGCTGATGTAAAATGTTGGTTCTCACCCAAGCTGCATTTAAAAAAATTATTTAAAGTGACCCTAAAATGATTCTAAAAGCAGAAGGTTTTTTTTTTTATTTTATCTTAATGCTTTTTGTGCATTTAGATAAAAACCTTCTGTGTGCATCAGCCCCCCTAATACTTACCTGAGCCACATTTCGATCTAGCAATGTTGCGCGAGAGTATCGGCCTTCCTGGTCTCTCCCTGCTCATTGGCTGAGAGAGCAGCGGGCACCATTGGCTCCCGCTGTTGAGAGAGAGAGAGTGAGAAAGAGAGCTCTGTGTCTGAATGGACACACAGAGCACCGGCTCTAAAAGTTTTGCTTTTTTCCCTGTTTCTGGTTGCTCCCTTAAGGCTCCATTCACACTTTGGAGTGCAACTTTGACGCAATTTTGGATGGTTGCAACTTGTTGTCCCTCTGAAAAGTCAGCACCACTGTTGCATGTAAAACATTCGGGTATGACTTTCATGCAAAAAGTTGCACAAGTGTGAAGTGCTAGCCCCAATTTTGGCGACACCTTTTCCTTTCAGGGTCCTACAGAGCCACTTCTGTGTGGGCTCCCGGCCAACTGTGTGCTACCATTAGAAGTACGTTTTTATTAAAACACACAGCTTCACGGCAAGCCACTCCCTTTCTCCCTCCTCCAGTCTCATTGAGTGACAGCAGCTTGCACCTGTACTGTCCCTTTGTTACTGATACTCAGTGTGTGTCCCCCCAGAGGACGTTCAGAGAAGCTGCACTGAGGGGCCCAGAGGCAGTGGCGTTTGAGGGGAAATAAGTACATGTTTTTGCCCCATCTGAAGAAAATGATGTGCTGGAGAATGTTACGAACGGTGCTCAGGGTCCATTATTTTACCAAATTGAGAGCATTTAATGTACTTTAATTTTTTTGTTCGTAAATGCCTAGCTTCATCTATTAGTGTCCTTTTCTATCTGCCTAAACTTCAGGTTTTAAACATGGCTGAAAGTTTCAGACATGGTTATTGGACTTCTGTACCAAGGAAATTATTTTTGCAGACATTGTCTGAGATCACAGGATATTAAATATACAGATGTCTTTTCTTATTTTAATGTCAGATGTGGTTGTCGGAGGTATGCAGCATGTGCACTGTGATTGTCAACACAACAATGACCTTTTCACTCTTTTACTATAAAGGTAAATCGGAAACATGTGCACAAAAATTCTATTTAATATAAAATGCAGTTTAGGGTGCTAATTTTTCATTCTGGTTTCACGGCTTACAGTATATTTGTCACTTGTTATTACTTTGCAGTGCTCTTCTGTGTAGCTGTATAACATGCAATGGGAAAAGGATATACAGAGTGCAGAATATTAGGCAGTATCTAACACAGCCATTCTCAACCAGGGTTCCACGGAACCCTAGGGTTCCTTCAGAGATGGCTGATTTATCTCCTGTTTGATGGTGCCTACATAGTTTTGAGCCAATGCAACTTGGGGGAGCCAGTGGTATGACGCCAATGATCTTTATATCTCTCTCTAAGGGGACCATTCTTGCCACCACTGTAAAAAAGGAAATTCTTCTCACTGAACACCAAAGTAAGGGGTATTCTTCCCACTGACCCCCAATGAATGGGTTTTATCAGGGGTTCCCCAAGACCTGAAAATGATTTTAAGGGTTCCTCTGGGGTAAAAAGTTTGAGAAAGGCTGATCTAACAGTTCTGCAAGCTGAAAACCATGACTGCTTCACTTGTTCATTTTTTTGTCTCCCCATTGAACCCCAATAAATACATGGACTGCATGGCATGGATTTGAAATGGCCATAGCATCCTTTTTCTTTAACCAATGAAACCATTGACACTAACCAAAACAAAGTTCAATACAAACAAAATGCAACTGTTGAATCTTTGGGAAGGTGTCTTTGGTGTCCTCTAGCTTAAAGGGGTTGTAAAGACAAAAATATTTTCCTCTTAAATTAAAGTCTGACAGTAGCTGATAAAGTAAAAAGTAATGTTTTGCATTATAACTAGTTTGATACCTGTTGAAATCGAGCTTTATTCACCTCCGTCACTCCTGAATCATTATTCTCACTGACTTCATGGTTTGCGGTGCGCATTCATTCTTGCTACATCACAGCCTAATGGGAACTACAGTTCCCATTAGGCTTAGCCTCCATGTCGGTGAGGGATAAGAGAGCATCTTCACGCAGGGCTGTAGTCATAGGGAGGGGGTGAGCACATTCTGCTTTCCACCATGCAAAACAGCTCAGATACTGGTGGAAAGCAAGAAGAGGAAAGACCGGAAATGGCATTTTCAAACCTGGATTACTGTATTTTGGAGGTCAAAAGGAAAAACGAGGTAAGTGATATTTAAATGCTCTAGCTTACAGCAATCAATTGATCTAATAAAAAACGAACCTTTAGTGTTCCTTTTAAGTATTGACTATGATCCAACTCAAGGACCACTTCATCGTACAATTTTCTGACTTTCCAAAGGTGTAAAGACAACCAATACCATAAGGAGAAGCACTATACCATGGTATGGAAAGGACAGTAGTTAAAATGAACTGCTAATCTCCAGCATAAAATAAAATTTTAAGGCAAATAGCCCTTAATAATAAGGGAAAATAGCAGCAATGGGAATGACTGCCCAAAAACAATAGCAATTAGAAAAGTACAGTTTCCTAACTGGCCTTTCAGCAGCTTTTTAAGGCCGGGTTCACATGTGAACCGCATCCCTCTCACGTCAGGTGTCTGGTGCGTCCTGGTTCACCGTTTTCATGTCCACTTTCAGCTCAAATTTTGGTCTGAATTTAAACCTAAAACAGACCAAAAGACTCACCAGTCCCGCTGCGGAGATATGTGAACCGGCTGAACCCACATCCAATTCACAATGGTGTGATCCCAGCCTTATACACTGACACATATATCCCTAAAAAAAACTTTTGGTACTTCTATGCCTGCTGGCCAAAGTTCAGACCATGCAGTACAATGTGCTTTAAATGCAGATCCTAGGCAAATCTGCCCATACATTCAATGGAACCCAGGGGCGAACTGACAACTCATGCGGCCCCTGGGCAATAGGAGATTATGGGACCCCCGGGCAATAGATTATAGGGCCACACAGTACACACACAAAATATATAATATATATATATATATATATATATATATATATATATATATATATATATATATATATTGTGTGTGTGTGTGTGTGTTCTCACACAGTATACATACACACAGTATACATTCGCACACTGAAAAGGTACTGGAGAGGCGGGGCAGCTATAATCTTGGGATTTTTTTAGACCAAAAGGATGTCGGTAAGGATGTCTGTAAGGGACATTTCAGAGACAGATTTAAAAAAAACACAGATTTTTTTTACATACTGTCCCTGGTTTTACTGAGGCTGGAAACCCTGATGGGGCCCTCAGGCAGTGCCCGAATGGTCAGTCCGCCCCTGCTGGAACCACAAATCTCAAAATTCACCTTGAATGAACCTATGGTAGTTGCAAACCCAAACCTCATTCCTCCATGACTGAAATGAACTGAAATCCAAAAAATGAAAGAGACAGCCAGGGACAGTCAGACAAGGGAGGAAAAGAGTTAAATGATGCTCGACGTCCTACAGCCAGGAAATGAGGCGGGTTCTATTTGACTTGCTGCTAATACAAATGGAGAAACTTTGTTGTGCAGTGATTTCAGACTACGCATCACATGTTTAGTACAGGAAACGGGCCTGTGAAAAACAGAAGCTAAAGCTGGAGATTGGCTTGAAGTCATTGGGTGGCCTAGTGGGCAGTTTATTTTTTATTTTATTTTTATTTTTTTGTCTGAATGCAGTTTATTTCTTGACTTTTAGCTCTGATTGCTGTGCATACCCTTTACGAATGTTCTCTTTCACTAAGAAAGTGAAAAAAAAAAAATCTACACTTGCTTCTGTCCCTCCTCTTTCCATTGGTTAGTAGGCACATGCACTCTGCACCCCTGACAATTTACTGTTATCACATTCTCTCAAAGAATTAGTAGACTCAAAGCTGCTCTTTATTCTTTGGCTGCCCTGCCTTGCCCCACAACCCAGTATGGTGGTCTTTATACTGATATAACCAGTGCTTTAAGTGGGCCGGAACGCGGCGGTACTCAGTACCGCCACTTCCAAAAATGGCCCTGGAGAGTACCAGCACCTCTCCGTGCGCCCAGTACGTGGGTTTCCGGTACCGGAACGCAGCGGAGAGCTAGCTATAGCATTGTAGTGGCTGGCCGGCGCTGGGCGAATTACATCGCGCACCGTCTCTCTCCTCCATAATGTCATTGGCTGGGCCGGCCATCAGCTAGTGGAGGGGGGTGGGCCGTGTGCAGAGTATGGCTTGAGCCGTACGTGCAGGCGCAGGCAGGGAGTTGACCTCGCGTTAGGTGACGTCAACTCCTTTCCGCGCGCCTGTGAGGAGCGATCAGTGCGGCGTGGTGAATGTGAGCGGGTGACTGGCCCTCCTAGGAGTCAGGACGGTGCAGCAAAGTGAAAAACACCGGACTTTGCTTTGGATCTGAACTTCTGAAGTACAGAGTACTGGTGAGTGTTTTGTTGCTACCTATGGCTGCTCACAGACTGATATGTATACACTTCTCCTATCAATTTATCATGGCTCGTTTCAGACAGCCATGCAGACTTGCCCTGTTATTTTCCTTTTATGTTTATTTTAAACCGTCTTGAAAAGTAGGAAGATGTTCATTGTATGATTATTGTTGCAAGCTTGCACATGGACTGCTCAGAGTGACTGATGAAGAACATCCATTATTCTATCTATTTTCTGTGGTGTCTGTCCCTTGTCATGCTTTGTGCCCATTTTATCTTCTCTTTTTTTTAGTTTCTGACATCATCAGCTGGTTTATGTAATTTTAGCAGCAAAATCAAATGTTAGGTTTTGTCTAAGAGAGGGTTTGTAAAATATATATATTTTCATGTTCAGTATTGGGGGGGGGGGGGGGCACCGGCGCCTAATAGAGTACCGGCACCTCTTTTGGCCCACTTAAAGCACTGGATATAACTAATAAAAAGCTGTTCTAGAAGTTCTCAATGAAAGGGGGAAAAAAAACTCTACAATCTCCACATTATTCTGACCTGAGATGGGCATGTAGACATTTATGCTGAAAATTATAGTAATGTTTCAAGAGGTTAAAAGCCTGAAGTAGACCATGTTCTAGTCTCAGCTGCTGTTCTCCTCTGTGATATCTCACATTCAAGGGCCACTGATGGATTTAGTATGAAGCTATAAACATATGTTCCAAGATTCCAGACGGAGCAATGTTAAACAACCTCTCCGTTTAACCAAACCCTGGGGGATCTAGCCTATTATGGCCATATCTGGAGAAAAATCCCATTTTCGAAAACGTCTTCACTAACCAAAAAGTCAAGACTGTTCTACCAGCATCAGAGTGTTGAGGAGCTACAGTGTGATTGAAAACTAGAACTGCTGGCATAGTATGTCCTATTGCTGACTGCCAACACTGACTGAAGACAAAGATATGGCTGACTTCAATACAGGCTACAGCAGGGGTGCCCAACCTTTTGAAGAGCAAGGGCCACTTAAGCGACTTGGTACCCTGTCACGTGCCACAATGAGCCGAGCGGGTGGATGGCAGCTGACTCGGCTCTATAGAGCCCACTCTACTCTCAGCACTCCAAACTCGCAGGTAATAACAGAAGCCTATGACTTGGGGCAGGTAACCCGCAGGTGCACTTCTCTGCACCTGTGGATCAGTTTGAAAGCAGCCCAGTAACCACTGCAGAACAGATATGCCATATATACACTGATTTTAGTAATAAACTTACCTTTAATAACAGTATTTTATTCCATCCCAGAGCAGGAGATCGCGGGCCACATCGGAGGGCCTCGCGGGCCACATGTGGCCCCCGAGCCACTGGTTGGGCACCCCTGGGCTATAGGTATAACCATTACCACTACATATTGCACTGAAACTGTAGATGTAACCAAACTAGAAATAGCCTTTTGTAGTGTAACCATTAGACAGTAGCCTTATTTTACGTTAGAACTTAAACAGTGATACTTGCTGTATTGATCTTCTCTGATCTATGTACTGGAATAGATAGATTACTGTTCTTGATAGCGAAGCAGAGCAAAACAAGTGTAATTTATGGGTGTACTGTATGCTTCTGTGTATTTCTTTCAGATCAATACCATCTTCTTAGCCTAGCAATTTCCTAGTACCCAACCAGGAAACCGATTTGAAATATTTTTCTTACAATATCTTATATGCTACGCACAAATTAAAATATGACATGGAAATACATATTGGGAATTTGGTGCACATGTCCAGAGCTTTGATTTTTTTTTTTTTTTTTTCATCCTGGTATTGTTTCAATATCCTGGGCCTTCTTGCTAACATGTTGTAACATGTTCTGTTTTTTTTCCAGGGACACCCAATCTTGAGTACCGTATATACTCGAATATAAGCCAAGTTTTTCAGCACATTTTTTTTTTGTGTGCTGTAAATGCCTCCCCTGGCTCATACTTGAGTCGCCTTTTTGCGCCTAATCTCCCGGATTTGGGGACCCGGTGCCGGTCGTGGGTCCCCTGGACCCGAAACTTGGCACACATGTAGCCCCAATTCTCCTCTACAAGTGTGCAAACTTTGCTGTCTGGGGGGCATACGGCCGAGGAGCACTAATTTATCAAAGCCGGGCACCCCTTCTATATACTCCCATGTTAAACGTAAGTCTAGTCATGGGCACAGTGAGATATTGGCACAGTGAGGCATGCAGATGGACACCCTAGGCTTATACTCAAGTCAATAAGTTTTCCCAGTTTTTTTGCGGTAAAATTGGGTGCCTCGGCTTATACTCGAGTATATACGATATGTGTGATTCTGCAGGCTAGGCATTGCCAACTCCACCCCTCCCAGTCCCAGCAGCCTGTGTAATTGTGCATTAATTTAGACAAATTATGCAGATCTGTGGTCATCTAGAAATTATTCATAGCCTTTTGCCGCGTACACACAAGAATTTTTTGGCATGAAAAAAACGTTGTTTTAAAAAAAAAAATGTAATTTAAAATGATCGTGTGTGGGATTCACATCATTTTTCGGCTTCTGAAAAACTACAAAAAAAAATTCGAACATGCTGCATTTTTTAACAACGTTTTAAACAATGTTGTTTTTCGGGTTTTAAAACATGATCGTGTGTGGGCTAAAACGCCGTTAAAAACCTGCGCATGCTCAAAAGCAAGTTATAAGACGGGAGCGCTCGTTCTGGTAAACCTACCGTTCATAATGGAGTAAGCACATTCATCACGCTGTAACAGACAGAAAAGGGCAAATTGTCTTTTACTAACACGGAATTAGCTAAAGCAGCCCCATCATCGCGTCATCCGCATGGAACTTCCCCTTTATAGTGCCGTCGTACGTGTTGTACGTCACCGCATTTTGCTAGAGCATTTTTAAAAAACAATGGTGTGTTTTAATGCAGTGCCTTCTGAGGGCCCAAAGATCACATGCATCCAATATTGTGTCTCAGCCCTTTTCCCTTTTGACCACAGAGATTTCTCCATATTCTTGCAATATTTTGATTATATTGTGTACTCTAGATGATGTCTTTGAAATTTTATGTTAAAGCGGTTGTAAACCCTCCTATCTTTTTCAGCCAAGGAAGCTGCCATCTTGGCCTTTGTTCAATCTTCAACTGCCATGAAGCTGCACATGTGATCAGTTATGACACGAGCCATTGGATGGTTTGACAGTTTGGTTGAGAGCACAACCAATGTGCAGTTAGCATTCCCGGCATGCCGGGAATGTTAACAGTTTTTTTAAGTGTTACATCGATGGGTTTACAACCGCTTTAAGGAACATTATTCTGAAATGGTTTGACAATGTTTGTTTAAACACAGCTTTTCACAAATTGGTGAACCTCCTGCCTGTCTTTATTTCTGAGACTCTGACTGTCTAAGATGCGCTATTGAAGATGCTCTATTTATACCCAGTCATGTTACTATCCTACATAATTGCAAAATGTTCTTCCAGCTCTTCCTTGTTGGCAGGGGCGGCCCATCCATTAAGGGCGCACGATCGGCACCCCCCTCCCCTATACATGCATCCGGCCCCTTTTAGGACACCGGCGCATGGATGGGGAGGCTTCTTTTTTGAAGCACCGATTAGAGCCAGAGGCATTAGTAGGCTTCAATATAGGGTGGGTTCGGGTTGGAGAGAGTGCGTTTTGATCCACCCAGGTGTGTTACAACAATAAATGAACATTCGCTGTTGTAACACTGATCCTCCTCCCGGCCAATTGGGAAGCGGGTTTTGACATCGGTCACCCGATTTGCTGATCCTCCTAGGTGATCCTACTGGACCCCGAGGAGGGGAGGAGCTGCAAGCCGCCATGGAGGAGAGGACCGGAGCTCACTGCACCATGCTGCCTGCCACCCACCGGACTGACCGGCAAACAGCAGGGGGGTGGGTGCTGCCACTGCTTGTTAGTACTACTTACTTTGCCAGCATTTTGTTGCCCTGTCCTTATTTGAGATATGTCGCTGCCATCTATTTCAAAATTACCCTTTTTTTTTTTTTCTTAATCGTACATTTTCTCAGTTTAAACATTTTGATATGTTTTCTATTGTGAATAAAATATGGGCCTAATGAGATTTACAAATCCTTGCATAAGCCCATTTAAAACTTTCTAGTGAAGTGTGTTAGTTGCGTGCATTAGCAAGTTTTTGGTACCATGATAATTCATAATGTCACCCCAATGCAGTAAGAAAACACAGCTCAAATGTACATGCAGGGCAGCACATCACTAAGCATGGCAACGCACTACTCTGCATTATGGTGTGCTGCAATGCCAAAAATGATGCACGTCTGATTTTTTGGGATCTTTTGGTGCCTTGCTAGCCCATTCATGTGAAGGTACCACCTTAATACAACACATATTAACATGGGAGAAAATGTATTCACACAACGCACCAGGAAACTAAGAGGCTACCATTGCTTATCTCCATCTAAAAACGTGGGTTGCCAGGCTAATATTCTAACCCACTAGCTTCAAAAATCTGAATTGGGTACATGAATCAGGAAACTTAACATACGGTCACAAGCCCTTATATCAGGGCTCGACAAACCCCGGTCGCCATGGCGACTAGAAATAGTGTCCTGGCGACTTGGCTTGGAAGGTGGTGCCATCTGGTGGTGAGCCCTTTGTATTACAAGTTATTACCACCAGATGTGAGCTGGCGCCATCTGGTGGTGGCCGTTGGTATTAGAAGTTAAGCATTACAAGTTAAACAGCAATTCTAATGTCATTTTTCACTATTTTCACTGCCATCTTCTTCCCTCTAATTAGAACCCCCAAACATTATATATATTTTTTTATCCAAACACCCTAGAGAATAAAATGGCGATCGTTGTAATACTTTCTGTCACGCCGTACAAGCGCACTTTTTTGGGAAAAATTACACTTTTTTTAATTAAAATAAGACAACAGTAAAGTTATCCCCATTTTTTTTTTTTTTTTTTATATTATGAAAGATAATGTTATGCCGAGTAAATTGATACCCAACATGTCACGCTTCAAAATTGCGTCCGCTCGTGGAATGCCGACAAACTTTTACCCTTTAAAATCTTCATAGGCGACGTTTAAAAAAAATCTACAGGTTGCATGTTTTGAGTTACAGGGGAGGTCTAGAGCTAGAATTATTGCTCTCGCTCTACCAATCGCGGCAATACCTCACATGTGTGGTTTGAACACCGTTTACATATGCGGGCGCTGCTCACGTATGTGTTCGCTTCTCCGCGCAAGCTCGTCGGGACGGGGTGCGTTTTCTGGCTCCTAACTTTTTTAGCTGGCTCCTAGATTCCAAGCAAATTTGTCAAACCCTGCCTTTATGAATATTTCAGTTCTTTGAATGTTTAATAAAACCAAAAGTTCTGCATTGTAGCCAAGCGGCTGGCATTTGCAGAATATAATATAAACAAATGAGTAGTCAGACTACCAACTTCCAGTTGGTTTTATAGAAGAGTTGAAAGCACAAGATTCCATGGCGTGAGCACCTGGATTTGATTCGGTATTAAGGCATTGTAATGCCCTGCGTAGAAGAACTTGGAGTGGGAGAGGGAGTAGCAGTGCTAGAAGCCAATCGGATGTACTGCATGAAAATGTTCTTACAAGGATCCAAAAGTGCACAGTAATGACTTATCAGTCTGCTGCTACTCTCTCATTATCCAATCACAGACTAAGGGCAGAGAGATGATCTAGTTTTATTGGTTAATAGTGGTCATTTGAGGTCGTCAACCTCCGAACTAGATAGAAAGAGATACAAATCTTTTTTTTTAAGAAGGTAAAACTGCTCCCACTTTGTATTAATCTATTTGTTTGCAGTTCAATGTGTACTGCGTATAACATTTAATATTATGGATGAGTATTATTGCTGAAGTGATGATCCATTTTAGATTGCTATGAATTATATAGTTGGTAATCTAATCTGGGCTTGATATTAAAGTATTGATAGTACTAATATATTACATTTTCATTAGTACTTTATTGAGCTCAGGAGAAAAATTAGATGTGAGGTCATTGGAGCAGCAAGTGACAAACTGACTAGAAGCATCAGTGTAGCAAATCGATCCTGGTCTCAAAGTGTTCGGGATTCATAATACGACTTAACTCTTTAACGTACAATTTAAAGTTTTTTGTTTTTTTTTTTCTCTCAAATTTCCCTACAAGCTATTTTACACATTAGCTATCCAAGCTGTTTTAGCTGTTCCTTCTCTTCAGCAGAATGACAGCCATAGAACGACATATAGCAGTATGTAGCTGCATGTGCGCACATTTATACCTAGTAAAATTGTGATGATTGGATTCAAATGACAGGAGGTATTCCTGTCAAATTCCTGTTCAGAAATAAATAACCTGCTATACACTTAAGTCATCACATTCACTAGGGACTTGTGGGGGATTTGGTAATGCTCTGTGTGTGTATGTATATGTATATGTATATGTATATGTATATATATATATATATATATACAGTTGTGTTCAAAACTATTCAACCCCCCAATGCTGTAAAGGGTTTTAGGGAATTTAGTGTACATTTGTAATTGTATTCAGAATGAAATCCTACAAGGACTTCTTAAAGAACCATATGCAACTAAAATTACATCAATTGGTTTTGTAATACAGTAGTAAATGTTTATTTTGTGAATTCTTCATTTACACAATTATTCAACCCCTTAAAGACTACCACTCTGAAGAACAGAGGTTCATTGAAGTGTTTTCAATCAGGTATTGAAAACACCTGTGGATGTCAGGGAGCAGCAATAAAGCCTAATAAGCACCAATCAGGCAGCTTTAAAATGACTGTGATACTCAGCTCCTTCTAGACATTTTCTGGTGTGGTTACAAACATGGTGAAGTCAAGAGAATGGTCCGGGAAGACAAGAGAAGAGGTGATTACTCTTCACAGGAAGGGCAATGGCTATAAGAAGATTGCAAAGATGTTAAACATACCAAGAGACACCATAGGAAGCATCATTCGCAAATTCAAACCAAAGGGCACTGTTGAAACGCTACCTGGTCGTGGCAGAAAGAAGATGCTGACTTCGACTGCTGAGCGCTACCTGAAGCGTAGAGTGGAGAAAAGTCCCCTTGTGACTGCTGAGGAACTGACAAAAGATTTGTCAGATGTGGGTACTGAAGTTTCTGCTCAGACAATACGGCGCACACTGCGTAATGAAGGCCTCCATGTCAGAACTCCCAGGCACACCCCCTTGCTGTCTCCAAAGAATAAGAAGAGTCGACTGCAGTATGCAAAAATCATGTGGACAAACCACAGAAGTTTTGGGATTGTGTTCTGTGGGCTGATGAAACAAAATTAGAAGTGTTTGGGCCCATGGATCAACGCTATGTTTGGAGGAGGAAGAACAAGGCCTATGATGAAAAGAACACCTTGCCTACTGTGAAGCATGGCGGGGGGTCAATCATGCTTTGGGGCTGTTTTGCTTCTGCAGGTACAGGGAAGCTTCAGCGTGTGCAAGGTACCATGAATTCTCTTCAGTACCAGGAGATCGTGGATAACAATGTGATGCAGTCCGTCACAAACCTGAGGCTTGGGAGACGTTGGACCTTTCAACAGGACAATGATCCCAAGCATACCTCCAAGTCCACTAGAGCATGGTTGCAGATTAAAGGCTGGAACAGTTTGGAGTGGCCATTGCAGTCACCAGACTTAAATCCGATTGAGAACCTCTGGTGGGACTTAAAGAAAGCAGTTGCAGTGCGCAAGCCTAAGAATGTGACTGAACTGGAGGCTCTTGCCCATGACGAATGGGCGAAGATACCCGTAGATTGCTGCAAGACACTTGTGTCAAGCTATGCTTCAAGTTTAAAACCTGTTATAACTGTAAAAGGATGTTGTACTAAGTACTAAGATTGAATGTCAATTGGGGGTTGAATAAAACTGATAATGATGTGAGCACAGAAAAGACATTTGTGGTTATTTCATTATAAATGTTATGTTATATTTGTCTGACCTACACGTGCCTCTTTGATTTAATTGTAAGCAGGATGACAGGATGATCAAAATCAATGTCAAACTTGGCAAAACAATCAATTTCAGTGGGGGTTGAATAATTTTGAATACAACTGTATTTATTGTGACGGGAAGTCGGGTAAATCTGTGGGTGTTGTCACAGACGGGACATACATTTCTGCCTTGTTTAGACAATACACCAATTGTTATTAGGCGTCGGCTGCAAATGTAGCCAGAAATGGTCTAAGGGCGTTGGAAGACTTCAGCTGTTCAGAATAAGGCAATTAAGGCCTCTATAAGTAGTCCAGAGGATTACCACTGATTTGCTGCATGCTGAGGCTTTCTGAGTGAAAGAGCAGTAGCTGAAGGTCTTCTGAGGAGGTGAGGAGGAAATTGATTTTTCTGTGTGATAAAAAATCAAAAGACTATTGTTTTTCTGCTGTATGACCAGCACTGTCTACCCAGCAGTAGGCTGTGCTAGACTCCATAGATAGGTTCCTGTGTGGAAGGTAGATGCCCAAAGTGGCCAGGGTTTATTTTATGTTTGATTTTGTTTATGCTGTTTGGATGCTTGCACTTGTTTCCAGCAAGATGTTCGAATAAACCAAAATCTTTGTTTTCAACCGTCTTCGACTGCCTGTCTGTAAAAATTCAGTGTGTGGTGAACTCATCCAAGGGGTCACACACCCCGCTACCGAGCTAACCCCTTACAATGTGTATGTGTGTGTGTATATATATATATAATATATATGGTCGTTACCCTCTGACCGAGAGATGTGGATCACATAAACACGCGACAAGACTTACAACATAAATAGACCTGAAGTGTGCCTTGGTGGTCTGGTCAGTATGCCAAGAAAAGGGGGCATACCCAAGGTAAGTAATGGGTAGTTAATTGAAGAAGGATATGCTGAGAAGTGCCCTGAAAAAGGGAAGGGCGGGAGGGTGTCGAATGCGATTGAATGCGCAGACTCACGGACATGAGGTGAGCTGGAAAGAGTCGGCCCAGTGACGTGTAGTACCGCACACTGAACCGACAAAGAGCATGTGTGAGTGGGCTGCTTAAATACCCTCCGGGCTCCTCCCATAAACTCAGGCCACCATACTGGCCTTCTTATATATATATATATATATATATATATATATATACACACACACAGCTTTTTTTTCTCAGAAAATAGGGGCAGGAACTCAACCACGACCCGTTCAGATTTCGCAAACAGTAGAAGGGTCTTAAAGGGGCATTAAATACCAGGATTGCATTACATGCAGAGTTCAGGGGGGGTTACACACAGAGTGCAGAGCTGTCACTTGTTAACACAGAAACCAGACTTCTGTGTTTACAAGTGATTGTGGTGAGCAGGCAACAAAGGGTCTGAGCCAAAGGGGGTGGAACTGAGTTCCCCCAAGTTCCCCCTGAAAAAAAGCTATATATATATATTATATACATATTTTTTTTTCATTAAATGATGGATCAAATATCTTTATCGGCCTATTAACAAATAAAAATAATACACGTGACATAGTTCCATTTAATGTTATATGTACTCGTCCTCACGTTTGACTGTAGAAATGTATTGCTTGTATGCTGGTGAGGATATTTAAGAAACAAACATAATGGGGATATATAGGGAATCCAGCACAGCTGGATGGTGCCACCACTGAGTGAGGTGTGCCCTTAAACCCAGCAAACCTTGCCCCAGTCTATCCAAAAGTGAGTATTCTGGTTGGAGCTTCAGGCAGTCCTGGTGCAATTGAACATGCAATAAACTGATATCTGGAGTTTTCATTTTGGGTAGTAGCTCATACAGGAAAAAGAAATCTTGCGCCAAATGAATTACACTAAATTATATACTTGATAAATCAAGTGACTAACTGAGTGAAGCTGCTCCCAAATAAAATCAGGTGACTGACTTGCATATATTGTATAGTGAGGTGAGGGGCGCTATATCAAAATAGTGGATGCGTGTCACAATGTGCGTTTGAGTAGTACACAGTGTAACTGTGTACCCAAATCTATGTGAAAAACCAAACAGATTATAGTCTAAACTCTATAAGTACAATAGTGCCAAATGCTGTGGAAAATAAATAAAATATAAAAAAAAAAAAAAAAAATTTAAAAGAATGTCCAGCAAATAAATAGTTAAGTGCAAAATGGATCCAGTGTTGTATCAAGTCCAGGTGCAAAATGCAAATAATAATGATACGCTTCCTGAAGACGGTTTAACTGAAACGTGACGTCGAGGCGGTATCCGAGCGCACACGCATAGCCACGCACTTCCGGTCTCACTGGTTGATGGACAACTAGCGGTGGAACGCACGCTAGTGGACCAGGACGCGGCCATCTCTTATCTTGTCTTACTATCCCCACCACCTACAGCCTCAGTGCCGGGAACGGGCACCAGCAACAGTAAGAGGCCATTTGGCATTGTAATTTTAACTTTTGTATATTAAATGGTTTTACACTATGGTGGTATCTCTTCTCCTTTCTTGGTACACCATTTGCTGCAATCGCTGACATTGGAACCCAATGAGACCCTGCTGATCCTCATTTAAAACAAGCCTGATCGACCATATTTTAAGTAATCTGGTCAACACTGTGTGGTAAGGAGCCATCCATTATTATTCTGGTGACCTATAGGTGAAGGCGGATCACTTCTTTCTCGCACTTTGGCTATTTTGAAGATTAACAAGCACTTTAGCATTTGCACTTTTCCCTGCGATTTGGGATTGGATTATTTGCATTTTGCACCTGGACTTGATACAACACTGGATCCATTTTGCACTTAACTATTTATTTGCTGGACATTCTTTTAAATTTTTTTTTTTTTTTTTTTATATTTTATTTATTTTCCACAGCATTTGGCACTATTGTACTTTTAGGCCGGGTACTCACGACCAAACATGTATGGTGAAAGCGGTCCGTCGGACCGTTTTCACCATACATGTCTGCCAGAGGGCTTCTGTACGATGGTTGTACACACCATCGTACAGAAGTCCGCGCGTAAACAATACGCGGGGCGTGTCCGTGGTGTCGCCGCGTCGATGACGCGGTGTCGCCGCGACAATGACGCGGCGACGTGGGCGGCCCGCCTTTAAAATGCTTCCACGCATGCGTCGAAGTCATTCGACGCATGCGAGGGACGGCGGGCGCCTGGACATGTACGGTAGGTCTGTACTGACGACCGTACATGTCCGAGCGGGCAGAATTCCAGCGGACTGTTTTAAAACAAGTCCAGGAATATTTGTCTGCTGGGAAAAGGCCCGGCGGGCAAATGTTTGCTGGAATTCGGCCCGCTCGCGCCCACACACGACCAAACATGTCTGCTGAAACTGGCCTGCGGACCAGTTTCAGCAGACATGTTTGGTCGTGAGTACGGGGCCATAGAGTTTAGACTATAATCTGTTTGGTTTTTCACATAGATTTGGGTACACAGTTGCACTGTGTACTACTCAAACGCACATTGTGACACGCATCCACTATTTTGATATAGCGCCCCTCACCTCACTATACAGTAGCTCATACACATCCATCTTCAGAGCTACAGCCAAAAGCTATGCCGTCACATTGAAATATGCTGACTCTATTCACTGTCACTTCTGTTTTTGTGCGTCAGGAAAAACTTGCTGGCAGTTAATGAATATGTCAGTCATATAGTTTTTCATTATGAGTTAAGCGTCTTCATACATAAAGGTAGAAATGATAGGCTGGAATAGTTTTAACATGATAGGACCAAAAACCCTTATATTGGCTAATTAAAAGAATGAATAAGCATTTCAAGATATCCAAAAAGTAGACTTAATGTAGATACTTGTTAAAGTAGATCTAAACGCAATAAATAAAATCTCATACATTGTAGGTGAGGTTGAAAAAAGACACAATTCCAACCTACCTGTGTGATTTTTATGTCAGTATTACATTGTATAACCCTTTATGTTGTGGTCATTCAGGTGCTTATCTAATAGTTTTTTTGAAACTATCAATGCTCCCCGCTGAAACACCGCCTGTGGAAGGGAATTCCACATCCTTGCTGCTCTTACAGTAAAGAACCCTCTACACAGTTTACTGTTCAATCTCTTTTCTTCTAATTTTAATGAGTGGTCAAGTGTCTTATTGAACTCCCTTTCGTGGAAAAGTTTTATCCCTATTGTGGGGTCACCAGTATGGTATTTTGTAAATTGAAATCATGTCTCTTCTCCAGAGAGAATAAGTTCAGTGCTCGTGACCTTTCCTCATATCTAATATCCTCCAGACCCTTTTTATTAGCTTTGTTGCCCTTCTTTGTACTCGCTACATTTCCAGCACATCCTCCCTGAGGACTGGTGCCCAGAACAGGACAGCACACTATAGGCCTGACCAGAGTTTTGTAGAGTGGGAAAATTATCGCTTTAATATTCTGTTTGCTTTGTTAGCAGCAGCTTGGCATTGCGTGCCATTGCTGAGCCTATTATCTTCTAGAACCCCCAGGTCATTTTCCATCCTTGATTCACCCAGAGGTTTCCCCCCCCCACCCCAGTGTGTAGATTGCATTTAAATTTTTGCCACCCAAATGCATTATTTAAAAATGTTCCACATTAAACCTAATTTGCCATGTAGTTGCCCTCCCCATTCATTTGTTCAGATCTACTTGCAAGGTTTCCACTTCCTGTGGAGAAGTTATTGCTCGCCTTAGCTTAGTATTGTGTGCAAATACAGAGATTGAACTGTTTACCCCATCCTCCAGGTCGTTTATGAACAAATTAAATAGGATTGGTCCCAGCACAGAACCCTGGGGGACCCCACTTTCCACCCTTGACCATTTCGAGTACTCCCCATTTATCACCACCCTCTGAACTTGCCCTTGTAGACAGTTTTCAATCCATGTACTTGCCCTATGGTCCATGCTAATGGACCTTACTTTGTACAGTAAACGTTTATGGGGAACTGTGTCAAATGCTTTTGCAAAATCCAGATACACCACGTCTACTGGCCTTCCTTCATCTAGATGGCAGCTCATCTCCTCATAAAAAGTTAATGGATTGGTTTGGCAAGAAGGATTCTTCATGAATCCATGCTGATTACTGCTAATGATAGAGTTTTCATTACTAAAATCTTGTATATAACACCTTATCATCCCCTCTATGAGCTTTCCTACTATTGATGTTGACAAATGGAAAAAGAAAATATGGACAGCCGCACTCCAAAAAACCTTGATGGTTGTCTTTATTTAAAAAAGGAAAAATGCACTACAAGTCACAGCACACAACACGGGAGTAAAACAGCTGATTTGTTTCGCACTATAAATTAGTGCTTAATCATAGCTATGATTAAGTACTAATTTTATAGTGTGAAAGACTTCCCAACATGCTGTTTGAAATAGTCTCTTTATGCAGATATTTGTATCAGCGTATCCTCAGCAGTAGCTTTGGAGGTCATACCTGGACCGCGCTAAACTGAATGATTGCAGGGCTTGCCTGGAATGTGACTTTTGAGCATGGGGCTCTATGCTTTAAGAGCTGGGGCACAACATCTGTTCTGACCCTGCCTCTGAAGACTCCATTTGTGAGTAGGCCGTGATTTTACCATCTAAAGGGTCAAAACGCTGAGGGGCTGAGCACTGCATCACTAGGCGGCGTGTTGCATGCACTCTGCTTTCTTGTTTCTGCCATTCAACAGTAGATGGCACTTACCTGCCACTGCTCCTAATCACAAGAAACACATGGTTTAACCGTTGTCTGGACCTCTCCTGTCTCCAACAGCCAATTTGTAAGTACGAAGGCCTAGCATAGTATCCTAATCCAAAATGTTACTGTCTTCTAGCACGATATGTTGGATCCCAGACACATGGGCAACAGTTTCGTTGTACCTGGTCCCTGAAGCTCATGAGTCACTCACAAGGACCTGATATTGATAGGCAGAAATATTCTCTCCTGCTTGCGTCCCTCAAATCTATGGTGCCAGGCATGACCTCCTTGGTTCTCTACTGGGAGGGTTTCACCTCAGTTATGCAAGATTTTGTGGGCAAACCTTGATTGCTGACTCTGACTGCTGAGACTATAAGCCTGCCTCTGTGTCTTCCCCTGCAGAACTATTACTTGATCTATCTGTGTCCTCTGAGCCTTCTGTTTTCAGAGGCTGTGCCTAATGAAGAATCTCTGAAATCCTTGCTGGATGATGTTGCCCCTGCGTAGCAGGCAACTGCCCATGCTTGCACGCCTAGACCATTTTAGCGCTTAATGATGTGGTGCGCACTTAAAAATGGAGGATAGTGACAAGGATTTTAATTTATTTGATGCAACTAAGGCATTAATACTGTACATAATTGGCTCCAATTATCTCCTGAGGAAGCAGCCTGATGGTCTGTGAAACTGTTCATTCTCTTCTTCTCAGGCCCCGTACACACGACCAGTTTCCTCGGCAGAATTCAGCTTCCGACCGAGTTTCTGGCTGAATTCTGCCGAGGAAACTGGTCGTGTGTACACTTTCGGCCGAGGAAGCCGACGAGGAAATAGAGAACATGTTCTCTATTTCCTCGTTGTTCTATGGGAGCTCTCGTCCCGCCGAGCTCCTCGGCGGCTTCAGGGCTGAACTGGCCGAGGAACTCGATGTGTTTGGCACGTCGAGTTCCTCGGCCGTGTGTACGAGGCCTAAGGCTGCATTCACATCTGTGTTCTGAATCGTGGGCAGATTTTCCCGTGATTTCAAAGCGCCAAGGTGTGAATGAAAAATCGCAGAAAACACATTTGAGATGCCATTCATTTGAATGCCACTTAAAATCGCGGTACAGTTCTGTCACGATTGTCTCGCGCTAAATTGCGGCAACCCTCTTCGCATGAAGAAAAAGTAGCTCCTGAACTTTTTTTGAGCGACCAGCTTCACCAGTGCCAGAATGGCACCACGATTTTAGGTGCCATTCAAATGAATGACCTCTCAAATGTGCTTTCTGTGATTTGTCATTCGCATATTCCCTCAAGGATCCCCCCTGTCGCCGGTGTTATTCAACATCTATCTTCGCCCTCTTTTTGAGATTATTAGCAGTCAAAAACTGCTCTACCACTCATATGCAGACGACACGCAACTATATTTCCGCATTTGCAATAAAAAGGATCATCACCTCAATCTAGAGACATGCCTCTCTTTGATAGAGGACTGGATGACAAAGAGTTATCTTAAACTCAACGGAGAGAAAACAGAACTTCTCCTGTTTCACGCCAAGCGTATGAATCAACCTACAACAACTTGGACCCCCCCGCCCATTCTGGGCAAAATCATCACCCCTAGCGCCAAAGTCAAAAGTCTCGGGGTCATCTTTGACTCTCACATGACATTGGACGCACAAATAGGGTCAGTAGTCAGCGGATCTCACCATCTGCTGCGCCTACTACGCAGACTTACTCCTTTTATTCCCAAGGAAGACATAGCGGTCGTGGTGGGAGCTATTGTAAACTCAAGATTGGACTATGCAAATGCCCTTTACCTCGGACTCCCCAAGTACCAAATCGCTCGTCTACAAGTCGTTCAAAATACGGCCGCTAGACTTGTGACTGGGAAAAAACCTTGGGAATCAATCTCACCTTCACTGAGAACCCTTCACTGGTTACCAGTAAAAGACAGAATCACTTTTAAAGCACTCTGTCTAACGCATAGATGTATCTATGGGAATGCTCCCCATTATCTATGCGAAAAAATAAAAGCTCATAAACCCAATCGCGTTCTGCGTTCCACCAATCAAAATTTCCTCCAGATACCCAAAGCCAGATACAAGTCCAAAGGAGAAAGGAGATTCGCGGTCCAAGGGCCTAGACTATGGAACGCTTTACCAACCAGCATTCGGTTGGAGGAGAATCACTTCGCATTCAGGAGAAAGATCAAGACTCATCTCTTTTGATACCAAAGGAGACAGGAACAACAAGCGCCCAGAGGCGATTAAATTCGCATGTGCTGCGCTATATAAGTTTTCATTCATTCATTCATTCATTCATATTAAACCGGTCTGCGATTCAAAATGAAATGTGAATGCAGCCTAGGTGTGATAACAAGTTAATTTCTTTATATGGTTGGTTTGATCAGTGGTTCTAAACCCTGTCCTCAAGTTCCTCCAACAGGCCACGTTTGCAGGTTTTCCTTTTATCTTGCACAGATGCTTTAAATCAGTCCATGGCTTGGTATTTTAGATAGCTATTTTATCTAAGAGACATTGGTCTGTTGGGGGTACTTGAGAACCACTGGGTTATATGAGGAGATTAAAAGGAATGGCATGTGCAAAATTGTGAATATCAACATTTTATACATCTTTATGTTTTTTTTTTTATACATAAAATTGTACATTTCTAACAATGATAAATTGATGTTATTAACTTTGTACCTTCAAAGTCCTGTTTTGTATTTAAAGAAAGTCCATGGTCGGCTCCATTTTCACGTTGTGATGTGTGCTGGTTTTCCCTAACCACAACTACCTGGATTGCCTGCGTGCTTTGCCACTTCTCCTCTGCTGTTCATTTTCTCAAGGACTACATATGCCATGGATCCTTTCTGCTTGCAAACAATGTGTCCTGTACTAAAGGTGGGCTCTGTGAAATGTGTGACACAGCAGTGCCTACTTACAGGGCATAGTGAATATGTGTCACTGAATTCAAGGAAGTAAATGTGTGGGGGTCTTGACAAAGTAAGTTTACAAACTTCACGATCGGTCAGATTAATAGAAGTAGGATAGAAATAATTGAAATACAATGTGGAAATAAATTCATAGCTCCCAACTGTCCCTTATTTTGAGGGAAAGTCCCTCTGTCCTCCTCATTTGGAGTGTGTGTGTGTGTGTGTGTGTGCATATATTACTCCTTTTTAAGGGGCGTGGCAGGGTGTGTGTCCTATGCCTACATACTTTTTCTAATGGGTGTCCCTCATTTCTGTCTCAAATAGTTGGGAGGTATATAAATATGTTTTTACATTTTGAACATGTACTTTAAAGTGCAATGCACCATTCAGGCCCTTCTAGAGAACCGTTGTATATGTAAATAAAGGTAAGGGTGTTCAAGCAACTCATTTAGTAATCAATCCCAGTGGCAAGATGTGGAGGAAAATGTATTGCTGAATATTCTCCTTATAAATAGTTCTAATGATAGTAATTTTACTGCATTCGACATGACAGAGAAATCTCCAATTGTTGTTCTGTCAGAAGTGCTCTGCACTGATAAAGTGAGATTAATACAAAGGTTATGCGCACTCAATATTGCTGGGTAATTGTCATTCCCAATGCTGATTCTTCTCGCTCAGTAACATGATTTGCAATAAAATTAGAAAGTAAAATGAAAACCAAAGTAATATGTTTACGTTGAAGTTATAGATTTTTACCAAATTGTTGATATGCTGTCATTTGTGAATGGATATGACTTTGAGAGATGCCAATAATGGGTTTATCAACAACGTTTTTTTTTATTGGTAGTGGATTGTTGGAGCCAACATAGATAATTCTTGACTTTGACCCTTAGTTATATCTCTAGGCAAAACTTAGTGAGATATCATTTTGCCCCTGTACAAATCATTAGTAAGACCTCATCTGGAATATGCAGTTCAGTTTTGGGCTCCAGTTCTCAAAAAGGATATTGGGGAACTGGAGAAAGTGCAGAGAAGGGCAACCAAACTAATAAGAGGCATAGAGGAGATCAGCTACTGTATGAGGAAAGATTAGAGGAACTGAATTTATTCACTCTTGAAAAGAGGAGATTAAGGGGGGATATGATCAACATGTACAAATATATAAGCGGTCCATATAGTGAACTTGGTGTTGAGTTATTCACTTTACAGTCAACACTAAGGTTTCTTCACAGTAAGAGATGTGGAATAGACTCCCTTCAGAGGTGGTTCTGGCCAGCTCAGTAAAGTGCTTTAAGAAAGGCATGGATACTTTCCTAAATGTACATAATATGACTGGGTACTGACATTTATAGGTAAAGTTGATTCGGGGAATATCCGATTGCCTCTCGAGGGATCAGGAAGGAATTTTTTCCCCTACTGTAGCAAATTGGATCATGCTTTGCTGTTTTTTTTTTGCCTTCCTCTGGATCAACTGTGGGTATATGTGATTGTACGATACTATTATTATTTTATTTCTTATGGTTGAACTTGATGGACTTGTGTCTTTTTTCAACCTGACTAACTATGTAACTTTCTTTCATTTTGGATAGAACATGAAAGGGTTAGACCTCCTGCCAATCTTTTGTCATGGTGACCATTATCACTAAAAAAAAGTGAGGGGAAACCCCAAATCCCCCAACAAGAAGTAAGGGTAACTCTACTAATGGGGACACGTTCCAAGGACAGCTCTCTCGGAGGGGTAGACGGGGCTGATTGCTTATTATGGAATCCAGGGTATAATCATAAAGATTTGTTAAAACTGGCTTCATCAGCTCTCCAATGTATCTTTAAGACTGAGCTGTACAGTAGTAGTTGTGTTGCTTAAACGTCACCTCCAGCTGTTCCTAGCCTTCATCTTTTGTGATGACCAACCACTTGGTCAGTACCAGCTGGAATGCCAATGTAGACCATCCCTGCTAGAGAATCTGGATGACTCTAGCTCAAGTTCCTTAAAGTATAATTAAAGATATATATATATATATTTTTTTTCTTCATTTTGGAAGAGAGGGTTATAACCCCAGTAAGGTTCATTTTTTAAATCCTGTGTCTGGGGAGATCTTGTGAAAATGAAAAGTGCAGCGCAAAAAAATTAATTAATAATAATTAAAGATAAATAAGTGATTCGGTGTGAGAGAAATCCAATAATTTCATAAATTAGTGCAAATCCAGAGCAGATGATCAGAGAAAAGATCATCCACCAGAGAATAAGGATGGCCTCTCACCTCATTACTTCGACCTCCTAGAGGTCACAAAGCGTGGTATGCAAACACAGGTCCTGGTGTCAAGGGTCAGCAGATTACTGGTAACTCTGTATCAAAGTAAAAGAAAATAGTAAAAAAATCAGCGCAATATACAGGTAAAACGGAATCAGCAGCTATGCACTAGGATTCAATTTATAAATTCCTTAAGAGTCAATGTAAAGTAGATAGTGCAGCGCTAGAGGAAAAGTCCAAATAAAGATCATCCAGGTGATTCTCTTATAAGTGACTGACAATATGAGGCATGCAGGTGATATAGCGTGGGTTAGCAGGAGACCTCCACCAATAGTAACAATGGCCGCTCACCTCATTGATAATAAAAAATCGCTTTCCCATAAGGGTCAATCCCAGGCATGTAACAGCATAATCCAAGCAGGAAAGGAATACATCTCAGGTAATATCAGCATGGATGGCAGATCTCAAGTAATATCAGCATGGATAGCAGCCATGGAATCCGATGTAAGAAAAACAAAACATAGTGTTTCTCCGCAATAACCAATATAACATTTAATAGTGAAAATACACTTACATAAAAAGCACTATATCCAGTGCTAGGAATCAAATGCAAACAAAAACGCACAGCGTGGTCCGATAGATGGCAGCGGGTGACGTCACGTACTTCCCTACCGAACGTTGCGTCCCAAGGGCGGGACTTCTTCAGCGGATGTAGGGGAGAGGAAACGTGCACCCAGTTATATACATGTATGTTGCTATGGAAAGTAAGTAGCTACAATGCAGCATATGGACCAAAAAGGTCTCTAGCTACAGGGCAATGTGTGGGACAAAAAGCTCACTGGCTACGGATCAGCATGCAGGACAAAAAGCACCGCAAAAAAACAGAAAGCAAATCACTTACTGCGGCGATCATACCTATTCAAATCTGTCAGCAGAAATATGCAAGGGGAGAGTGAATATTACTTAAAAGCCCCGGAATACATATGTTTAGCAACGACAAAGAAAAAATATAAAAATATATAAATATACAAAAGTCCCATTTAGACAAAATGGAAGATAGAAAAAACAGGGCTGCATAATCATGCAGACCAGTACAACACATGAGGTCAACCGCTGCAACCATCGGACAAGCAAAAACATAACATTAAAACAATGTAAATACAAATATTAATTATGAACAATGTTAAAAATATTTTGTTTAAAAAAATATATGTATCTGAAAACGCATGTCAACGATCGGATAAAAACAATTGACATCAAAGTCCACATTAAAACAATGTAAATACAAATATTAATTATGGACAATGTTAAAAATATTTTCTTGAAAAAATATATGTATCTGAAAACGCATGTCAACGATCGGATATAAAACAATTAACATCAAAGTCCACATTTAACCCGTCAGGACAAAGAACATGGGTCTCATGAATCCAATAAGATTCTTTCTTGCTCAATTGTCGGATAAAATTACCCCCCCTCCAATGACGATTAACCTTTTCAATTCCCCAAAAACGCAATCCTTTTGGATTTTTATGATGGAAATCCCTAAAATGGCGGGATACATTGTGTGTGGTTTTCCCTTGTTTGATGTTATTAACATGTTCGGCTAAACGTACATGTAGGGGTCTGGAGGTTCTACCTATGTATTGCAGGCCGCAATCACATTCCAACATATAGACAACACCTACGGTGTCACAAGTGATGAGCTGTTTAATATCATATTCTTTATCAGTGGCAGATGCCACAAATTTTTTCCTCTTTTTAATGTTCACTTTGGAATGTTTGCATGGAACACAACGTCCACACGCATAGAAACCTCCCAGGAATTTGAACATTCTATTATCTGAAATGACCGGGGGATCGAGCACACTAGGTGCTAATCGATCCCTAAGAGTGGGAGCTTTCTTGTATACAAATTGGGGTTTTGCTGGTAATGCAGGTCCCAATATTTTGTCCTGTTTCAAGATAGACCAATTTTTTGAGATGATCCGTTCAAATTTTTTATGTTGGACATTATAGTCCAAGATAATTCTAAAATTGTGTTTATCATTGGGGGGAAGGCTGACATTAGCCACACGATCGGACACTAAAACAGTTCTATCTAATTGCTGAACCTGTCCAATTTCCCTCTCAAGGTGGTCTTGGTTGTACCCTTTTTGCACAAATCTATCAGCCAAAACACGAGATTGGTCAACAAAGTCAGACTCAGTGGTGCAATTACGGCGTAATCTAATAAATTGCCCTTTGGGGATATTACATAACCAAGATTTGTGATGGCAACTTCCCAATGGTATGTATGCATTCCGGTCTGTAGGTTTGAAATAATTGGTGAGTTTAAAATGGTCCGTATTTTTGACTATGGTCAAATCTAAAAAGACAATTTTTTCATAGTCAATGGTCCATGTGAGTGTAATATTTTTGTTGTTATTATTGAGACCACTGATGAAGGTATCCAATGAGGACCTCTCACCATTCCAAATGATGATGAGGTCATCGATATAACGACGGTAACAGACTAACTCAGGGGGGCGATGTTGGAAAATCGCCTCTTCCTCCCAGTGGGCCATGAAAATATTGGCCACACTGGGAGCAAAACGAGCGCCCATGGCAACTCCCCTTGTCTGCAGCAAATAGTCTCCATTATACCAGAAATAATTTCTGGATAAGCAGAAATCCAAACAGCCCAAAAGGAATTCTTGGTGTCTCCCTGATAGTGTTGATGTGGAAAGGGCCCATTCAACAGACGCCATAGCGTCACTGTGTCCTATAATAGTATAAAGCGAACTGACGTCCGCAGTGACTAATATACTATTAGTGGAACAACCAAGAGATTCCAATATTTGGATAATATGCTTAGTGTCTTTCAGAAAAGCAGGGGTTTTAACCACTAAAGGTTGCAAAAACGAATCTATATATTGGCCCAATCTGGCCGATACCGAGTCGATCCCATTGACAATGGGCCTCCCAGGCGGATGGGTACTATTTTTGTGGATCTTCGGCAAGAAATAAATAATGGGGGTTCTACAAAACAAGGGATCGAGATACAACGCCTCTTTTTTAGTAAGAATCTTTTGATCCCTCCCATCTTCAATGATATGATGAAGTTCATCCTTGAAATCAAACATAGGATCTTTAGACAATACCCTATAGGTATCACTATCAGAAAGAAGATTACTCATTTCAAGTTGATAATAGTTTTTACTGAGGACAACGAGACCCCCCCCCTTTGTCCGCAGGGCGGATAACGATGTCTTTCCTTTTTGCCAAGGATTCAATACCCCTTTTAATGTATTGAGGATCCAATACCTTTTTTACCTTCAATGCTTCCAAGTCATTTACAACCATGTTCTTAAAAACATCCAAAAACTTGTTCTCTTTATTAAGAGGGTTAAAAGTGGACTTATTACGCAAACCTGAGTGATAGGAATTAGCAATAGGTGCCGCTGTACTAGTGGGCTTAGACAGGAAATACTTTTTCATGTTAAGTGTCCTGATGTACTTTTGCAGGCTAATGTACGTTTGAAACTTATTCAAATTCTTAGTGGGGGCACATTTAAGACCTCTATCAAGGACTTTCAATTCGTCCTCATCCAGAGGAACCCCACTAAGGTTATATATCCCTGCTCCAACTATGGTCTGGGTTTTTTGTAGGCGCCTGCCCCCTCTCCTTCCTCTCTTTCTTTTCTCTTTCTGGGAGTTCCAATATTCGGAGGGATGGGAGGTGGTGGATGTCTCCACCAATCCCCTGGTGGGGGATACTGGTAGTGGGGGTCTAATTGGTGTCCCTGGCGTGACCCTAAAAAATCCCCCTCTGCATAAGAGTGATGATTAGCCAAAGGAGTGAATCTGTTATAGGTGGAGATAGGATGGGATCTCGTGACATGAGAAGAATCCCTATAATCCCCATGTTGGCGTATATCCCTCCAGGGTGTGGGGGAGTTGGGTTGATATACTGGGGGATGATGAACTGAACCAGAAGGGGCAGATCCTCCCCTTCCCCTCCCTCTTTTGTTCTTACCTCTTTTGTTAGTACCTCTAGTGAAATAATTTCTCTGAGGAGAGGAATATCTCTCAGGTGGTGGATGATGTTGAACATCATTACTAAAGTGGGCTCTCGGGGATAAATCCTGAACTTCATTAATAAGTGGATTGACAGGCAATCTGACATTATCATTGGTAACAGTTGTGGAGGTGCTTTGCCATTTGAAGATACTGTTTACACCAGTGAAGTCATCCCAATCCCTTATAAATTTTTTCTTTTTCTTGTTCTGAATTTCTGAGTCCCACTTCATGAGTTTATTTTTAAGTTCACCTGAGAGTTTAAGAAATTCCTCACTATCCTTGAGGGGTTCCAAAATGGTGGTAATGTCATTAATCTGGGAATTAAGGATCTTGAGTTTCCTCTGTTTACGAACCAAAAGGAGCTCCATGAGCTCCATACCTTTTTTAATAAAGAAACTACTCCATTCAGAGATAGAATCAATGTCCACCAGGCCATCATTAGGCGGGACATCCCATCTTAAACGTCTCGGAATGAGTTTTGAAGTAAGGTACTGCTCAAAAGATACAATGTCCCACCATGTTTTGGTCTTTTTTTCAAACAAATGTCCTAACTTGCGAAAGGACTGGGCTATATCATTCACTGGCTCGCTAGCATTCCTAGAAAAGACATCAGTGATTTTAATATCCCTTTTTTCCAAATATTGGAAAACATCCATATTGCTGCTAGATTAATATAAATTGATAAGCAGATAAATGAAAATAGTAAAAAAATCAGCGCAATATACAGGTAAAACGGAATCAGCAGCTATGCACTAGGATTCAATTTATAAATTCCTTAAGAGTCAATGTAAAGTAGATAGTGCAGCGCTAGAGGAAAAGTAAAAGGCCCAAGGTATGGCAGCAGTATAAGGACATATGGAACAAAGAGGAAAAGGATCTAGTGCTCTCTGTAGCAAAACCAGCATTTATTAAGATAGATAAAACAATATTAAACTCACATTGAATAGCACTCTCAGCCGAGTGCTGGGCTCCAAGCAGTAAAATCCAACAGTGCGTGGCGTGAACAGCCAGGGACAACATGAGGTGGCGATCTCGGGTGACGTCACGCGTAACTCCTCCCTCTCATACGCGTTACGTCCCAGTGGGCAGGACTTCCTCAGTGTAGGGTCAGGAGCGAATCACTTATGGACTCTATTTATTTATCTTTAATTATTATTAATTATTTTTTTTGCGCTGCACTTTTCATTTTCACAAGTCTTTTTGGGATGTTTTATTTGAATTTATCTTAAGTGCTGGCTAGCAACTTCATTTTATGTATTTGTATTTCACTTCATGTTTCAGCGCTGAATACTTTCTTTTATTCTGGGGAGATCTTCACTTCCAGTCCTATAGCCAAAACAGGAAGCAAGTGAAAATCCCTCTAAAGTGAAGGAATCCCTGGATGTCACCAGGATCACCAAAATGAATGTCCCCTTAGGAAGATATCATCACTGTTCCTGTTCTTCTTTTACTTTCATTTTCTGTGATAATGGTAAACGGGACAAATGGAGAGGATGAATCTTACTGACAGGTGCTCTAATCCTTCTCCATTCTATCCAAAACGAAAAAAAAAATTGTCCTGAGGTTCAAAGAGGATTTCTCATTGTATATCTACATTTTTTTTTTTTTTTTTTTCAACATGTTCATTTTACATGAATTGTGACAGAATGATTACCCGCATATACATTATTGGTCAAAAGTATTAATTGCTTAACCTATGATAGGTATTTGGTTATTTTTTCATCTATGGCAGGGGTGACTCCTGTCCAAAGACTTAAAGCCCAACGCCAGGCAAAAAGTTTTAGTAGTAGATGACGGTCCCCCATGCTCCAGCGATGGACTGTCCATCAGCATCATTGCATCCAATGCAGGGCTGTGGACTCTGGCTTTTGGTCTTGATGCTGTCAGGACTCTGGACTGCTGGAGTATGGGGGAGAAAAGGCTGCGGGGACCAGTCTAGCTGCAGGGTAGTGTGAAGGATGGGGTAAGTAAATCTTTTTTTGGGCGTTAAAGTTAATGCAAACTGTATAGCCATCCTGTCTGCCAGTAAGTGCACAAGTAAGTATATGCTTGTACTGTACAGTATACATGCCATCCAAAGGAAGGTTTAGAGTCTCAAAAAAAAAAAATCTAGATAAAAAAACTAAGCTTAAAAGCACATCCAACACTGTTCCTAACACAATACCATTATGTCTGCATTAGCGTTTACCACTTTAGAATGCCTTTAGTAAAGATAGTCGGATACTTGTACAAATACAGACACTATTCCCTAGAGTTTGAATGTTGCTAATTTGAATGATCTTGGTTTAGTGTGTGGCAGTGTCTGAGAGTATAATTTACAAATTAAATTGCACTAAATTAGATTAGTGTTTAAAATACTGTTCCCGACGTTTAACGGACCACTGTATCATAAGGGGCAATGGGCCACTAAAAGGCAGGAGAGATGCTAACAGGGAGTGAGGGCCAATTCGCACCATAGAAACAGTCTGGATGTGTTTCGGATGCTTTTCTGCACGTGCATTTTTGATGTGTTCTGGTGCATTTTTGGTGCGTAGTGTTTTTTTTTATGCAGTCTAGTGCATTCCCCCCACTATATATATATATATATATATATATATATATATATATATATATATATATATATATTGTGACAGGAAGTCGGGTAAATCTGTGGGTGTTGTCACAGACGGGACATACATTTCTGCCTTGTTTAGACAATACACCCATTGTTGTTAGGCGTCGGCTGCAAATGTAGCCAGGAAAGATTTGAGGGCGTTGGAAGACTTCAGCTGTTCAGAATGAGGCAATTAAGGCCTCTAAGTAATCCAGAGGATTACCACTGAATTGCTGGATGCTGAGGCTTTCTGAGTAAAAGAGAGCAGTAGCTGAAAGTCTTCTGAGGAGGTGAGGAGGAAATTGATTTTTCTGTGTGATAAAAATCAAAAGACTATTGTTTTCTGCTGTATGACCAGCAGTGTCTGCCCAGCACTAGGCTGTACCAGACTCCATAGATAGGTTCCTGTGTGGTGAAGATAGACACCCCAAGTGGCCAGGTTTTTTTTTATGTTTGATTTTGTTTATGCTGTTTGAAAGCTTGCACTTGTTTCCAGCAAGAATAAACCAAAATCTTTGTTTTCAACCGTCTTCGACTGCCTGTCTGTATAAATTCAGTGTGTAGTGAACCCATCCAAGGGGTCACACACCCCGCTACCGAGCTAACCCCTTACTAATATATATATATATAAATTTTTTTTTTTTTTTTTTTTTTTTTCTTCACCCCAAGTAAGAACGTGTGCATTTTTGATGCATTTTATCACATTCCAGTACAGTTCAGTGCAAAAAAAATGCAGCATGTTCCATTTTTCTTTTTTACTGGAACTGACCGCACTGGTGTGAACTATTGTAAACCCTATAACATACTATTCATGCATTTTTGATGCAGAAAAAAATGTGTGGTGAACTGGCCCTAATTCCACATACAAATGGTTGTGCAAAAAGCACTCGGGACCCTTTCCAGGTCTTGAGCAAACTGAATTAACTGTTGATCAGGCACAGGCAGAATGGTCTTCAGCAGGGCCATTGCTAGGTTTATGAAAGACTTGAGGCACCCCTGGCGATCCTAAGAATAAGGTTGTGGCCAATTTGTATAGTGGAAGGGGCTTAAAAGGGCAATGGTTAAATTAAACCTGGAGTCTACTTACTGTATACATGGCACACACATACCACAGTGCATGTACCCACACAATATGCTTTAATTATAGCGCCACAAGTGAGATTTTTCCAGACTCCTAAAACTCACAATCCTCCTTCCCTTTCTTTTTTGCACACAACTTTAAAGAAAAACCACCAAAATAAGTCCGTGTCTACCTGCCAACAAGCAACTGTTGATAAATGAGACGATAAACACTTTGGTTGGAAGTATGTAATTTACCATATAGAATAAAGCATGCAGAGGTCTGGAATATGTAGCCCAGTGTACAAAGTGCAGGAGTAAGAAATGTCCAACTAGTGTATATAGTGCAGGGCTCAGGAGTGCATACGGAACAGAGATAAAGGCTCATGAGCATGTGAGGTACAGAGTGCAGGAGTCAGGAGTACATGAAGCACAAAACACAGGGCTCGGAAGCATGCAACACACAGGGGGTTATTTACGAAAGGCAAATCCACTGTGCACTACAAGTGCAAACTACAAGTGCAAAGTGCACTTGGAAGTGCAGTCGCTGTAGACCTGAGGGGAAGATCTGAAATGAGGGGAAGCTCTGCTGATTTTATTATCCAATCATGTGCAAGCTAAAATGCAATTTTTTTTATTTTCCTTGCATGTCTCCCTCAGATCTACAGTGACTGCACTTCCAAGTGTACTTTCAGTGCAATTCCAATTGCTCTTGTAGTTTGCACTTGTAGTGCAAAGTGGATTTGCCTTTAGTAAATAACCCCCACAGTGTGCAGGGCTTGGCAGGAATTAAAACACCATGCATGGCTCAGGAGCATGTAAGGCATGGAGCACAAGGTGGCATGCAAAATCCACAGAGTTCAGAAGGGTTTAATGCATGGAACGCTGGGCTAAGGAATGCATGACATGTAGTGCCGAGCTCAGGATTGGGTAATGCATGGAATGCTGGTGTTAGGAGTGGATAATGCATGGAGGTCAGGAGTAAGTAAAGCACTGGGGTCAGGAGTGCATAAGGTGAAGGGCTCAGGAGTGTGTAACTCTGAATCTAAATATGTAATGTACAGGATAGAGAACAAAAAATGTCCCCCCCCCCTTTCCAGTAGCACCTCCCCAAATTGTCACCCCCCCCCCAGTCGGCACTTTTCCTCCCAATACAAATTGCCCTCCCCAGTATAGACTTCCCTGAAGTCCAGGTGCCAAACTACTAAGTAAAATAATTGGTAATAACAAAACCAATACTCTGGTATATTTTATGGAATGTTTTTCACCTAAATATTATATTTGATTGTGTTTTGGCTAGGTTCTCACACTGTACACCTGGCTGTTGTATAGTCCAATATTTCTGCTGTACATGGCCTGCATGTGGCGTATGAATCACTTTCTCGTTTGACAGTGTTGGCCTGCAGTGCTCTGATTCTTGTGTTCTCTGCAATAAATGTGATGGGGCGGAATTAATTTATACTTGGCTGTGAAGCAATCGGATAAGGCTGGCTATAACCAGGTGCTGATATGATGGAGCCACTGTGAACCAAGCTTCATGCGACTTCTAATTCTTTTTCCTAGAAGAACTGCATAACTTGCTTTGCTGATTGGCCTGATACTTCAGTCGTGGCTAAATGGACCATGTGATAACTGATAATAGGAAAGAAGGCAGATGTTTTATTCAATATGATGAGATCAAGATCTGATATTTTTCCTAAATTTTAAAATGACCACAAAAGGCACTACCGTATTTGCCGGCGTATAAGACGGCTCGCCATATAAGACGACCCCCTAATATTCTGCTGAAAACGGTGGTTTTGTGGTCTACTCACCGTATTAGACGACCCCCTTGTGCGGTAGTAATGCCTTTTTAAAACTAAGAGGCCGCCGGGTGCTTTGTAAGGCTGTATGTAATGCCTTTTAAAACGAAGAGGCCGCCGCCGCCAGGTGATTTGTAATGCGGTATATAGTCTGTATATGCACCGCTCAGCCAATCCCAATGCACTGTGTTGATGACAGAGCATGCTAAGCCTGCTCGGATTGGCAGAGGTTATTACTCCAATCCGAGCAGGCTAAGCATGCTCTGTCATCAACAGAGTGCATCGGGATTGGCTGAGCGGCGCAGAATACAGATCACATACAGCCTTACAGAGCACCCGGCAGGCTGATATCGATCGAGCAGCTGCTTCACCCGGCGTATAGGACGACCCCCGGTTTTTGGCAGTGTACTTCTGGTGTAAAAGGTTGTCTTATACGCCGGAAAATACGGTATATAGGAACAGTGGCACATCAACTTAATTTCTCTGGTGAAGATTTCAAAGAATAGATTGGTGTCAGATCTTAGCAGCTTTTGTGCAAAATTCCTGTATTTTGTATATGTGATTTGCACACCTGCAAGTTTTGGACAATCTTTCTACATGTTGGTAAAATCGTGTCCTTAAATAGAGGTTTTTAATCTCTAAAATAAGTACACCGCCTATTAAAATACAGGATTTATGTCAGCAAGTCAATACTAATAGTTTTTTTTTTGTTTTGTTTTTTGTATTCCCTTAACCACTTGCCGTCGCCGCACCGTCGAAATACGTCCACAAGGTGGCTCTCCTAGGCGAGATCACGTTATATGACGTCCTGCCTATTAGCCGCCACTAGGGGCGCACGCGCGCCGCCGGAGGCGCACGCGCGCGCCCCCCGCTCGCCCCCGACTCCCGTGCGTGTGCCCGGCGGGCGCGATCGCCGCCGGGCACACGCGATCGCTCGGTACAGAGCGGGGAACGGGAGCTGTGTGTGTAAACACACAGCTCTCGTTCCTGTCAGCAGGGGAAATGCTGATTTTCTGTTCATACAATGTATGAACAGAAGATCAGTGTTTCCCCTAGTGAGGCCCCCCCCCCCCCCCCCACAGTAAGAACACACCCAGGCATACTTAACCCCTTCCCCGCCCCCTAGTGTTAACCCCTTCACTGCCAGTGGCATTTTTATAGTAATCTAATGCATTTTTATAGCACTGATCGCTATAAAAATGCCAATGGTCCCAAAAATGTGTCAAAAATGTCCGAAGTGTCCGCCATAATGTCGCAATACCGAAAAAAAAAATCGCTGATCGCCGCCATTACTAGTAAAAAAAAATATTAATAAAAATGCCATAAAAAGACCCCCTATTTTGTAAACGCTATAACTTTTGCGCAAACCAATCAATAAACGCTTATTGCGATTTTTTTTTACGAAAAATATGTAGAAGAATACGTATCGGCCTAAACTGAGGAAAAAAAATGTTTTTTTATATATTTTTGGGGGATATTTATTACAGCAAAAAGTAAAAAATATTCATTTTTTTCAAAATTGTCGTTCTATTTTTGTTTATAGCGCAAAAAATAAAAAACGCAGAGGTGATCAAATACCACCAAAAGAAAGCTCTATTTGTGGGAAAAAAGGACGCCAATTTTTTTTGGGAGCCACGTCGCACGACCGCGCAATTGTCTGTTAAAGCGGCGCAGTCCCGAATCGCAAAAAGTACTCTTTGGTCTTTGGGCAGCAATATGGTCCGGGGGGTAAGTGGTTAACAAACACTCCACAAATGGGGAAGCTCTTAAGGGAATCCAATGAACCTTGCTTGTGATAATAATTTAGATCTTTTTGCATTATAGTAAATTAATCGGGCATCGTGCCGTAGAAAATGAAAGTAGGTTAACTAGTACTTTAAATCTGTGAAATTTAAAATCGGGTGTTCCAGATTTTGTGCCAATGTTCAGAACTTCCTTTTAAGAGTATACATGAGGGTGTGTGTGTGTGTGTGTGTGTGTGTGTGTGTGTTTTTTAAACCTCAGCTATCTATGGTCTTGTTTTTTATTTGCTATTGACATGTGTGGTATCATCATACCAAGAGAAGCCCTCCGAAAGAGCTGTGGATGCCTAGGAGTCTGGCAAGGGTTTAAAAAAAAATCAACCATTCCACTGTAAGGAAAATAATCTACAAATTTTGTTGATTTTAAACTGTGAATTGTTCTAGGATTGGTCATCCCAGCATTGTCACCCTAAAAGAGGACCATTTGATGCTAAAATAAGTCTCTGAGATTCCCAAAATGTCATTGGGAATTGTTCACATAACACTTGTGACATACGGGGTCATAGTGCATGCAAAGTGCTAGAAAAATTCTATGGAAAAACTGTATTTTTACTTGAACATTTTAAGCAAAGAACAGGCATTCTGGCACATTGTACAGAAAACTGATTAATCAGAGATGGTTGTTTGGTCACAATAACAGTGGGCATGTTTGCCACAAACCAAAGAAAACTGTAAAGCATGGTCATGTAAATGTTGTGGTTTTGGCTTACTTTCAGGGCCTGAGCAGCTTACAGTCTTTGGGCCAGATCCACATACATGTAGAACGGCGCAGTGTATCAGAGATACACTACGCCGCCGTACCTTACCTGGCACATTTTCGAATCCTCAGCGAGTTCGCGCCGTAAGTTACGGCGGCGTAGTGTATTTCTGGCGGTGTATTTCAAATTGGGCGAGTTTCATTTAAATGAAGCGCGTCCCCGCGCCGAATGAAATGCGCATGCGTCGTTCCTAAATTTCCCGCTGTGCATTGCGCTAAATGACGTCGCAACATTTTTTGAACTTAGACGTGAGTTACGTCCATCCCTATTCACGGACGACTTACGCAAAAAAAAAAAAAAAATTTCGACACGGGAACGATGGCCATACTTAACATGGCAATTCTATGTATACGCCGAAAAATACCAGCTTTAACTATACGCCAGAAAAAGCCGACTACAGACGACTTTGGAAAATGCGACGGCCGCGCGTACGTTCGTGGATTGTCGTAAATCGCTAATTTGCATACCCGACACGGAAAACGCCACCCAGCGGACGCCGAAGTATTGCATCTTAGATCCAAAGGCGTACGAAGACGTACACCTGTCGGATCTAACCCAGAAGCCGTCGTATCTTGTTTTGAGGATTCAAAACGATATAACGCGGGAAATTTGAAAGTACACCGGCGTATCAGTAGATACGCCGGCATACTTCGTCTGTGGATCTGGCCCTTTGAGTCAACTATACAATAAGCATTAAGTGTTCTTGATGAGAATGTGAGCTATCTGTCTAAGTTGAACCGGAGATTTTTCAACATGAAAATGATCAGAAGAAATGGAAAAATTTCCAACGGATTGGCTCAATAAGAAGAAATTGAGTTAGACTACCCTAGTCAAATTCCTGATGTGTTTCCTATTGAAATTTTATAGGAGGGGGATTTTGAAATTGAACGTTCATACAGGGCTGTTGATTTACTAAATTGGAGAGTGCAACATTTGGTGAAGCTCTGCATGGTAGCCAATCCGCCTCTAACTTCATCTTGTTTAATTAGGCTTTGACAAGAAAAAAATAATCTTTCTTTGTAAAGCTGCACCAGATTTTGCTTACTCCAGTTTTTGTAAATCGACCCCACTGGGTACAAAATGCTTAGAGGTACTGGTAATTTTTGCTAAAGATGGCAATACCAGCTTTTGATGCCAAGGTTTACTTTTTACTAGAGCTGTACAATTAATTGTTAAAAAAAAAAATTGTGATCTTGATTCAGCCCCCCCTCACGATCTCCAATGCAGAGTTTGCTGATTTTATTAAAAAAAAAAAAATTTCATATAGCAAGTGAAGAGACTTTATCTGCTCACTCAGATGTCAAAAAAAAAAAAAAAAAATCCGGGCAGTTTGCCAAGTTTTTAACATTAAACATTGTTCGGTCATCCACCACAGCTGTTTTGCATGGTCTTCCGGGTCTTTTGGTGTTGCTGAGCTCACCGGTGTGTTCTTTCTTTTTAAGGATGTTCCAAACAGTTGATTTGGCCGCACCTAATGTTTTTGCTATCTCTCTGATGGGTTTTTTTTTTTTTCAGCCTAATGATGGCTTGCTTCACTGATGGTGACAGCTCTTTGGATCTCATATTGAGAGTTGACAGCAACAGATTCCAAATGCAAATAGAACACTTGAAATGTACTCTGGACCTTTTTATCTGCTCCTTGTAAATGGGATAATGAGGGAATAACACACACCTGGCCATGGAACAGCTGAGCAGCCAATTGTCCCATTACTTTTGGTCCCTTTAAAAAGTGGGAGGCACATATACAAACTGTTGTAATTCCTACACCGTTCACCTGATTTGGATGTAAATGCTCTCAAATTAAAGCTGAAAGTCTGCAGTTAAAGTACATCGTGTTTGTTTCATTTCAAATCATTGTGGTGGTGTATAGAGCCAAAAATATTAGTATTGTGTCGATGTCCCAATATTTATGGACCTGACTGTACATCAATTTAAATTCATAATTTATTAATCCTATACCTAAGAAAAAGAAGGTTGGCGATTGTAAATTACCTCTCAGGAAGCCTAAAATAATACAATGGATACACTGCCTTAAATGAACACTTAGAGTTCGTTTTTTTTTTTATTAGATCAATTGATTGCTGTAAGCTAGAGCATTTAAATATCACTTAACTCGTTTTTCCTTTTGACCTCCAAAATACAGTATTCCAGGTTTGAAAATGCCATTTCCTGTCACTCCTCTTCTTGCTTTCCACCAGCATCTGAGCCGTTTTTGCATGGTGGAAAGCAGAATGTGCTCACCCCCTCCCTATCACTACAGCCCTGCATGAAGATGCTCTCTTATCCCTCACAAGCATGGAGGCTAAGCCTAATGGGAACTGTAGTTCCCATTAGGCCGTGATGTAGCAAGAATGAATGCGCACCGAAAACCAGGAAGTCAGTGAGAATAATGATTCAGGAGTGACGGAGGTGAATAAAACAGCTCGATTTCAACAGGTATCAAACTATTTATAATGCAAAACATTACTTTTTACTTTATCAGCTACTGTCAGACTTTAATTTAAGAGGAAAATATTTTTGTCTTTACAACCCCTTTAATACACACAAGCTGCAGGTTTTAAACTCTGGATCTACATTACTTTCTATAACTTGGACCTTTGTTGCTATTTGGGATACTTAATTTTTTGTTTCAGATCTCAGTGGAAGAATATATGTATGTTGTGGTCGTTCAGGTGCTTGTCTAATAGTTTTTTGAAATTCTCGATGCTCCCAGCTGAAACCACTGCCTGTAGAAGGAAATAATGCATAACATGTAGTGCCGATCTCAGGAGTGGGTAATGCATGGAATTCTGGTGTCAGGAGTAGGTAAAACACAGGAGTCAGGAGTGCATAAGGTGCAGGGCTTAGGAGTGTGTAACTCTGAATCTAGGGAATTCCACATCCTAACCGCTCTTACAGTAAAGGACCCTCTACACAGTTTAAGGTTAAACCGTTTTTCTTCTAATTTTAGTGAATGGTCACGTGTCTTATTAAATTCCCTTATGGGGAAATGTTTTATCCCTATTGTGGGGTCACCGGTATGCTATTTGTACATTGAAATCCTATCCCCTCTCGTGTCTCTTCTCCGGAGAGAACGAGTTCAGTGCTCGTAACCTAAGTTTATTTTTAATTCTGTCCTCTGTTGGCCATGAGGGTGCTTCTTGTGACGTGTCATGAGGAAAAACATTGCAGTTTTGGTTACTGAAGCCACCCTGAAGCCATCTCTCCATCCTTAGTAACCAGATTACCTTCATCATTCTTTCTGGGGCCAATATGATCTGACCTCCCTTTCTTACTGTTTATGTACTTAAAGAATTTCTTGGGATTTTTCTTACTCTCCTCCGCGATGTGCCTTTTGTGTTCCATCTTAGCCTCCCTAATTGCATCCTTACATTTCTTGTTGCATTCTTTGTAAGGTTGGAATGCTGATGATAATCCCTCAGCCTTGTATTTTTGAAGGCCTTCTCCTTTGCTTTTATATGCATTTTTACATTGGGGTTAAGCCACTCAGGTCTTTTATTGCCTCTTTTAAATTTATTTCCCATTGGGATGCACTGGCTAATGCCCTTATTTAATATGCTCTTAAAGCAAACTCATCTCTCCCCCGTGTTCTTTATTCCTAAGATTTTATCCCAATTTGTATCTTCTAGCAAGGCTCGTAGTTTAAGTGTGTTCTTTTAAAATTCAGTGTCTTTGTATTCCCCTTACGTTTCCTATTAGTGTGATTTATACTGAAACTAATTGACCTGTGATCGCTGTTTGTTGAATTGCCCCGTATTTCTATATCCGTGATCAAGTCTGTATTGTTGGTAATCGGTTGGTCTAGTAACGCTTTATTTCTAGTTGGTGCGTTTTACCATCTGACCCATGAAATTGTCCTGAAAGACATTTTGGAACTGGCGAGCCTTAGATGAATGTGCGGTACCTTACACCTAGTCTATGTCTGGATAATTAAAATCCCCCATTATGATGACACTTCCCATCCATGCCGCTAATCCATAATGTATGTATAGTAGTTAGATTACAACTATGTTACATAGTTAATTGAAACCTGTTTGAATAGTTACTATGGCAATTGATGTTGTTTCTGGTTCCTGTTTGTATACATTTTAAGTTTGTTACTTTGTTATTTTTCCTAGCCTAATTAAATATATAATTTCAGGTATTTTTTTATTTTTTTTTATTTCTTTTAACATAAAGGCAAAAACCCTGATGAAAAGGGCTAATCGTTGAAAATGAAAGAGCAAAAAGAGAAAAATATTCAAGTTGAGCAGAATAGAGCTATGCTGTGTAGTCCAGTACAGTTCTGTATGGATTTAAGATTTGCTTTACATATTTTTTTTTCATAATTTAAAAGTGTTGCATCTTCTGTGAATTACAGACCGCATTAATCATTACGTTAGTACTCAAAATCAGTGTGGTCTTGGTTCCTCTAAAAATAAAACTATGTAGTCCATTAACCCGAGCTGGAACTGCAATTGATTTTCCTATGGTTTCTTTCCATTTGGATGAGCAAACAAGGATGTGCTGGTTTTACTAATAGTCTTTTTATCTGAGACGTATATAAGGTTGTTATCTGTAAATTTGAATTGGCCATACAAGGTTGTTATCTGTAGATCTGAATTAGGCATACAAGATGACATCTTTACAAGTAGAATTATATTTGGCAGTCTGTATTTAAAGGGGTAACACACTCCTAAAATAGCTTTTTAGATTAAATGACTTTTAAATATGTAAAAAATAAATAAAGATGCTTTATAGCACCAGAAGATCCTAAAATCTTTACTGGAATTGATCTAAAGAAGTGAAGCGGGACACCATGTAATGCAATATGAACAGGAATACTGTCAACTCAATGTACCAACAAGGTCACCATTGTGCTAAAAATGCAGTTTCTATATAAACACATTATAAAGAACTGATTAAAGTATTTCAGTGGCACGTTTTCATACTACAGTACTTAAGCTTCGGTGGACTAAGCACATACTAGATGATGTAATTTTGGTGCAGCCAGCGTTGAGTAGACCACTAACCACTAGTATGCCTGGAAAGAAAAACTCTTAACATTTATAAAATGTTGCTGTTTTTTTCAGAAAATATCAGTTCCCTTTAGGATTTGGATTTACTTAAAGGGTCCTGGTCACATGCATTGTAGTGTCACTGCACAGAGGTGTTTAAATCATCACTGGACGTTTGGTGGAGGTGTTGAACTTTTGCAATTCCACTCAGATGGTTTTTTTCTTGGATAGAAAACTGGCTCCTGGGGAGCATCCAAAGGGTGGTGGTGAATAACGTGTATTCAGAATGGTCTGGAGTGGTAAATGGGGTACCCCAAGGCTCTGTCTATTTATATAATATATAGAGGATGGGATAAAATGCTTAACCACTTGCCCACCGGGCTAATTTTGGCACTTCTCTCCTTCATGTAAAAATCAAAATCTTTTTGCTAGAAAATTCATCAGAACCCACCAAACATTATATCTTTTTTTTTTTAGCAGACACTCTAGGGAATAAAATGGCGGTCATTGCAACTTTTTTTCTCGCACGGTATTTGCGCAATTTTTTTTCAAACGCCTTTTTTGGGGGAAAAAAACGGTTTCATGAATTAAAAAATAACAAAACAGTAAAGTTAGCCCAATTTTTTGGTATAATGTGAAAGATTATGTTACGCCGAGTAAATAGATACCTAACATGTCACGCTTTAAAATTGCGCACATTCATGGAATGGCGCCAAACTTCGGTACTTAAAAATCTCCATAGGTGACGCTTTAACATTTTTTACAGGTTACTATTTTCGAGTTTCAGAGTAGGTCTAGTGCTAGAATTGTTGCACATGCTCTAACGTACGCAACGATACCTCACATGTGGGGTTTAAACGGTGTTTACATATGTGGGCGGGACCTGCATGCGCATTCGCTTCTGCGTGCAAGATAACGGGGACAGGGGCGTTTTGAAGAAAAAAAATATTTTTTTATTTTACTTCATTTTTTTATTTTTCCCATTTTATTTTTTTATTACATTTGTTTTTTTTTTTTTTGATCACTTTTATTCCTATTAAAAGGAATGTAAACATCCCTTGTAATAGGAATCAGTGTGACAGGTCCTCTTTATGGAGAGATGTGGGGTCAATAAGTGATTGCGATTGCGGCTTTGTTTACTTCTGGGTACCGGGCGTGACGTCATAACGTTGCGCGCGGTTCTCCGACGGTCATAGAGATGACTGTGACCGTCTGGTCACCAGTCATCTCTATGGTTCTGCAGAGAGCACCGGCCGATTCGCTCTCCGGGCCACCGATGGCACGGGAGTGCCCGGAGATGCATCGGATGGCGGCGGGAGGGGGGGGGCGTCCCCTCCCGCTGCCTATAAGAACGATCAAGCGGCGGAACCGCCGCTTTGATCATTCTTATGGTGCAGAGAATCGGCGGCTGAAGACGGCGATATCTGAATGATGCCTGTAGCTGCAGGCATCATTCAGATATCACCGCTGAAAGTGGAGGACGTCCCAGGGACGTCCTTGTGGTAAAGAGGTTAATCTGTGTTTGCTGACTACACAAAAATAAGTAGGACAATAACATCACAGCATAGAAACCTTACATGAGGACCTGAATAAATTAATGGAGTGGGCAACTAGATGACAAATGAGGTTTAATATTGGAAAATATAAAGTAATGGACTTAGGGGTTAAATATAAACACAAGTTACTCACTAGGGGGAGAACCTCTGGGCGATTCCATGATAGAGGAAGATATTGGGGGGCCTAGGAGACGACAGACTGAGCAATAGCATGCAATGTCAAGCTACAGCAACCAAATGCAGCAGAGAATTAGCTTGCATTAAAAAGGGGATTTACTCCAGAGATAAAATAATCCTGCCACTTTACAAAACTCTGATTAGGCCACATCTGGCGTATTCTGTCCAATTCAGGTCACCAATTCTCAGGAAGGATATACTGAAGAGAGTCCAGAGAAGGGCAACAAAATTAATAAGGTGACTGGAGGACCTCCAATTATGAGGAACGACTACAAGCACTAAATGTATTCTCCCTGGAGAAGAGACGCTTGAGAGGAGATATGATAGTGATATACAAATATCTCAATGGTGAACTTGGCGTAGGTAGGAATCTATTCAGTCTCAGGGAGTGTAAGAAGACACAGGACCACATGATGAGACTGGAAGAGAAGCTGTTTAACCTTAAGCTGCGTAGGGAGTTTTTCACTGTCAGGGCGGTAAGGATGTGGAACTCTCGTCCGCAATTGATGGCGTCAGCAGGAAGTATAGATGGTTGTAGAAGACTCTTGGATGTGCATCTTAGCGAATACAGTATACAGGGATATGGGAAATGATTATCTACATGCACACCCACCAGGGCTGTGGAGTCGGAGTCGGGAGAAATTTTGGGTACCTGGAGTCGGAGTCGGCAAACAATGCACCGACTCCGACTCCTACTAAATTTAGATTGGAATAATAAAAAAAAAAAAAAGCAAGTTTAAATGTCCCAATTCACAAAAAGTTATAATTAATGACTTCTCTACTGTAAGAATAAAGACCAATGCATGCAGTGCCTCACGTAACCGCAAAACGAACACGTTAAGTGACCGCGAAGAAGCATGCTTTTCATGTGCTTCACTATATGGCACGCAACGCACAATTAGGAGCTGCAATACTTATACTTTCCATAGTGTTGTGTTCTGCTTTTACAGGGAACGCATGTTAGAGAACCAGTAAGTGTCCAAATAAAAAAATTCCAACAGGAGTTTTATAAAGCACTAAAAGAATTTGAAAAGTATGATCGCTCATCAAAACTTCCTGTTGAAGAAGCCATCCTTGTTTATCCAGAGATCGTTAGTGATGTGGCCAGAATAGTTACTGCAATGCCACCCACCCAAGTCAGTGTCGAAAGATTATTTTCAGCCCTAAAAATAATAAAGTCTGACTTAAGAGCCTCTATGAAAGAGGATCTGGCAGAGGCAATTCTCTTCCTTAGAACTCTACATTGAATTGATTTGCATTTGCTAAGCCTATAACTACATTTCAAGATTAATATAAACCATTTCTAGGTTTTACAGATTTTGTTTTTGGTTCATTATAGATAAGCTTTGTTTTTGTTCTAAAACAACCAAATAATGTGGTTTGTATTTTTGAACTGGTAAAGATCCTGTTCCTGATGTTTATGCCTGCTGCTACTATCCAGCCACTTGATTGTTTTCATTGTGTTTGTCTTTTGCTTAAACTGTGCAATACAGTAGACTGTTGGCTTCCCAGCCAGTAGTCCTATGTTGCGTTTCTTTCCCTCAAGGAATGTATAAAATACATTCGCATATTAATACAGAGGAGTCGGAGTCGGAACATTTATCTACCGACTCCACAGCCCTGACACCCACACAGGTTGAACTGGATGCACTATTTTCTTTCTTCAAACTTACCAGCTATAGCTTTAGGCTGTCATTGCAAAACAAGCTTTAAGTGGACATTCCATAAATGGTATGGATGCAGAGGTGGCCAGGGGATGCCCTAAAGCAGCATATGGGAGGGTCCCTGTGATACTTTCCTCATCTTTGCTCTAGTTCACCCTTTTGCTGCAGGCATTTTCTACCAAGGAAAAAGTTCAGTGAGTGCGACAGTTGAGTCATTGGGACTCCTATAGTTTTGGCCTGACTGGCCACAGATAAACCTTGGTAATTATAGGCAATATGTTATGAACTTCTTATAATATGCAGAAAAAGGAAATGGCAAGAGGAGCTTCAGTCTGACAGTTCCAAATAGAGGGACTCCAAAGCTAAATATCTGTTCTCTCCTCTCAAATTATGTGGGACTTCAGATCATTTTTCTTTCTGTTCTGGGTTTTTAAAGGAGATGAAATAAAATCCGAAAACCTCACATTGGTTATAAATGCTCTCTGTGCCCCCCGCTGGGGATAATTTCACTTACTGGCTGTGAGAAAAGTTTTTCAAATGCCAAATGGGGCATAAACAGTAATGAGCAACTTTTCTTTGGAGAGGAGGGTGATGGTCTCTATCATTTCCATTGCTGTTTGTGTTGCCAATAAGGTGAGCACCCACGCTTCCTGTATGGTCCCTGAGTGCCCACACTTCCTATATGGTCACTGGGACAAGAAGGGTAAAATCAGTGTATGGCCAGCTTAAGACCAGGGAAGGTGTGCAAGTTTTGCTAGTCTATGCCTGTCTGTGTGTTGGGGAGATTTTCCATACTTGACTTTTGGACATAAAATTATGGGAAATACTGTACACTGGACAAAAGCACATTTTTAGTAGCATAGGGAAAGGTAAGAACTTCTAACATTGTTTAAATTTCTTTCCGGCTGACCACCCTGATGTCTTGTACAGTGTTTAAAGGACAAAATATGTTGGGAAAATCTCCCAAAAGAAGATAGAAGTTTACCTCTGTATCATACTATTCAATCTAAAACAAAACTCTTTTGGTTGAAGTTAGGCATTAATAACTTTAAAGGTGACTCCATTTGTGTAGGGGAAAAAAATAGCAAATAAAGAAAAAATAATATTGCTTATACAATTGTGACACAAGTCATATTGTAATTGAATTTTCCTTTTTAACCACTCAAGCCCCGAAACCATTTTGCTGGTCAAAGACCAGGCCACTTTTTGCGATTCGGCACTGCGTCACTTTAACTGGCAATTGAGCGGTTATGCGACGTGGCTCCCAAACAAATTTTCCCACAAATAGAGCTTTCTTTTGGTGGTATTTGATCACCTCTGCTGTTTTTACTTCTTGCGCTATGAGCAAAAATTTTGGAAAAAAATTCAATATTTTTAACTTTTTGCTATAATAATAAATATCCTCAGAAAATATATATATATATAAAAAAACAATTTTTTTCCTTGGTTTAGGCTGATACGTATTCTTCTACATATTTTTGGTAAAAAAAATCGCAATAAGCGTTTATTGATCGGTTTGCGCAAAAGTTATAGCGTCTACAAAAAGGGGATAGTTTAATGGTATTTTTATTAAAATATATACAATTTTTTACTAGTAACGGCGTGATCACCAATTCTTATCGTGACTGCGACATTATGGTGGACACATCGGACACTTTTCACACATTTTTGGGACCATTGTCATTTTTACAGCGATCAGTGCTATAAAAATGCACTGATTACTGTGAAAATGACACTGGCAGTGAAGGGATTAAGTGTGCCCTAGGGAGTGCTTCTAACTGTAGGAGGGATGGGCTGTGTGTGACAGGACAGTGATCACCGCTTCCGATTACAGGAAGCTGTGTTCACTGTCCTGTCACTAGCAAGACTGGGGAAATGCTTGTTTACATAAGCTTTTCCCCCTTTTTCCTCACCGTAACTCGATCGCGGGTATGCCCGCAGTATGAGTCACCGAGCTTGCGACCGGCGCGCACACAATGCCGGTTTCTTAAAGGGGATGTATATATACGTTCTTTTGCCTGCCTGTGCCATGCCGCAGACATATATCTGCTTGCGACAAGCGGTTAAACCTGCAACTCTGTAATTTTCTGTAAAATGCAATGCAATATGGCAACCTGAAAGTGTTCTGTACACAGAATGCCCCCTCAAAAACATAATTCCTTGCTTATGTGATTGGGTCACTGATTTTCCCAGAAGTGTACACTAAAATAAAATTTAGATATAAGGAATCCTCTGGAACAAAAATTAAAATTTTTGGTGAGATACACCCTGTACCTCTAAAGGGATGCAGACCCAGCAGCTTTCCTCATTGGTGCCCTGCCAGGTGCACAGCTGATTGATAATTATGAAACCACTCCCTCTAGACTCACTTTCCCATATGGCCACAGAGAAACTCGCAGGGATTTCTTCATAATAACAAAAAGTAGGAATCTGCAACAAAGTTTGTTAAAATCATTGCAATGATCACTGGGGGGGGGGGGGGTTCTCAACAAAAGTGGAGCTACACTTTAACCACTTGCTTACTGGGCACATAAACCCCCTTCGTTCCCAGGCGAAATTTCAGCTTCCGGCACTGCGTCGCTTTAACTGACAATTGCACGGTCGTGCGACGTGGCTCCCGAACAAAATTGGCGTCCTTTTTTCCCCACAAATAGAGCTTTATTTTGGTGGTATTTGATCACCTCTGCGGTTTTTATTTTTTGCGCTATAAACAAAAAAAGAGCGACAATTTAAAAAAATATATATATTTTTTTTACTTGTTGCTATAATAAATATCCCAATTTTTAAAAAAAAAACTATTTTTTTTCTCAGTTAAGGCCGATACGTATTTTTCGACTTTTTTTTGTAAAAAAAGAAAAAAAATCGCAATAAGCGACTGGTTTGCGCAAAAGTTATAGTGCCTATGAAATGGGGGATAGATTTATGTATTTTTTATTTTTTTTACTAGTAATGGCGGCGATTTGCAATTTTTTTTTTTTGTCAGGGCTGCGATATTGCGACGGACGTATCGGACACTTTTGACACAATTTTGGGACCATTCACATTTATACAGCGATCAGTGCTATAAAAATGCACTAATTACTGTATAAATGTGACTGGCAGTGAAGGGGTTAACACTAGGGGGTGAGGAAGGGGTTAAATGTATTCCCTGGGTGTGTTCTTACTGTGTGGGGGGAGGGGTGTGACTGGGGGAGGTGACCGATGCTGTGTCCCTATGTAAAGGGACACAGATCGGTCTCCTCTCCTCTGACAGCACGTGGAGCTCTGTGTTTACACACAGAGCTCCACGTCCTGCTATGTTACCGACGATCGCGAGTGTCTGGCGGACATCGCAGCCGCCAGGCACTCGCATCGGCTCCCGAGCGATGCGCCGGGCACGTTGTTTCCCCGCTGCGCGCCCCCAGCGGCGCGCACAGGGAACAACAGCAGGACGTCTATGGACGTCCACCCGGCACTTGAGAGCCGCGCTGTGGACGTCTTTCGACCATAGCGCGGATTTCAAGTGGTTAAGTACAGTACAATGTTGACACATTGTGATATGAACAGAATCTGACAAATGATAAATGGTCCACAACATAACAGTCGGTTTCTGTCCTTCCTGCCAGCATCATCCCACATTTTCTGCAGATGCACAGTAACTCTAATTACCCTTAGTTAGGCAAATCTGTCATTTCTATGCATGATAGAAGCAGTTATGAAATGCAAAGAGCCCACACCTACATAGGAAATAAACCCCATACCAGCTGTCCTGCCAGCTGTTTCTTATTGTCAGTTTGATAAGAATGAAAGAAGAGTTCTTATCTCAGATGTTTAGGTTGATTTCAGATTCCATCCTTAAAATACTCTTTTTTTTTTTTTTTTTTTTTTTTTTTTTTTTCGCAATCCTCGCTATTTCATAAGTTTATGTAAATGTTTCCGTTTCGTTCGTTTTAAATGGCAGGTACTATGCAGTAGGCTGCACAGCCAAAATGTCAAATATCTTAATTTTTAACAGGATGCCCCTTGAGACTAACCTTCTCGATTTGAGCTCATCTGGCTGGATGGAAATTGTCTTGATTGTTGATGTGCTGGTAAACACACATTAAAAGCAGCCAATTAGTCATTCGTGTACTTTATTTAAAGGGGCTAGCACAGCTTCAGTCATATTACAAAATATAATCAGACCCTGGAAAGCAATTGGGTTCAATATGTGCTAAGGAAAATGAAAGATCGCTTTTTTTATTTTTTATTTTTTTTTATTTTTACAAGATTTACAGATACAATAGAAAACATGCTCTCCTCTCTATTTGCAGGGGTGTCGATTTTTTTTTCCAAAGAGGACCAGATTTGATGAAGGGAACATGCGTGAGGGCTGACCATTTTGCCTGACATTCTTTGAACCATTAGTCTAAGGCCCCGTACACACGACCGTTTTTCTCGGCAGAATTCAGCAAGAAACTCGATGGGAGACGTATTCTGCCGAGAAAACCGGTCGTGTGTACAATTTTTTCGCCGAGAAACCCATCGGGAAACTCGTTGAGCCAAAAAGAGAGCATGTTCTCTATTTCCTAGTTGGGCAATGGGAACATTTGGCTCGACGAGTTTTCTGACAGCCGAACAAGGAACTCGACGAGCAAAACTGTGGGCCAGATTCTTGTAGAATCTGCGGCGGGGTAGCGTAAGCCATTTACACTACGCCGCCACAACTTACTGGAGCAAGTGCCGTATTCTCCAAGCACTTGCTCCGTAATTTGCGTCGCCGTAGTGTAATTGGCCCGGCGTAAGGCCGCGTAATTCAAAGAGGGCGGCTTGTATTTAAATTAAGCTCGCCCCCGCGCCGATCGAACTGCGCATGCGCCGGGCTTAAAATGGCCCAGTGCGCATGCTCCAGTTCTCGACGGAAAACGTCAATGACGCCGACGTGGGCGTCATTGACGTAAAGTCGTATTCGCGGACGACTTAGGAAAACGACGGAACAAGCCGACGCTGACCCGACGCCATACTTAACATGGCATACGACGGACCTACGTAAACTTGCCCCTCATATTAGCAGCGGCAAGTTTACGCTTACGTAAACGTCGTAAATTCTCTGCGGCGTCCGCGCGTACGTTCGGGAATCGTCGTAAATTGCTAATTTACATAAGCAACGGGGAAAACAACGTCGGCGACACCTAGTGGCGGGAAAAAAAATGCATTTAAGATCTGACAGCGTAAGAGCCTTACACTTGTCAGATCTAAGGGATATCTATGCGTAACTGATTCTAAGAATCAGTCGCATAGATAGGCCGGGCCAGATTAGGACTTACGACGGCGCAAATGGCTTTGCGCCGTCGTAACGCCTTTGAGAATCTAGCCCTATGTGTTTTGCCCGTCGAGTTTCTCGGACGTGTGTACGGGGCCTAAGTGTGTTTGTTTGTTTTTTTCAAGCACTAATACACGGCCCAACAAGAATTCTCTTGCCTTTGTAGCTGTGTGTGGGGAAGAGATGAGCTTGGGTGTGTTATTTGGATATATAGAATTAAATGCTGCTCATAGAGGTGGTTTTTATCTTTTTTTTAAATGCCTTTTAGAAGCAGATAATGTTCTCCTATGTGTTCATGCACATTAGATTGTTACATAGTTGCATAGTAGGTGAGGTTGAAAAAAGACTTAAAGTCCTCCAAGTCCAACCTATGTGTGTAATTATATGTCGGTATTACATTGTATATCCCTGTATGTTGTGGTCGTTCATGTGCTCATCTTGAAACTATCGATGCTTCCCGCTGAAACCACTGCCCGTGGAAGGGAATGCCACATCCTTACCGATCTTACAGTAAAGAACCCTCTATGTAGTTTAGGGTTAAACTACTTTTCTTAAAAATTGTAATGCGTGGCCACATGTCTTATTCAACTTGCTTGCGCATATATATATATATATATATATATATATATATATATATATATAGAATTTTTTTTTTTTTTTTAAGCTCCGCATTCAGAGGCAGGAAAAAAAAACTTTTTGATTTGTGTTTTTGAGAGCATTTTTCTGGCACAAAAAGCCCAGCTTTTTTTTTTTTTTAAAGCCAGTGTGCATGGACCCTGATGCCCCGTACACACCATCACTTTATGTGATGAAAAAAAACGACATTTTCTGTGAAGTAAAAAATGACGTTTTTGAAACTTCAATTTTCAAAGACGAAGTTGCCTACACACCATCGTTTTCTCACAATGATCTTGCAAAGCTAGGTTAGGTTCTCACCACTTTTTCCATTGAAGCTCGCTTCATAAGTAGCTTCTGGGCATGCGCGGGTGAAAAAACGTCGTTTTAAACGACGTTTTATTCTACACACGGTCAATTTCTGTGAAGTAAAAGTTGACGTTTTGAAAAACGACACATAAAATTGAAGCATGCTTCAATTTTTTTTGGTTGTTTTTTAGAAGACATAAAACAACGTTTTCCCCCACACACGGTCAATTAAAGTGACGTTTTTAAAAACGTCATTTTTTTTCATCACATAAAGTGATGGTGTGTATGGGGCATAAGGGGTTTACTTACTAAGGCCTGGTTCACACCTATGCAGGTTGCAGTTTGCATATTGCAGGTGCATTTTTTTTTTCAATACATGCTTTTGAACCATTGAAGTCTATGGAACCAAAAACCGGAAAAAATTCCCTGGTCCTTTCCATAAAATGCACAGATTTGAACTACATCTTTAGGAAACCATGTTAAATGGACTGTAGTGTTTCTTCAAAACTGAAAATGCACTAAAAAAAAGGCATAGGTGTGAACCTAGGTTAAAAGTAGAGAGGGCAAAATTAGTCAAAATTCTGCATAGAAACCAATCGTCTTCTAACCTTGTTCAGTTAAGCTTTGGCAATAAAACCTGGAAGCTGATTGGTTTCTATGCAGAATTGTGACTGATTTTTCCCTGCATGTAATATTTACTGAATATGGTAGTCCGAATCCAGGTTTTGGATACTTTCCATTTACTATGTGTAATAGGGATGCAACGGATTGTCATTGATCCGAACGGGTCAACGTCCGTGGATCGCCACACCACGCGTTGAGACCATAGAAAAGGCCGTGGCTTCGGCCTAGCTCCAGAGTGGCGGACATCTTGGTAAACCCGGCGGCGGCCTAGGTGAGCTTCCCAGACATTGCAGTGGGGGAGATGGGGGGAGATGATGTGGACATTGCAGTGGGGGGGAGATGATGTGGATATTGCAGTGGGGGGGAGATGATGTGGATATTGCAGTGGGGGGGAGATGATGTGGACATTGCAGTGGGGGGTGATGATGTGGACATTGCAGTGGGGGGTGATGATGTGGACATTGCAGTGGGGGGTGATGATGTGCACATTGCAGTGGGGGGTAATGATGTGGACATTACAGTGGGGGGGGGGGGGGATATGTGGACATTACAATGGGGACTATATATGGTGGTGATCCGAAAAATGATCCGATCCGTTGCTCTGATCTGAGGAACGATCCGAACCGTGAGTTTTTTGATCCGTTGCACCCCTAATATGTAACCATATCCATTCTGTGCCATCTACATAAAGCCACTGTGAGTGTAATTTGGAGACTTCTCACAGAAAAATAAGATTCTCTTGTCATGGACAATGCTTGTTTTCTTATATTGACTAATGTAGATTATGTTAATTATTAATAAAGTTTAAAACAAAAAAGGTTCACAAAGTGTCTAATTACAAACTAAGAACGTCTCTAAATCCCAAAACAGTCATAAGACTATTCCTTAGAAGATGAAGGAAAGATGATTTTTTCAAAAGCACAAATTATAACCATGTAATAAATGCTATGTTGAATTGGTTTCAAAATCCCTTATAAGGCCAGACCATGATTCATTTGTGGTCCCTGGTATACAAAACATAAAGAGTAATAGGCTGCCCATACATGGCTAGATCATTCTCAGAGAACAGTCTGGTGTGAAGTGTTCCCATTCTGGTATCAATTGCAGATCCACCAAAATTCTCCCCCCACCACAATCTGGATGTCATTCCGATTATGATTCCTCTTGTATGCTTATGAGATTGTGTGGCTTTTAGATTAGGTTTATGCAGTTCTCCTAGTAACCTTTCACTGTTCTATGCTTTTAAATGTTTGCCTGCTGTTCTACTTTCAGAAAAATAAGGGTCATTGTGACCAATAAGTCAGAAATGGTATTTCGCTTAAACTTCACAGAGGAAATAAATGCGTAGATTCCAAACAAGAAAAAAAATCTAATTATTTCACTTTTTTCGCTGTGATTATTTTTTTTTTAATACCAGTCTGTCAGATCCCAATTAGTTGTTAGCTGGCGTGGGCGTATTATGTCTCAGCACCTGGCTGCATTCTGCTTTAGCTATGTGATGTTTTTAAAAGTCGTATTAGCAAGGGATTTATCTCTGCGTTTCCCGTAAGTGTGTGTATGTAGAACAAAAAAATTACATTCAAAGTGTATAGAAATTGGAAAAAATATCATGCACAGAAAACACCTAGACTTCTTTTTGTTGCCGCTTGATAAAGTGTACATGTAACAAATTGACAGAAGGCAGCATGAAACATCTGAAACTATCTTTCTATTTAAAAGTGGGAATTATGATATCCTTCACACTTCGGTGTCTGTAAAATTGTTTGTGCTACTTCCGAATTCCTTTGTGTCTGGCTGAAGTTAATTCACGCTTTGTCAGTCCTTACTCAGTATAAACAGTAAAGCAGGCCTGAACATTTTCACCTGTCTGTCCAGTGACAGATTATACAGGAAAGAGCAGCAATACCTGCTTGCCTAAACACAATTTAAGGCCTCGCTTATCAAGCCATGTTCTGCACTGACGGCTCTTTGTGTCTGCCACGAGATTTACCTCTAGTTCTCGGCTCCATATGTACAGATGTACTTGTTTACATACCCATGGCAGAATTTGTAAAAAATTTTTTTAAGTTTGCATGCCCTTATGCCTTGTACACATGACCCGTTTTCACGACGAGAAAACTGCCATTTTTTATATTGGGCGTGAAAACCGGTCGTGTGTATGCTCCCTAGCAGTTTTCTCAACGAACAAACTGCCCGCAAAGAAAATAAAACTATCTCTCTTTTTTCTCATCAGTTTTTTTTTTCTCGTTGCGAAAAACGGTCGTGTGTATGCTTTTCCGAGGGGGGGGGAAAAAACGTGCATGCTCAGAATCAAGTATGCAGCCTAAAGGGTGGCGGCATTCGAAAGGAACTTCCCCTTTATAGTCCCGTCGTACGTGTTGTACGTCACCATGCTTTGATCGGGCGTTTTTTGCATGAACTTGTGTATGCAAGTCAGGCTGGAGAGGATTCCCGTCGGGAAAAACTTTTTTGTTTTACTTTTCCTGCCGAGAAAAATGGTCGTGTGTATGAGGCATCAGTTCTTAAAATTGTGTATTGCACCCATTACTTTTAATGGCAGCTTGCAGTCGTGAATAAGGCCCTTTACTTTTTCATGATGTAAAGCAGGCCATTCTTCTCTGCAAAAAGCCTCCAGGTCTTGTACATTTTTTGGCTATCAAGCAGGATTATGTGCAACTGCAACTTCCGAGCTGATAGATGCTAATTTTCCTTCAATATTTTCTGATAAAATGCTGCATTAATTTTGCTATTAATGTTGACTCGCCAACAAAAACATCAAAACCAGTAGAGATCCACTGTGAGTGAGTGAGAAACTTATATAGCGCAAACAAATGCGAACTTAATCGCCTCAAGGCGCTGGCATCCAGAGTTGTACAGGTCTTTCAGAAGAGGTGGGTCTTCAGTTTTTTCCTAAAAACCCGATGGTTTTCTTCCAAGCGGATAGTCGTGGGTAGAGCATTCCAGAGCCGTGGTCCTTGGACCGAGAATCTACGTTCTCCCTTAGATTTGTAGCGAGATTTAGGGATTTGGAGAAGGTTTTGGTTGGTTGATCGGAGCACGCGCTGGGTGACGTAGGGTTTTATTTTCTCGCTTAAGTATTGAGGAGCTTTACCCTGTGCTTCACAGAAAGGATGCTTCCCTTTTTATAGACCTTGTTGACTCTCGGTGGCCTGCTTTTACTTGTAGTGCCGCTCTAAGCAAAAGAAAATGTACAGTGGGAAAAATTCATTATTTGACCCCCCCTATAGATTTTGTAAATTTGACTACTAACAAAGAAATGAAGGGTCTAAAATTGTTGTCATGGGTGTAGAGATGATAGAGGCAGAACAGCAACCAAAAATCCAGAAAAAAACACATGATATAAATGTTATAAATTGAGTTGCAGTTCAGTGAGTAAAATAAGTATTTGATCCCCAAGCAAAACATGATTTAGTACTTGGTGGGAAACCCTTAACAGCAAGCACAAAGGTAGGACGTTTCTTGTAGTTGGTTACCAGGTTTTCACATGGCTCAGGATGGATTTTGGTCCACTCTTCTTTACAGATCTTTTCTAAATCCTTAAGAGAGAAGAATAGCCAAAGCTTGTTTTGGCTATACTTCTCCTAGGGATCACAGGAGCGCAATTCGGTGTCAGTCCAGGCACCACCTCATCCCGACAATGGAAGTCGGGATCCGCCAGGTGCCTGGACTGACACCGCGCTCAGCCTCTCACCGAGCCGATGGGAGTCTGAGCCAGCTGCTCCCTGCCCATCCACAGTTCAGCACTCCAGTGAGCGAGCAGAAGGCAGAGCTGAGAGCTGCTGATTGACAGTCAGCAGCTCTCTGCTCGGAAAGCTGTCAGAACCAAATGATCGGAGGTGTTCGGTCGCTTGGTTCTCAGTGCAGAGGTGCCAGGGGACAGGGGACAGATGCTGCATCCACCTAGGCAAGTATGAATATGTAAAAAAAAAAAAAAAAAAAACATACATAATGAAACGCTTAGGGCGTGGACTTCCAATGACGTCATATCCATTTGTTGGAATGCACTCTGGATCTAAGGGACACAGAGCAGCAGCCATCTTTTTTCTATGAATTGGCCGACAATTCCTGGTGCCAGGCAGTGCATCTTGGTATAATTTCTGTATTTTTATGGTTTAAAAAATCAAGTAGCATGCACTTACAAATATGATGCCCCACCCCCTCCCGGTTTATCTTCTCATCTGAGTCTCCTATTTGAGATGTGGATCCACTGCAGATTATTGGCGATGGTATAGCAATGAGAAATGAAGAGTGTAGGCTCAGAGGGTCCACGACAGCGGGTGAGTGCATACCCTAGTGGGGGCACAAGTGGTGAATGCATGAAAGCACGGAGCACTGTGTGATGATTATAGAAAGCAAGTCACAATAGCACTAGTGACTTATGGGTTTTTGTATTTGATGGACTTTTTATTTATAAAGACTTGCACCATATGTGTTTTTGGTATTAAGTTGTCACAGGCATTTTATCGTATTGCATTTTTGCACAAGCTTTTGTATTGGTACGAAGTATCACAGGATCTTTATATTGCAATTTTGCACAAGTTTCCTGTACACAGAGGGTAAGCGCAAGTAAACCTTTACTTTGGTGCAAGTTTACTTTTTTAAACATGTACAGTATTTATAGTGTATGTGACTGGGGCAAGTGTTGAACAGTAATATATATTTTTTTAAATATACTTTCTATTATATGAAATGTTGGTAATAATAATAGGTCTAGACAGCATACAGTTGGGTACATCTAAATTTGGGCACAGGCACAATTATAGTTTTTTTTTTTCCAGGTATTTACCAAAACATATTCAAGTTATAGTTACAGTATATAATATAGACTGAAAGTGCACACTCTCTCAGGTTTAATTTGTGAGTACATCCAAATCAGACTAAGGGTTTAGGAATTGCAGCTCTTAAGAAAAGCCACCCCCCCTTTTCTTAAGGGAGCAAAAGTATTTGGAGAATTCAATCAAAAGCTGTTTCATGGCCAGGTGTGGGCTACTCCTTCTGTATTTATCCATCAATTAAGCAGGTAAAAGTTCTGGAGTTGGTTCTAAGTGTGGTATTTGCATTTGGAATCTATTGCTGTGAACCTACATCATGCTTTCAAAGAAGCTGTCCGTGCAAGTGAAACAGGCAATGGTAAGGCTTCAAAAACAAAACAAATCCATCAGAGAAATGGCAGCAACATTGGGAATGGCCAAATCAACAGTTTGGTACATTCTGAGGAAAGAAGAACATACTGGTGAGCTCAGCAAAATATAAAGGCCTGGACGTCAACGGAAGACAAAAGTGATGGATGATCGTAAGATTCTCTCTTATGGTAAAAAAAAAATCCCATTCAAAACATCCAGACAAGTGAAGGATACTCTCCAGTAGGTGGGAATATCATTGTCAAAGTCTAAAAATCAAGCGAAGACTTCACAAGGGCAAATACAGAGAGTTCATCGCAAGGTGAAAACCATTCATAAGCCTGAAGTATAGAAAAAAACATAAAAAAAAAAAAAGCCAGACCAGTTCTGGAAAAGCATTCTTTGGACGGATGAAACTAAAATTAATCTGTGCCAGAATGACAGTAAGAAAAAAGTGTGGAGAAGGCTTGTAAAAACGGCTCATGATCCAAGGCACACAACGTCATCTGTAAAACAGATGCAGTGTGATGGCATGGGCATGCATGGCTTCCAGTGGCACTGGGTCATTGGTGTTTATTGATGATGTGATAGACAGAAGCAACCGGGTGAATTCTATAGTGTTTAGAGATGTACTGTCAACCCAGATTCAGCCAAATGCAGCAAAGTTGATTGGATGGCTCTTAACAGTACAATGATCCAAATCACACTGCAAAGCAACCCAGGAGCTTTTAAAAGAAAAGAAGTGGAATATTCTGCAATAGTCAATCACCTGATGTCAACCCAATTGAGCATGCATTTCACTTGTTGAAGGCAAAACTAAAGGCAGAAATACCCATAAACAACGAACAACTGAATATAGCCTGGCATCAGAAAGAAGGAAACCGTCTTTGGTAATATCCATGGGTTCCAGACTTCAGGCAGTCATTGCCAGTAATGATCATTTTTATTTATGAGTATATTATGTTGTACAATTACATTTGAACTCCTGAAATTTTTATGGTCAACCCCTTGAATTAAAGGTGAAATTATGGAAAGCAGACCAATGGTGGTACACATGGCATACACAGTTTGATGTCTGTCCAAGAAAGTTTGCTAACCTAGCTTGAGATTCCAGACATTCGAGCAGTATGTTTATTTGAAGTATTATTCAACCTCCTCATAAATGTTCCCTTGCCTATTAGGCAATGTCAAGAATAAAGATATGGACTTTCTTTTTAGTTTAAACCTTCCCTTGTCTATTACACAATGTCCCTAGTAGGTGCATGTAACATTTCCTCACCTCATTTGGTAGGCCAAGTCTCTAGTGTCTCCACTGAATTTTTATTTTTCATAAACTCCAATACTGTACCTATCTTTTCAGTTTAAGAAGTACGTACACCATGCCTGTCCACCTCACACCTCTCTGCCAATTCTACGTTCTACACTCTTGCCATATGCACAGGAGCATATCTTCTTCCAGTGACATGAACAATCCCATGCCTTCCTTGCAGATTCCAATCTGTACATGTTGTGGAATTGTGCATCATCGTGTTGGCTTTCAGTTCACAGGGAAAGTCATAAGAGTGACGGTGCTGTTTCTGTTTAGGTAGCTGCCCAAGGAACATTGTTACTCTAGGACTGGAAGAAAAAATGGAGATTGAAGAAAAGACGTAGGAACAAAGAATAGCTCTGGAACAAGTAGAACAGCAGGTAATTTTTATGAATATTTATTTATTTTGAGATTTTCGTACACTTTACCTGCAGACCTATTTGCTTCCATGGGATCCAGGGCCAAGTCAGAGTATCGATGTGCTTTCTTTTAATTGTTCATAGAAAAGGGTTTGGGTAACCAATGGGAAAAAGTATTATTATCAACAAGTACTATTTTAAAGCAAAGCTGCGGTTAGGAATAACAAAAATTACACTAACATTGGACAGCAGGCAACCCCAAGTTCCTGCTTCCCTGGTTGCTATTCTTCTATAATTTCCACATCATCTAACATATAACTTCTATGATCATCAGTTCTGGCCTGTCCCTTCCCACACTTCATGTCTATCACTGAAAGGTGGCCAGGAACCAATATCGAAGTGTGATCTATTTCTGGCTTTGGGTTTGATTTGACAAATTACCCATTTTTATCCTGCAGTGAGACTGAAATCTAACAAGTCAGCTACTTTGAGTTTGTTGCAGAGGAGTACTATGAATGAATTCTAACTGTCATAAATACTCCTGGGATGTAAGATATGTTTGACATCCAAGCTTATGTGTGTCTTGAGGATTAGAGCTTGTGCAATATTACACTAAGCATTCCTGAAAATGGAATCTTAAACTGCACAGTCAATAAATCTCTAAGCAACGTTTTTTTTTCAGTCTTTTTTTCCAAACTCGATATCACATGTGATCATGTGTTTCTTAACTCTGAATTCTCACTAGGAGAAAGCATAACTCTGCTTCAGTGCTAGCTATGACAGACAAAGTAAATGCCAATGTACTTCAGTACTAAAAATGGCATGCATCTGTGCCTAGTACTGTCTGATAAGCCCAGTACAAACCTACAAGTTTATTTTTTCCCGTTCAGGTTGAACAAAAGAAACTGACAGATCACTATAACAACACAAGCAATGTGGGTGTAGCGATCTCCCCCGCTGTGCTATTGTATTCTGACAGGGGGACTCCCACTTCCCGTTTGCCCCCCCCAGCCAGAATACATTGGACAGTAAATTCTGATTTACCAGCATGGCCCTCCGGCGAAAGCCAGTTGACCGGCATCTGTTGGACAGACTGCTGTACATACTGACCAAAAATCGTCCTGTGTGTCTGTGTACCCTGCTTTAGCTGTTCAGAGCCATTTAGGAAAAGTGGGATACCACTCCATTGAAAACGTATTTTGCAATTCATGTTCAGTTAAATTAAATATGGCACAAGACAAAGGGAGACAGAACCTTCCTATGCTATTGGTAGTGTAATACAGTATATAAGGTGCCAGGGAGCTCTCTGCATATGTTAAGACTGCATAATGAACCCTCCCTATTGACTCTCCTATACAAGCCCAAACATATGTAGGAATTGAAGGGTCTTATATCAGACTTTGTTTACCCCTCAGTCAAAGCCAGGCCTACCATTAGGCACAGTAGACGTTGGAGACAAAGAAGCCAATCTTCTATATAAACCTATTGGCTACGCATATTTAGGTAGATTCAGTAAGAGTTAGGCCGACTTATCAGTAGATAAGTCGACCTAACTCAGAATCTACTCAAACAGAGATACGCTTAAACATATCTAAGATACGACGGTTTGCGCCGTCCTATCTTAGATTGCAATATTTCGGATGGCCGCTAGGTGGCGCTTCCATTGCGGTCGGCGTAGAATATGTAAATGAGTTGATACGCCGATGAACGTACGCCTGGCCGCCGCAGTAGTTTAAAGCCGTTTCCGTAAGAGATAGGCCGCCTAAAGTTAAAGATGCCCCCTAGGTGGCGTAGCCAATGTTAAAGTATGGCCGCCGTTCCCGCGGCGAGATTCAAATTTTTTACGTTGTTTGCGCAAGTCGTCCGCGAATCGGGATTTACGTCGTTTACGTCCACGTCAAAATCAATAGGCCCATGCGGCGTACGTAGCCGCAATGCACACTGGGAAATGTAGGCGCCCGGCGCATGCGCAGTTAAAAGAAAACGTAAAAAACGTGAGGTCAAGCCTCATTACCATACAACACGCCCCCCCTCTAGGACATTTGAATTCGGCGCCCTTACGCCCGCCCGATTTAGGCTACGCTGCCGTAACTTAGCAGGCAAGTACATTGAGAATCATGTACTTGCCTAGCTAACTTACGGCGGCGTAGCCTAAACAGGCTATGCTACGCCGCCGCAAGTTTGCACGGATGTACCTGAATCTACCTAATTGTTTTTCCAGCTGATCAATTCACTTTTATGCAATATGTGTAATTAAACAGCTCAACAATGTGTTCTTAGTCAGGTTAGGGCCACTAAAAAAAAAATCTGTGTATGTGTAAAGAGGTGATCAAGCTAGAGAAATGTTGCTTTGGATGGTAAAGTTTGGGTGTCTGCTGGCTCCATTGATGGAAATCTGGTTCTGTCCTCATTGATTTCGTTTGGGGCTCTGTGCCAGAACGTTGTCGCAAGAATACTGATGCATTGTGATATTGTCTTCGTGTTTCGCACTGTTAGGCAGTGTTCTCCTCGTAAGGTTGTGCTCATCCTATGTTCAGAATGTTCTCCTGGCAAAAGGGGGAGCTATACAGGAATCTATGAAAAGGCAATTGGGTGAAGACCTGAAGCTTGATAAGTTGTTTTGTTGGAGCTGGCAGTTTGACGATTGACAAGGGTCAGAAAAAGCTATTGAGCACTACATTTTGCATACCCATAGGGACATAAGGCTCAATTTACAAAGCTGACACACCAGTTTGATTATATATCACACCTTGGCATTGGCTCCTGGGGTCACCTTTTTAAATGAATGTGGAATGCCAGCTCAAAAAATACTGTATGGGAAATAAATAAATTGGTCAAGGCCTGTTAACTCTATACCTGAATACAGACATACTATTAAGGCAAGCATAAATGTTCTATATAGCCATGAATAAATAAATATCTTTTTTTCCCAGTGGATATGTATGTGAAATAGATTTGTAAGCATTTGCCTATTATATGTTTTAAAGTGTAACTTCACTTTAGTTTAAGAGAAAAAAAACTCTGGGTGATGTACAGTACAAGGATTTAACAAACTTTTGATGCAGATTCCTACCAGTTTATGTTCTGAGTTAAAAGCTCTTGGCTTCCAGAACGAATTCCTGAATGGGAGGATCTGCACGTTATATGGTGCACTTTTAGTGTTTAGATGAGGAAAGCAACAGTATCTGCATCCTCTTAGGGAATATCTCACCAAAAATTTGATTTGCTATTGCAGTGGAGGCCTAGATTGTTACTTGGAAGATAGAAGACTGGCCCAACAAACCAAATAAACAGATGATATAAAGGGATTGGTTCTGAGGTCCCCAACCAGAGAACCAAAAGGGAGTGGGGCCATTTGTTGGACTATTGCGGTACGGGTAATATAGATATAGAATGTACAGACACAGATATACAATTATAAGTAACACATTTTTATTGGATACAACATCAGTAAAAAATTACAGCAGATAAAAACAAAATGACATTCGGCTTGACTAGTTTCGCGGCTTTGGTCGCTTCGTCAGAAGCATGTCTAAAATTGAAATAACAAACAAAAAACAATTATACTTTGAACAACATATAAAAAGAGTAAGTTGGGGAGTAAAGGGCTCAGCTGCTCACCTAAGAACCCTGCAAGCGAGCGAGGCGGGTGCCGCCGCACAAGGTCGTGTATGGCGACCGAGGGGGCGCGCAATTGTCTGGATGGACCTACTACTTGGGTAATAAAATGGAAATAGTAATTAGTATGGCAAGCCCAGATCTTGGGTGAAGGGGGGAGGTGCACACACACGCGTGAAAGTGACCATGAAAAGAGGAAGATAAAAAAGGGGGGGTGCTGTGAAGGTGTTGGGTAATGGGCAGGAGGGGTGGGGGTGGGGAAGGAGGGTATGGTTTGGGGGGGGGAAGAGGGAGGGAAAGAGGGAGGGGATCGGTGGCTAGAAAGGGAAGGGGAAGGACAGAGTAACCCAAGGAAGGCAAAAAGGGGGGGGGGGGAATAAATAAACAGATGAGAAAACATACATGATATATGAAATAATAAATAATATAAAATTATATAAATAAATAACACTTCTCTAGGATAAGTAGTAGCAGACCTTTCTTTAGACACTAGGTCAGTCGGACTGGAACAGATAAAGGCACTGGGGTAACACCTATAATTGAGGGGAGAGGGGAAGTCCATAAGTCCAATGAATTAAACTACTGGTGGCAGACATCCTCAGAGAAAAGCCAACTCTTGGATACAATAGAAGATAAAGAGACAGGAGGCGACGACCTGAGTGTAGTAGGTTAGTGCACAAATTATTGCAAAGGATTTAAAAAAACACTCAAAAGTAAAATAAGGTAAAGCTCATCTGGTGCTTTTGTAAGGCTCCTCTGGCCCATCTGAAGGGCATTGCGCTGTATACGGGTGCCGCAGTTGTAGTAAGTGCTATATGGCGTCCCTGGATCCAGGAAGAACCATCATTAACTGCAGCACAGGATGTGATGTCACCGGAGACGAAGAGATGGCCAGGAAGCACAGGAGGTGATGGGCTGGCTACGCGCTCAGAGCATCTGCTCCTTCTCAAGGCCCCTTGAGCGATGGGCGCGTAGCCAGCCCTTCCTGTTAGCCCATCACCTCCTGTGCTTCCTGGTTGTCTTTGTCTCCAGTGACATCACATCCTGCGGTTCATGGTGGTCCTTCCTGGATCACAGATCGGCGCCGTTGCTAGTTAAAAATAATAATAATAAAAATGTCATAAATATATCCCTTATTTTGTAGACGCTATAACTTTTGCGCAAACCAATCAATTTACGCTTATTGTGATTTTTATTTTTTAACCAAAAATATATAGAAGAATACATATTTGCCTAAACTGATGAAGAAATGTTTGTTTTTATTTTTTGGGGGGGATATTTATTATAGCAAAAACCAAAAACTATTGTGTGGGTTTTTTTGGCTCTTTTTTTTTTGTTTTTTTTTGTTTTATAGCACAAAAAATGAAAACCGCAGAGTTGATCAAATACCACCAAATGAAAGCTCTGTTTGTGGGAAAAAAGGGACACAATTTTGTTTGGGTGCAATGTTGTACGACCGCGTGATTGCCAGTTAAAGCGACACAGTGCCGTATTGCAAAAAAATGGCCAGGTCATTAAGGGGGCAAATTCTAGTCCTTAAGTGGTTAAGTGTATAGTAGGCTGAGATCTGCTATGGATCATTATCTTTTTTTTTTCTTTCAAACCGTGCATCCAAAAACCTATTCTAGAAATAGGCAATCAGCTATTCCTATGGCTTATTATTGAATTTTGTGGTTCTCTTTTTTTTAACTTAGAATGTGTTTCAGTATGCATTGTGCCCATTATGTATTACTGTGAAGAAAAGCTGTAAATATGGTTATTGCTTGTCTGCTGATGCGGAATTTATGAAGCAGATGGCCATCTCAAGCAGCTAAACCAATGTGTACACAAATGTCAAACCTGATAATACTGGTGTGCAGCATCAGTCTCGGGTTCCAATAAAACTATAATGGCAAATGATGAACAAGAGCAAAGCAAACGTTGAATTTACCTGCTATACTGTTAGGCCCTGTACAGACGACCGAACATGTCTGCTGAAACTGGTCCGCAGACATGTTCAGCTTCAGTTTCAGCAGACATGTTCGGTTGTGTGTACGGCCGACCGGACAGGTTTCCAGCGGACATTTGTCCAGCTGACCGTTTTCCAGCGGACAAAAATTTCTTAGCATGCTAAGAAACATGTCCGCTGGAAGCCTGTCCGTCGGACATGTTCGGTCATCTGTACAGACTCACCGTACATGTCCGATCAGCCGCCATCCCTCGCATGCGTCGAAGTGATTTGACGCATGCGTGGAAGCATTGACCTTCCAGGGCCGCGCATGTCGCCGCATCATCGGCGCGGCCACGTCACTGCATATCGTGTACGCACAGATTTCTGTCTGATGGTGTGTACAACCATCAGACAGAAATCCGGCAGCGGACATGTCTGATGAAAAAAAAAAATGCTCTAGCAAAGCGCAGTGACGTACAACGGCACTATAAAGGGGAAGTTCCATTCGGATGGCGCCCCCCTTGGGGCTGCTTTTGCTGATTTCGTGTTGATAAGACGATTCGCGCTTTTCAGTCTGTTACAGCGTGATGAATGTGCTTACTCCATTACGAACGCTAGTTTTACCAGAACGAGCGCTCCCGTCTCATAACTTGCTTCTGAGCATGCGCATTTTTTCACGTCGTTAAAGCCCGCCCACACACGACCACACACAACGTTAAAACCGTTGTGAAAAATTAGAGCATGTTCTAAATTTTTAATGCCCATTTTTTACATCGTGAAAAATGCTCTGGAGCCCACACACGATCGTTTTTAATGACCTAAAAAAAAGTCATTTTTTACAACCCGAAAAAGGTTGTGTGTACGCGGCATCACTTATGATTTGATTGCATGTGTGCAGCTTTCCGGCAGGCATGTTGGATGGGGAACTGTGTTGTGTATGGCTTTTGCAAGTTGCATGCAAAAGTGGAGCAGTCTTTAGTACATCTTTGATTACGGTAAATTATGTTTTTTTTTGGTCTGCCACTTTTTAATTATAGAGACTTTAAAATGTACTGTCACCTTGCCCATTAAGAACAAAGTGGTGGTGTCCCAGCAAAGGGCCTCTCATAATTTTCTTTATTTTCACTATACCAGGAATCCCTCACTGCTCTTTCTTTGTCCATAGTTGGTGTTGGTGACCTGCGGAAGCAGTGACGTTGCTTCCCAGGTCATGTGATGGTGCTCTTGCTGGCAATTGGCTGCAATACCCAATCACTGTCACATGGGACTATGTTGCATGCTCTTCAATATCTGGAAATGTGGGGCATTGTGGATGACTGCAGAGATTAAAGGAGCAATTATGAAGCAGGGCGGGGGACCTATTAGAGAGGAACTGTCATTGTAAGCTGGATGATTAAGGTTTTGGCATCTCTTGATTTTTCTGAATTTTGTGTTCGAGTTGCAATTTTTCTTTTATGAAGAAGGCTCCCTTCACAATCGGAAATCCTGTGTAATATTTCATAATGAGATTGCATTATGTGTTCTCCACAGTTTATTTTGTAAGCATCCAAGTATATGACAGTGATCTGGTTTCCCATATTTATTCCCCCAAAAATATGAGTATTCAGTTAGTGCAGCCAACTGACCTGTAGTAGTGTAACGTGTGCAGTACCCAATGGCACTAAGTAATATCTGCATAGTAATCTCTTGGGAAACAATGACAGTAGCTAAATCTTGTCTGTAATTGCTTTCCAAAACAGTATGGGCAAGAGCTCAAGCAGGATTCCTAAACTTAGAAAGACTAATTTTATTCTGCTAAGGGCAACTCCACAACACACAGCCTGTGTGGATATTTTCATACAAAAAAAAAAGCTGCGATTCACACACGCTTTGCCATCCATATATATGTGTTTAAATCCCATATAAGGTGCGGTTTAAAAATAAATACATTTAAGATGGTGGTTAAAGCAGACTTGCCAAATGTCACAAATAAAGAAGATTTGTTTTCCATAACACTGTACAAGGCTCTGATCATATTATATAGATAAATTCAAATTTAAAACCCCATTTCCGGGTTTTCATGGACAGCCAGCAGCACTTGTGGGTTCAGGGACTTGGCAGCAGAGAACCAGGAGTTAGTTTGGTGTGGATGTGGACATATAATGGTTTTCTGTTAAATGCACTGTCCATTGCTATATCGCTATGGACATAATAGCGTTTTGTGGTGGACAACTCTTTTCATAGAAAAAGTTTCAGTTGTGCAAAATCTATGCTAGAACTATACAATCATTGTGGATCTATGAGCTGACCAATGAGGATTGTATAGTTTGGGAGCAAAGCGAAAATCACTGGGATATTCCACAGCATGGGAGAAGAGATCCGGTAAGCAACCACTGACATCATTCAGCGCTGCAGTGCTGTGCTCTGTAAAGAAAAAGTAACACAATTTTTTTGCACCTTGGCATTGTGTGACCCACTAAACTGCATTGCAATGTGCTGCGATTTTGTGACATTCCAACAAAGCTGAAAAAAAGTGAATGTGGCCGCATCACAACGCGGATGTTGGTGTGAACAAACCTTCAAGCCTCATACACACAGATGTGGCACTTTAAATACAGAAATTTGAATCCTTCTTCAGCCGCATATCTTAGGAGGCTGTGAATTGTTTTGTGAGGTGAGAAGTCTTGTCTATAGAGTTGTCACCAGCTCTGTGCCAACTGCTAATACAACCACAATAGTAATGTTGAAGGTGAAAAACATTTGAATTGTAATCTCCAATCTCCAATAAAGAGCGTCAGGAATAATATTCCAGGAATGTCATGAAGAGAGCAGGTACAAATACATGTGTGCAAATTGCCTACATAGTTAAATAAATGTTAAAAAAAATCAAAAACCGCTTGTCTGCAAATCCTATTGCTTACAAAAATGTCCCAGAAATTAGTCAGGCTATCAACAACTAAACCTGGGTAGGTTTACAGGTGTCCAAAAGATACACATGGGGGGAGGGGTAAGACCACACAAATCGGGAAGTGGGAGAGGAAGGGAAGGGGTATAATGGTGGATTGGGGGGGGGGGGGGAGGGTGTTTGCCTTCAGGAAAATGTGTGCATTGACGTAAGTGTTTATATAAACAAGAATTATTGTTTAAATAGTGTGTATGTGTGTGAATGAAGGGTATAATCCTTATAATTTGAATGCAAGACCCTCCAAGTGTTATCTGGTTAGACCTTATGAAGTTGCTGCTTGATAGAGCTTAATTGTTTGTTTGTATGGCTTCAACGTTTATCCAGATGAAGAGTCCAAGAGTGGGGTCTAGAGCAATATTAAAATCTCCAATTTATTAGTAATGTACTCTTAAAGTTAAGTAGGGTAGAGATGATTGGTTTAAGGAGAATATATTACTTTGGTTGGGGTTAGCAGACCATGGCAAGTATCCCATGCCTATCCACCTTAGAATCTATCTCCATAAAGGGGATTTGTCTGCTTATCGCAATGGCATCACCTGTCAAGCAATTGCAATCTGTATATATATATATGGAGCAACTGAGGGTGATGTGTAGATGTGAGGCCTAAATTAGACTCTAGAGTAAGGGGGGAGTTTCCTTGTAAAAAGACAATATGCACTGGTTGGTGTTTCAGCTCTCTACATAACACTAGGTTACATCATCATAGTCATGGACATCATGGACAAATACACAAAGAGTTTTGAGAATATAATAAAACTGGACCATGCGTGGCTTATGTGGGGCCGGAGTTAAAGTGGTTCCAAAAGCTCCAGATTTTTTTTTACCTTCATGCATTCTATGCATGAAGGTTAAATACCTCTGTGAACCAGCCCCCCTAATACTTACCTGAGCTCCATCTTGATCCAGCAATGTGCACAAGAATCTCAGCTCTCTGGGGACCCTCACTCATCATTGGCTGAGGCAGCAGCAAGAGCCGTTGGCTTCCGCAGCTGTCAATCACAGCCAATGAGGAAAGCAATGGGAGCGGGCCAGGCCGCCGCTCTGTGTGTGTGTGTGTGTGAATGGACACGCAGAGCAGCGGCTCAGGAGCGTGGCCCCATGACAGGTTGCCTGCAGGAGGGAGGAGCCAGGGGTTCCAGCTCAGGACCCCAAGGAGGATCCAGGCTGCTCTGTGCAAAACTACTGCACCGAGCCGGTGAGTATGGGATGTATGTTATTAAAAAAAAACTAAAAAAAAACAAGCCTTTAGTATCACTTTAAAGTTACAGGGAGAATAACGAGACCGAAGTTGGGAGGAGGGGTACATAGAAGTTAGTCATAATTATGATGTTCTACGGTTTACACATTTCTAACAGTGTGCCGTGTGCCGTGTGCCATTACAGCACCAGCCAATTTATGGGGGTCATTGCTTACGATGGGGTGGTTGCAGCCAAATTCTTCCCATTTTTAGATGTTAATATTTCAAAGAGCGTGTAGTGTGAGCAAGGGTACTCTGGTGTAAAACAGTCAGATAGTGGTCTGTCCAATAAAATATGAAACAGAGAAAGTAAAGGGTAGATCCTGCATGACCACAAGGGTAGTTGGGGGTCACCAGTAGGGTGCTTTTTCTTGATGACTTGTTACCTGATGAATGCTGTGGTAGTGTAAAGGATGGGATGTCTTCTTGGTAGCCAGGTAGTTTGGGTTGTATTTGGTCTTGTGTGGCGAAAATGGCTGGGAGGTCCGCTGAGTGTTGCTATCTGCCATTCCTACATGCAATTAAGGAGGCAGAGAAGTTGGTTGGTATCTTAGGCCTCATGTACACTGCTGCTTCTACGGACATTTAGGAGCAGTTGAGCATTTTTTTCAACTGCTCCTGAACTCTCCTCTGTTATCTTATCAGTACGTAGGGTCGTTTTACAGTAGTGTCTAGGCAATTGAGTTTAGAGCCTTTTTTTTGGAACGCAAAAAATGGGTTCAGAAGCTGAGTTTAGAGGCATTTCAAGCGCCAAATGCATCTAAACGAGGTAACTCTTGTTTAGCTGCATTGCGTTTACAGGCATTTTTCATTTAATTTTAAACCCAGAAAAACACTGCCAAACGTTGCATTGTAAACGCGGCAAAACTGACATTTTGAACGTGGGTTACTATCTGTCAAGTTAAATCGTTCAGGAGATGTTGTAAAAACGTCCCGTGTACGTGAAGCCTAACAATATTGAATATTGGTGCTTCTAGGCATTATCAGAGAGATTTCCAGCAGTTGAGGTTCAGGAATTCTTTTATAAAAATTTATGTTGAAAATATTACGGTATACAACACTGTACAAACACTTAGATTACCATGTTTTAAATCTGAAGGATATATTTTTTACTCTACATACAATTTTCACTGAATCATCTAATTTCCAAGCATCCCCACTGCAAAAAAAATATTTTCTTCCAATAATGTTTTCAATAGTACTCAGTTACAGTGATTAAATATGGAAAAACTCTAGTTTTATGGTAATCGCACAAATGACAAAGATTATTAATAGTCAAAACAGGAAGAAATGCAAAGCTTAATTGTCATGAGACTGTAGTCATCTATGACACTTTTTAAATACATATTTATTGGTTTATTACAGATTAAACCTAGATATGTTTTTTTTTTTAATAAATTCATCTAGCTCCTGGCAAACTCAGGAAGAACGTAAAAACGATTAGGTAAAGATAGCAGACCTAAAAGCACCTGGCCCAGATGGCACACATCCAAGAATGCTTTAGAAGCTTAAACCAAAAATAGAAAATATTTTTAGCCTGCAAGAACTCAAATTTTCTTAGCCTCAATATTGGTGGAAAGCAGATGTAGTGCCATCATTGCACAGATTACAATACTGCAGTGTAGGGTAGGATCTGCATGTATATTTTTAATTAAGCTTAACCTGCATATTTTTCTGTTTTCAATAGTATGTACTCAGTATTCAACAATTTACAGGTGACTAAACATAGGAAAAGTGATGGTATGTAATCTTTCTGTTCTATTCAATATACCATTTATAACATGTTTAGGAGCCCCTGCAAGCTACAAGGTCATTGTGCAACATAACAATTCAAGTAATTTGTTTCAGCATTTGTAATATGCACTAGAAGTAATGATTCCAGGGATATCTCATCTTAGGACTGGGTATTGGATAGCAACTTGGAAACGGTATAACCTCTGTGGTGGACAACTAGGAGGCAAGAATTGGACTAACTTACATACTTTCTCATTTAATTACTGTAATGGAAGGGCCCGTGGAATCCAGAAGCTCTTAGAAAGCACGAGCCAGAAATTAATGGACATGCAGAATATGTCTTGGACTGCAGCCCACCTGTCTGGTGTGATGTAAATGAATCTAGGATGGCTTCTAAGGATCTTTCATTGTGGCTTGTGCTAATTGACCCTGTATTGTGTGAAGGAGTCCTGTGCTAATGTGTATTGCAAGTTAACAGACAGCCTAAAGGTCAGGTGTATGAGTCATCAGCTGTAGTTAATTAGATCATGTAAATTAGGTCAGAGTGGGAGTCAGGATGTCTACTAAAAGATGTGTATTGGGGCTCATTAGGTAAGCATTGTATGATGTTGTAGGTGGAGTTGGGTCATTTGTTCATTTGGTTACTGCAGTATTCTTATTGTATATAAGAGCTGTATTTCTCATCAAAGGATCTCTTTCCTGTTGAACCTCAAACAGAGCTGTGTGTCTCGTTATTGGGGTTCGTTTGCCTCATTGTGGAGTGTCAGTAGCTGTCTTGTGTTTGGGAATGGAATATCCTATACAGTTTTAACCCCTGTCCCATTTGGGGTGCTGTTACAATTACCATGTTATTTTGGTTATTTATCATATACAGTTTTGTAGGAAGAGTTTAATTACTAGAACAATGAGCATGTCTTGATGCACGTGAAGTGTGCGAAACGCGTCTTCCCAGCATTCTAATTCCTGTCGTTTTTGGGATGTCCAAATAAAAACGATTTTGATCTACAGTGGTGTGCAGCCATTTCTTCTATATTCATTATGTGCAGAGGCGAGCCGAGGAGCACCTACTAGTCTCACCTGGAGCAGCGAGTGTGTCTTTTTCCATCACAAAGGGTAGCAGCCAACAAGGGCCTTATATCATTTTCACTAAACTAAGCTGGCGAAAGCTGAAATCTGTTTAGTTCAGTGGATTACGGCACGGCTGGAAAAGGTATGCTAGGTCACCATAGCGACTGAAAAAAGTCCACTGTGCGTGGGATATCCTGCCTATAAGCTCCTTCAATTGTGGTGGGGGGAAAACTGTGCACACTGCTAGGAAGTTGGTCCTGGCTACCTTTTTGTGCTCTGCATCATCAAGGTTTTCGATTTACCATTAGTGATATATATAGTCCCTAACATATGCAAGATTGTTTTTGAGTTGTCTGGCTGTACATATTTCTACTTGTGTACCTTATGACTGCATATTGTTGGTTTGACTCGCACTTACTGTTTTGTAACGTCATGTGTTAAATCAGTAAAAATTATTTGCCAACAAAAAAAATATATATTTTTTTTATATAATATATATTTTTTTTTTCATAAAGAAATTTATCATACTCAGAACCAAATATAGGTGAATGATGGCAATATACTAGCCATGGAATACTGCTGGAGTGGGCTAAGAAGTAACAGGCATACCATTTTTAGTCTATGAATTCATATTTATCGTAAAAACAGGAAACAAGCATTAAATCAGTAATAAAGCACTGTTATTAGAATCCTCTCCTCACTGTTAAAACATATCTTTTACTTGGGCTTCAGTCAAATGCAGGAAACAAAGCACAGCATGCATACAGGATTCCAACTGGTCTAAAGCAAAGTGCTGCTTTTCGTACAGGAGTTGGAATTATTGCATTTTTAGGTTATTGTCCTTATTAAGAAGCACTATTTCTTCCAGACTGAAAATTTTCATTATTAAGAAGTACCTTTTTCTTCCAGACTGTGACATGGTGAATGGTGGTATTTTTGATATACTGTATGTTTACAATATAGCATATACAGTAACATATAAAATAATGCCTTGAAGGGGATAGTAAACAAAGTAGACCCAGCACTTCCAGAGATGGCAGCTTTCATGTATTTTGTAAATGTCTGCTAAAAGCATAACTGCATCCATTTTTTTATTTTTTATTTTAGTTCCAACAGGAAGTTGAGGGAAATCTCAGTAATAATAAAATCCTGACTGAAGCATTAGCCTTAACCACTCTGTCCAAGACAAAACTGTTTGGCAGGAGTTGGATGTTACTTGCTTGGTTGCGGCAGGAATATTGAGTATGATGGTATCAGGACACCACTTTAAGAGACCTGTAACTGTCTAACTGCCTGGCCACCTCACATAACATCAGCACATTCTGAACCTTGTATGAACTCCTATTGCTCCATCTGTGAGTTGTAACCACAGGTAAGGTGTTTTCTCCAAGTGCGATGCAGAATTTTTGCAAGAGCTAGAACGTAGTTGGGCACAGTAGGCTTAGCAGGACATTGCACAACAGTTTCTGCAACTCTAAAGGCGATTTAAACCCAAGAACAAAAATTCAATATTTTGCAGCTTACAGTCTTTAGATTTACTGGCTGCATTCAATCTTAAAGGGTTTGTAAAGGTAAAAGTTTTTTTACCTTAATGCATCCTATGCATTAAGGTAAAAAAACATCTGACAGCACCGCCCCCCCCCCCCCCGAGCCCCCGTTTTACTTACCTCACCGTTCGAAAGTCCCGGGCGCGTGCTTGTCATCCTGCTCGGTTCCCAGCCTGGCCGTTGATTGGCTGGGCGGATTGATAGCAGCGCAGCCATTGGCTGGCGCTGCTGTCAATCACAGCGGATGACGCGGCGCGCCGGGGGGGCGGGGCCGAGTGATACAGTCGGCGGCTATGGCCGCTGCTGTATCACGGGAGCGCGCTCGCAAAAGCTTTCCACCATGCGAGGGAGCTCGCATGAACGTGGAAAGCTTTTGCGAGGAGGAGCCGAGACAGCCACCGAGGGACCCCAGAAGACACGGATCCGGGTCACTCTGTGCAAAACGATCTGCACAGTGGAGGTAAGTATAACATGTATGTTACTTAAAAAAAAAAAAAAATTGTACCTTTAGTGTTCCTTTAACTTGAAAAAATATATATATATTTTTTATTATTATTATTATTATTATTATTATTATTTTTATTTTTTTTTACAAATAAGCAAATACAGGAAATATGTGATGCTCATGACAGAAATGCAGTGTCCTTGTCATTTTCTGTGAGATGCATTGAAGAATATTTTTTTCTTTTCAAGCTACCTTCTGTAAACTATCCATTGCCCTGCCCTCCATGTAAAGGAGATGAAGAGATATGGACAGGTTTGTGGTCCCTATCAGGAGAGCAGTCTACATTGACAACCATAACTCCCTCCTTAGATAAATGGAGAGGTGGTTTAGACACCCAGGGACTGGAAATATGGTGTTTGCAGGATTACCAGGTAAAAATAAAGCAAAAGAAGCATGAACAATACAGCCACCACACAAAGGACTAGTAAGCTGCAATATATCAAGTGTTCTCATAGAATGGAAACCATTAGTTTAGCATTTGGAAATGTTTGTTTGAGCTGGATTGGCATTGTTACGATGCGTTAATGCACAACGTGTAAAGTCAACCTATTCATTTTACGTGGGCTGTCAAAACACTGCAATGCAAGTTATGACCAATCAATTATTTTTTTTCCTATGCGTGCACCACAAGGCACAGATTGTTCACAATTGTATGTTCAGGTGTCATTCTGAATGAATGGAAGAGGAATGCAATATACCTACTGTATACCTGTGTATATTTTGCAGTAATGCAAAAGCCAAGCATTACTGAGAATAAATATGAACCTCTCTGTAACGGTATGGCCTGTGGGACCCAGAGGCTCTTGAAGGATACGGGGTACTCCTGTGTCAGCTTCACCAATGACTCTTGTGTCTAAGGTCATCCTATGTCCACTAGGGGCATAGGATGACTGAGAACTGATATCATGGATTACATGAGATGAGACGGTAATGATAATTCATGTATTGCAGGATATCTGGAAATATTACAAGTTCATTCTGAACACAACAGGTTAATAGAGTGTCTCCTTCAATGTGGAATATAGACTGTTAAGATGTTAGTTGATGTTAATCACCTCCAGCTACCTAGCTGTAGTAATGAAAGCTTGCTGTGATTGCATTCTATTGTCTATTGTGTTAATTAAACCTGGCTCTTAAGATATTTCATGGTGCTATGCTAACTAACCCTGTATTGTGTGAAAGTTCTATTGATGCTAATATGTGTTGTGAGTTAACACACTCTAAAGGTCAGACGTCTGACTCATGTTCACTAAAGGAATGTGTATTGTGTAGCAGGTGAGAATAGCTTATCGCAGAGTCAGAAAGTCTGTCTAAGATGTGGATTGAGGGGGACTCGTTGGCACCCATTGTGTGATGTTGTGGGTGGAGTGTGTCTTTGTCCCTTTGATTCCTGCAGCATGCTTTCTAACTGTATAAAAGAAACCTGAGTTTACCATTAAAGTGTCATTCTGTTTGGAACCAGAGAACAGAGCCGTGTCTCGTTATTCTGGGGAAAATCCAATGAGTCCTGTCTGCTGGATTGTGGAGTGTCGGAAGCTGTCTTGGGTTGGTGGAATGGAATATCGTAACGGCGATAACCCCTGACCGTTACACTCTCCTAATAGTTCCATTATGTAAAGGGACTCTTTTGTGAATCTAGTTGCAAAACTTTCTAAGTTGACTTAGAACCTCAACGTGGACTTGATATTCTAAACGAAATATCGGCAATATTAAAATAATAGTATATCTTTATCAAACATGTAGAGAAAATGGAAACCGATGTAGCTAAAAAAATGATTTTGATGTAACCCTTTTATGAAAATAGTTGGAAAGGCATGATTTTTCAAGAAATCCCCTTATTTGAAGAAATTTTATGAAGATCTTTGGGAAAAAAAACTTTAAGGCCCTTGACCAGGAAATTGATTACATTTTTAAAATGGCACATTTTTTTTTTTTACTATCTGTTTTTTTAAACAAGGAATAGATCTTCTACATCAGGAAATGGACAACAAACAAAATATGAGTCCATATAAGTTTAAAAGAGAACTTTTTAAAAATCTAAGCATAAATTAAATGCTAAAATACTCTAGCCTAGTCTCTATGGTTCCTGAAGAGAAGTTCACTATCTTTATGCTAGAGATCATTCTGATCCATCAGATGACTCAAAGCCCAGCTAAAAAGCAAAAACGTATATTACAGATAAAGTGAGCAAGCTTCCAAGTGTAAAAGTCTTTTCTCTTCTGTCTCCGTTATTTTTACACTCCTTTCCTCCATGGGGGTCACCTGGGAAAGGAAGTGTGGGAAAATAGCACAAATAAAGTTATTGACAAAAATTAAGATCTAATGGACAGAAAACTTGCAATCACGTTTTAGACTCCTCCTTCAATGTCCCAACTTCCTTGAATCCATGAGTGTTGTAACATGCACATTTTTACCTTCCCTGCTAGTTTTTACCACACCTCTAATGCTTCCTACACATGGTTTGAGCTGAAAGGCTGCTCATCAGAGAAATGGGCCAATAGGAATATGTGGGTGTAGTGTAATACATAGCATAATAAACATCACAAAACGATAGTCCAGTGCTAAGATAAATAAACAGTATGTGCAATACAAATATATCAAACTATTTTGTGTCACCACAAATTGAAAAAATAAAACTAAGTCCAAATGTGAAGCCAAAAACTGAATTCAGTTGTTCTTCGATTTGTGAGGGAAATGGCAGATGTGGATACCAAACGCCACCAAACTTCTTAGGCTCCGTGTATATGGAATGCTTTTACAACTGCTCCTAAATGATTAAATTAGCCGCGTTTTGCCACGTTTGCTTTTCGAAGCGTTTCAATAAAAAAAAATATATAAACAAAACGTGGGGTTACAGCGTTTAGCTGCGTTTGGTGTCTGAAACGTGGAAATCTTCTGCGCCTGAACCCATTTTTTTGCTTTCAAAGAAACGCTGTTAAACGCAACTGCCTAAAAACGGCAATAAACAAGACTGTGTACATGGTCACATATGATAACATTGAATATATTCAGGGGCAGTTGAAAAAAGCATCCAACTGCCTCTGAACGTACGTTTAGCAGCATCCCGTGTACATGGTGGCCTGAAAGATAAACCATACATCACCTTGGTGTGCAACAAAGGGAGGCTTACCAGAATCATATGACCCCCCCATTAAGAGTGGTCAACCAGCACTTGTGTATTAATCCAAGGTATCTAGCTTTCCTCAAAACCACATGTCAAAGGATGGTACTGCTGCATTTTAATAGATTGATGTGCATATATACTCAGTTGGACGTAGTATCATGAAAAAGACACTCTCCATAGTGTAAAACATAGGTTTTATGTGGTAAATGCACTTACAATGAAGAGATGGCAACCAAGCACTTCATATCATATAAACAACTTATTCCAGAATCCACAATGGCCATGGTGGGATTGTATATGCGTATTGGTGTGTGTTCTCTGCCCTACTTGTTTTGTCAACGATGACGTCATCAAGAGCAACAAGCTGGAAAGGAGACCTGGAACGCTGGAGAGGACATTTAAAGTTATGTGCCTATATTTTTTTAGTGTTGTAGTGTTATCTATTCCATTGGAGTGCTAACGGGTTAACTTTAAGGCCCCTTTCACATGTCCGTTCCGCCTGTCCGTTCATTACAAGTCCGTTAACGGACTTGTAATGAATCCCTATGGGAACGCGTCCGTTAGCGGATGGAGCATCCACTAGCGTCCGCGTCCGTCGGGATCCGGTTTTCGGACAGAGGAAAACACTATTTTTCTTCCGTCCGGCGGAACGGAACTGATGCAGACGGACACACGGTCTGTCTGCATCCGGTTCCCCATAGGGCAGAGCGGAGCTGAGACAGGGCGGTCCCTGCACTGTGTGTGGGGACCGCCCTATCCGCCGAGAGCTCAGCGGGGATCCCCGCTGAGCCGACGGAGCGGAAAAAGAAACTGACAGGAAACTGACAGGACGTGTGAAAGAGCCCTTAAAAAAGGTCTGCATGTTTCAAGGATCCACTTCATCACTGGATTTAGGGGATTTGAGTGATCCAAAAGAAGGGTTATAACTGGATGTGACCAGTTATTATTTTGAGATTATAATGCAGCATTTGGTGGGATGGCCCATCTGATCCTTTTATACTGTGACAGGAAGTCAGGTAAATCTGTGGGTGTTGTCACAGACGGAACATACATTTCTGCCTTCTTTAGACAATGCACCAATCATTATTGGGCGTCGGCTGCAGAAATACCCAGGAAGGCTAAGGGCCGTTGGAAGACTCCAGCTGTTCAGAGTAAGGCAATTAAAGGCCTCTATAAGAAGTCCAAAAGATTACCACTAATTGGCTGCAACATCCTGAGTCTGTGTGAGTAGGAGAGCAGTGCCAGAAAGCCTTGTGTAAAGGTGAGAAGAGGATTGATTTTTCTGTGTGATAAAAATCAAAAGACTATTGTTGTGTGCTGTATGACCAGCTCTGTCTACCCAGCAGTAGGCTGTGTTAGACTTCATAGATAGGTTCCTGTGTGCAAGGTAGACGCCCAGAGTGGCTAGGATTTATTTTATGTTTGATTTTGTTAATGCTGTTTGAATGCTTGCAATTGTTTTCCAGCAAGATGGAAAAATAAACCAGAAACGTTGTTTTCAACCGTCTTCGACTGCCAGTCTGTAGAAATTCAGTGTGTGGTGAACCCATCCAAGGGGTCACACACCCCGCTACCGAGCTAACCCCTCACAATACTGAGATTACTTCTTTGTGGGTGTGCAGGTTCTACGTACCTGCACACATGCCTAATTTCCAAACTTCTTTTCAAATTTCTGTTGTTTACACAGCAAATGAAGCGTAGAGCATTTTGTATCCCCGTTACCAGACAAAATAGTTATTTTTCAGTCTGGGGTTATTCATTTGAAAGATTTTGCTAGAGTCAAACCAGATGACTTGATGTGCTCATACAAGCAGCATTCTTAACCATCAGATGAAAAGAATCTTAAAGCTTCTTAATAATGTAATCATCTTCATTAGGCAGCTTCAGTCGCCATTAAGCAGGTTATTTGATTTCCTGTAGGCAGAAAATGTATACTGGGCTATGCATGGGTCATCTAAAATGGAATTGTAACAAAAAAATGCTGTGCTGCAATGTTTTAAACATGGTAACACAATAAAAGGAAAATAAATTAAATGGAATTCATTAAATTAAAGGCATGGTGCACAGCTGGCAATAAGAGTAAGAAATGTGTTCCCTGCTTGTGGAAGGAGATTAAATTGTTGCGACTTCCGGACACAGACTGACTAGAAAGGATGCTACAAAGCTTGTAATTGCCAACATTTTAAAATTATTTTCAGAGACACTCTGCACTGAGTGGTTATGACATATGATTCTGTCTCAGTACCTAAGAGCTTTACCAATCTATGGCACATCTCTAGCATTGGAAAGAATGTATTTTTTACTATTTAAAGCAACCCTGTCTCTACAGCATGGGTGCTCAACCTGTGGCCCTACAGCTGTTGTGGAACAACTCGTACAATGAGGCATTGCAAGGCTGACGAGTACAAGCCTGGCTCCCAAAAGCAGAGGCCCCTACAGCATGGGTGCTCAACCTGTGGCCCTACAGCTGTTGTGGAACAACTCGTACAATGAGGCATTGCAAGGCTGATGAGTACAAGCATGGCTCCCAAAAGCAGAGGCCCCTACAGCATGGGTGCTCAACCTGTGGCCCTACAGCTGTTGTGGAATAACTCGTACAATGAGGCATTGCAAGGCTGACGAGTACAAGCATGGCTCCCAAAAGCAGAGGCATGATGGGACTTGTAGTTTCACAACAGCTGGAGGGCCACCGGTTGACCACCCATGCTCTACAACTTAGAAATTAAACCAAAAGCAGCCTGTAAAAGAAGATTAGTCTGGTGGGTAATCTCTGTTCCTTATGACCACTGCTGATGTCCAATACCACCAGTTTTGTTGGCCATCACATCCCCTGCTGCATTTTTGGGTTCTATCATAGAGGTCTGTAGTGACATAGTAGACATGTTTAATGATGAGGCTTAGTTAACGATGGTGTCTGGGAAAGATCTGGTTCAGAACAAAGCAGGCTTGGATGAGGTTTGTTTTATAAAAATATTCATAGGTATTCAGAAACAGGATATATTTGAATTTTCTTTTATTTCTGCTTAAACTCCAAGGGTACTTTAAACAAAGGGCAACCTTTTTGTGTATCTAAAGGTAAATCCTTTACCTTGCAGAGATTTCCTCTCACTTTCTGGCTATGAGATAGGAAGGGAAGGGAAGTCTACCCAACGTGACATAGATGGCAAAAGAAACTGAGGGGGGTTCAAGATAAAATCTCAAATCATCCAAATAATATCCAAAATTTGAATATATTTCTGCTTTAATATATTAGATTTTTTTTTATTATTATTTAAAATGAGCTTTTACATGATGCTTGTTTCCTAGTATCATGCATTTACCTTTTCATACAAATCTATGTGTAATATCTTGTGGTCCATTTGATCACAGCATTCCTGGCAGATCTAAATATGAATTTCTTCCCCTCCTGTTGCCAAGTGCAGAATCCAAACTGAATCTCTGCCAGCCGTAGCCGAGCCTTCTGTTGGTTTACTCTTGTTTCTACAGTGACAGTCCAGGCACGGGCAGGAACTAATCATATCCGAGGTTAAGATGTTAAAATATTAAATAGCACATTGATTTAAAAAGGGTAGCAAGAGTGCGTCAAACACACTTCTTCTTTTAGTTCAGTGTTATCTTGGCTGTTACTAGGATTTTGTTATTGTTGTAGCTGTTTTTACAATTACGGGTGTTATTTTTAGTGTCCTATGGTTAGATACAGACTAAATCTCCTCAAGAGTGTAATTTAAGGGAATCGGAAGCAGGTAAAAATGGTAAACAAAAGGATTTTATGAAGTAATGTCTGCGTTGTAATTATAATATTAAGGAAAAGAATTTGCTAGGCACAAAGACACGCATTTAGAAATCAGACAGATTCCAGCTTGTATCAATTTAGCACTGTCATACAAGTGAAAAATCATTTCTGGCAGGTGTGTCCAAGTTGTAATATATGAGCACCTTGGAAAGTATAGAATGTAATCGCCAATTTTATGGCAAACAGGAGGCTCATATTATGCTATAATCTTTCTTTACTGTCATCCAGCAGCAAGAGAGTTAATGAAAAGAAAAAACGTTACACAGATAGGTATACAGATGAACATAGGTAGACTGTCCAATCAGGTAACAGGAGTATATAAAGGTGAGGTACAGGTGATATTCTTCCTCTTTCTTGCTGCTCCAGCCAGATAAGTACATTGAAATTTTTTCCTCAGGTGCTTCTACATATATTATATATATATATTGTGACAAGGTTGCACGGAATAGCGGTAATGTAATGCAGCAAAGTCGCTGAGTTTAAGCAATAAATATGGCTTTATTGCACTCAAAAGAAATAATACAAAAACAAAATGGCCTACTTCAGCTTAGGAAGCTAACTAACAGTACGGTCCTTGACTACTGTGTACTGGAGGGGCTATTCCAGCCTCCAGTATAAAACAAATAAACAAATAATAGTCCAAATAAGGGATTGTCTGTGACAACAGACCTTGTTTCTCCAAAGAAGACAGTCTCCAACCTGTCCTGTTCAGCTCAGCATGCCTCAGGCTGAGCTCTCCCTCCTCCAGTCTCTATCAGGTGTTGTGTAATTAATAGGGAGAGAGAGGAGGTTTTCCTGTTGGCCAGGCTTAATCCTTTCTAAGACAGGGAAAGCTGATCTTTACAACCTCTCACTGACATACATGGAATCATGTACCCTGTCACAATATATAACTCATTACATATATATATATTTATATTCATTTTCTGCATAGTTTTCCCTGCAACCCTGCGCTTGTCACAGTTTGCAGGGCCGTACTTTTTATCCTTAATGGCAGTCCCAGCATTGCCCACCCCCCTTCTATTCATTATCTTCCCAGGTGGTCTCCTCACCATTCCAATACCCCCGCTTACAGCACACTCACTTGTTCTCTGACAGCCCGCGTCCCCTCACCGCGGCCGTTCGGCGGTATCCCGGCAGTCCGGGATATCGTTTCCTCACAGCTGGTGCTCAGCTGTGGCGCGGTCCCGCGCGGATTCGCGGCCCGACACGCAGTGTGTCTCCTCACAGCGCTGCTATACCGCCGTTCCCTGACAGAAAGTCCGTTCTCCTGTGTGGGTGTGTGCCTGCCACATACTAACCCTGAACCCGGTTTAGGTTCAGGGGTGTATGTTTGGCACACACAAACAAATAGTAACACATTTACACAAACAAATTTAAATAAACATATGTTTGTTCATATGGATATATGCATATAGATATATGTATATATACTTTTATATATATATATATGTATATATAGATATAGATGTATGTGTGTATATATATATATATATATATATATATATATATATATATATATATATATATATACATATATACTTACACACTTTGAACTGCAGTCAGAATATTAGTAATAAATATATATATATATATATATATATATATATATATATATAATGTTTGGGTATACGCTCATAATATATGTGCCCTCTTGCTGACATATATATTGTCTGCTGATACAAAAAAAAAAAAAAAAAATATATAGTTCTGCTGCATATATATTAATTAGTTGTTCTATTATTTTTTCTCTTTCAGAATAATTTGTCTTCAGTCAATCACATTTACTCACACCTCACTATGTCTAATAAAGATTCCACTACTGTTACCCCCTCAGATATCCCTGAGGAAAACCAGAAAATCCAATCCATAATAGATAAATCCATCCAATCTGCTATGCAGACGGCCATGCATGATTCCATTGCACAATCGGTAGTCATGGCCCTGTCTCAAAGTAAACCTCAGGTTACCCCTGAACCTTTACCTCTTACCCCATCTGACATTTATTGGTCAGCGGAGGACTCTACATCCCACATGATTCAGGGATTGAAAAAAGCGGTTAAAGTTTCTCAAAAACGACATCATATATCTCATACCGGTCCCTCCCATTCTAAAAGAATGGTCCTGATGGAGAACCAGGGTGAATCTTCTAAGCCTCCTAGTAAAGGAAAGGCTACTGTCAGTGACAAGAGGTCACACGTTATACCCTCTGCCCGGGAGGAGTTGATCTTACAATGGGTAAAAATGGCCTCAAAGAGGCAAAAACCAGACTCTTACCGTACCTCTTCCAGCAATTCTTCTTCTGATGAGGAATCTTTATCAGAAGAAGGAAGAGACTCTGAATATGAGAATGTCTCTGATGCAGAAGAAGGAATACCCTTGAAAAGGAGGAATCCGAGGATGCTATTATAGACGGCTCTGGTGATCCATATTTCGACCCAGGTCAAATTAAACATCCCCGTTCAGGGGAATGGGTTACCCATTCCATAGTTACGAAATGTTTAAGCCTCTGGATCCAGAAACCATTAGATAAGAACGAGGCTAGTAAGTTAAGAGCAGAGTGCCCGAGACCGTCCCTCCCAAAGAAATTAGCCAATACACCCTAATTAGACCCCGCATTAGTTAAATTCCTTCTAAAATCAGGAAAACACCCAAAAAAGGGGGTGGACAGATCATATCGTTTCTGTCAAGATAAATTATTAGACATGTTAGGCCCCTTAGCTAAGATTCTAGATTTAATAGAAGAAGCAGTTTCATCTAACACCCCAATAGATTTAAATGTCCTGAAAGGTTGGGCTCAGCGAGCCATTGTACTATTTGGCAACGCCAATGCGGCCATCTCTAGCGAAAGGAGAAGATCGATTCTGATGAAGCTGGATCCACAGCTTATGCATCTCGCTTCATCTCAACCATCTTCCATCACCAAGGGTCTACTTTTTGGTGACTCTTTTATTAAAGAGATCAACAAATACGTAGCTCTCTTTACTTCTTTAGACAAGGCCCAATCATCACTCAAAAAGGTTTTCCAACCAAAGTTTTTCCCAAAGCTGGGAAACGCAAGGGCCGATTTCCCAACAGATCTTCTACCGAAGGTCATTTCCCCAGAGGCCCTCTGAACACCGTGTTAGGTTACCAGATAGATTTCACCTCTTTACCGACTCAAAGTCAGGATCCTATTCCAATAAGGTTCTCAGAAGAGGACAAAAAGCTCATCTCACTGGAGATAAAAGAGCTTTACTCCAAAGGGGCCATAGTTCAAGTTCCCTTGCAAACTCCAGGTTTTGTGAGCAACCTGTTCCTGGTCAAAAATAAGGATGGAGGTTTCAGACCAGTAATAAATCTGAAATATCTAAACAATTTCGTCCATTACCGCCATTTCAAAATGGAAGGTATTCACCTGTTAAAAGACCTTTTATTACAAGGAGACTGGTTGGCAAAAATAGATCTGAATGATGCCTATCTTTCAGTGCACATGCACGAGAATTCCCAACCATTTCTTCAATTCCTGTGGCAAAACACCAGTCTCCCATTCGGTCTGTCATCTGCCTCATGGTGCTTTACGAAACTACTGAAACCAGTAGTAGCAGCTCTAAGGAACAGGGGTGTTCGTCTAATAATATATTTAGACGACATTTTGATCATGGCACAATCACTTCAGACTATTCATTTACACATTCAATGGACGATATCCCTTCTGAACATGCTGGGATTCATAATCAATTACAAGAAATCCATCCTAACCCCTTCAAAGGAGGTAGAATTTCTGGGTTTTCTTGTCAATACCCAACTATCCCTTCTGAGTCTTCCAAACAGGAAATTGAAGACGATCAGAAGAGAGATTCGCTCAGTCCTGAACAAAAGTCAAATATCTCTTCGGACAATTGCGAGGATTGTCGGTCTATTATCAGCTTCCATTCAAGCGATATTTCCGGCACCTCCACACTACAGAGCACTACAGAGACTAAAAGCCCAACATCTAAGAGACGGCTTGGCATATTCTGACGAGATAACACTAACTCCGGACACCAAAGAAGAATTACTTTGGTGGCTGACTCACATCCAGATGTGGAATGGGAAGACTATTTTCCATCCACATCTGGATTTAATAATAGAATCAGACGCAAGCAACTCAGGTTGGGGTGCTCGCTGCGGCCCTCTTACAACAGGAGGGAAATGGTCTCCAGACGAAGCTCTGTTACATATCAATTGTCTCGAACTCTTAGCGGGATCATTTGCTCTCAAGAGTTTTGCGAGAGACAGATCCGATTGTTGTATTCTACTGCGCATGGACAACATATCTGCAGTACAATACATCAATCGCTTAGGAGGTACAAAATCCAAACCTTTGGCGAACATTGCAAAGGATTTTTGGCATTTTTGCCTGGACAAGAACATTATATTGAAGGCGGAATACATCCCAGGCCTATCCAATTCCATTGCAGACTGGAATTCCCTGTTATCTAACAGATTCCAGCGATTGGATGTTGAACTAGACAATTTTTCAACATCTAAAACTCCCTGTGGGGTCCTTTCCAGATAGATCTGTTTGCATCACGCCTGAACAGACAGATTCCAACATATTTCAGTTGGCGTCCAGACCCAGAAGCATTGGGGACAGATGCCCTTCTACAAATTTGACCGAAAGGAACATCTTACGCTTTCCCCCCCTTTGCTCTAATATCAAGGGCTCTCCTTCTGACACGTTACCTAGAATCGAACATAGTTCTGATAACCCCTTACTGGCCATCCCAAACATGGTTACCTCAGGCTCTGGAGATGAGCATAGACTACCCACGATTACTCCCAGTATTCCCTTCTATTCTACTAGACCAATTTCAGAATCCTCATCCGCTTAAATTTTCTTAACTCCTGGGGTGATAATGAGAATCTGTCTTTAAAACTTCTATCTTTCAAACTAACAGTACTACTTTGTCTCATCTCCCTTAAAAGAGTAGCGGATGTAAAAGCCCTAGATATATCCCGTAGACAATTCTCTCCCCAGGGTGTTCAATTTTCCATTTTCAGACGCACAAAGACCAACTTACATTCGGTCTTCTATCCGGCCTTTCCCTTCAATCCAAACCTTTGTGTAGTCCAATGTCTAAAAACCTATGAAACCAAATCTCAACCTTTTAGAGACCCTGACTCATCTCAATTACTAATTTCCTACTGCAAACCCTTCCATCCAGTTTCCTCACCCACCTTGGCTAGATGGGTGAGACAAACCATGGATTTGGCAGGCATTGACATTTCCATAGTTGGCGCCCACTCCACCTGAGGTGCAATGGCCACTAAGGTATTTCAATCAGGTGGTTCTCTATCAGATTTAATGCGAACCGCAAACTGGTCTTCAGAATCCACTTTTAAGAATTTCTACTTTAGACCTGAATCTCATGTGTCTATGAATGTATTATAACTATAGGTTGTACGTTTATTTAATGCTCTAGAGTATACAGCTTTGAACAAGCATAATATGAGCCTCCTGTTTGCCATAAAATTGGAGATTTTCCTACCCTCGGGGACGGAAAATATAGATTTTATTAAAAACAGGAGGCGAGTATTATCCCACCCTAATACCCTACCCTTCAAGATTTATTTTGCTCTTACATAATGCATTCTTTTTCAGCTTAATGCGCCTATTCTACTGTGGACTTCATGACATATTGAAGAATGAGTTCCAGTTCAAGTTGTTCCAATTAGTTTCCAGTTCAAGTTATTTCCAGTCTAGTTTTATCATCAAGAAAGAGGAAGAATATCACCTGTACCTCACCTTTATAACATACTCCTGTTACCTGATTGGACAGTCTACCTATGTTCATTTGTATACCTATCTGTGTAACGTTTTTTCTTTTCATTAACTCTCTTGCTGCTGGATGACAGTAAAGAAAGATTATAGCATAATACTCGCCTCCTGTTTTTAATAAAATCTATATTTTCCGTCCCCGAGGGTAGGAAAATCTCCAATTGTCTTTCCTTTCTACCATGAACTGATGAAAGCTGGAGATCGATTGTTTACTGTGGCCCTTCATAAATATGTGTTTTCTACTATACTAGCAAAAGTGTGTCCATTCATAAACTGGAAAGATTGGGGACATAACAAGCAATGCTAAAGAGGTATCTTGGCATGCTGCATTCTGCAGGAGATGAGTGTGGCGGGTATGGTGTGGTGTGAATTACTGCGCTGCTGAAACATATATATATATATATCAAGCTGCTGTACAAGTGAGAAGCAAACAAACAGAAGAAGAGTGCAGCACTCTGATATACTCGAAAGTGACAATAAGGTCAAAATTTGCATAAGGGATGACATGAGGTCATCCCTGATGCATTTCGTGTCAACACCCCTTTGAAAACGTGTGTTGACACGAAATGCATCAGGGATGACCTCATTGTTGCCATCGTTTTTACTGATATGCGCTGTATTTTCATCTGATATGTAAGTGCATGTTTTTATTAAATTTTGACAGATTTTTACGGTGTTACACTATGGCGTCCCCCCTTCTCTTTTTTACATCTATGTGGGATTTTTAATACGGATGTCTATCTCCTGCACTTCCTGAGTGAGAGACCTTCCAGCCTGGTCCCAGATTATAGGAATTTTGCTTCACAGCCATTTGTCAAAACTCCCATCCTGAAGAAGACTCCACACCAAGGTTCCAAGCACTTATCAAAGCCTGATTGACTCTGGAAATTACATTTTCACAGAGTCCATATATTCTGGTAAGCCTGCATCTATACCGGTGGTGGGACTTCTCTCTACACTTGGAACTCAAATTCCATTTACACCTATTTCATCACTGAGAGTTATTGCCTTAATTTACTCAATTCTAGTTTGAGTTGTTTGTTTTTGGACTTTGTGATATTCACTCATCACTTGGCACCATTTGGACTTTATATGTTTATTGCCTGATGTGGTTTATTTTCCTTTCCATGTGCAATATTTATACGTTTTTTGTTTATGCAAATTTTGATCTTATTGTCACTTTTGAGTATATCAGAGCGCTGCACTCTTTTGTCCATATTCTGAGTGTGGCGGGTATGTCGGCGGATAATATGTACAGAAAGTAGTACAGGGGGCATGACAGCGGGCAGTAGGTGCCAGAGAGAAATTCAGGGGAAGGGGGATATGACGGCAGGCATTTCATGCAGTAGAGGAGTGCAGAGGTTTGCCCTTGGGGTCAGTATGTGCAGGAGTGTGTTTGGTATGACAGTAGCCAGTATGTGCAGGAAAGGAATTCGGGAAAAGGGGAGTATGGCAGCAGACGTTAGTCGTTGGCGATAAAACTAAAAGAGGAAAACCGTCTGGGAAGCGGGTAATGCACACGCGCTGAGCACAAAGGTGTTATTAACCACTTAAGCCCCGGACCATTTTGCAGCTAAATGCCCAGGCCAGGTTTTGCGATTCGGCACTGCGTCGCTTTAACAGACAATTGCGCAGTCGTGCGACGTGGCTCCCAAACAAAATTGGCGTCCTTTTCCCCACAAATAGAGCTTTCTTTTGGTGGTATTTGATCACCTCTGCAGTTTTTATTTTTTGCGCTATAAACAAAAATAGAGCGACAATTTTGAAAAAAATGCAATATTTTTTACTTTTTGCTATAATAAATATCCCCCAAAAACATATATAATTTTTTTTTTTTTCCTCAGTTTAGGCCGATACGTATTCTTCTACCTATTTTTGGTAAAAAAAAATCGCAATAAGCGTTTATCGATTGGTTTGCGCAAAATTTATAGCGTTTACAAAATTGGGGATAGTTTTATTGCAGTTTTATTCATTTTTTTTTTTTTTTTTTTTTTACTACTATTGGCGGCGATCAGCAATTTTTTTCGTGACTGCGACATTATGGCGGACACTTCGGACAATTTTGACACATTTTTGGGACCATTGTCATTTTCACAGCAAAAAATGCATTTAAATTGCATTCTTTATTGTGAAAATGACAGTTGCAGTTTGGGAGTTAACCACAGGGGGCGCTGTAGGGGTTAGTGTTCACTTAGTGTGTGTTTACAACTGTAGGGGGGTGTGGCTGTAGGACTGACGTCATTGATCGAGTCTCTCTTATAAAAGGGATCACTCGCCGCCACAGTGAAGCACGGGGAAGCCGTGTTTACATACGGGTCTCCCCGTGCTTCAGCCTCGGGGAGCGATCATAGACGAATAGCCACGCCGTCGTGCCGGATCGCTCCCCGAGGGAACCCGCCCTCGCACGCAGCGGGGGGGGGGTCCCGATCGGACCCCCCACCGGCTAGAAGGCAAGGACGTGTATATATATGTCCTTCTGCCTGTCCGTGTCATTCTGCGGACGTAAATAGTCGTGCGGCGGGCGTTAATTGGTTAACTGCTTTACTACCAGCCGCCGTCAATTGATAATCCTCTCCTTCTGGGAGGACATCATATGACGTCCTCGCCTTGCAGAGTCACTAGGGCGCGCACACCCACCGCGTTACTGGGAACCCGATGCGCGTGCCCGGCTGCAATGGCTGCCGGGCACCTGTGATTAGCCAGTAACTGAGCAGGACCGTGGATCTCTGTGTGTAAACACAGAGATCCATGTCCTGTCAGGGAGAGGAGACCGATGCTGTGTCCCTTGTACATAGGGACACAGATCGGTCCCCTCCCCCAGTCTGTCCCCTCCCCCTACAGTTAGAATCGCTCACTAGGATTCACATTTAACCCCTTGATCGCCCCCTAGTGTTAACCCCTTCCCTGCCAGTCACATTTACACAGTAATCAGTGCAAATTTTATAGCACTGTTCGCTGTATAAATGTGAATGGTCCCAAAATAGTGTCAAAAGTGTCCGTTGTGTCCGCCGCAATATAGCAGTCATGATGAAAATCACTGATCGACGTCATTACTAGTAAAAAAAAAATCTATAAAAATGCTATAAATCTATCCCCTATTTTGTAGCCGCTATAACTTTTGCGCAAACCAATCAATATACTCGTATTGCAATTTTTTTTTTTACCAAAAATACGTAAAAGAAGACGTATCAGACAAAACTGAGGTAAACATTTTTTTTATATATATTTTTGGGGATATTTATTAGAGCAAAAAGTAAAAAATATTGCTTTTTTTTCTTCTTCAAAATTGTCGCTCTTCTTTTGTTTATAGCGGAAAAAAATAAAACTGCAGAGGTGATCAAATACCACCAAAAGAAAGCTCTATTTGTGGGGTAAAAATGTCATTTGGGTAAAGTGTTGCATGACCGCGCAATTGTCATTCAAATTGTGACAGCGCTGAAAGCTGAAAACTGGCTTGGGCAGGAAGGAGGTCAAAGTGCCCAGTATTGAAGTGGTTAAAGATGTGCTGGGGACTGTCTTCTGAGAGATCAATGCACTGGCTGCTAAGAGATTAAAGTGTATGTAACCCAACACCTCATATTCCTTATATGTGCTGTCTATCAGATGCAGTGACGAGGAAGTGGGGGGCGGGCCTAAGTACCACTGTGTAAGTCTATGGAGTGCGGCCCCATAGAGACACAAGTCGGGTGCTCGCAGACTACGCTCTCCCCATAGCCAGCGGCTGGCTATGGTACCATGTACATGTATGTACTTGTATCATGTACTTACATGAGAAAGTATCCTGTTCTCTTTGTATTGCTTCCTCCTGTGTAAAATAGCTGGCGTTCCTGCCATTTCCCTCTGCTTTCCTGTTTAAAATATGAATATACTAAGCAGGAGAACACACCGTGGTCAGTTTTCTAGCTATGATGGGAACGTGGGCTGTTCTCCAATAATAAGACCTGTCCTGACACACCTCCCCTATACAGCCATTCAATGGGAAGATCAGTGTACTGATGCTTTCCCTTCTCCAGATTTTATTGCAGCTGACAAAAGAGGTAATGAGAGGAAGAAAAGGTATTTATGTGTTGTTTTTTATTTATATATATATATATATATATATATATATATATATATATATATATATATATATATATATATATATATGTGTGTGTGTGTGTGTGTGTGTGTGTGTGTGTGTGTGTGTATATATATATATATATATATATATATATATATATATATATATATATGTATGTATGTATATGTGTATATATATATATATATATATATATATATATATATATAATCTCTATCTATGCCCAGATGTTTTGCCTTTCATTTCTATCCTAAACTGAATGGGTTGTATTACAAGGTGATAATTTTCGATCACTTTAATGCACATAAACAGAAGAACATATTCTCAAAAGAATAGAGCATTTATTTTGGGTACTGAGTGCTAAGGGGGGTACCCTACATGAGCTGGGTGCAGAGTGCTGAGAGGTAACATACTTGCCTGGGGACTGAGCGCTGGCTGAGGAGATGATGCACATAGGCTGAGGACTGGATATTGTGGGGTTATCACATATGCACTTGGGCTCTGAGTGATTATGGCAACTGAGCTGGCTCTGGGCACTTAGGGCCAGATTCACGTACAGCGGGCGCAAGTTTACGTAACCGGTTTACGTTACACCGCCGCAATTTTTCCGATTTAGTGCCCGATCCACAAAGCACTTACCTGGAAATTTGCGGCGGTGTATCGTAAACAGGTCCGGCGCAAGGCGGTCCAATTCAAATGGGGCGGGTACCATTTAAATTAGGCGCGCTCCCGCGCCGGACGTACTGCGCATGCTCGCTAATTTCCCAACGTGCTTTGCGCGAAATTACGACGCGCCAACGTTTTGTGAATCGCAACGTGAAAAAAGATTTACGCCGGGAAAAATAAAAGATTTTTAAAAAATTCAAAAGCGACGCGGGAAAGACAGGCATACTTTAACATGGTGGAGTACTTTTACACCATGTTAAAGGTGCCCTATCTTTGCGACGGAAATCTAACACTCGTAACGATGGGAAAAAGCTTTGTGGATCGCCGTAACTCCTAATTTGCATACCCGACGCTGGTTTACGACGCAAACTCTCCCCAGCGGCGGCCGCGGTACTGCATCCTAAGATCCGACAGTGTAAAACTATTACACCTGTCGGATCTTAGGGATATACAGTTGTGTTCAAAATTATTCAACCCCCCAATGCTGTAAAGGGTTTTAGGGAATTTAGTGTACATTTGTAATTGTATTCAGAATGAAATCCTACAAGGACTTCTTAAAGAACCATATGCAACTAAAATGACATCAATTGGTTTTGTAATACAGTAGTAAATGTTTATTTTGTGAATTCTTCATTTACACAATTATTCAACCCCTTAAAGACTACCACTCTGAAGAACAGAGGTTAATTGAAGTGTTTTCAATCAGGTATTGAAAACACCTGTGGATGTCAGGGAGCAGCAATAAAGCCTAATAAGCACCAATCAGGCAGCTTTAAAATGACTGTGATACTCAGCTCCTTCTAGACATTTACTGGTGTGGTTACAAACATGGTGAAGTCAAGAGAATGGTCCGGGAAGACAAGAGAAGAGGTGATTACTCTTCACAGGAAGGGCAATGGCTATAAGAAGATTGCAAAGATGTTAAACATACCAAGAGACACCATAGGAAGCATCATTCGCAAATTCAAGCCAAAGGGCACTGTTGAAACGCTACCTGGTCGTGGCAGAAAGAAGATGCTGACTTTGACTGCTGTGCGCTACCTGAAGCGTAGAGTGGAGAAAAGTCCCCTTGTGACTGCTGAGGAACTGACAAAAGATTTGTCAGATGTGGGTACTGAAGTTTATGCTCGCACAATATGGCGCACACTGTGTAATGAAGGCCTCCATGCCAGAACTCCCAGGCGCACCCCCTTGCTGTCTCCAAAGAATAAGAAGAGTCGACTGCAGTATGCAAAAATCATGTGGAAAAACCACAGAAGTTTTGGAATTGTGTTCTGTGGACTGATAAAACAAAATTAGAAGTGTTTGGGCCCGTGGATCAACGCTATGTTTGGAGGAGGAAGAAGAAGGCCTATGATGAAAAGAACACCTTGCCTACTGTGAAGCATGGCGGGGTGTCAATCATGCTTTGGGGCTGTTTTGCTTCTGCAGGTACAGGGAAGCTTCAGCGTGTGCAAGGTACCATGAATTCTCTTCAGTACCAGGAGATAGTGGATAACAATGTGATGCAGTCCGTCACAAACCTGAGGCTTGGGAGACGTTGGACCTTTCAACAGGACAATGATCCCAAGCATACCTCCAAGTCCACTAGAGCATGGTTGCAGATTAAAGGCTGGAACATTTTGGAGTGGCCATCGCAGTCACCAGACTTAAATCTGATTGAGAACCTCTGGTGGGACTTAAAGAAAGCAGTTGCAGTGCACAAGCCTAAGAATGTGACTGAACTGGAGGCTTTTTCCCATGACGAATGGCCGAAGATACCCGTAGATCGCTGCAAGACACTTGTGTCAAGCTATGCTTCAAGTTTAAAAGCTGTTATAACTGTAAAAGGATGTTGTACTAAGTACTAAGATTGAATGTCAATTGGGGGTTGAATAAAACTGATAATGATGTGAGCACAGAAAAGACATTTGTGGTTATTTCATTATAAATGTTATGTTATATTTGTCTGACCTACACGTGCCTCTTTGATTTAATTGTAAGCAGGATGACAGGATGATCAAAATCAATGTCAAACTGGGCAAAACAATCAATTTCAGTGGGGGTTGAATAATTTTGAATACAACTGTATATGCATAACTGATTCTATGAATCAGTCGCATAGATAGAAACAGGGATACGACGGCGTATCGGGAGAAACGCCGTCGTATCCCTTTTGTGAATCTGGCCCTAAGGGCTTAAAGTGTTACTAAACCTAAAAACGTGTTGTACCCTAATGCATTGCTTGCATTAAGGTAGAAAATGTTTTCAGTTTCTCTGTGCCCACACCTTCCCTGTGTTAAGGGGAAGAGAGGGGAGAAGAGATGAGCGCTGTGCATGGCTGCATCTATTCTCCCCTCTTTTTCTCTTTTTACACAGCACTCAAAACAGCAGCAGGAGCCATTGGCTGTTGCTGCTGTCAATCAGATGCAGTAAAGAGGAAGTGGGGGGCGGGCCTAAGTACCGCTGTGTAAGTCTATGGAGCGTGGTTTCATAGAGACACAGGTCGGGTGCTCGTAGACTACGCTCTCCCCATAGCCAGTGGCTGGCTATAGTAGTCCCTAAGAACAATAGGAGGAGCCAAGATCTCCGCCAGGGACCCCAGAAGAGGAGAATCGGGGCCACTCTGTGCAATACCACTGCACAGAATAGGTAAGTATACCATGTTTGCTATTTTAATAAAGAAGTTAAGGCGCACACACAATGAAAATTCATAGACTGCTGATGGACTGAGGTGCATTTTGAGTGCAGAACCTCCAGTGTCTGGCTCAGCGAGCAAGGTCTATGAGGGGGACATGGATAGTGTTGGAAGTGAATAGCTGCTAACTTGGCCACACAGTTACAGATTAGAGTGATATTTTAATGTGCACATTACTTCCCATTGTCCCGAGGTAGGAAATATATTTACAGAGTGTGCAACCGAACCTGGAGTCCATGCTGCAGTCCCCATTTTTTGGCACTCTAATAGGTTTTGGTTACAGAGGCTCCTAGTGGCAAGCAATGATGTCCTAACTAAGTAAGTACTTACTTTATTATTATTGCTGCACTTGGTGACAGTGGGCCAGATTCAAATAGGAGATACGACGGCATATCTCCAAGGCCGGCCGGTCGTATCTATGCGACTGATTCATAGAATCAGTTACGCATAGATATCCCTAAGGTCCGACAGGTGTAAGTGTCTTACACCGTCGGATCTTAGGCTGCAATTCCAGGCCGACCGCTAGGTGGCGCTTCCGTGTCTTTTACGCGTTGAATATGCTAATGAGCATTTACGCCGATTCAGAAACGAACGACCACCCGGCGCTTTTTTTTACGTTGTTTGCGTTCGGCTTTTTCCGGCGGAAAGTTACCCCTGCAGGGGTAAGTGCGGCATATCCTATCTTTAAGTATGGCCGTTGTTCCCGCGCAGAGTTTTGAATTTTTTACGTTGTTTGCGTAAGTCGTTCGTGAATACGGCCGGACGTAATTTACGTAAATGTCGAAACCAATGACGTCCTTACGACGTCATTTGGAGCAATGCACGCTGGGAAAATTTTCGGACGGCGCATGCGCTGTTCGATCGGCGCGGGGACGCGCCTGATTTGAATAGTACACTCCCCCTAGCCGCGGAATTTGAATTCCGCCGGGGGATTTATGATACGCCGCCGCAAGTTTTGAGGTAAGTGCTTTCTGAATTAAGCACTCGCCTCAAAAACTTGCGGCGGCGGATCGTAAATCTGAATCCGGCCCAGTATAGTATAGTATATAACCTCTTTCCTACATTTTATTTATTTATTGTATTTATTTATTTTTCTTTACGAAATTTGAATAATGTAATACCTGGCTGTTGCAACAAAAGTGTTAACAGAAGCAAAATACAGATCCAATAATTTTAGTGGGTTCCCGAAACAATTCCCTGTGATTTAGAATGCTGGTCATAAATGCCCCCCTCATGACTTACTGGCTTGTGTTCTACATTCCCGGTGGAACAGACGCTGGTATTTAAAGTACACGGACCTAGCTCTTTCCCCACAGTTTCCTACAGTCGCCAAATTCTGAAGGCCTGCTACATAGTAGTAATTAAGCTGTTCTTCCTATGGCAGGTTCACTTCTAGCCCATATGGGAGTAGAGCATGAAATCCTTTCTCCAATGTCTAATTACTCTTTTGACTTATTACATGTGAATTTTGAAGAGCTTTAGAGCCTACAGCTTGTATTCTACTCGTGTAGCTGCCAAGTGTGTGCCACTGGATCTGAATGTGTCCACACTTCAGGTACGATCGCAAGACAGCATGAGGGAGCTTGCTACTCTTTGTCAGAGTGGAATGTATCAAAGAAGCACAGTGTGCCATTTTATTTCTGCTATAAGCAGGACCACTGCTGAGATTCTGTTGCTGAGGCAGAACTATTCAATCAGGTTACCTATTATTTTAAGTGCTTTCAGCTTTTTTTGTCTAGTTTGTCACTTTAGCTGATTTTCTTTTAGATACAAAAAGCATTGTGTCACTCTTGTGGGCATTTTCTGCATTTTACCTCCTTTACAGTTTTTCTTTTAGTTCCTGGAATAATAGTGTGCAAAATCGTAGCCATGGATCCTTCTTCCTTTTATTTTTTTTCGATCATTGTGCTGAAAGTAAACTAAATGCACTGCCCTTTTCATAGATTTGTAACATGTCTATGATGTGCAGGAGACAATGTAAGAGTACTCCTGTACAATGTAAAAGCCATCCTCCTGTCCCTTCTGTATTGTAATTGTGCTGTCCCCCTCTACATTATAAAGCGATGTGCAAACTGTTGGTGCTAAATAAATCCTGTATAATAATAATACTGATATGCATGGTAAGGCAGGCTTATTGGCATCATCGATGAAGGTCCTGGGGATTCATTCAACGTAATGACAGCATTAAAGTGGTTGTAAACACTTTACAACCACTTTATGCTACAGGTAAGCCTATATTAAGGCTTACCTGTAGCTACCAAGGATATCTCCTAAACCTGCATTGTTTAGGAGATATCCCCTGTCCCCTGCATGTGTCAATGTCGTTGGCACATGCACACTGGGGCAAACTGAAGCAATGGCACCTATGTGCCGTTGCTTCAGTCCGTGTGCCGTTACCGGTCGGATCCCGCACGCATGCGTATATGTATGTGTATAAACTCTTTATTACCAAAAGTATTGGGACCCCTGCCTTTACACGCACATCAACTTTAATGGCATTCCAGTCTTAGGCTTCGTACACACCGGCAAGAATCTCGTCAGGAAAAAAAGTTTTTTTTCCCGATTGAGATTCTTGGCAAGAATCTCTTGCCGCCGAGTGTACACACAGACCTTTCAAAAGAACCACGGTTCTCTTGAAAGACAAGAAGGTGGTGACGTCATGGCGTACGACAAGCATGCGCTCGTCATATCCGATGCCGTTGCCGCCTTCTTGCTTCACCCTAACTATGCTGTGGAAGCTACCGCGCATGGCGTCAAAGTCATTTAGAGCATGCGCGGGTTTCCACGGCGACGGGTAAGTATACACACTCTCGGGTTTCTCGTCGGCAAACAGGCCGACAAGAATCTCGACGAGAAAATAGAGAGCAGGATCTTTATTTTTCTCGTCGAGATTCTGGCCAGATTTCCAGACGAGAAACCCGAAAGCCTCGTACACACGCTCGGTTTACTCGGCAAGAAAGAACTGCTAGCAGTTTTCTTGCTGGTTCTTGCCGAGATAACCGAGCGTGTGTACGAGGCTTGAGTCTGCAGGGTTCAATATTGAGTTGGCCCATGCTTTGCAGTTATGGCAGCTTCAACTCTTCTGGGAAGGCTGTCCACAAGGTTTAGGAATGTTTGATCATTCTTCCAGAAGCACATTTGTGAGGTCAGCCACTGATGTGGACGAGAAGGCCTGGCTCGCAGTCTCCGCTCGAATTTATTCCAAAGGTCTTCTGTCAGTTTGAAGTCAGGACTCTATACAGGTAATTCAACTTTCTCCACCCCAAACTCGCTCATCCATGTTTTTATGGACCTTATTTGGCTCCAAGTTGATTTGGATAAGTCTCTACGAGCTTACCACATCTTACCACTGGGATTTTTGCCCATTCCTCCTTGCAAACTGCTCCAGCTCCTTCAAGTTGGACTGCTGGAAAAACATCCCCACAGCATGATGTTGCCACCACCATGTTTTACTGTTGGTGCTCTTTGGGTGATGTGATGTGTTGGGTTTGCTCCAGACATAGCGTTTTCTTTGATGGCCAAAAAATGTAATTTTGGGAGTCTCCAACATGCTTTTTCGCAAACAAACGTGCTATTTTGTTTTTTCTCTGAAAGCAATGGCTTTCTTCTGGCCACTCTGCCATAAATCCCAACTCTATGGAGCGTACGGCTTATTGCCTTCCTATGTACAGATACTCCAGTCCCTGCTGTGGAACTCTGCAGGTCGTCCAGGGTTACCTTAGGTCTCTGTGCTGCCTCTTTGATTAATGCCCTCCTTACCCGGTCTGTGAGTTTTGGTGTGCGGCCATCTCTTGGCAGGTTAGCTGCTGTGCCATGTTCTTTCCATTTGGTTATGATAGATTTGATGGTGCTCCTAGAGATCATCAAAGATTTTTTTTTTTTTTTTTTTTTATAACCTAGCCTTGATTTGTACTTCTCAACATCATTGTCCCTTACTTGTTTGGAGTGTTCCTTGGTCTTCATAGCAGTGTTTGGTTAGTGGTGCCTCTTGCTTGGGTGTTGCAGCCTCTGGGGCCTTTCAAAAAGGTGTGTATATGTAATGACAGATCATGTGACACTTGGATTGCACACAGGTGGACATCATTTTACTAATTATGTGACTTATGAAGGTAACTTTCAATTACAATTAGCCAATTATAATTTTTTTTGTCTGAAAAATAGTTTTATGTACCTTATATATTTTTCTAATTTTACTTCACCAACTTGGACTATTGTGTTCTGATCCATCACATATAATTCAAATTTAATTTTTTTTTAACTAAAGGCTGTAATGTAACAAAATAGGTAAAAGGCATAGGGGGGTGAATACTTTTTTGCAAGGCTGTGCGTGTGTATATGTATATATAATATAATATAATATAATATAATATAATATATATATATATATATATATATATATATATATATATATATATATATATATATATATATATATATATATATATATATATATATATATAATTAGGGCTGTTACTGATCAAAATGTTTCTGTTCGATTAATCGTTTTTTTTTTAATCGATTAATCAACTAATTTCTATTAATTATACCGCACATACAGATCCAACTACTTTTAGCTGATCTCCTTGCAGGCTGATTCCCAGTGTAGCTACCAACCACTGGAAAAATGGATAGCAGGACACAAAAAACACACAAAGGCAGCGCTCGATGGGAATAGCATTAAAACTTTTATAGTCTTCAAGTAGGTAACCAAATAAATATTGCACTGGAGATAAAATCGATGTAGCTATATAAACTGTAAAAATCATGCGAGTAATACCAAACGGTACCAAAAGCAGTCATAAAAACATGTAGCTAAGTATGATACTGGTATAAAAATGTGTACAACGATACCACTGCTGAATCCAGATGAGGAGAGGTTAACATCAGTCCGTCGGCATGTAGATGTCCCGCAAAGGGAACTATCACAACTCCCAGTGGATGGTTGTAGAATGCCAGGTTGATAGAGGGAAGTGATAGAGGGAAGTGTAACAGCCCTTGCGTGTGGCAGATAGTAAGGTCCCGCCGGCATGCAGATATGAAGGCACAACAAAGGAGCCCTTCAGATGGACACGGCAAGAACCGCCGGTGTCCGTGACGTTACTGGATCTCCGACGGAACTCCCTGAAGGCCCAGAAGCCAGCGGAGAGGTGAGTACCAATCAAAAGAGTTTAAATCGATCAAAAAGATTTTGATCGATCAAAAAAATTAAAGATTAATCGATTAATTAAAAGTTAATTTGCACAGCCCTAATATATATATATATATATATATATATATATATATATATATATATATATATATATATATATTATTATGTATGTGTATATATAAAATGTGTGATACAGTAGCATGGGTAACACTAGATTTTTTTTTTTCTGGCTGTTACCACTTACTGCAGATAATACAATTTGCTAAGCATCACTGATATTTTAAAATTGGCTTGAATTGATATTTAATAATGGCTTAAAGTGAATATAATCACTGTGTGGAAAGGAAAGGGGGTTGCTGCTGTAGGTGTGAAGTGCACTTGGAGGTGTTGCATAGCAAAGTGCAGTAACCCGTGTTAATTAATCAGATTTTGGATTACCGTACTTTTAAATTGCTCCTTTGGGATATTGCCCATTTACAAAGACAAGAACACCTTTTCAAGTCTTTTTTGAGTTGGCACAGAGTATAGTAAGAACCTTTTGTGTATGCTGTTTCTAGAAGGGGTCTCTACAGTTCAAAAAGAAAATGGCCCTGGGTATCAATAGATTAGATACCTTTCTTACTGATATATCTTAGATTGTCCATACATCAGTGGATATAGCCATTGTTTGCTAGAATTATGTGGCCAGATATAGAATGTATTTCTTAATGATGCTGATGCTTTTCTCTAACCGCAAATTTAGAGTCAACTAAATTTATCCACTGCAGTCCTGGCAGTCCAGTATCTAACCTTTTGCAGTCGGACATGATTTCTATTCCCCCTGTACTCTACATGGCTATTCATATGTAAAAAAAATGCCCTCTGTCGCAATAAGACCACTCTGTAGGGTTTACATGTAAAGAATATTGGGTTAACATATTGGGTAGTATGTAAAGGTCAGAAAGGACAAGGTATAAAAAAAGATTTATTTAGCAGTAGAACAGATTTGTTGGAAAATATAGGCTGGGCAGAAACAACCGTCTGCTATACAGATATATTTATTCCAATGCTAATCCCAACTTGACTTGGATAAATGTCTTTTTATTGCAAGTTTTGATTTATTTTAAAAGACATCCACGATAACGCTGAAATCTTTTTCTCAGGTTGTTCAGTTTTGTTGTGCATGTCATTACTGAGATAGAAACTTCGAAAAAAATGTTGTCTTTCTCGCTGGCAAAAAAAACAGTTGTTTTGATCTATGTGAACATGTACCTTGAAGGTCAAGAAGGTTCTGTCTTCAGCTCACAATTTTCTGCTTAGCTTTTGTACTAAAAACTAAAACTCAGAAAATTTCCCTTCACACAGATGAATGTGTGTACTTTTTTGGGCTTCTGCCATATATTTATAATACAATGGACAGCTGCAAAGTGAAACGCTTACACAAACCTTAAAAAGAAAAGCGGTTTCTATACTGATGGACACTTTTACATGGCATTGAGGTTAGTATTCTTACAATAACCTATAATTGGTTTCCTTTACACTAAAACACGTTAAGTATAGGGTGGGGGTCTGCCACAAGGGGAACCAGTAGGCTTAAAGTCGTTTTTTTGACCTATTAATTTTTGCTGCAGTCCACATCCAAGACCCTTGTCCAGCCATGGTGTCTCTAGAAGTGTTGGAGAGTTCCTTATAGGCTTATTCGGGGCCAACATCTAGTAATAAAATGACACAGAGGCACTAACCACAAGTCCTTGAAGTGTACCACACTGAGCTTGCTGGCAGAACACTGAAAAATTGGGATTAAAGCAAAATTAAACCCAAAACGAAATTTACTACATTGCGGCTTACCGACCATTCGATGTGGTGGCTGCTTCAGTTTTCTTTTCTTTTGGCTTTTTCCCTCTTACTTCATCTGGTGATCTGGCCAGTAACACGCCTCCTATATCACCAAAAACAAAAAAGGGAAATGCAAACCCCGGGTGCATTACCCAAGTAAAAAGGTATTTATTAAAATTAAGGAAAACCAATGAAATTCATACTCGCAAAAGTACAGAGGTGTACAGCTGTGCACAGCTCTGAAATAGGGTGTGAGCCCCCGGAACGCGTCAACTTGCTTAATGTGAAGCTTTTTAAGCACTTTCTACCTCATGGTATCATTTAATGTATATGCTGTACACCTCTGTACTTTTGGGAGTATGCATTTTATTGGTTTCCTTTCATTTTAATAAATACCTTTTTTATAGTCGGGTAATGCACCAGGGGTTTGCGCCTTTTTTTTTTTGCAGTTCTACACTAGATACCACTCTTTGGCCATCCCTTTGTTGAGGACCACTGAGCGCTGGCAGTGTTTGGCTGTTTTTTTTTTTCTTAGTGAGGCACCACTCTGGATGAAGGAACACGGCAGGCAGATGCATTGTCTGGGGGGAAGGGGGTGGGTATAGGGAGGTAGTTTTAAATGTATAGGCAGATGTAGATAAGCTAACAAATTGAAGCCAAACTCAAGCTCACACTTTCTTTATCGTTACATCACGGGACACAGAGCGGCATTCATTACTATATGGGTTATATGGAGTACCTTCAGGTGATGGACACTGGCAATCTCAAACAGGAAATGCCCCTCCCTATATAACCCCCTCCCATAGGAGGAGTACCTCAGTTTTTACGCCAGTGTCTTAGGTGTTGGTCATGGTTTAGCTTGCCTCCGCATCCTTGGGATTAGGTGAGCTAACCGGTTCTGTCCAAAGGCCTCAGCGCTAAAGTGGTCAGTAACCGGGCCCCAAACCCTTGGGGTATAGCCCATAATGCTTTTCTTTTTAGAGAGCTGGACCCTGGGCCCAGAACTTAGAAACCTTTGGGGGCCTAATGTTTCTGTTGCCAGGGTGCTATATGGGCCCAGGACAGTGGATCCTTCATAGGAACCCAGGGCCTGAAGGTCTAGACATCCCCACGGAGATGGGGGAAGATTGGGCCTCTTGCTTGGCAAAGTCCTGCGGCATGGAGCAGGTAAGTGAGGGGAAAACTTGCGGAACTTGGTTCTTAGCAGGTTTTTTCTGGGGGGTCACAGGGGTCATGCCTAAAGTTATGCGCTGCATCTGGCAAACTAGTCACATATCTTAATGATAGGATGGCTCTATGTGTATTATTCCCCATAAGAAGTGACCTCCCTTGTAGTGTTGGAAAAGCATTGAGTGGGGCCTGTGTGATATAATGTGTATGTGTGTGTCAGAGCTGTGCTTACCTGCAAGCTTCCAGGCGATGCTCCATCAGTCTTCCTCCTCTGAGCCTGCAAAGCAGGCATAACGCTGACCTCCTCGTGGTTCCAGCTGGAGCAGAGAGGCTCCCTTCCCCCCAACCCCCCCCCCCCTATCGGCGGGCGCGCGCGCGTTCACGTGTTATAGGCGCAATTCGCGCCGCTTAGCTGAGGGGGGAAGGGCGGGTCAGTGGCTTAAGGAAGGGGCGGCCCTTCCTTTTTCGTTCCAAACAGCTCATTCGATACATTGGAACTGGGGAGGAAAGACCAGAGCGGCAGCACGGGGCGCCGAGGACACACAGTGGCCAGAAAGGATATTGCAGTCTTCAGAAGACTGTTTTCAAGCCTAGAAATAGGCTGTTTCTTTTCCACCTCATAGTTTTTCTTTGCAATACTACTCAGGGGGACAGAATGCTTTTTCTTTCCTGGATTTGAAACAAAAAACATAAATCACCAAGGGGGAACCAGGAGTCAAGCCGCTCAGAGAGAGGTGAGCTTGATTCTCCTATGGGCAGAGGCTCATGTGCCCTGCATATCGGCAATATTCATTCCAGGAGTGGACAACTTTCAGGCGGACTTCTTAAGCCGCCAGACTCTATTGCCGGGGGAATGGTCTCTGCATCCACAAATCTTTCAAGCACTCTGCCAAAGATGGGGAGTGCCGGACGTGGATATCATGGCATCGAGACTCAACAAGAAGCTAGACAGGTTCATGTCCCGCTCAAGGGATCCGATGGCCTGCGGAGCCGATGCGTTGGTTTGCCCTTGGCATCAGTTCAAACTTCTTTATGCATTTCCCCCGCTCCAGTCTGGGTGGAGCACATACCAGTCATCCTGGTAGCTCCAGCATGGCCCAGAAGGGCATGGTACTCACTAATCTTAAGGATGGTAGTGGGAGACCCTTGGACTCTTCCTCTACGGCCAGACCTGCTATCGCAAGGTCCGATCCTCCACCCTGCCTTACAGCATCTAAATTTGACGGCCTGGAGGCTGAATCCCTGATTCTCAGGGGTAGAGGTCTGTCTCAGAGAGTAATCTCTACCCTAATCAGAGCCAGGAAACCGGTCTCTAGGGTGATTTATCACAGGGTCTGGAAGGCCTATGTAGGCTGGTGTGAGTCCAAGCTATGGCTTGCTCGCAAGTTCACCATCGATAGAGTTTTAAGTTTTCTCCAGCTAGGAGTGGATAAAGGATTGGCATTAAGCACAATCAAAGGACAGATTTCGGCTCTGTCAGTGTGGTTTCAGCGGCCGCTGGCCACCCACTCGCTGGTTAAGACCTTCCTTCAAGGAGTCTTACGTATTAAACCTCCAGTTAAATCCCCGCTTTGTCCGTGGGATTTAAATCTTGTTCTGTCAAGTTTACAGAAACAACCGTTTGAGCCGTTGGCTGAGATTCCTTTGGTTTTACTGACAAGGAAGTTAGTATTTTTGGTCGCCATAGTTTCCGCAAGAAGAGTATCGGAACTGGCGGCCTTATCCTGTAAGGAACCATATCTTATTTTTCATAAGGACAGGGTCGTTCTCCGTCCTCATCCTTCCTTCCTACCGAAGGTTATATCCAGTTTTCATTTGAACCAGGATTTGGTATTACCATCCTTCTTCCCTAAACCTACTTCCAGAAAGGAAGGGTTGCTGCATACCTTGGATATTGTCAGGGCCATGAAGGCCTATCTTAAAGCTACGAAGAAGATCCGGAAAACAGATGTGCTGTTCATTTTACCGGATGGGCCCAAGAAGGGGCAGGCAGCTGCAAAGTCCACCATTTCTAGGTGGATTAAGCAATTAATCACTCAGGCCTACGGCTTGAAAGGGTTGCCTCCTCCAGTATCATTAAGGGCTCATTCTACTAGGGCCATGGGCGCCTCCTGGGCAGCACACCACCAGATCTCTATGGCTCAAGTTTGCAAGGCGGCAACCTGGTCTTCTGTCCACACGTTTACAAAATTCTACCAGTTGGACGTAAGAAGGAATACTGATACAGCCTTTGGGCAGGCAGTGCTGCAGGCTGCAGTTTGAGACCCTCGGATTCCGGGGGCTCCTCTTTTTTTTTAGTTAAATTTAAGATTATTTTTCTCAACTAAGTTGGATTTATTATGATTTGAGTATATCTCTAAATTAAATCCTTTTGTCTTGGAGATGTTCTCCCTCCCCTCATTGTAAGCATTGCTTTGGGACATCCCATATAGTAATGAATGCCGCTCTGTGTCCCGTGATGTAACGATAAAGAAAAAGAGATTTTTAATACAGCTTACCTGTAAAATCTTTTTCTTGGAGTACATCACGGGACACAGAGCTCCCACCCCTCTTTTGGGGACCATTTTGGGAGGCATACTGCTTGCTACAAAACTGAGGTACTCCTCCTATGGGAGGGGGTTATATAGGGAGGGGCATTTCCTGTTTGAGATTGCCAGTGTCCATCACCTGAAGGTACTCCATATAACCCATATAGTAATGAATGCCGCTCTGTGTCCCGTGATGTACTCCAAGAAAAAGATTTTACAGGTAAGCTGTATTAAAAATCTCTTTTTTTTAAGCAGTTAAAGCAAACCGGTGCAACATTACAATTTTTGACAATTTCCCTTTTTTTGGAAGATGGGGAGAGGAGGCACTGGCTGCCACAGTTGTGAACTATATGTGTCGCTTACCTACACATGGTGAGGGTTTATGATGAATTTGTGCAGAAAACAAAATATTAATAGGTTCTATTGTGGGTCCTGGAGTTGGAGACCTTGTAGAGTTTAGAGTTTCTTGGGTCCCCATCTCACCCGGTAGCCAGACTTCAGTATTAGTCTCAACTATACACAGGCTTTTCTATTTGTGAGCTGACTGATGTTCAGGGCTTTTTCTTATTCTGCTGGGTGAGAAGGATGACTGCTGACAGAACACTAAAAAGGTTCAAGTGCTTATTTGTTTTGGAGAACCCATTAGGGATTACCCTGTCAGTCAGGAACTCGCATAAGTTTAGTTAGTGGCTCAGATGAGCAGATATTTTTATTGCGCTTGCCTTGCTTTTACATAGCTCTCCTGCATTGGAATTGCAATTGTTTGCTGTCTTGCTGAATGAAAGTGCAGGACAAACCTGCAAATCAAAATTATCAGTACACCCAAAGATATACAGTGCCTTGAAAAAGTATTCACACCCCTTGAAATGTTCCACGTTTTATCATGTTGCAACCAAAAACGTAGGGCTTTTTTTCAGCGAGAACGCAGTTCCAGCACTGAATTTATGTACTGGAAAGGGCTGCTGGAGGGTCTATTGATGCTGGCTGCTGGGGTATCTATTGTTGCTTGTGGGAATCTGTTTTGGGGTGAGGGTCTATTGTTGCTGGGTAAGCCTACTGTGTTGCTGTTGGGGGGGGGGGGTCTTATCTTGGGTCAATTGTTGCTTGGTGGGATCTACTGTTGAGGATAAAGTCTATTGTGGCTGGTGGAAAGTCTATTGATGCTGGCTGCTGAGAAATCTGTTATTTCTGCTAGGGGTGGTGTTTTGTTGTGAGGAAAAGGTCCATTGTTGCTGGGGGGTGTCTTTTGTTGTGAGGGGGATCCATTGTTTCTGGGGTGGAGTCTATAGTTTCTGGGGTGGAGTCTATTGTTTCTCATTTCAAGGGATCTGTTTTACTATCTTTATTGTTTTCATTAACAAATTTCATAGAAATGACTTGGTAGTACAAAATACTTGGTTCTGTACTGGGAGGTGGGTAGGGGGTGGAAGCAAAGGATGGTGTTCAGAAATGGGTAGGGGGCAGAGACGAAGTGTGACTCATAAGGATGGAGTTTCTGCACCTATTCCCTGAGAAAAAAAGCCCTGCAAAAACGTAAATGTATTTTATGGGTTAGACTAAGTGGCACATAATTGTGAAGTGGAAGGAATATGATAAATGGTTTTCAATTTTTTAAATAAATTAAATATCTAAAACGTGTGGCGTGCATTTGTTTTCAATCCCCTGAGTCAATACTTTGTAGAACCACCTTTCGCTGCAATTACAGCTGCAAGTCTTTTTGCTTTGCACATCTAGTGCCATTTTTGCCCATTCTTCTTTGGAAAATAGCTCAAGTTCTGTCAGTTTGGATGGAGAGCGTCTGTGAACAGCAATTTTCAAGTCATGCCACAAATGTTCAATTGGATTTAGGTCTGGACTTTGACTGGGCCATTCTAACATATAATTGTGCTTTGATCTACACCATTCCATTGTAGCTCTGGTTGTATGTTTAGGGTCGTTGTCCTGCTGGAAGGTGAACCTCTGCCCCAGTCTCAAGTCTTTTGCAGACTCTTAGGCCGCGTACACACAATCAGTCCACCCGATGGACTGATCTCATTGGTTAACCGATGAAGCTGACTGATGGTCTGTTGTGCCCACACACCATCAGTTAAAAAACCGATCGAGTCCAACGCGGTGACGTAAAACACAACGACGTGCTGAGAAAAATAAAGTTCAATGCTTGCAAGCATGCGTCGACTTGATTCTGAGCATGCGCGGGTTTTTAACCGATGCTTTTGCATACTAACTGTTGGTTTTGACCTATCGGTTAGGCGTCCATCGGTTCAATTTTAAAGCAAGTTCTAAAATTTTTGACCGAAGGATAACTGACCGATAGGGGCCCACACACCATCGGTTTGGACCGATGAAACGGTCCTTCAGTTTCCGTTTCCATCGGTTTTGAACGACCATGTGTACGCGGCCTCAGAGGTTTTCTTCTAAGATTGCCCTGTATTTGGCTCCATCCATTTTCCCATCAACTTTGACCAGTTTCCCTGTCCCTGCTGAAGAAAAGCATCCCCACAGCATGATGCTGCCACCACCATGTTTCACGGTGGGAATGGTGTGTACAAGGTGATATGCAGTGTTTTGCTTTTAGGCCAAAAAGTTTAATTTTGGTCTCACCTGACCAGAGCACCTTCTTCCACATTTTTGCTGTGTCCCCCATATGGCTTCTTGCAAACTGCAAATGGAACATCTTTTGGCTTCTTGCCACTCCTTTATAATGGCCATATTTGTGGCGTGCACAACAAATGGTTTTCCTGTGGACAGATTCTCCTACCTGAGATGTGGATCTCTGCAGCTCCTCCCAGAGTTACCATGGGCCTCTTGGCTGGTTCTCTGATTAATGCTCTCCTTGTTCAGCCTGTCAGTTTATGTGGACGGCCATGTCTTGGTAGATTTGCAGTTGTGCCATACTCTTTCCATTTTCAGATGATGGATTGCACAATGCTCCCTGAGATGTTCAAAGCTTGGAATATTTTTTTATAACCTAACCCTGCTTTGAACTTCTCAATTTTATCTCTGCCCTGTCCGGTCTGTTCCTTGGGCTTTATGATGCTGTTTGTTCACTGAGGTTCTCTAACAAACCTCTGAGCGCTTTGAAGAACAGCTGTATTTTTATACTGAGATTAAAATTACACACAGGTGGACTCTATTTACTAATTAGGTGACTTCTGAAGGCAATTGAGTCCATTAGATTTTAGTTAGGGGTTTCAGAGTAAAGGGGGCAGAATACAAATGCACCCTACACTTTTCAGATATTTATTTATAAAAAAATAAGAAAACCATTTATCATTATCCTTTCACTTCACAATTATGTGCCACTTTGTGTTGGTCTATAACAGAAACAGCTGTGTATGAGGCTTAACCTGAGTGAGGAACAGCCAAACTCTGCTACTAAGGTGGGGTTGTGGAAGACCGTTTTATGTCACAGGTCATACACCATGGCAGGACTAAGCACAGCAACGAGACGCAAGGTAGTTCTACTGCATCAGCAAGGTGTCTCCCATTCAAAGATTTCAAACCAAACTGGGGTTTCAAGATCTGCTGTTCAAGCTCTTTTGAAGAAGCACAAAGAAACTGGCAGCACTGAGGCCTGTATGCGCAGTGCTCGGCCAAGGAGGATGCCGCAGATGAAATGCATATCGTGCAGTGTCATCACAGGAAACCAGTGGGACCCAGGTATACCCTTCCACTGTCCAGAGAAGTCTAATGCCACGTACACACGACCGTTTTTAATGGTCTAGAAAAAACAATGTTTTTTTCAACGTGATTCTTGTCAAGCCTGCCTTGCCTACACACGATCATGAAAATAAAATGCTTGAGCAAAGCGCGGTGACGTACAACACGTACAACGGCACTATAAAGAGGAAGTACCATTCGGATGGCGCCACCCTTGGAGCTGCTTTTGCTGATTTTGTGTTAGCAAAAGTTTGGTGAGCAACGATTCGTGCTTTTCAGTCTTCGTGCTTTTCAGTCTGTTACAGCGTGACGAATGTGCTATCTCCATTACGAATGCTAGTTTTACCAGAACGAGCGCTCCCGTCTTATAACTTGCTTCTGAGCATGCGCGTTTTTTTCACGTCGTTTAAAGCCTACACACGACCGTTTTTCACGACGTGAAAAACGACGCAAAAAAATAGAGCATGTTCGAAATTTTTAATGCCCATTTTTCACGTCATGAAAAATGCTCTGGAGCCTACACACAATCGTTTTTAATGACCATTTAAAAATATGTAATATTTCACGTTATGAAAAACGGTCGTGTGTACCCGGCATAAGGGAAGAATTGTTTCCATGTTGGAGGTATGGGTTTTTGGCCACAAGGCTAAGTGACTCAAATATGCAGGAAAACGGGAATTGGGGCCCCAAATTTATTCTGCAGCAGGACAATGATCCCAAACATACAGCAAATGTAATTTTAAAAACTATTTTCAGCTTAACCACTCCCCTTCCTGACCAGGCCATTTTTTTACGAAAATACACTGCATTGCTTTAACTGACAATTGCGCGGTCACATGTCGATGTACCCAAATAAAATTGATAAAAATGTACTTTTCTGCTATAAAACATATCCAATAAAAAAAAAATCAAATTTTTTCATTAATTTAGGCCAATATGTATTCTGCCACATGATTTTGGTAACAACAAAAATCCCAATAAGTGTATATTGATTGGTTTGTTCAAAAGTTATAGCATCTACCAACTATGGGATATATTTTATGGAGTTTTAATTTTTTTTGACTAGTAATAGCAGCGATCAGCGATTTTTAGTGGGACTGCGACATTGTGGCGGACACATCTGACACTAAGTGACACTTTTTGGGAACCAGTGACACCAATACAGTGATCTGTGCTAAAAAATATGCACTATCACTGTACTAATGATACTGGCAGGGAAGGGGTTAAAATCAGGGGTGATCAAAGGGTAAATGTGTTTCCTGGGAGTGCTTGCTAACTGTGTGGGAGATGCTTTGACTGGGGTAAGACAGAGATCTATGTTCCTGCTTAACAGAAACACAAGATCTCCATCTTCTCCTCTGACAGAGCGGCGATCTGCCTTGTTTACATAGGCAGACTGCTGTTCTCTCTACCCCGGGAACAATTGGTGGGTCCCAACGGACATCAGACCCGCAGATTGGCTCACTGGTGGATCATGCCCCAGACCCGAAGAGAAAAAAAATCACGTACAGGTAAGTGATTTTGCACTTAAGGGCCGCCCTGCCACAGTATATGTATATGTATGTGGGGCGGTCCATAAGCAGTTTAAAGAAGGAGTCTTGGAAGTGATGGTTTGGCCCCAACAGAGCCTTGATCTCAACATCATTGCGTCTGTCTAGGATTATATGAAGGGACAAAAGGATTTGAGGCAGTCTACATCCACAGAAGATTTGTGGTTGGTTCTCCAAGATGTTTGGAACAACCTACCTGCTGAGTTCCTTTAAAAACCCTGTGGAAGTATACCTAGAAGAATTGATGCTGTTTTAAAGGCAATGGGTGGTCACACCAAATATTGATTTGGATTCTCTTAATTTTACATTTTTTTTAATTGATAAAAATTAACTCTTAGTACTTTTTATTTTCGAAAGCTTTTTTAATTTACAGCATTTTTTCACATCTGCCTAAAACTTTTGCACAGTACTATACTCATGGGCCAATAAGAAAATTTGTAGATGGGGCGTAGTAGCAAGTTTTGACACTACCCAGAAGTGTCAGAACTTTTCCTGATCAGGACTACGTGGCATTTGGGCAAGCAGTGGACACAGGTACCTTTGGGTGCCTGTGCTCCGTTGGTACCTTTTTTGGGTGCCTGTGTTTTGTAGGTAAATTTTGGGTGCCTGTGTTCTGTGGGTAAATTTTGGGTGCCTGTGTTCTGTCAAAATAGCCAATTCATCAGGATCTCCAATTACATCACTTCTGGTTAGTGTAAACCATCATTAATTTGGAGATTTCGATGACTTGCCATCTTGACACAACATCAGCAAGCATGTACACTCCGGTAAACGAAAATGTTGCTGTTTTGACATAACAGCGGGTAAAGAGGAAAAAGTTACCGCAGTGGAGGTGGCCATTTTGTTGGTTAGTATCAGAGTGGACTAACCATATCCTCTCATAATATCATGTACCGAAGTGTACACGGTTGTTGTGTCAAAACAGCAAGTCGTCAAAATCTTCAATTGGTGGCGGTTTACAGTAACCGGAAGCGACGTGATTAGCGTTCTTGATAAATTGGCTATATTGACGGAACACCTGCACTGAGAGCTGTCAGTAGCTTTCAGTTTTCTGCTTTCCCTACACGTGAACCTTCAGATGGCTAATTCCTGTTCACAATAAATTACTTTTTAAAAGTTCAGTGAGCATGTTTTGTACTAGTGAAGGAATAAGATTATCCATACACTCCCAGAAGTGACTGAAAGACACACAGCTGGTATAACGGATATGTTTGGTTCTATGCTGTCTGCTTAAACAAGGAAGGTTTTTCATTTGCTCTTATGTAGGGGACGGGTCTTTAAGACTTTGGATACAGAAGCCAAATAGCAGAACAATCTACTGCATAACTGTATTACATACAGAAATGTGCTTTAGATTTTCTTCAGTGTATAACCGAGCCACTGATATTCTTTGTATAGCTTATACAATATGATTGATTTTCTGTACAGCAGATCTTCTGCATTTGGAGCAGAGGCTGCATCATCCTGCTGTACACAGTACAAAGCTTGGAATATTCTGCATGGAGAAAGTCTTATAAATGTCTAATAAAATAACTGTTCCATTCCATCTGAATCTTTCTACTGAAAATGTACTGTAAATTGCAAGCATTTGTGTTTTCAAGAAGTTTGCACAACTGGACCACTAATGACTTGCTCATGAACAATCATTCATGTGAAAAAGTACATCCTATGGCAGTGTTTCTCAACTCCAGTCCTCAAGGCACCCCAACAGGTCATGTTTTCAGGCTTTCCATTATTTTGCACAGGTGATTTGATCAGTTTCACTGCCTTAGTAATTACCACAGCCATTTCATCTGAGGGAAATCCTGAAAACATGACCTGTTGGGGCGCCTTGAGGACTGGAGTTGAGAAACACTGTCCTATGGAAATTGTTGACTTTTTCGTCATATTTGAACAGACAACTATTAGGTCTTCATTCAAATAGCTGCTACAGATAAGGATGAGAAGTTGAACAGATGACAACATTTACATGGTGAAATCAATTTCATTATCTAAATGAATCAAAATGTAGATTTGTCATATGGAAGAAATAAATATGTAGCGCTTACACTGCAGGAGCTGCTGGTTAGATTTGGGATCTTCTGTAATTAATTCACCCCCTTTAATTGGCTCGAACCCTCCCTTGGCACACCAGATAAATACAATAGTATTGCGACCCCTACTTGGCTGGGGCCACAATAGCATACATAAGGCATGCAATGGTAATACAATACTATGGTTACCTTCTCCAGTTGGCGGCTCCCAAGAGTAAACGCACCTCACACAATTAGTGTAGTCAAACCAAAAGAATAGCTTTACTTTGCATATGGTAAAGAGGACAAAAGGTTTGAACACAGGTTAAATATGCACAATATACACAAACATTAGAAATAAAATGACTCTGCAAGAGCTCTTTGCAAGAGTCAACAAATAAAGAAAGGAAAACCCAACCTAAAAGGGTAATATTGTTAGGTATCAATTACTATATGTAGTCTATGCTCGCGAGCTCCCCCTAGCGGGCAGTCCTGCAGAACAGCTAATGTAGAACTCTTTGCCAGGCCTGGCTCAAACAGCTCCCAAAGGTCTCCTAAGAACAGAGTTTATGTTGCAGCCATTGGTGCACTTTTAAATTGTAATCCAAAAGGGTAAAAGAGGAAATAAACTCATTCAAACAGGGTATGACGAACACCAATGCTGATGAACTGATCTCTAGTCAGCGTCAGTCAACTCTGCTGGTATAACTCTCAAACTTGTTAGGACTCTCTGATTCATTTAGAGAATAAACATGTGGCTCCAGTTTATGGAGTAACACTAAGTTATCAGCTAAAGTGGGATTTGAAGCTTGGGCATGTGCCCTCTCACCCGGACAGGCCCGATCTGCCTGAGTTCTTCACAAAGACGTGCCGATCAGTCACTGCTCCGCAACACACGGTCTCCGGTATCAGACTCCCCACTGTTACGATCGTCAGCTGGCGAGCTTCTCCGGTCTTCTGGAATATGAGCTGGACACCCTTTGTCTTGCTTCCCTCTGGATGGTTGGTCTTCCGGTGGATCCAGGCCCAGGCTTTAGGCCTAGCAGCTCGGCTGTGCTGTTCTCCACAGCTCCGCAGAGGAGAAGATGCAGGTCCCGAGAGAGCGAAGTCAGCTCCTCCTTCCCTTTAAGTAAACTCCCCCATAAATCTGTGCGGAGGTGTCATGTGCTCCAAGAAGGCAGGGCATTGTGGGAAATGTAGTCTATTCCTTCTAATTGTCAATGGAGTCCATATCTCCCAGTACTTCTGATCCCACAATGCATGGCTTTTAAAAAGATATCAACATGTATGTACAAATATAACTAGAGCTCCAGTGAGAATTCAGGCTATCAGTAATCCATGATAATGTGACCCCGCTACAAGTAGATGCCTACATTTACCACTAGAATTGGAATAGGGTGTTTAAAATTAGGTTCCAATAATTAGAACCTCAATAGGGAGTATTCCGATGGAACCTGTCTCCTTTAAACCTCATATATCTAGGGTCTGGTGTTATGTTTTCCATTGATGTATGTGGTGCCTTCATGTCAAGTTCATAAGAGCTCTCTAAGGCTCTCATAAAGAAAGATGAGGAAGACTAGGAGTCTGGTAAGGGATATAAAAGATTGCCCAATAATTTGAAATCTATCATTCCACTGTAAGGTAACATTTACAAGTGGTGAAGACTTCAAACAACTGCAGATTTAACTAGGACCGGCCAGCCCAGCAGATTCAACTCAAGATGCCCACTAACACACAGCTCCTTTCTCTATCTGCAACGTATAGCGCGTCCCGACTCTCCTCACCCCCTCAAGGGAGGGGGTGAGCACGACACTCCACACCAGGGAGAAAGCCTTGCATTACTGTGTGGAGTTACAGACAGAAGAACAGGAAGTGAGGATTTCTCAGAAGAAATAAGGACATTTAAAAGCAAAATCAAAGGATGAGGTAAGTGAAGGAGGACTGCACTAAGATAAAGGAAGCTATTTAGGGAAAAACAATTGTACCTTTACAACCCCTTTTAAAGCGGGGGTTCACCCATAAAAAATGTTTTTCAAACAATCCCCTTAGATGGATGCTCGTTTTGTCTAGGGGAATCGGCTAGTTTTAAAATATGAGCTGTACTTACCGTTTTCGAGATGCATCTTCTCCGTCGCTTCCGGGTATGGGTCTTCGGGAGCGGGCGTTCCTTCTTGATTGACAGTCTTCCGAGAGGCTTCCGACGGTCGCATCCATCGCGTCACTAGTAGCCGAAAGAAGCCGAACGTCGGTGCGGCTCTATACTGCGCCTGCGCACCGACGTTCGGCTTCTTTCGGAAAATCGTGGCGCGATGGATGCGACCTTCGGAAGCCTCTCGGAAGACTGTCAATCAAAATAGGAACGCCCAGTCCCGCAGCCCATACCCGGAAGCGGCGGAGAAGATGCA